>NW_017728947.1:58245993-58266111 GCF_001723895.1 Crocodylus porosus | reverse complement strand
TGGAGTACTGTGTCCAGTTCTGGGTGCCGCACTTCAAGAGGGATGTGGACAGCATGGAGAGGGTCCAGAAGAGGGCCACTCGTATGATCAGTCTAATAAATCAAATCAATCCTATCTGCCTTCTTGTCTTTTGTTCCTCTCTTCCCCAAGGCTCAATGCCTGGGATCCAGTTGCCCTATAGGGCTTCCTTCACTGAGCAGGATAAAAAAAGAAAAAAAACCTGCCATGGGGCAATCCACCCCATTTTAGCAAGCAGAGAATGAAACACAAGAAAATGAACTTAGTGCTTCTAGTGCTAACACCTCATAGGTGTGGGTCCTTGAAGCCACAATCCCTCTTTGGCTGGCTAGGCTTCACTCCTGGGCTCCATTAATTGCCCTCATTAATGTGAGACAATGCCCCCTCACCCCTGCTGTGATTGACAGGCAGCAACATTCACAGAGCTCTTTGTCTGCCTGGCCTGGTCACGTGTGGCTCTGGCCTGGATGGATCACCCTACCGTTTCCTGTGGGCCATTGAGAAGATATTTACTCCTGGTGCGGTCTCCCCCAATCTCACCTGCCACAACTTTGAATATTCTATCAGTGTGGGGATTGACCACTCGGGGTCTCTCAGCAGCGGAGGGTTTGTCCGGCGGTCTTCCACGGGGCTCCACCTTCCCTACACCCCAACCTCACATCAAGCCTCAGCAGATCACTGTAGTTTTCCTGGCCACACTCCCAACACCATTGTGTCCCTGGTTACATCTGCCTGTGTGGCCCTCTCCTGTCTAGAGTAGAATCTCCCAGAGGTTGACCCGCTTGGATAATGCCAAGTTGCCTGAGATGTCTCGCTTGGATCGTGAGGTGGCTCCACTTCCCCAGGGCTTGAAGCCTGACCCAGGTCTCAAGCAACTATAGAGCTTAAAAGAGCTCTACTTCCATTATCCTGCGTGTACCACCTGAACCTGTCCCTCAACCCCTCCAAAAGGGGGAAACACAAAGAACATATAAAAAAAAACCACTATCATGTTTCGAGGGACCTGTGCAGTCCCTTCCCAGGTCCTTCCGCCAGGATACCGGTCACCTGCCTCTTTATGAATTTGTCATGGGTTATACCCTACGTGTGGCTGGGGTAGCCTGTGGTCTCTGGCACAGCTCGTCTGCACCATTACCCAGCCTTTCATCTCTTCGGGCACCTTGCAGCCCTTCTGCAAATGCCTGACCACTCTTCACGTGCAGGGTTAGCACCCTGTCTCTTGTGGCCTTGCTTCACAGCCCCTCGCACTGCTCTCACTTGATGCTTCCCAGAGGGTGTGTCTCTTCTGCCTCCCTGGTGCCCTCAATGGTCCCAGCTGCTATGGCATGGAGAGCTGTGCCCATCTCTCCGTCCCCGCCATTGATGCTGCCGGCGTCAGGGTCTTCTTCTGTCTCCTGGCTCCTTTTGCTGCCTTCACCATCATTAGGAGAAGCTTCTGGCTCCCAGCTCCCCCTGGAGGGTCATTCTCCATCAGGGCAGGGAGCTTCCGCAGGCTGTCTCACTTGGTGGGGCTTCTGGGAGGTATCCATTGTTGGTGCCTTCACCGTCTCCCTCTTCCTCCACCTTCGCCGGTGGTCCATTTTATTCCCACTGGCCAGTGATTGCCTATGACGTCACCAGCCGGCTTCATCTGTATAAAGGCATGGCTTACAATCCACATGGGTCTTTCCCCTGGTTCTGGCTGTGCCATGGGTTCTGCTGCAGGTAAGTGTTACTCTTTATTCTTTGTTTTTGCTTTCTTTTTCTTGGGGGGGTTGCCATCATCGGAGTTCCCTATTGTACTTTGGGGTCCTCTCTCCTGCTCTTCCCTATGACAAGCTCCTCTGAGCTCACAGACTGTCTTGGTTTCAAGCCCTATTTATGGGGATTATCCTCTTAGCTCTCAATCATAGCTTCCATCCTGTCGGTGTCCTCTCTCTTCCCTGCCTTCTTCCCCAGGGAGAACTCCCTGCCAGAAGTAACCCTGGGGCATGAGGAGAAGCCAATGTGATGCATCTGGTGATCTGATAAATTCAGTTTCGGGCACATCAGAAGTTCCGTCCTCAGCGTCATCACTGCCCTGTCAGGTAAACCCAGATGGGATCATCTTTCTCCTATGAAGAGACACCTCTTCATAATATGGACTTCAATCAGTCTCAGTTAGTAGTTCCTAGGTCCTCCTCATCATCATCCCCAGAAGGTGAAGATACTAATCATCCAACAGAGAACCCCCAATCCTCCAATGAGGAGCCAATACTCTGGAGATCCAGGAGACAGGTAAAACAGCCAGAAAGGCTCATAGAGATCTGTGAAGAAGTTAAAGAGACCTGAAGAATAGGAATATGAGTGGTAAAGACTCACTCCAGAGTGAAGTGCTGGTAACCTCTCCTCTGTAGGTTATGGATTGTTTGGTGTGGTGGTTGTTTTGTTTTGTATTGTTGTGTTTTTTGTGTTGTTGTGGAGTTGTTGTTGTTTTATTGTGACGGTTATTTTTATTTTAAAAAGGTGTGGGGAGGGGATGTAATGATAAGGGTTAGACTTTGGAAACAGTCCCCTACAAGGGAATGTCTTATTATGTGAGGAATTTAAACATGATCCCTGGGGAATGAAGAGAAATCAAGATGGAGGCAGCCACATAGCCTGTGCTGAAGGAACCCTGTGCTGTAGTATCATTACACGTCTTTTCTCTTCTTCATTCATAGTTGTCATTGTTCACTGTGGGACCTAAATCATTAGACCCTTAGAAACAACATACACAATATTAAAATCATTATTTATTCAGAATCTCACTCCACAGTTACCCTTTTCAATACAGTGTCGATTCACTTTAGGGAATTGACAAAATAGATACATTTAAGGAATTTATACACGTGCTCTGGGATTGGGGAGAGGGAAGCTTTAATTAGGGAGGTTCTTGGAGCCGCTGTAATTAAGGCGCCCAAAGAGTGATGTGTATCAGCATCCCTGTTGATGGCAGGGGCATTTTAACTAAAGCTTGTCAAACGAGCTTTCGCTAAAGCACCCCTGCCGCCATTTTTCAGCTTGGTGACACAGATACACATGCTGCTGGAGTCTGATGGAGTGCAGTAATTACTACACTCCAGCAGACTTGATTAATCAAGTAGTCTTGATTAATTGCAGCCCTGCTGCAAGTGTTTACATGCGCTTCATGACCAGAGGAATACTTTCATTGGTGGA
This sequence comes from Crocodylus porosus, assembly GCF_001723895.1. Lineage (NCBI taxonomy): Eukaryota > Metazoa > Chordata > Crocodylia > Crocodylidae > Crocodylus > Crocodylus porosus. Next base: position 58,262,916 of record NW_017728947.1, on the reverse strand, counting down.
CTGTAGGCTTGAGGACATGACACTGCTACCTTCACAAACCTGTAAATTCCAGTTGAGCCAATTTGTGGCTGCCTATAGACATGTTCATTCACGTTCGATTTACCATATGAATGAAACACTTCACTGTCACATGTACTAAGCCCCCTTCCCCCCAACATTTCAAATGGGCTTCAGTTAAAGTGCTCTCACAGCCATTTTTAAACACAGGAGCCTCAATACATATTATGATGAGCTTTTTTAATTAGAGTAGTTGCCCAGGAGCTGCTCTAATTAAAATGCCCCACCACCACATCTGAACACATGTATAGGCAGCCTATATGATTCTGTACAAATACCAGGTCAATGGCAATTGGTCAGACTGTCAGTATATAACAGTTCAGAAATACACGTGTTGATGGATTATAACATCTAAAAGAAATATTTAATGATAATATATTAAAAGGTGCTGGCCATTCTTTTTCTATTTAATAAACATTATGAAGACTATTTTCCAACCTAACCTTTTCATATGTGCTAATAATGGTAACATTATAAAAGATGTAGACTTTGGAAAGATATGCGATTCCTTTTAATAGTTGTTGAGCTTATAACATCCAGTTTCTAAAACCCAGCAGTATGCTTCTACAGCATTGCAGCCAACAAGGCAGCTAGCTGCCAGGTTTCCACGATCTCGTAGGGTAATATGACAACCATTTACAAAGCTGTGAGTCCTCTTGACTGCAGCGAATAAGGAGCTACAGAACACAGAGGGAGGGTAAATTCACAAAATTCAGCTGTGGGGGAAAATGAGGAAGCATTTTTTCATCCAGAGTTTGGAGTTAGAGGGCTGCTAAACTGGCTCTTTGTTTGATCTTGATGTATTGCCTTATAGCTTAGGCGTATAGTCTGCAGGGATGTTTTTCTTATCACATGCATAGAAGCATCAACTTTATACCATAAGTAAAAATAATTCATGTCTATAATAATATATATAATATATACATTTCTATGTTTATGTGCATATATATCCTATTTAGGACTATTTTATACACACAGACACTTTTAATGTTCTGTTTATTGAAAAAACACCATTGAGAGAATTTTTCATTTGGAACTAAAATGTGCTGGTCTTTTTAAATGGTTATGTAAGACACATGAATTCAATAAATAGATGATTTTTTTTCCTTTACCACATTCATACACAAATATTTCTTCAAATTAAGCTGATAATATCTATTTTCAAATAAGGGTTTTGGGGTTTTTTACTTAAAAATTTCATCCTAGCCAATAATTTGATCTAAAAACTAAATGCAGATCCAAAGATCTGAACCTTTGAGCTTCCCTTTTACTACTGTCCATGAACCCTTCCTCCAAAAGTTTCTTCCTCCAGCTGTCCTTAATCATCACCATGCAAATAGCTGGAACCATTAACTTACGGTTTGAGATCCAGCAGCCTTTTTGGTGTGACCTGCCACTTCTCTTTGAATCATAAGAAACTCTAGAGCTTATGGATCATTTATTCTGGGATTCAGATGCTATATATTTTGTTGCTTGAGACATGCTGGGCCCTACCACTGAAGGGTAAGATGTAGGGTAATAAGTTTAGGACACAAAGCTTGAAAGAGACTGAAATTGTGGGAGTGTCAGCAAATTCTTATTTTTCCTGAATTGCATCACTCACCTAAGCAACGCTTTTGATACAGCATCCCATATCATTATCATTAACAGCTAAGGAACTACAGACTAGATGAAAGTGCTGTAACGTGGATACATAACTCGTTGGACCATCATGCTGAATAGACAGTCATCAATGGCTTAATATTTAGTCGGGAGGCAGTATTAAATAGGGTACCCCAGAAGTTTGTCCTGGGTCCTGTATTGTTATTATCTTCATTAATTCTTTGGATGATGAGATAGAGTGCATACTTAGCAAATTAATGGATGATACCAAGTTGGGTGGAATTGCAGACACTCTGCAGGGTCGGGCTAAGAACACAACTGACCTGGATAGACTGGAAAAATTGTCCACAGTCAGCCAGATGAAATTCAACAAGGACAAATGCAAAGTCCTGCACTTGAGACAAAATAATTGCCTGCAAAAATACAGGCTAAGAAATTATTAGCTAGGCTGCAGTCCTGCAGAGATACACATCTTCTTACAACTTAGCTTAATAGGTGAGGACACTTTTTTGTCCTGTCTGACCATACAAGAATTGTCTTCTTTAAATCCAGATGTAGTAAAATAATGATGAAATTATATTAAAATAAAATAAAAACTTTTATATAAAATTATTTAACATATTTCACCTAACCACTTCGCAGAGTTTTATCTAAATTACAGAAGATAAGAATTAAGAAGATCTAAATTAAGAAGATAAAAGCCGCTTGAAGTCACTACAAGCAATTTTTTGTATCAGCTTCAACAAAGCCTTACCTATGAATGCTTATGCCTCTCTGAACCAGTTAGTCTCTAAGGTGCCACTCTGCCCTACCTTCTGCCAGTATTGGATAAAAGACCATCAAGAAAAACCTAGTAGCATTAGGCATTATTTCCCATCCTACAGGTTGCTACATTTTGGCTAAATTATAAGAAAAAATAGGCTGAGTAAAAATATTAAAACCAATTGCATAGTCTGAATGTTCAAGATCTTAAGGCATACATAAGTGTAAATAATAAACTACCCTTTTGTTATCTCATAAACTGTAAGACCTTGAATCACATATTTGATCTCAATCTTTAGCTACTTTTTTTTATTGAGTTCATAGCCACTATTGCTTCTGGATCATCTGCAGTACTTCAGAATAGTGTGGTAGTTTCCTTTCCTTCCTCCTCTTGGTCTTTTAGTTTCAAAGCCAAATTTCCAGCTCTTTCCATGACTGCCACACCTCAGATATTAATATTAAACTTCAGTGTGGAACTTTGACAAGATTCTTTTCTAAATCAACATGCATCATACTGGAAAATCTGCTGTATTTTATGGCATAGTCAAGGGCCTTATTTGAATTACTAATGAAGATCGAGGAGGTAGTTTTAAAGGTGGGCTTTTTTACTCAGAATAAGTGAATGGTTTGGGGGAAATTTGAACTCATGCAAACATTTTGGTTGCTTTACTGAAATCAGATATTTGCAAGTTCATTTCAGCACAGGCAGCAACAGAACACAAGTATTTCTATGCCACGATGCCATCTCAGAAAAGTCTTGTAATATGGGTTCTGTCTTGCAAAATGCAAGTTAAAGTTAGGGTTTGCCGAGCTTTGTGATTAGAACCCGTTTTCCTTGGGGTTTAGATGCCATCACCTTATTTTTAAGGACATACTAATCTAAATAACTTTTTTCAAATATTGCATTTACTTAGAGATTTACTGGTTGGCATTGTATCTCCAAGAGGAAGATTTTGAGAGTCATAGTTTGGTTCCAAGTATCCATCTGGCTTCATGTAGAAGTAAACTGCACTATTTTTGCTGGGTCATATTACTTTGCCTTCCATCCTGGCTCTGAGACACGGGATATCACATTGCGGATTTAAACTAAAGTTTACTTACCCATTTCCCCTACACCAGAGTGCAAACTCCACACCCAGCTGCACCACTTAGGTAGCAGTCATAGAATCAGAAAAGTGGGGCATGAAGACACCTTCAGAGTTCATCTAATCCAGTGGTTTTCAACCTTTTTTCATTTGCAGACCCCTAAAAAATTTCAAATGGAGGTACAGACCCCTTTAAATTGTAAGTGTGGGTATTCACATACTTTTGTTTGATCCTAGTAATCTTTTGCAGACTCCTTAGAGATAGTCTGTGAACCCCAAAGGGTTCATGGACCACAGGTTGAAAACCATTGATTTAGTTTAATCCCCCACTAGAGGCAGGGTCATCCCTACCCAAACCATCCTATACAAACCCATAAACTAACCTCTTAATAAAACTACAGTCAATTTGCACACAACCACAAGCCATAACACCCTAATCTGTCACAGGTAAGACAGGAGGATAATGTGACCAATGTCCTGCTCCTGCAAGGACCATAAAAATATGTGCAAGAGATCCAAGGAAGAGAGACATGACGTTTGCAACAGAGAAAGGCCAAAGCTCTCAGTCTGTATCAGTCTGATCATGGGGGAAAATTTCTTCTTAACCTCAAATATGGTGATTGGTTTGACCTTGAGTGGAGAGGCAAGAACCTCTAGTGAGGAACCCCTGGGTTCAAGTTTCAGCAGGAACACTAGTACATCCCAGTCAAAATCTCCATCCTTGTCTGCAGCCAATACCCAACCCACAGGAAGGTGAATCCTGCTCCTCCCAACATGTGTAGCAACAGGAGGGGAAAAAAAACCTTTCTGGCCACATGTGGCCCCTTCTAAGAGCTGCTGCACCTTAACAGCCACCGAACCCCAGAAACTTAGGAAATACCATGCTTGTCAATTGCTTGAATGCATCCAGTGATGGAAATTCCATTAACTCTCCTAAGCAGTCTGTTCCACTGCCTCACTGCTGAAAGAGTGAAGAAGTTTTCCCTAGTATTCATTATAAACTGACTTTGTAACAGCTTCATTGGTCTGTGTCCTACTGTCTGCAACAAAAGAAAAAGGTGTTTTCCTTCTTCAGAAAAATGTAGATTTTGGGTTAATTTTTTTAACCCAAAAATTGGGGATTTTTTTTTATCAGAGAAAACCAGGATCCCTGATCACCCCATATAACAGTTATATTTTTGTCCAGTTAAGATAAATTAGAAGGTTTACTAATATGCCAGGGGTCTAAGGCTTTATTCTACAGTTTAAGATAGAAACAAAAAATAGAACTTAAATGAAACAAGATAAAAACAATCTGCAGGGAGGTGAAATAGGAGCTTCATCACCTGGAGCAGCTAATAGACAGAAGAGCTGTAGAACAAAGGATAGCTTGATTAGTGGAACATCAAGACCATTAAAAAGAAGAGGGTTGTTAACACCTGTGGAGTGAAGACTTTAGCAGGGATAGATAGATTCTGATGAGCCATGAAGTCAGTTCACTCCCTCAGCATTACCTGAGGAGAAGTGCTGCTGCCACTGCCAAGCAGTTGGTTTTAAGTTTTTGTTGGAGCAGGAATAAAAGGCATTTGGGGGATGGGGGTGCAACTGCACCAGTGCACCTCCTCCCTTGTCCCAAGCTATCAAGGATCCTGAGGTGAAAATTTGTCAGTCTACTTTCTGCAACTATTTTAGTTTGAATAACAATTATCAAAGCAGGACCTGGAAGCCAGGCCCCCAAGCTATAACCAGTTTTTATGGTCTCAACCTAGCTCAAAAATATTTAGGAAAGTTATTTATTTTTCTTAAATTCATTCATTGAAAAATTTAAGGGCTGCTGAGCATTGTACTGTATCTAGAGCTTCAGACTTTCTCTTCCGCGCTGCACATTTAGAAGTGTTTTGAACCTATGATTACAAACAGCTCCTCAAAGTTCCCCTTTCCTGTAGCCCCTTAACAGAAAGCCCTTCAAAAGATGCTGAATATTTTGCTACAGTGACTTCATAGAATAGCTCCAAAACTTGTTAGCAGGAAGGGGGAGGGAGGAGAGAAATTTATCTCTTCTGCCACTGAAAAGCAGGATGTTGAGGCCACATATTCATTCTATGGTTGCTCTGAGACATATTGAATCTTGTGCGATTCACAATATATCCCCAGTCTGGGTGGGTTAATGATGTGTGGTTCCCTATAAATTGTGTGTGTATATGAAATCATAAGCTTTCCTCTACCTATCACCTTTTATGAGTTTAGGGAATAGTGCAAGGTTTTCAGTAGGATGTACAGCAAGAAATGACACTTAGGTAACTTATTTCTGTTTTTTGGGCTGGGGAAGATATGCACATGGAAGACTCATTTTCTGCATAATCTTAGGGTTATAAACCTACCCAATAATCCCTGTGGGAAGCAGGGTTTATGAGGGACTAAATGCAAATCAGAATAAACTAGTGTGGCCTCTCCAATTTCTCATCCCATACGCAGTAGATTTTATTAAAATCAGCCCCCCACAAGCTGCTGCAGCTGCACAATCCAGTGATCTACATGCATAATTCAGGTGTGCAAACAGATAATCTAATGGACAGTTTGATTATAAGAATTCCAACTGGTGGGTGTGTGGACACATGAGTTTTTCTAGGTATAGCTGGTGTATATATATTTCTATATCCAGTCCAGCATAATTTGTTTTGAACATCTGGCTTGCAGCATCATTTAACCAAATTCAGCAGTTCCTAGCTGGACAAAATTCTCATTCACGTGAAAAAGAGGTTGCTTGATTAAGGTCTGAAGAATCTAACCTAAAATGTCTTAATGACAAGGTTTGTAAACAAGAAAAGTAAAATGTATAAGATTGCTGAAGCTAAATGCCAATGAAAGTAGTGTGAGGGGGCATTATGCTCTTCTACAAACACTGAGCAACTGAAGAAGCAATGGAGGGGATTAATGTGTACAGTACCAGCAGTTTTGCCCGAGGTTTATATGGCATGCCAGATGTTTGAACTGCAGAACTAAGACAAAGAACAACATTCAGAACTTACTGAATTACTGACAGCTTTCTGCAGACTTTCCTCCTTAACATCATACTTTGTTGACTGAAAAATGAATTTCATGGCTTACACATTCCGGACCAACCTTGATACCCTGAAGTCAAATAATATTATTTTAATTTAAAAATATATAAGAACATTTTTAGCAAAGGAAATAATACAATGTATTATTAACACAGTATATTTTTTATCAGGGTAATCCCCCATGTCCAACTTAGGGATCAGCAACCCACAGTCCACAGAGTGGATTCAGCCCATGGAACCATTGGACCCAGTCAATGGATGTGGGGCATTGATGGCATTGGGGAGTGGAGGTGGAACAGTGGTTGGCTGTAGGCACCCTCCCTGTGCTGACATGGAGACAAACGATGGTGGCAAACAGGTTCTAGGTCCTGCCCACCCATGTCTGACCCATTTGGATCTGAAACTGGAAAAGGTCTGCTGCCCCTGTTCTTAGACATTCTCTTTTTGAAGACTTTTATTAGTATGCTATGAAATAAAAAGAATTAATGCAGATTTAATGGTATGATTTAATGACAATTTCATTTACCTCTAGAAACATAGGTTTAAAAATCTTAGGATGATAAAAGTTTTCACTTTGATGGTCTCAGTCTCATCCCTGTCTCATTAATATCTATCTATATGTCAAAGTGGCCGCACAATAAAAACAAATTTTATCATGGCTACCTTGACTAGAAGAGAATCTGAGTTAGGACAGCATAAATGAAGACAGTTACTTTAACACAGGCCTGTGCAGGGATTCATCCAGTGGGAGTGAACTGGTGTACACTTCCACCCCCTCCCTTTGATTCCTGCTCCACCCAAAATTTAAAAGCAAGTGTATGGCAGTGGCAGCAGCCTTTTAGTCAGGCAATGCTGAAAAAGCCAATTGACTTCATGGCTTATTACAATCTGATTGATCCTTTGTAAACTTTTCATTCCACTGTTGTTAATGACCCTTTATTTAATGGTCTTCATGTTCCACCAATCACTCTATCCTTTGTTCTACAATTCTGCTGTCCATTAGCTGCTCCTGGTAATGAGGTCCTATTTCATAGACCTGCAGATTGTTTTTAATTAATTCCAATGAACTTCTATTTGTATAATACAGCCCTAGCATATTAGTAAATTTTCTAGTTTATTTTTAACTGGAGAAATATAATGTGTTGTTTTATCTATGATGCACCTCACCATCTGCATCCACCTTTTCAAAATTCGAGATCTGCCCTTGAGTCTGTGGGAAAGCTATATCTCTTTGAATGACACAGTGAACAGAAGAATTTTGGGCCATTGAGCAATAAAAAGGGAAATGTAGTTGACTTTTCAGATGAACATGGCTGTGCATGAGTATCACTGAATGAGATGAATTAGTTCACGGTCTAGTAACATAAAGAAAATGAATTGACAGCTGTCTCTTCATGGTAACAGTATATTTCACCCAACCAGAACTACAAGAAACCAGATTCAACCTATGAAATGTACTTTGCTAGTTTAGTTCCCATTCAAATTGTTTCTTTAAAAATAGGTTGATAAATATGATCATACAAAGACAATGTGCCATTTATTAAATAAAAGTGAATAAAACAGGTGTAGGCTTGAAGTGTCCATAAATGGCCTCAAGTTATACTGTTTTCATCTTGGAGCATTTAAGGATGAACTGAGTAATGTGCAAAGGAATTTCTACTTGTGTCTTAGGAATGCATGGCTGGAAATATCACGACAAAGTTCTTGTAAGTTCATTTTCCACTTAGAAAATATGCTAATAATTCATACAGTCTTATAAACCTTGCTATTTATACAATTATTCTGCATCCTGCAAATAGAAATCAATTTCCTTGCAATTTTTAATTCTTCCTACTTAGTCATACCCACTGGTTTTAGGGGGACTTATGAATTTGGGGCTGTTGACTGATTCATTTGAGTGTAACTGAGATATTTCTTTGGGGAAACGCACAGAATTTTACAAATGGTGTAAACAGAAATAAGAATTGAATTCTAGCCTGGGAACCACATCTGTTTAGATTAGAACTGCTATTCTCAGATATCTCTGAATTTGAATCAGCTATGAACATAAATAAAGCAAGCTGGACAGTGTTTCTCTTTTTTTTATTTGCAAACCATTGTAATCTTCTTAAGTGCAGGTGACTTCACCGTAGTGAATTATTACCAGGCTTCCACCTTTCTCCTATTTAAGCTAATCTTTAACTAGCATATGGTCTCACTTGTCTGCTTTTATGGTCTTTTCTCAACCAACATAAAGCCCTGATCACACTAGGACCAGAACCCATCCAGAATGGGTCTAGTTCTGATCATATTATATAGTGGTAGACAAATGCAATTTTTGAAGAATTTATATGAAAACTATGTCCAAAAATGGATGTAACTAGTAGATTTTAGTTTGATGTCAAGTCCAATGTGTACAGGGTTTTGTTTTTTAACAAAGAATAGTGCCATGGAGAATGATACTATAGTCTAGTCTCTTACCTAGAGTATTTCAAGTCTCTAGTATTTTTTGTAATATTATCTTTATTTTCCATACCCATAACTGAAATGGTTTTCAGATATAAGTCAAAGCTGTAGTGTGGCTTGCCTTGTATGTTTCCCCACACTTCACAAAACCACATAGGGTGACTACGGCTTCTCCTTCAAAGTGCCAAGCCCCTTCCCCTCCCCCTACTGTTCTCTCTAAAGTCCTATTTTCGTCTCCCTTATCATTAAGGAACTAATTGCTGGAGGCTTTTTCCAGGCTTCACACCAAGGACCTTCCTGTTAATGTCAAATATGCTATTTTTAAACCCTCTTAGTTTTTGTCATTATCAATTTAAACTGTCTGATAAATCCCTGATTATTTTTATAAATACCAGTAATTAGACTGCATATTTTCCCTTTCACCTTTCACCTTTAACTACAATGTCTCTTTTGCATATCAATTCCTGGCTACTTTCAACTTGTTCGTCAGGGGGAAAAGTTCACTTTAAATGAAAAGGAAACTAAAAAATACCCCAAGATGTGCACAACTCCTTACTCCTGCAGACCTCTAAAACAACCCTCAGAAAATCATCCCTCTTCCTCAAGCCCATGCATAGATACATCAAAACTTTGCTGAAGAGAAGTGGTTTGTCTTGATCCAGTGTATGGAGGTCTTTAACCTCCTGCTGGGTTAAGAATGAAAGGTTCCTGTCATGCATTTGTGTCAATTCAAGGGAATCAATGTGCAACATATGACAAGGTCTTGATACTGGCCTTTACAAACTGCACAATTTGGATGGACCAGGGAAGACTTACAGAAACACAGAAAGATTTAGCCAGAAGAGAAGGGCAGGTTAGTTGTTGAGGCAGGCATCTGATTTAATTATAGGACCGGTCAAAGTGAAAGGAAGCCAAATGACTTGGTACAGAACTGACTACAATTCAGAGGATAAGTTGTGGGTAGTGATCCTGGACATTGTGGAGGACTCCCTTCTATTCTAAACTTGGTAAACTTTCTGGACAGGTGAGGAAATTGATATAGGGGTGTATAAACAGATAGGTTTACTGTTATCTAGGTTTGCATAACTCTTATGCTAGCCAATTAAAGAACAATTGATTTTAGATTCCAGTGCAAAGGCTATCTGCATGCATACCTGTTTGCTTCACCTGTCATATATCCCTACAGAGTTGAATTGCAGACCCAGACCACATACATGCTTGGAGTTTTAGGAGAAGAATGGTTAAATTGTGAGGTAGACTTAGGGGTCATATTAATACCAGGGACTAGGCACCAAGGTTGTGGGAATTTTCTGCTCTTAACAGTAGGTGCTAGACAGAGGTTCTGCTCCTGAGAATTCAGCAAGAGGTCCCTTCCAGGAGTAGTGCCTAGGCTCTGTTCAGACTGAGGAGGCTTAATGAACATGAATCCAGTGAACTGGGCTCCAAACACGACAGTTTGATGAGTGTGTCAGGGGTAGTAGTAGCAGAGCTCTGTGTGTGTGTGAGACAATATCATTCTGGCTGTATCTATATGAGATGCTTACTGTGCAGTAGCTCGTTAGCAGTAGCATTGTGGGGCACAAACCATGACTCAACACTTCTGTGCAGTAGTAATGAGCTATTGTGCAGTCAGCATCACCTGGAAACTGTGCAGGGATGGTACTGATCAGTAATGCCAGTTACTGTGAAGTTATTTAATACTTAGGTATGCAAGTACTAAATGACTGTGCAGGAACAGCGGTAGATCATGTAGATGTGGCCACTGTGTCTCAGTTTAAAGTATGCCTCTGTCCATTCAGAGCCATTACTTACTGTTTGTTACTGGTGTTGATTTATTTACTGCCATATATGTTGGTGTTGTCCCACAGTGATGTCAACTTCTGATCATATTCCTAATTATATCAGGTCTCAGAATTTTGTCTATTATTTTGGGACAAAGGACTCTTTTGTATGTATTGTCCTTGAGTGCAGTGCTTTTCTATAAATGAATTGAAGAGGAGATTATCCACAATTTAGGAACGTGTTCCTAACAGGACTCTGAATGTTATGGTCTGGTGTCTTTGTGTAAAAAATATTCCTAATGTCTCTTCTTCATGACAAAATATGGCTGGCATTTCAAACTTTGTTGCCTGTTTGTGGCCAGACTTTCAGAGGAGTGTAAGAGCATTGCTCAAGCATGCAAGGATGAAGTCAGGAAGGCCAAACCACAATTGGAGTTACAGTTAGCAAGGGATATGAAGGGTAACAAGAAGAGTTTCTACAAGCATGTTAGTGGCAAGAGAAGGATCAGGGAAGGTGTAGGTCCTTTATTGAACGGGGAAGGCAACCTTGTAACAGAGGTTGCAGAAAAGGCTGAAGTGCTCAATGCATTTTTCACCTCAGTCTTCACAGGCAAGGTCGGCTTCCAGACAGCTGCACCCAGCAGCACAGTTTGGGGACAAGGTGAGCAGCCAACGGTGGTGAAAGAACAGGTTAAGGACTATTTAGAAAAGCTGAACATGTACAAGTCTACGTGGCTGGATGGGATGCACCCGAGAGTGCTGAGGAGTTGGCTGATATGATTGCAGAGCCATTGGCAATCATCTTTGAAAACTCATGGTGATCAGGAGAGGTCCTGGATGATTGGAAAAGGGCAAACATAGTGCCTGTATTTAAAAAAGGGAAAAAGGAGGATCTAGGAAACTACAGACCTGTCAGCCACACCTCAGTCTGTGGTAAAATCATGGAGCAGATCCTCATGGAATCCATCTCAAAGCACTTGGAGGAGAAGGTGATTAGGAACAGTCAGCATGGATTAGCCAAGGAGAAGTCATGCCTGGCCAACTGATTGCCTTCTATGATGAGATGACTGACTCTGTGGATGCGGGAAAGCCTGTGGATGTTGTGTACTTTGATTTTAGCGAGTCTTTAGATACAGTCTCCATCAGTGTTCTCACAGGCAAACAAAGGAAGTACAGGATGGATGAATGGACTGTAAGGTTGATAGAAAACTGGTGGAAACTTTGGGCTCAGAGGGTAGTAATCAATGGCTTGATGTTGAGGTGGCAGCCAGGATCAAGTAGAGTGCCCCAGAGATTGATCCTGGAGCCAATTTTGTTCGATATCTTTACCAACTAATTGGAAGACAGCAAAGAGTGCACCCTCAGCAAATCTGTAGGTGAGACCAAGCTTGGGGCAGTAGTAGATACACTGGAGGGTAGGGCTAGGATTCAGAGTGACCTGAACAAATTGGAGGATTGCGACAAAAGAAATCTTATGAGGTTCAACAAGGACAAAAGCAAAGTCCTGCACTTAGGACAGAAGCATCCAATGCACCAGTACAGGTGGGGAATGACTGGCTGGGCAGCAGTTCTGCAGAAAAGGACCTGGGGGTTACAGTGGGCAATAAGCTGAATATGAGCCAGCAGTGTGTCCTTGTTGCCGAGAAGGCTAATGGTATACTGGGCTGCACTGGTAGAAGTGTAGTCAGCAGGTCAAGCAAAGTGATTCTTCCCCTGTATTCAGCACTGGTGAGGCCACAGCTGGAGTACTGTGTTCATTTTTGTCCCCCCTCCCCCCACTATAGAAAGGATATGGACAAATTGGAGAGAGTCCAGCAGAGGGCAACAAAAATTGTTCAGGAGTTGGGGCAGATGACTTCTTAGGAGAGGCTGAGAGAACTGGGTTTATTTAGTCTAGAGAAGAGAAGACTGAGAAGGGATTTAATAGCAGCCTTCAACTACCGGAAGGGGGTTTTGAAAGAGGATAGCGCTAGACTGTTCTCAGTCATGACAGATGACAGAACAGAAGTATTGGTTTCAAGTCGGAGCAAATGAAGTTTAGGTTAAATATTAGGATGAATTTTCTCACTAGGAGGGTAGTAAAACACTGGAACAGGTTACCTAGAGAGATTGAGGACTCTCCATCCTTGGAGGTTTTTAAGGCCCAGCTAGACAAAGCTTTGCTTGGGATGATCTAGTTTGGAGTGATCCTGCTTTGAGCAGGGGGCTGGACTACATGACCTCCTGAGGTCCCTTCCAATCCTAATTTTCTATGATTCTATAAGCTGAGGCACCTACACTTCTCAAGTCAATCAGAAAGTATTTGACTTTTACATTTTCTTATTTAATTTATTCCATGGTTATGAAACAAAGAGGTTAACTTTTAGTAGAGATAAGTTCAAACTAACACACCAGACTGAAACACTGAATTTGAGGGAAATTTGAGATTCTAATTGCACCCTTTGTATTTACCACCTATTTACACATGGGTCATTCTTAGCACATACATGGTGCTTACTTTGTGAAATTCCCAGTTTGAATTTCTGGAAATACTGAAATGGGTTACTGATACTTATGATAGGATTGTGCTACGTAAAAGGTCATGTAATCTCTTCTAAGTGACCGCTCAAGGAACTGATCAAATCATGCGATGAACAGGCTTTCTATTAAATCTGCAGCAGAATTACACTGAAAGTTTTTGCAGATACTTAGGAAGGAAACTGCATTGTTATTCCTGGTGCAGGTTTCCCTGTAAGAGCGGTATAATTAATTGTTTATAATAATTTATCTGCATACTCAGTCAGTAATCAATGGAGTTGAAGGGGTAAGATTACATATTAACTGTGATTCTGAACCCTCATTGATTTTTGTCTGTTTAACTTTGGTGCAGTTGTGGTGGATTTACATCAGTTAAGTAAGACCCACTAGAGTAGGATTCTCCAGCCCAGGGCATGATAAAACTCTCATTGAGAAGGAATGGGGGATCAAGTGCTTACTGTTTAAGTATATGCAAGGGGCTGGTATGATGTATAGTTTCAAAAGATAAGGCTCGCGTGGTCTGCTTTGCCCAAGTGCCAGTAATGCCGACCACTTCCTGAGTTTTATTGTTTATTCAGCTGTGCTTGTTGGTCAGACCGGTGTGCCTGGTTAGACTGAAGTGAGTAGCCTATTGAAATAACTTGTTATAACAAGATTCTTTGTGCTCTATTTGCTTCAAGGCTGGAAGGCAAGACATTTGTGGTATCCTTGAACTGAACTTTTAGAGTAAATTTGAAGTAGCTAAGTCAAATCAAGTTTAAAATAATTATTAGCTGTCTATTTGAATTTAAAAACCTAGGCTAAATTCTACCTTAGTTATAATACCCAGAACAACCTGAAGCCAAATGTCAATAAAGATTACATCTGTGTAACTGAAGGAAGAATTTGACCTACTCGTAATACCAAGCATGAATGAACCTGTATGTATTGAAATAAAATAGAAATGAGATTGGCTGGCCTTGGTTTACAATTTTGCTTCAAACAACGAATTACAACTTTAATCTTTGGAGAAAACTTATCTTTTCTCTTTTTTGTTTTTTCATAGTCCATATTCCCACTTTCTGACTGTTTTATGCACCCAAATATAGCATCAGATGGAGTCAGGTGGAAAATTCATGGTCACTAACACCCTCTATGGTACAATGCTGCAGGTAGATACAGTTAGAGGGTTTGAGTCTTGCACTGAAACACTTGCAGAAATCATTCAAACACTAGCAGAAATCATTAATGGAGACATGACACAAGCATTATGGAATCTTGCTTTATTGAGAAAGCAATTAAGTTAATATTTATAAGATTTTTACCTTTATTAGTGTTTATGAGATATTGTGCTGTCTGAAAGTCACTGCCGGGCTTCATCAAAAGTTCAATGAACACTGACCCCTAAATTCCATGTAAAAAGAATACTGAAAACATTGCTCCATTAACTAACGAGTTGAAATAGATCTTACAGAGGAATGTAGGATCCCTTAATATAATTTATTAAACATTATACGGTTTATAGGATCATAGAAAAATATGACTGGAAGGGACCTCATGAGGTCATCTAGTCCAGCCCCCTGCTGAAGGCAGCATAATCCCTTATTAAACCATCCCAGCAAAGTGCCTGTCCAACCTGCTATGGAAAATTTCCGGCGGTGGAAATTCCACAACCTCTCTTTGTAACCTATTCCATTGCTTTACCACACTGAGTAAGAAAGTACCTCCTAAATTCCAACCTATATTTTCTCTGCTAAAGTCCATTGTTCCCAGCCCATTGTGGCTTAAGTCCTTTGTTGCTAGTCCTATCCCCTATATCCCCAAAGAAAAGCTCACCTCCATCCTCTCTGTAATTGCTTTTCAGGTATTTGAAGACTAAGTAAACATAGCTCTTTCAACATTTCCTCAGAAGTCATGCTTCCCAGACCTCTAGTAATTCTGTTCGTCTCTGCTGGACTCTTTCCAATCTGTCTAGATCCATCTTGAAGTCTGGGGTCCAAAACTAGACACAGTAGTCTCCATGATGCCTCATCAGTAAATAGGGAGGAAGAATCACGTCTCTTGATTTGCAAGTGACACTCCTGTTGATACAACCTAGGATGCTGTTGGCCTTTTTCACAACAACACCACAGTGTTGGCTCATATGCATTTTATGGTCTACTGCAAACGCAGGTCCTTCTCTGCAGTACTGCAGGCTAGCTAGTTATTTCCAATCTGCATTTGTGCATACAATTATTTCATCCCAAGTATAAAACACTTTTATTCTCTATCCAGGTTATACTGTATCCTAGCCCTACCCTCCAGAATGTGTGCAATTCCACCCAATTTGTTGTAATCTGCAAATTTGCTAAGCATGTCCTCTACCCCATCACCCATATCATTAATGAAGGTATTAAACAATACCAGACTCAGGGCAGATGCCATGGGGTTCTTGATAACTCCTTCCAACTAGACATCAAGCCATTGATGACCACTCATCGAGTGTGATGATCCAAGCAGTTACGTAATCGCCTTACAAAGCCTGTCACCTTATTGTAGAAGAAAATCAGGTGGTCAGGCGTGACTTGCTCTTGGTGAATTTGTGCTAGCTGTTCCTGAGCAACTTGTTCTCCTCCAGATACTTGAGTATCTGCTTCATGAACTTTCCATGTATCAAGGTCAGTTTGACCAGTCTGTAATTTCTTCAATCCTCCTTCTTCCCTTTCTTAAAGAGGGGTGCTTTAATTGTCCAGTCATTTAGGACCTCATCTGATCTGTACAAGTTCTTAGATAGAAAACGTAATGGCTTTACAATTAACTCAACCAGTTCCTTCAGTACCCTTGGGTACACTCCATTGAGCTCTGCTTATTTGAAAGCATCTAGCTTCCCTAAGTAATACCTAAGCTGTTCTGCCATTATCCTAGGCTGCTTGACTCCTTCCCTATTTTTGTTGCCAGCTGCACACATCATCTGGTAGCTGTCCCTATTTGTGAAGGCTGAAGTAAAAAAGGCATCAAATACTTCAGGCTTCTCTGCAACATCTGTAATTAGATTGCTTTCTGCATTCTGTAAGGGGCTGTAAGCAGGTTTGTGTACCTGCCACCATGCATGTTGGTTTTGCTACTTTGGGAGTGTATCAGGGAGCCAGGGGATCCTGTTTAAGAGAGACTGTAGCAGAAAGACTGGAGCAGTTGAACAGGGGTTAGCTGCAGGAGGGAAGGAAGCAAGGTAGCAATGACAGCCTAAGCACAGTAAGCATCCCATTAAGCTGAGGGAAAACACCTGCAGCTGGTCAGGAGAGCAGCCCAGGGGGATATAAGCCTGGGACCCTGTGGTAGCAGTGCAGTGCTGCCTTGAACTCTGTAAGGAGAGGAGCTTCCACCAGCTCAGGCTGGTGGGGAGTGGAAGCTGTAGGCTATGGCAGGTACACACAGGGATGGGAGAAGCAAAAAGTAGGAATATGGCTTGGCAGCAGTATGATGACCCAGGGAGTGGACTTTGAGAGTTTCAATTAAAGTACTTGCTTGCATTGAATCATAGAATCAATGAGTTGGAAGGGACCTAGACAGATCATCGAGTCCGACCCCCTGCCATGGGCAGGAAGGAGCACTGGGGGTGGCAGGGGTCATAAGACCCCAGCCAGGTACCTGTCCAGTCTCCTCTTGAAGATTTCC
>NW_017728947.1:58238688-58240608 GCF_001723895.1 Crocodylus porosus | reverse complement strand
GACTGTTCCAGACCTTGGGGGCTCGGACAGTAAAGAAATTCTTCCTTATGTCCAGCCTGAAACGGTCTTGCAGGAGTTTGTGACCGTTCGAGTGAATCTGTGAAACCGTCATCAGTGAACTTGAACAGGGTGCTCTCCACACCCTCATCCAGGTTGCTAATGAAGATGTTGAACAGTACTGGCCCAAGGACTGAGCCCTGGGGGAAACATTTTGTTATAGTTTTATATTGGAGGACTAGCTTGTGGCTATGGGGAAGTCTGGAGACAACAAAGGTGTATTTTTAGGCAGTCTAGCCTGAGTCAGGGACCAGGGGGCTGAGGAAGCAAGCAAGTAACCTGTCCCAGGGTCAGGGAGCAGAGGATTGATGGTGGAGACATTGGCAGCATCCTGGCCTGTGGTTAGGGAGCCTGAGGGCTGAGAGCACATGCAACAGGAGCCCAAGAAGGGTGATACCAGGGCCGGGGCCTCAGGGCCTGAGAAGGGCAAGACCAGGGCTGACAGAAGCTGAGATCCAAGACAGTGGACCTAGGCTGAAGGGAGCCCAGCCAGAGAAAAGAGCTGAAGCCAGGAAGGCTGAAGCCCCAACAAAGATTTGAGGCCTGAGGGGACCAAGTGTTGATGTGGGGCCAGGGGGCCTCTCTGAAGTGATCAAGTACCATCAGTGAGGCATGGGCATGGCTGTAGGGTCTTATGGGTTGTTCATGGCCTCTTTATACAACGGGGGCCCTGGGACATTAATAAAGCTGGGAGGACCACAACTGAGCGTTGCAGGAGTAAGGTGAAACCAGAGTGGGCCCACTCAGCAACTGTGAGGAAAGTCTTCCTTATGCCCTAAAAGTAATAGCATCAAGATGTGGCAGATGAGAAAAAAGGGAAGGTACCCTGAGGAGCCGGAGTGGAGGGCAGGAGTTGAGGGGCTACCAGGGGTGTCATGGCTGCCCTTAGAGGCTGGTCCCTGATACAGGGAGCCTCTTGGATAATCCTTTGAACACAAATAATAATAATTGGCCCAAACAAACGAAAAATGAGTAAGCAAAAACTGTAGCCTTTCTACAGGTAGTAGGAGAGGACCCTTTAGCTTTGGTCCCTTCTTAAAAGTGATCTTATCTGGGTCTCAGTCTGCTTCCTGGCCACACATGGCTCCTTTCCCAGTTTGAACTCTCTGCTCTCTCCCACCTTGGGCTTTTAATTGCTGGCTTATCACCCACCGCTGGGTTCCTACCTTAAGGCTGACTGCCCCATTTTAGGAGTCAGGCTGCACTTTTACAGAAATCTGAAGTTTCTTTGCTCTTTCTCTTACTCTTGACATATTTATACAATCCCTTTTATTCCCTTTATGTAACTTGCCAGCTGCTTCTCAAATCATGCCTTGGCCTTCCTAGTTTTTTCTATGTACACCTATAAG
This sequence comes from Crocodylus porosus, assembly GCF_001723895.1. Classification (NCBI taxonomy): domain Eukaryota; kingdom Metazoa; phylum Chordata; order Crocodylia; family Crocodylidae; genus Crocodylus; species Crocodylus porosus. The sequence goes on along the minus strand of NW_017728947.1, from coordinate 58,239,202 downwards.
GTGTATCTTATACCCTTCCCTAGTTATATGACCAAGTTTCCACTTTTTGTGGGATTCTTTTATGAGTTTCAACTCATTGAAGAGATTTCTGTCTAGCCAGAATGGTCTCCTGTTATATTTGCTATTCTTCTGTTACACAGGTCTCTAAAGTAGGTGATTTGTTTGGGAGTAGGATTAAAGGAAAGGAGAGAATTTCTTGGGGGGAAAGGGTTTTTTAGTGTTTTATCTCATTAGAAATTAGGAATTTATTAATGTATTAATCATATTACAAATTTGGGATTAGGATTGATTTTATTAGGAATTCGGTGTTTTATATTATTAGGAATACTGATATGTATATTTATGTGTAAATGATAAATCTGGGCCTAATATAACTGTGCTTATTGAAGTGATTATTATTTAGCCTGGAAAAGCGTAGGCTCAGAGGTGATCTGATGGCCACCTATAAGTTTATCAAGGGTGACCACCAGGATCTGGGGGAACGTTTGTTCACCAGAGCGCCCCAAGGGATGAC
>NW_017728947.1:58231159-58238677 GCF_001723895.1 Crocodylus porosus | reverse complement strand
TGGTTCAAGCACCTACATTGAACACCTTCAAGAGTAAATTGGATGCTTATCTTGCTGGGATCCTATGACCCCAGCTGACTTCCTGCGCTTTGGGCAGGGGGCTGGACTCGATCTCCCGAGGTCCCTTCCAGCCCTAATGTCTATGAAATCTATGAAATCTATGAAGTGATAATGAATGGTAAAGCATGACTTGTTTTGCATAATTCATATCCAGCACCTTATGAAGCATAACCTGGAAACTTTACCTATTAGGTTTGGGGAAAAGCAATATCTTCATATATAAATGTGTGGTATTTAATAGCCTGACTGGTACCTTCAGGTGACCTTTTAGTCAAGAAGATACTACTACTACTTGTCATCTGGAATCCCATAATACAAGGTTGACAATCTTCCAATAAATAGGTACGTTACTGGTGAGTCCATAGAAGACTGACAAGGCTGATACAAGATTTGCATGCTTGACTGCAGATGTGGTAAATCTTTCCAGGAGGAAAGAGTAAATCCTGGTGATGTCAGGTCAAAGCTCTATCCTTTTTTCTCTCTTGCCTATCTGGCTCCATAGTGAGGCAAGCTGGCTTGAAATGATCAAGGCCTTGTCATACAGCATGAAGCCACCGGGGATGATGATTCTGTGCTTGAATCTCCCAAGTATCAATGTTAATGTTACATTTTTTCAGCTAGGCCTTTGAGGTTTCCTCGATTTTTTTCTTTTGCCCAGCTTTAGCATGACCATTAGTGAGTTGGGAGTATTAGACCTTTTTTGGGAGCTGATTGCCAGGCATATTTATGACGTGCCTTGTTCAGTGGAGCTGGTGTTATATAAACGTAGCTTCAATGTTGGTTGTGTTTGCTTGAGCCAGAATGCTGGCATCCATTCTTCTGCCCTTCCAGTTGATATGGAGGATTTTCCAAAGTCATCTTCAAAGCTTTCAGGTATTTCAGATGTGTCTTCTGATTTTCAAACCCATACATCAGGATAGGGATGGCAGTAGCCTGGTAGATGAGAAGTTTCGGTCCTGATGCTATGGTCATAAAAGACAATTTCAAAGATGTCCAAAGCCAGCACTGACAGATTTTATCTGGTGTTGGATATTGCCTGTTTTTTGAGGAAGGTGGCTTCCTGGGTCTGGCAAATGCTCAACATTTTCCAAGAATTGCCTTCTAACTGTAATATGTAGAGGAACAGCTGGTTCATTGGGGGTGGGTTGGTAAAGTATCTTGATTTTCATTAATTTGACAGTGAGTCCAAGCATGGAAGCAGTCAAGAGTGACCTGGAACTCTTCAATTGATTGGGCTCACACAACACTGTCATCAGCATGTTGAAGATCAGTAATGGAAGTGTTGGTTATCTTTGGTTTGGAATATAACTGGTTGATGTTAAAGCAATTCCCAAAGAGATGTGATACTGGATGCTGACTATAGATAGAAGTCTATCAACAATGAGATGTAGAATAGTAATGATATGGATGGAAATGAGTGCTGGTCCAATCACACACCCTTGCTTGACTCCCAGTCTAATAGTGAACAGTGAGCCATGTCATCATGAAGAAATCTGATAATAGTAACAAATTTTGTCAGGCATCCAAATGTCATTAGGATCTTCCATAAGGCCTCTTATCAAGTGAATCAAAGGCCTTAGTGATGTCAGTGAACACCACATAAAGATCACAGTATTGCTCACAGTACTTCTTCAGCTGTCTGACAACAAAAGATCATATCTATTGTACCTCTGAGTAGTCTGAAATCACACTGGGACTCAGGTAGAATCTCTTCAGTAAGAAAAGTGAGTTTACTGAAGAAAATGTGGGTGAGGATCTTCCTAGTTAGGGACAAGAGTGCAACATCATAATAATTGCTGAAATCTGATCCATATCCTTTCTTGAATATGGTAATAACTCTGGCATATTCATGTTCCCAGATTTTCATTCTATCAACATGTAGTTGGTGAGAGAGGTTTTTTCCACCTTGGTTATACATGTTATCTGGTAATCCATCAGGACCACATGCTTAGTTGTTCTTCATCTGATTAATTGCTTTCAAGGCCTCTTGATAAATTGGTGGATCTTCAAGGTAGTCAGTCCTTAATGGGGTACTTTGGAAAGGCTTTGATGTTAATTGTCTTCAGCTTTAGAATCTCTGTTCCAGAGCTCTTAAAAGTGCTCCTTCCACTTTGAATTGGAGCTATCTTTAAAGAGTATTGTTTCCTTCTTGGACCTCAGAAGAATGCCTCCTTGTGCACTTGGAACATATATATCTCTGGTTGCACTGAAGAAACTATGTGCAGCACAGCTTTTGGGAAATTTGAATATATTTGCTTGGTCCTCCCACCACCTGTTTTTTTGCTCTTAAATTTTCTGCTTTGTCTTAGCTTTAATGTGGTGATAAATGTCTTGCTTCTGCTTGAAGCTGATGTCATTCTGCCAAGCTTTGAAACCTCTCTTTTTTCTGTTAATGAGAACTTGAATTTCCCCATCATTCTTATCAAACCACTCCTGATGTTTCTTTGTAGAGAAGCCTAATGATTTTTCACGTACCCCTTGGAGCTTCTAAAAAGGCATACATCAGTGATTAATGGTGTCAAGTTTGCCTGAGTTTCTCACTGAGGTACTACTGGAAATTATTGTTTTTAGCAGGGTCTCTCAGGTACTCAATATTGAATTTCTTTAATAGTTGCTGTTTTGGAGGGCATTTTTGGGCCAATATGAATGGATGTGATGGAACATCAAATGATGATCAGTCCAGCAGGCCTCTGAACTGGTTATAGCTCTGTTGATATGGATGTTGCAATGGTCCTGGTCATGCATTATGGTGTAGTCAATCAGATCTCAGTATTTTGAGAGGGATGAATCCATGATGTCTTTCATTTATTGCTTTGGTGGAATAAGGAGTTTGTGATGCTGAGATCATGTTCTGAATACTTGCTCAGGAGAAGAATTCCATTTGCATTGACTTTCCCCACTCTTGTCTTTCCAAATGTTCCTTTCCTTAGCTCAGAGTCCCTGTCCAGTCGCACCTAGAAATAGCCAAGAAGAATTACCTTATTTTTTTTGGTGATAGATGACATGAATTGATTGAATTTAAAATTAGAATTCTTCTTTTGTTTCATCATTTGCATCAATGATTGTGGTGCATCTACTGATGACTGTCACATGTTATCTATTGGTCAGCGGAAGACAAAGGGTCATGAGAGGCTTGTTGATGCCAACCAGGTATTCCAGTATGTGAGTAACAATTTTGGTCTTGATAGCAAAATCAGGACTGTGTATATATTTGTCTTTTTCAGTTTTTCCTTTCTACAAAAGATGTAACTACCACCATGCTCTGTGAGCTACCCCTTTCCTGCACATCAGGTCTCACTAAGTGGAGTAATGTTAATATCAAGTCGTACAAGTGTTCTGGCCTTCAGTCTGGTCGGTCACATTAAGAGTTGTCCATCAAAGTGTGGCTATTCCAGGTTGCAAACTTCATTACTTGATCTGGGCCAAAGATAACGGTGATCTAACAGAGCACAGTTTTCCTGTCACATGAAATAAGTGAGGCTATGTTTAGGGTACCTTTTCTAGATCCCAACCTATACAGGGTAAGCAGAATGAATCCTAAATGTGCTTTCTTATTTATGATTGTAGCTGCCAAATCGGACATCTCTCTCCGTTCCAGGTACAAAGCAACCATCATACAATCATTGCCTCTATGTAGGTTACTTAAGGCTTCTGGCAATTACTAGCACCTACCGCCATTGCTGTAGGACTTGCTAAGGAAGGAAGATGCCTACTCATGTCCTCTTTTAATATGGGGATGCTGTTGCACATCAGCAACCAAACAACACTTTGTGGGAAGGAAATCTTAATCTGATAGCAAGAAAAGCTTAGACAACCAGAGATTTCTCTTCTGCTGCAGCCTTCATTTGCCTTTGTAGCCATTTTGAAGTATGTTTTCTTCGTCTTCCTGCTTTATCATTAAAGACTTCTGTTTCTATGTTTTGATTGCTATTAGTCTGGAAACCTCACTCTTGACCTTGCTGCCATGGGTGACTCTTCCTGGAGTACAAAACTCCAAATGGCATTGCTTTCAAAATGATTTGTAGCACACAAGCCTGTCCACCACATCAAAAGCTTGCTATCCATGGGAGGATGATCTCTGTTATTACTACTAATTCTATTACTACTGCTAGGCTTATTTGCAATGTTGATGAGGGGATGTGCTCTGAATGTAATGAAATACAACTTAGCTGAAATAGCTGAGCAGTTAAATTTATGCCCTCCAGCTGAGACTCATCATTCTAATCAGATACTTGAAGTTGCTTGATTTAAAAGTGTTTTTTTTCCTAATGATCTTGTAATTTGTAATAACTGGTCTCTCTGAATGCCCAGCTGACTAAAAAATATAGCACTTTGATTCTAGGGAAGAGGGTTATTGAATTAAAGTAAAAAAATTGATTGATACTGCTGTGCAAAAATTATCTGGAGGGAAATGTTTTGTTTCATTAAATCTGTGCTAGTGAGGGATAGAGAATTCCAGTGCTCCTTTCATATTAGTATCTTGGGTTGGCAACCCTGCTTGACTGCATGTTGGGAAGAAGCTTTGACTTTTCTTGCTTACCCAGATGTATCCCTAGAAATCCCTGGGATGCATCTGGGTAAGCAGAGAAAGTGAGGCTCCTAAGGCTTTAGGGCCCCAATCCTGCCCAAGAATTCCTCTTGCCCCAGATGACTGGAGAGCATGGGCCCCTTTGAACTGCCCATGTTCTCCCACCATAAACAGACACGGGCTGTAATAAAGCTACCCAATTTATTACTACCTTCTGTTGCAACCACAAATCTTAGCATTTGTGGCATGACAAAGTATGAACGCCTGTGCTTTCACTTTGTGCTGCCATAAATTCATATAGTGTCACAAAGATGAGGTTTGTTTCCACATGAAGAAGCCAACATGCCCTACTTTCTAAATGCTCATTGCAGGATCCCAGGTATGTGGTTCAGTGATGTGAATCTGGAAATTCCTCTTAGAAGAAGATCCATACTACAGACAGAGCAGTATTGAGTCTGATATATCCTGCCAGACTTGAATATGTAGACCAACTGACAAGCCGGAAAACGACTGGCAGATTTCCCCCCAGGATCAAACTTCGCCTAAAATCATGTTTCTATGAGTAAATCCAATTAAACAACACAAATTAAACTGGCATGGTCCTTACACCTTTTACTTTACATGTCCATATTTGGGGAGATTGCCATGGAGCACTGGTAAGCTTCTCTAGCCAAAGTTTAGAGAGAAAAAAAGAAAGAAAAAGAAGAGGAATTGAAAGATTTATTATATTTTGAATCTGTAACAGCTGTTGCTGTTACAGGGAGTGCTATTGCTGCTGTTGTTTTTCTCCAGAGTCCAAAGTTTTTTTTATTTTTGTGTGGTTCACCACAAAATATGATTTTTACATGTCTTTATTGAGTGGGCATGCAAAGGAATTTGATTGATTTTAAAATTAGAAATGTTTTATTAGAATAAAAATGCCCCAGCCCCTTTTTCTCTTTAGAATATGCAAGGTGTAAGCAGAACTCAGTATTTTTGCCTACTGTTATTTACATTTAATTTCAGAGGCCAGGCAGGGTGCAGGAAGCCAGAAAAAGAGTATCCTCATTCAGTTTCAAAAACAATATCACACCTAACTGGGAAAGATAGAGCTTTATGGAAGCTGCCTTTTGATTCCATGTCCTCATTTCCCCTTGTTTCCTTGCCCAGGACTATTGTGACTGACGGAGGTTCAGTGGAATGTCAGAAGCAGTTAGCGCATGGCTTGAATATGAAGATAATGTATGTGCCTACGAATGTCCTTATGTAAAGCTACTGAAAAAATGCACCTTCTTCACTGGACTTGTAAGCTATGAATCAACTTTACCTTCTCTCTTTGAGAGTGCCTAACTGGATAACCCTTCCATAAGTCTACAGTGAAGGTTGCTGCACTGTTGAGATGCCCTGAGATAAACTGGCTTTAAATGAGTTAGCCTGGGTACCAGACACAATCTGCAAACCTCAGCACAGGCTAAATTATCCAGCCTTATTCAGTTGTTTAGATTCTTGCAGTTAGCCATTGAAAAGCATCTTGATGCCCATCTTGCTGGGGTCATGTGGTCCCAGCAGTCTTTTCTGCCCAGGTACAGGGGAGCTGTACTCAATTATCTGTAAGATCCCTTTCAGCCCCTAACTACTATGAAAAGGCAGCACATATTCTTTGCTCTATGAGTTGCTTCCTGTTCTTAAATACACAACCACAAAAATGGACTGCTGTATCCCTTCAAAAAAAGCATATGCATAACAACCAGTATTATCCCACTGCTAACAAAAAGTCCTTTAAGATGATTACATTCTTCTGACAGTCATTTAATTCCTTCAAAGTGGGGAATATGGAGCAGGGACCAGAACCATGTCACTCCCTCTGTCTCTCACCTAATGAATATTTACCTATTTCATACAAAGTGAATCAGCTTTAACAGGAGAGATTCATCTCAGAATAGACAAAAGACCACTCAGATGATCTGAGGAATGAGAGAAATGGCTTTAAATCTCTCATCCACTGGGAAGACTAATTTGAATTCCCCATGTTGCAGGTAAGTGCTCTATTCACCGAGTTAGGGAGTGCTGGACTCCTGTATGTTGTGAGGCCATATCCTGTAATGTAGGCTATCTTCCAGATCAGGTTTATCAGGTAGATGTGAGTTAGGGCATGTCTACGCTTCTCCAGAGTGCTCTAGAGAGCGCTGCCAGGAAAACACATCCCATCTGCTCACTCTTGCTACATATGTCCCAGAACTGATAATGCTGTTGCTAGGTATGCTCTGGGAACCTATCAGATAGCAGCTATATTGCAGTTGTTCCTCCAGAGTGAGTGGGTGGGGTGTTTTCATGGTGGCACTCCCTAGCTCACTTGGGATGTGGTGCAGACATGCCTTTAGTTGCTTGCTTCTGATAGAAATTGGTTGGCTGTTTATGTGCCCAGTGTCGGAAATTTAGCCATCATGGGAATTTCTCTAGTGGTAATCTAGGTGCCTCCAAGGTAAAGCGGCAGCCATGCAGGGGGTTAGATAATCTAAAATTTGGAAATATGGTGCCCAAATCCTTCGTAGATCTATCTCATTGTGCTCCGCTGATCTTAAAATGACATTTTTGTCATAAACAATTATTGTGCACTTAGCATTATGAAACATTATTGCAGACAATGCAAAGCTAACTTGAGTTATAACTAAAATATTGCCTTTAGCTCAATTTGTCATCCACCAACATGACCACTCTTGTAGTGTGGATGTGAGGTGGTACCACATCAATGCCTCTAGCCCTTCAGTGCCTTCCCACAATTCTCACTATATGCCTAATAAGAAAAGACAGCTTCTGCAGCAGTTCTCCAAAGAATTAATAAAGTGACTCAGTTTAATGCAGAACAAAGGACTGCAGTATACATTCCCGAAAGTCTAATGCCATGCAGTGATGACAGTGTCATAGTGGCCATAGCAACTCAAATGTTACAT
>NW_017728947.1:58212740-58231148 GCF_001723895.1 Crocodylus porosus | reverse complement strand
GCGCCACAGTCTTTGGTTCACCACGTGGATCCTCCTCTCCCTTCTCAGCCCATAGCCTGAGACTGGGAGGATCGATGAAAACACCACCTGAGCTCCCAGACCCCTAAGCCCTGCTCCCAACTCCCTGTAGCACCTCATGACCTGGCTGGGGGTGCTCCAAGCCATGTCATTGATGCCCACATGAATAAGGAGCATGGGGTAGTGGTCTGTGGGCCGGAGCAGCTGCGGGATCCTCTCCGCAATGTCTCGGATGCGGGCCCCCGGGAAGCAGCAGACTTTTACAGGGATAAACTTGAGTCTACAAGGCTGGCAATGCTGCATCTTTCAGAGGCAAATACCAAAAAAATCCATTTTTGAAATATGATCTTTTTTCAATATAATCTATGTTCCTAGTGATTGAAGTTCATTATTTTCAAAACAGTGTTAAAATACAAGGGGAAAAACAACTGAAAAAGATTAAGCATAAATATTTGATATCAAGTTATAAATTCTTGCATGTATGATTTTATGAGAACAGCTAACAGATAAACTTACAGGGCATGTCCAGACGAGCATGCACATGCCTCTTGCCCCACCTCAAACCCCTTTGAGGTGAAGCAAGAAGCATGTGCTCGAATGAAAAAAATGTTCCCCGTGCTGCAAGTTTGACCTGGCCGGGTGGCAGGGGGGTCCCAGGACCTGGCTGGGCCTGGCACGCAGTTCCCATGTGCAGCGCCATGTCCCGTCACCCTGGGCCCAGCCCAGCTAGGTGGCAGAGCAGCCCCAAGGGTGGCAGGACCTGGCTAGGCCCGGCACGTGGTCTCCACATGCCCGGCTGGGTCCTGCCACCATAAGACCAGCCCAGCTGGGCAGAAGGAGCAGGACCTGGCTGGACTTGGCTCATGATCCCCCACTTTGTTGCTGTGAAAGGTCAGTTATAGGCCCTGGGCTGGGGGGGCTGCGGCCCTGCATAGTGCTTGGGACCCTGGGGGGCGTGGCTGGGGCTCTCCATGGTGGAGCTGGGACCCTGAGCAGGGGGGCATTCTGTGTGCTGTGTGGGGCGGCTGCACCCTGTGCCAGGGCATCCCCCTCCTGAGCAGCCCCCCCACAAGGTCCCCCACACCCACAGGCCCCCCAGTAATTGCCCCACACCTACCCACAGACTAACCCACATCCCACCACACACCCCTCCTTCCCCCACACCCCTTCCTGCAAACACCATATCCCCCCATCATGTGTGAAGAAAACCAAAAGCACACATCAACATAGGTATTTAGAATTTATTTTTTCATGATGATAGAGAGACTGGTAGGCTTCCAAATTGCTTTAACACTGTAAATATACCAATAAAGCATTACCCAACTGGGGATGGGTGTGTGCTCTTTTGTTTCAATTGTGGAAGAACATGGATTTTGGGGTATTTTTAAAAATTGGTTTGGGATGCTGCTGCAGCAGTCCAGCTGGCACAAGGGGTAGTGTCCCCAGGTACCAGTTGGCTGGGCCCCAGAATCTCCTGTCTATTTGTATCCTTCAAGTATCATGGGCTCTAAGGCCCACCTAGCTAACTAATAGCTCCTACTGTGTGGGGCCAATGGGTGAAAGATACAACAGAATTCTTGGGACAAAAAAGGCAAAAAACAGGATAGGAGTGTCGTGTGAGTCAAAGGGTCAAAACATGAAAATAAGTGTACCTGAGGGTGACTGGGCCACACCTACCAGTCCTCAAAAGTCATCCAAGGAGCTGGTGGACACCACCTACTGGTGGTCCATCCAGAGATGTGCACGGACAAGTGAGAGAAAAGTGGCCCCACAGTCTCCAGGCACCTTCCCAGCCAGAGACTCCTTTCTGGTCAAATATAGGGCCATCTTGGCCAGGGCCAGGAGGAGGTTGACCAGGAGATCCTGGGACTTGTTGGGGCCACAAATGGGTGACCAAAAGCAAAAAGATGGGGGGTGAAATTCAACCAGAACCTCAAGAGGAGGCTCTGAAGGCGGAGGTGGAGGGGCTGCAGCCTGGTGCACTTGAGGGTCATATGCACCAGAGTATCCATGGTCTCCATCTGCCTGCAGAAGGGGCAGGAGACTGGGGTGTCCATGAAGCTTGCCACATACACGCCTGTGGTGACAGCTCCATTGAGAAGCCACCATCTGAGGTTCCCAGTGGTTCATGGGATGAGTTCAGACTCAGCCACTGGGGTGCCCCAGCCAAGCCCTCACCAAGCAGGTCCTGCCACTTGGAGACTGGGCAGGACGCGAGGGTGGCATAATGGGCAGTGCGGTGCATGAGTGTGTAAAGGTGACGATGATGGACGGTGGAAAAGCAGACCAGTCTGGTGTCCTCCAGCCAGCTCAGGTGGTGGAGTAGGGTGCATCATGAAGCCAGGTGAAGTACTGACCCCATGACAAATTCCAGTGGGCCAGAGGACATGGGGGGTGGGGAGGACTGCTGCCATGCAGGATGTGGTCGATAAAGGCAAGGGCATCAGGAGGTGGGGCAGATTTCACCTCCTGGACCAAAGGGAAGGTTGCATGTGTCATTGGTAGACCCATGCAATGGGCCAGCACAGAGGGGTCCACCCACCCCTGCCTACCGTAGTCCAGAAGGTCTCCAATACAGGTGACACCAGCCAGGATCAACCTCTGGTGCAACCGGGGTGCCTCTGCCATCGGCACCTCCAGCTGGGGGTCTCAGAGGAGGGGCTTGATGAGCCAATTGGCACCCTGGGTGACTGTTGCAGGGGACCTGGAGGTGGATATCAGCCTCCAGGTCCAGAGGAGGTCCTGAGAGAAATCTGGCAGCCCTTGCAGGTCCTGCAGAGAGAAGCCCCGCAGGCTGAGAAGCTGTCAGTCATATCGGAGCCCTCAGAAGTGACGGAGGAAAGCACACCCAAGGTAGCCCCATGCTGCATGGCTGCCGACACCATATAGCAGTCACTGCAGGGCCTGAAGGCAGAATGCCAAGACTGTGCAGGGAAACCAGGCCCTGGCTGCCCTCCCACAAGGGGAGGCTCAGGACCTTTGCAGCTATGCAGTGCCATCCTGCCCAAAAACACTCCAACACCCATCTCTAGAGTCCCGCCAGGACCTCAGGGGGCACAGGCAGGGTGTGTAAGGGGTGCCAGAATATGGACAGGACCACCTGGTTCAACACCACCACTCTCCCACACAGGGAGAGACATCTCAGGAGGCCTGCCCATGCCTGGAGCTGCTCCACCACACTTGCCTCCAGCTGGTGCTGGTTCTCTGGCAGGGAGGGGTCTGTGGGGGATAGGTAAACCCCCAAGTAGAGCAGCGAGCGCATGCCCCAGCAGATCCTGCGTGGGAGTGCATCCACCTGCCACCCATCACCCACCACCAGGCCAAAGCTCTTGACTCAGTTGACCTGGCCAGAGGACGACACCAAGTACAATGCCTGGCAATCCTCCACCCATGCCAGGTTGCCTGAGCCCCGGACCATAAGAAGTATGTCATCAGCATACACTGACAGGACCAGCTGCACTGCCGGCTCCTGGAGCATCAAGCCCACCACCCGCTTCTGCAGGAGAATGAGGAAGGGCTCCAGGGCCAAGGCGTACAGCTGGCCTGACAGCGGGCAGCCTTGACACACCCCTCTCCTAAATGGGATGGGTTCCATCAGGGTCCAGTTGAGCTTGACCAAATATTCTGCAGAGGCGTACAGCACCTGGAGAGCCTGCACAAAGTGGGGCCCAAAGCCAAAGGCCCGCATCATACCTGTAAGATACCCATGATCCACTCTGTCAAAAATCTTCTCTGGTACAGGGATAGGAGGGTGAAAGACAGGCTCTCTCAGCATGCTAGCTACAGGAGGTCCCGAACCAGGTACAGGTTGTCAAAGATGGAACATCCAGGCACCATGTACGTCTAGTCGGGATGGATCACGTCCATCAGCACAGACTGCAGGCACAGTGGGATGGCCTTTGCTACCACCTTGTAGTCCATCTAGAGGAGGGACACAGGATGCCAATTACTTAGGTCATGGGGATCTCCCTTCTTCAGCAGAAGGGTCAGCATGGCCCTCCAGCATGATGGGGAGCTCCCCACTTCCCTCAGATTCAGCCCAGACTACAGCAAGGTCCAGGCTGAGGACATCCCAAAAAGCCTGGTAGAACTCAGAGGTCAGCCCGTCAGTGCCTTGAGCCTTGTTGCCAGGCATCAGGCAGAGGGTGGCAAAAAACTCAGCCAGAGTGAGAGGAACTTCCAACCAGTCCTGGTCACCCATGCTGAACTGTGGGAGTCCCTCCCACAGGGTCTGACAGGCCTCAGCATTGGTCAATCCAGGGAGAAGAGCTCTTCATAGAAGGACCAAATGTGCTGGCACATCTCACCTGGATCCATACAGAGTGCCATTACCTGCCAGAAGGCAGGTGATGTACTTCTTGGCCCTCTGTCTCCTCTCCAGGGCATAGAAGGAGCTGGACGTGTGAGTGGACAAATGCACTGTGGGCACAGTGGTCGTCCAGAGCATGAAGTTCTTCCTGCCTCTCTCAACATTATCCACAGAGGGATGGGTTGGTTGGGTCAGTGGCCAGGCACCTTTCCAGCTCTAGCACTTCCCACTCAAGCTGCTCTCAGACCACCTCCCTCTGCCGGGTGTGCTCCCTAGTGTAGCCCTGGCAAAAAAAGCTCAATGTGCACCTTCCTCACATCCCACCATCTCTGAGCCAAGGGGAAAGCTGCCTGTTGCTCCTGCCAGGACAGCCAGAACTCTTGGAAAGTCTCCCTGAACCTCACATCCTCCAGCAGGCTGGCATTAAAATGCTAGTAGGCCAACCCCGGATGCCCAGGCTCCAGCATGGCCTGGGCCCAGACAAGGTGGTGATTGCTGAAAGGGGTCAGCTCAATGCCAAAGGAGTGGGCCTAGGCAAAGTGTGGCAAAGAGATATAAACCCAGTCTAACCAGGAGTGGCATGCTTGCTCCTCCCCCACTCTCATATAATTGAAGGTGTGGGGTTCAGTGGGGTGACAGGCATGCCAGACATCTGTCAGGGAGTAGTCCATCAGGATCTCCCTGAGGATGCCCATGACGGCCTGGTTCTGCTCTTTTCCTGACTGGTCTTGCGCATCTAGAGTGACGTTAAAATCCCCACCAAGGACAAGGAACTCACAAGGTTTGAGGGTGCCAATGTATGTGGCTGCCTGGTGGAAGAAATTTGCCAACTCTGGGTCCTTTGCAGAGGCATACACATTCAGAAGGTTCAGGACCAGCCCCCACACCTGGACCCGGAGGTGCACCAGGCAGCCCAGCACCACCTCAATATCCTGGAGAACCTCCAGCTGCAGGCCCAGGGAGACCAGGGGGGCCACCCCAGATGAGGTGGCTGAGAGGTGACTAAAAAAGACCCTGCCTCCCCACTCCAGCTGCCAATTTGGTTCATCAGCTGGAGCCGTCGGGGTCTCCTGCAAGAATACCATGGGGTATCCCCCTTCCTAAAGGAAGGAGAGCACCCAACACCTCCGGAGACCCTTCCTGCAGCTGTGGACATTGAGGGTCACAATCTTAAATGACCTCATGGCTGGAAGGGGGTGGAGTAGACAGTTCAGCCTCACGCATCTCAATGCCCGGTGTGGGGCCCACCAGTTCACATAGCAACCTCACATATGCATAGAAGGCATCTATAAAACTGAGGGCCTGCTTATAGATCTGGGCATTGCAGCTTTTGGGCCCTTTGCGTTCCCTGCCAGTGTCCTTGCAGTGGCGAGGACGCTGTCAAAATCTCCCCAGTGGTCCAAGGCTAGCTGTACCTTGCTGGCGGACTGATGGGTGTAGTCATGGTCAAGAAATGCAAGTAGCTCATCCCTGGGGACCGCTGGGACCGAGAGGTCAGCAGGATCCATGGAGCCTGCTGGTTCTCGGGTGTCCTCCTCCTGGTCCTGGAGCTCAGAGGGCTCTTCTGGCACCATCGGAACCCCTTGGTCTGCTAAGACCCTGAACTCTGGTTGGGATTGGGAGAGTTATGCAGTCCCCTGGGACAGGGGTGGGGGTAAGGGTGGGGCTTCTTCACAAAATGGTGGGGTAGAGCTGGAGCCCTGGGGGATCTGTGCAGGGTCCCTGATGAGATCAGCCATTGATTAGGGGACCCAACTGCAACCCCCTCTGGTGCGGGACTATGGGGCAGGCTGCAGGTGAGGTTTTCCTGGGAAAGGGAGAGAAGAGACCCACCAGGCACTGGGTGGCTCTGACGTCTGCCTCGGGGTCCTGGGAAAGGGGACCTCCTCCCTCAGAACTCACCGGACTAAGCCCCAGGGCCTCTGTATCCCTTAGATCAGAGGGAGGAAGCTCTGCCACCAGGCCTTCCTTTGGGCAGGCCTCAGCCTCGGCGCTCATGGTTTCAGGGGCTAGGCCTTGGTCAGCAAAATGAAGGGCTTCCCCCATGGGCTCCTGTTCAGGACTATCTAGCAGCCCTGAAACCTCTGTGGGATCACCCGTTTGATCTTTCCTGGGGGTAGGGTGTCAGGCACAGCTGGGGAAGCCCCTGGAGGCTGGGCCTCTCCTTTCCCCTATATGGTGGTCTTGAGAAGGGGAGAAAAGTCCTCCATGTCAGAGGGCTCCAGATGTGCTCTTGCCTTTATGCCCTGAGGGGACCTGTACCCACTCAGCCATGGGGTGGTCCTCAGATGGACAGGCTCCAGCAAGAGAAGGTGAGGGTTGGGGGGCAGGGCAGCCAAGATGGGGGTATGACTAGGGGCAGGGAAGCCCTGCTCCCTCTCTCCCCGGTTGCTGGTGCCCTCCCTGGAACTCCACTAGACTCAGTTGGGGGGCAGGGTCCCTTGAGCTCACGGGTGGGCTCGTAGTTGCCCGGGGGGGCATGAGAAGGGTGGGTAACTGGTAGTAGGGGCACCCCATTTTCCAGCGGGTCCTACAGATGCCCTCTTCACCTGGCCCATGGGGCACTCACGATGCGAGTGCCCTGGGGCACAGCACCAGAAGCACCGCAGGTCCCCCAGTGTAAGAAAATCCTCACCAGAACCGTTGCAGTGTGGCCACCCTCAGGCAGACTAGGTAAATTCAACTGAAATGACTACAGTGTAGATAAAATAATTCTGAAGTAAAGTTACACCTTGAGTTAAGACTGGCGCAAACTCCTGTGTGGCTTCGGTGTGACTTGTAACAAGATTGGTTAAACCAATTTCAAATAAACTGTGCTGGTCTAAAACAAGCCACTTGTGGAAATCCAATCAGAGTGGGCATAAAAAGGTGTTGCTGCTAACTAAATAACTAGCATAGTTTAAAATCATGTTATTTAAATTGGTGCAATTTCTCATCCACATAAAGGTCTAACATAACTTGGATCACCTTACCTAGTACTGGAAGATGGAGAGGAGAAAATATAGTGACTGATCCTCAGCCTTTAGTCCTTTCCCTCCCAAATCCTTAAAAATAGCAGCAAAATGTGCTATGTGAGGAAGAAGGAGATGGTACCGTCAGGAAACAGAAGTGAGGCAGGGATAAAATGGCCACCAGGAGGCATCATGGCCACCCCTGAGCCCTGATCTGGTCACATGCCTCTTAATACTCTTTTGCATGGTGTCAGTAAACCCTGTCTCTACTCTGCTCTCAGCCAGTGTAGCTGAATGGCATCACTTTGGCTCCAAGATGGTCTTTTGAACCCATAGGGGTTTGTTGTCAGATCAAGACATTTCAAGTGGGTCAGTATTGCTTGAGGACATAGTTTAGTAGGTTCCTCCTGAAAAAAAATATGCACTTAGATGGACACTGCCCTCCAGAACTTTGTGACAGAGACTGTTGTTTAGTGTAATTAAAGGAAAGCACAGCTGTTCTGAATTTGACTAAAAACTTTTTCCATCAAGTCACAAAAACTTTTGCAAAGAACTGGATTCCTCTCTTAATAACCAAGTTAAACAAAACCTTCCTAGAAACCCCACTCTGTCTTTATTCACAACCTCACTTGTCTCCAGATCTTTTTCCAAGTCACTCTCTGCCCTTTTTAAAAAACACTAACAAAGGTATATTCTTCTTTATTGAGATTTGTCCATGAAGAGCTTGGAATTGAGTCTCTGCAAGCAGATCTGACATCATTTTAAAGTTTGACATCTGAATAAACAAAGCTATTTATGTACCTATTTTTATTAAGATATGAAGTCTATCACAATGCCTGCTATGATAACAAGCCATTTCATTTTTGACCAGTATAAAAGAATACTTGCACAACACAGTGTCTGGCATTAGGATTCCCTTTATTTAAGGACAGTGAAGGCAACTTGCATTGCCCTATGGTTGAAAACTGTCTTGTGATAGTTGCTACAGTGGTTTCTTTCCTTCTCTCTTTCTGTTTTTTTACAGTCTATACAATTTGCTGTTAATATCTTACACACATTTATTGGAAATTCATTCTTGAAGGCATTTGTTAGCCAGCAATCCTTGGGTCTGACATCCTGCAATAATATTTTTGTGACAATTTTTTCTTTCAGTGTATGGGAAGGTCGCAGACAATACATTTGGGATATCTTATTTCTTCAATTTCAAAATGTCCAGAAGCCTCTCTATTCACTTTAATATGCAAGTATAACACCTTCCTGTAGTCATGGCAGTTGCATATTATGTGGCAATTGGAGTTAATAAAGTAATGTACGTTTTCAAGAGTTATAGTCAAAGCATTAATTTGTAACACTGCAGTTACCATCAGATTTATGAGATTTTGCCATGCACATTTGTAATATGCTAACACACACAAACGTATTACAGACTTAGAAACCACACAGATGCAGAGTACTTTACAACATGGGCATTTGAAGTAGTCTAGAATTATTACTAAAATGTTCCAGCATAGGGGAAAAAGACAAATTGTCCAATCTTAAACAACACTTATGAATAAAGTCATACAAAACTTAGTTATATGGGGAAGTGAGCTGAAGAAAATGTAAACAATGTTTCCTAGTGGGGCAGTCAGAATAGAAATATTGTTCATTCTGACCAGCAGGGGCTTCTAAGTGACAGCATATTTGAGAATTAGACCATTAGGATCCCTCGTACTGAAGACCTGCACTTTCTAAAAACAATTTTATAATGACTTCCAAGGGAAGTGGTGCTGGCTCCTACCCTGGGGGTCTTTAAGAGGAGGCTTGATGCCTACTTAGCTGGGATCATTTGAGCCCAGTTTTTTCTCCTGCCCAGGCGGGGGGTCGGACTTGAAGACGTACAAGGTCCCTTCCAACCCGACTTCTATGATTTTATGATTCTATGAATTTCAAAATGCAGCTCCCCATTTTTTAAAAGATTGCCCTACACCTGACTTCTGCTTACTTTTATTGAAATATGTAGGCTATGCTTCTCTGATTCTTGGTCCCCAATCATCTGACAGAGTTGAGCTTCTTTAAAATGAACAAATCCTGGACTTAGAGCCCCTTACATTACCTGTCCTGTGGCACACTCACAGTAACTCTTCGTATATCTTCCAGACTTAATGTACAGACTCTGCAAGATGATCCCAACCCTGTTACTTTTTTTCTCATTTGAACTATTGCTGAGACTTTGACCACTTAAATGTCTAGATTATTTTTCCTCTCATTTCAAACCTTTACCTTTATAGGGATATTTTTGTTCTGAGATCACAGTTTTCTCATCCATAAATACACTGTGGCTTGTTTTTGTTTTTTCCTGCATAGCTGGAATTATTTCATTTTCCTTATTTGAAATTCTCCATAATGATCATAAATAATAACACTAGGGACCTTCACAATTAATAGCGTCTGTTGGCCAAGCTTACTGCAAGCCCATGGGGCTCCTGGCATTCTTCCCACAAACTCAGTGTGTGCATCTACACATGCCCCTATGGCGCCATTGTTAATGTGCCTTCATTTAGTACTTTCTTTTGGAAGTACTAAATAACGGTGCAGTAACAGCCTATACTGGATTGTGCCAGCTATAGCAAGAGAATGAATTGCTACAGTGACGTAGGTGCAGCATCACAGTTTGTGCCTGCTCCCCCAGTGCTACGTGCTCTATGTGTACCACTTTCCCCATCTTGTTCTGCCTCAGGAACTTCCTGAAACTGCCCCAGTCTCTACCCTCTGGGATCTCTTTGGTTGTTTTTTTCTCTTCCCCTATTCCAAAGCCCTATTGTCTTTACTAGGGCTGGACCTCTGTGTGCACTGGTCCTTTTCTCAAGTGCCTATTATCCTTCCTGTGCTATTATTCTTTTTGTCCAGGAGATAATGCATTCAGGGTGCCAGGGTGTCTTTTTGGGTAGAGCTCAGACCTGGGTATTGTTATGCTGGGAGATGCACATGGGAGCTATCAACTGGTTCTTTGTTGTACAGACAATTCAAGCTGTGGCTCTAATAAGCAGATGGTACAGGCTCAATGTGTCTCCTGAACCACCCCGTTTTTTGATATTTGAATATTCCCCCAAATCAGCAGGGCTGTGCCCTTTGATGCCTGGATGATTCCCTGAAACTTTGGAATTGAGCTGGTGTGGTTCTTGAAAGTCATTGTGTTACAGAGCACGATATTGACACTGGTATTGCAATGGCATTGAGAAAGCCACTGCAAGTTGAACCAATTAAATCACTAGTTTATATACAGACCTTGCAAGATCAGAAAAAATATTCAGGCTTCTTGATATTAAAACAAAAAAAATCAGGCACTTGAAAGGCTACCTATTCTATGTCACTTTTCAGGGAAAATGAAAATAACTTCTTCCTATTTATGTATTTATTTATTTTGCAGAAGCAAAATATGTGGTCTGCACTAATCTCTCCTGATATGTCCAGGATACAATAATTGCCACATTTTTTAGGTGAGCTGGTACACAGGCTATTGGAAATGTGCTAAGATATGTATGTTCTTCTTCAGACTAATGTTAATATAACTGCCCTGATTCTGCACAGGGTTAACTAGAGGGCATCTGGTTGCAAAAGCCCCCAAAGGACTGTACACTAGCCAGGCTATTTTAAGCAACACTTGACCTCTGTCCTCTATTTCTATTAAAACTTTTGTTTTAAAAAGAAATGTATAATTGAGTCCCAAAAGTATAGTTCTTACTTGCTGGTGAATACTATTAATGAGACAGTATTAGCTTCCTGATGGTTTTTATGATTACAATTTTTAAAAGTTGATTAGCAAATCTGTCTTTAAAATAAAAACCCTCCATCAGCTATGAAGTGGAATTAAAAAATATATTATTAGCATAAAAAAAGCCAGATTGATGACTTTTATATGGGAGCATACAGTAAGTCAGTTGTCACTTACTGGCTAAGCCTTTTCTTAGCATTGCCACCTTTGGGACTAACATTATGTTAGGTTATACACTTATGCTTCTTTCATTGCACAAAAAGACCTATTGAGCATTTTTATTGCCAATGTTAAATTTTCTGATTATTTGGTAAATCTGACATGATTCTTCATGATAAAGGACTGTAGGTTATATGGCCACATACAAAAATAAAATATTGATGAACATCTGGAAAAATTGTATGGTAAGCAAGCTGTAAAAACTAAACAAAACATTATTCAAGTGCTGAAATCTAAAGAGAAATTAAACAAAAGACAAAGCTCAATTCAGCTGGTCAGCAGAAGAGGAAATGTTCATTCCTTTTGCTGGTTTAACAATCAGATGGAGTCTTTTACTTCATTCCTTTTTCTAATTTCTAAACCAGGATGTTAAAAATAACTACCATGCCACTGTCACAAATAGAAGTATGTGGACTACTTGTAATGAACAATTTATTTAATAAATGGAACCCTTTCAAAGACTGTCTGGCTTCTTTATTAGGAAACCAGTCCTGTCATAGATTAGTTCCCAAGACAAGGCACTTGGTATCTGTAAAGCTTAAGAACAAGGTCCAAAAAGAGACTTAAGGTACCTAAGCTCTGGTCTGCACTACAAAGTTTTACCCACCAAGCATCCACCTGGAGGGATGTGAAAAATTGAATCTTCAAGCTAACATACATAGTCTGGCAAAATCACCAGTATGGCTTCAGCTATGCCAACAATATCTTCCAGTTTTGCTAAACTCAAGGCCATGGTAAGGTATCTAGGCTGGCAGGAAAACAAGCAAACAACACCCCTTTCCCCTGTTGGCATATATTACCTCTTTGCTAGGGGCCTCTATGGACTTAAATATGCCAGTATACCTATGGAGACATCAGTTTCATAATTTAGACAAGGTCAAAATCCAGAATGGGAATCCAAAAAATCGGTGGTCTCTTAACCCTGAAGTTGCCCCACATTTACAAAGTGCCTTCTTACTGACCTGATGGTTCCCTTTTCCTGTAGTTCTGTTTCTGTGCCTGACCAGACTGAACTCCCACCTAAGTCTCATTTGTACCCAGAAACTGTAGAGCAGAGGCCAAAGTCCCTCAAGGGATCACTTTATGAGGTGTACTCAGAGTACAGTGAATATGTACAAAGAGCATGGACTTCAGGACAAAACACAGTAGGCACAGCCACTTACATTAAGAAAACATAGCTGGATGTAGGGTAGAGCCTGCTTCTTATATAATAGCGTGAAAGTTAAGAGAGACCTAGGTGCTAAGACTTTCTCTGAATGAAGGTATTCAGACCCATATTGTCCATCTCTCAGCCTATAAGCAGGATTAGGAAGGGACATTCTCTACCTTTCCACAGGAATCTGTGCTACCTGTGTAGCAGAGAAGGCAAGATGTATGGGGCCAGAAGACTAGCTTAAACTCTGACTGTAAGCTGGCTTGAGGTTCAGGAGCATTTTCAATCCCTTCTGTTGAAGCTATACTACTGGGCAAAAAATAATAGTTTAGTTGCCATATGTTCAGAGGGAGCACAAAAGTGAATATGATGTGAAACCTGACAAGTAGGGCACTCAGCCAGGAGGGACTTAGCTTAACTGTGCAGTTACAGCATAGTATAAATATACCACTATATATGGCAATACGTAGATGACATGAAATTACATAATTCACTAAATGTTTCTTACTTAATTTACCACTAAAAATACAGCAAACATATAATTTTGTCTATAATTTGTGTCAACAATCTCTCAGTACTGGGGTCTGGTCCCTGTTGCCTGGGGTGTTTTTGCATTTTATCCAATGACTGTTTAGTGTAAAGTACAGAAATATTCCTGGCAGGAAAAAGCAGAACCAAATATTTTTTCTTCCCAGCTGAATACCCTAGAAAGCATGTGTATGGTCCTTCACATGCTCCCTCTAAAATTTTACTGGCTGCATGAATTATTTTCTGTACTGGGCCTCAACTTCTACAGGACAAGTGGAGATGGTGCTACCCTCACCCCTTCAAAGGCTTCCCTCTAGCCTGGATAATGTATTTTTGAGCTCTCTCAAGCTGAGGATGGCATTGAACCTCAGCACATACAAGGAAGATAGCTGATATGTCAATGTTTCATAGATTTTATAGACATTAAGGCTGGAAGGGACCTTGGGAGATCATTGAGTCCAGCTCTCTGCCCCAAGGGCAGGAAGTCAGCTAGGGTCAAAGGATCCCAGCAAGTTAAGCATCCAAACACTTCTTAAAGGAGTCCAGAGTAGGTGTTTGCACCACTTCTGGAGGGAGCCTGTTCCAGGCCTTGGGGGCTCGGACAGTAAAGAAGTTTTTCCTTATGTCCCTCCTAAAATGGCTGGGGAGGAGTTTGTGACCTTTGGTCCTTGTCATCCCTTGGGGCTCTCAGGTGAACAGACATTTCCCCCAGATCCTAATGCACACCCCGATGTACTTATAGCTATATATGTTTACTCATTTATTTAATTGTAAATATCACAAAAATGCTGTATTAGTAACACTCATCAGAACAACTTAGGGCATAGGGCCTGACTTATTTGCATGAAGCATATATTGACAATTTATATTAAACAAGAAGACCTTGAGAGCTATAAGTTGAATGAGGAAAAAAGAAAAAGTCCATCTTCAGGGATCTGGGGAATGATCAGTGAGATATTCAGTCATTATGCAAATCACATTAAAATACAAAAATAATGTAGGAAGAAACTTCAGTGGAAAAATATGCACATATAATATCAATAAATATGTGTTTGCAGGCCCAAGGAAAGCTACACTTTCTATGAGCTGGACCTTCCTTCCTGGAGCAGGGGGAGTAGCTCCCCCAAGAGCACCTTCCCTCACCACTCCTAGACACCCTGGGAAGTACAAATGATATCCCCCATACCCCAATCCCAGATCTCAATTCCCAATTTATTAAAACATGAGACCTTCTTTAATTTGCTTCCTTTTTAATTCTTTTAAACTTCTTTTTATCTGATCCTTCCGTGGCTGACTTTGTTCATTTCCTTCACCCCCATTTCCTATCCACCCCCCATTTCATTACCCACCCCATATCATTAACTCTCCACTGCCCAGCTTCATGTGTCTGTCTCCCTGCAACCCCTCTTTCATACACCCCCACCGAGAGCATGGATAGAAGTCTGATCTGGCTCACCAGCCCTGTAGTGGCATCTCACAGCTCTTGGTCAGGCCCCAGCTCTAGTGACAAGTCACAGCTGTGCTGGTGGGGGACAGAGAAGGTTTTTAGCCTTAAGGTGTGACTTCTCCAAACTCGAGCTAGCACTAACACCAAACAACGTTCAAGTAGCTCAAAGTGCAATGTGTAACAAGGTGCTAAAATAGTTTAGATAGGGATCATCCTGCCTTGAGCAGGGTGTTAGACTAGATGACCTATTCCAGCCCTGCTTTTCTATGATTCTGCAATATACTCTTGTGACCACAATGCACTTCACATGTGAAACCTCCTACTAGTTCACTGCCTCTCCTCCTTGAGTCAAACCCATTACTAGTCATCTCAGCTCTTGCTTCATAGTTCCATGCTTGTGATAGCCTTTTTGCAGCATTTCTGCTTTCCCTAAGATCCTATAATCTAGGAAGTGATGTGGTCCTGGGAATTCTTGTGCTTGTGTCTTTTATCCTGTCATCCAAAATCCTTACATTTCTTTAGATAGGGAAGGCATTTTCCAGGCCATGATACCTCAGAACCTTTTGGTCATGGGCCTCCTTACAATGTAAATGCAAGACATAGTGAACATGTATTTTCTGTGTAAGAACACTAATTCAGATGAATAACTGGCAGAGAAAGCATTTCTGAGTTGGAAAAAACAGACTTTTGCATGCTGCCAAGAATGCTGAATCCCTTTTGAGGGCAGACATTCTGGATGCTGCAGCTGGCAAAAATCATTGAAGGATATTTTCAAAAATAAAATATTGTCCCTTTGAAACAGATGAGTTTTTTAAAAGAATTCAGAGAGTGTTCATGGAAGACTGAATCCCAGCCATGTGACAGCACACAAAAGTGGAAACAGTACTTTCAGATCAAACTTGGGGTTTTGTTTTTTAATATTAATAAAACATACCAAAGGAAACTCTTACATTAGAATAGAAACCTATTTTTAGATAACTGAAGGGCCAAAAATAGAATTTCCTATATATACTAACCACATTTTACCTCTGTTGTGGGTGTGGATATGTGTGTCTGTGTCTGTGTTTTCATTTTCATGCGTGCTTGGATCAAAATACCGCTGGCAGCTCCATTATCATTCTGTGCTGGTGGTAGTCATGTGTGTATCTTTTTTCAGTTAAATGAAGAACTACTGGAATGCTCACCTCAGAGTCTTAGTTAGAAGTTCAGAGAAAATTAACTTCTATCTAACTTAAGGCCATTAGTCTCCTAGATATTTGCTGAATTGCATTTGAAATGTAATAGCCTTTACTAGCTGTTACCTTTGCTATTTTTTCTGAAATGCTGGTGAACTATCTGTATGAGTGTTAAGAATTTGCTGCCTTTGCCTTATAGTTTTAATTTTTCATTATAGGTGTCTGGTGTGAATGGCCTAGGAGAAATTTACTATTACATAGGTAGCCCAGATTATGCCCAGGTTATGCCCAGATTATGTCCAGGCCTGGGAATGAAAGAAAGCATCTTCTTTTGCAATGCCAAAACCACAGTATCCAAAAAGGAGGTTAGGGAATGAAATGTTATTACATTATGGGTGCACACACATATGCAAGCACGTGCACTTGCAGCAGCTCAAATAGAAGCAGTGCAAATTTGAGCCATGGCTTTTGGCCTCAGTGCACGTGCTCGGACATGCACTTTGTTGTGGAGTAAATTGTGCCAGTTGGAGCAAAATAACCCTGCCTGGCTCCTCCCAGATCTGCAGCCAGGGGGAGCTAGACCCTGGGGCCAGCACCTGTGCTGTCCCCAGCAATATAAAAGCTGCCCTGTCCTGGCCCCATCCATACAAAAAGCTACCCTGGCAAGCAGCTCAGGGTTACTTGATCTCAGGAGCTTCTGGGGGAGGAGTCTCTGGAAGGAAGTTGGCCATGCCCCTTCCTGTCCCAGGCTGCTGCTGTTCTGGCTGGTTGTTGCAAGCTTGGTCTCAGGAGCTTCTGGGAAAAGATGGCCAGGCCCTTTCCTGCCTCTGGCTACTATTAGCTGCTAGCTTAGTCTCAGAGCTTTTGGAGTAAGTTGGCCACACCCCTTCTTGCCTTGGGTGGCTGCTGCTCCCCCTGGGGGGGTCCTCTGCTGCATGCTGCTACCCCTCTCAGGGAGGGGCCCACTGCACTGCACCACACTGCACTCCACCCCACCACTGAACCCCAGCTTCTACACTCCCATTTCCAGTCTGTGGTCCAGCCTGCTGCCAGGCTGCAGTCAGGGGACAGCCTGGGGAGAGAGCCTGTCCTGCCTCTGGGCCCCTCCCCCACCATCACTGCCAGAGCCTAAAGGAACCTTGCCTGCCCCAGCTGCCTTAGCAGGCCACCTTTCACCAGAAGCACACCCTGAGTGGCTGAACTGGATGGCTCCTACCATCGCTGCTGCTGCTGCCATTGTTTCTGTTGCTGCCCCCTCTCAGGAGAGAGGGAGATTCCCTGCTGCACCACCTGACACCACACCTGCACTGGATCACTTGCTAATTGGCTGACTGCTCCTACCCTCCCCCACAGCTCCCTCAATGCATCTGATTTGTCTTCCTGCCTACTGCTCTGATGCTGAGTGACTGTCTGGAGGCCTGAGGGGCTTCTGGATAGATCTGCCACAAACAAATCCCCTCCACTGCTCCAGCCATCTTTTACACCTACCTCAACAGCCTTCCCTGTATATTTTTTGCCCTTGTGTGTAAGTCCTGTGGCCCACTCCCCATGACCTGGTGTTTTGTTGTGTGGCTGAGTAAGCCAGCTCAAGTTTCTCCAGCCCTTGTGTGTGTGTGTTCCCCCTCCCACCTACATCCTCAAAGCATAGGCCTCCTGGTTCTTTTTTTCCTATGGGGCTGTGGCTCAGTGACCTTCATCCCTCTTCTTCCCTTCTTCCCTTTCTGTCCCACAACCCCAGCCTACCCCTACTATATTCACCAGCCCTGTGGGATATTTTGTTTTTTCTTTATTGTCTTCCCTGTCCTCATGTGAAACAATGGCAGGCAGGAACATTCTGGGGGGGGCAGATGCCCCCACAGAGCTTCCTGCAGCCCCCACTATGGGGGTGGATCCCAGCCAAGCCCCAAAGGGGATGCATGCCCCTGCAGCCTTAACCCCAGAGGCAGAGTCCAGCCAACCACCTCCAGGGATGGAGAAGCCTGAAACCTCCACTGCAGGAGCAGGTGTGACTCCAGTAGGGAGCCATCAGGGCTAGGGGGTCACCCCTGGCCAAGCCTCCCTGGAGGGCTTCCCAAGCCCCCTCTCCCATCATTGGGGACCAAGGGCAAGGGCAGTGGGAAGGACTTCTCTTCAGCCTCCTCCACAGCTGGGGATGAGAAGGGCAAGGGCCCTGCCCTGAAGCCTAGTCCACCAGCACCTGAGGTGACCAAGTGAACTATACCAGCCAGCACACCCACTCATCCTGTCCCTGGTCCTAGCTCAGGCCCCACCAAAATGGCCCCTTGTGGGGAGGAACCTCAGCTATGCATAGGCAGCTGCAGGGAGATCCAAAGCTGGGGGGCCTGGACCCTCCACCGCTGGCCCTTCCAGCTTGGGCAGCAGGGCCCCCTTTCTGGCACTCACCCACAGGCATGGGGTGAAGTGCCAATTGCTCAAGTGGGAGAACCTGCACTTTGAGACCTGGGTGCAGGCCCTGGCTTGGGTAGTGGGGGCCCCCAAGATCATGGTGGCCTCCCACTTTCATGGCAAGGAGGTCTTTTTTCTTACCTCAGAGGCCATTGTGCAAAAGGCAGTGGAGAGGGGGCTCATTTAGGGTGAGTACATCCTCCTAGAGCCTCTAGAAGAGCTGGGGACCAGGGTGGTCTTTAGCTCCATCCCTCTCTATATCCCCAATTGGACCCTGCTCCCCCAGCTCCAAACCCTGGAGAGAATTATTTCCCTGGTGGTGGCCCTCTCACTGGAGTGCCGAGACCCTGGCCTTTGCCATGTGTGCTCTTTCTGTCACCAGGTCATGATCCAGGTGGTGGTGGGAGCATGACTGAAGGCTGAGGAGTGCCTGGTAATTCTTTATCCA
>NW_017728947.1:58201491-58206250 GCF_001723895.1 Crocodylus porosus | reverse complement strand
GATGCTTATCTTGCTGGGATCCTATGACCCCAGCTGACTTCCTGTGCTTTGGGCAGGGGGCTGGACTTGATGATCTCCCGAGGTCCCTTCCAGCCCTAATGTCTATGAAATCTATGAAATCTATGAAAGGTATAGCATAGGCAGTGGCAGAGTAATC
Organism: Crocodylus porosus; assembly: GCF_001723895.1. Taxonomy (NCBI): domain Eukaryota; kingdom Metazoa; phylum Chordata; order Crocodylia; family Crocodylidae; genus Crocodylus; species Crocodylus porosus. Next base: position 58,206,093 of record NW_017728947.1, on the reverse strand, counting down.
ATCAGTACTGCTTCAGGGGTAATATCAATTTGCCTCAGTCTTTACAAGCTAGGGGGACCATCTAGGAATGCAAGGGTAATTCAGGCTTCCTATATTTTTAATGCTTAATATCTCTGTTGTGACTGGAAATAAGGGTTCCAGTTAACCTGAATTGCTGCATAGCTGTGAGGTGTAAGAGGATGAAATCAAGTGAAGGAAAATGTAAATAGCAAGGGAAAGTGCTCATTATGAGGTTTATTGGTTTGATATCTACCATCGGATTTCACTTTTGCAAATTAGTGGAGCAGACAAAGTCCTATTTTTAGGTTCAGAGCACTGTAAAATAAAGTGTAGGTAAAAACATTCAAATGATAATGCCGTAGAATGCAAGATACATTGGGTGTTCTTCAAACACAGCAAGGTATAGCTCCTACCATGAGGAGTATATAGTTTAAAAAGAAAGAGGTGAACGCTGGGAGACAGAACCAAATTTTCTAGGACAGTGGTCATGAACTGAAAAGGGAATTGGGAGCACTGAATATATAGTATCAAAATGTTGTGGGATTTGCTGAACTTGCAGATCAGTACAGTGGCATATGGTAGGAAATGAAAGTCTTCATCTCCTCTAAGGTATAACTCTGGATAAATATTAAGCCCATCTTATTGGATTAGTGAATTCTATATCATTTCTGAAAGAGCAGTGTTGAATAAATCCATTAGGCTTTAAATATGAGATGGATACAGATTAGGGATGAACCCTATCTAATGTCCCATGTCTTAGAAACACAGTTCATGCTCTGGTCTGCTTCTGGGTAGTAAAGCTATGGAAAACCACAGTCTAGCCCTCAGTGCATTGCTGTTTCCACTCTTATTACTGTATTCTATAAAAAACATTGCTCATGTGAGTAGATCTGCCTTTTGGAGTTCCTTAGCTCACAAAGGGAGTGATCTAGCTATTATATCCATCAAGGATGGCATTCTCTTTTGCTGCCAGATGTTTACATTTGTAAATGTGTAGGGCTGGAACTAAGATGCTGCCTTTTTCCAGTACTGTTTGTTCTAGCTATTGGTACTAAGGGCCAATGGATTTTGAGAGTAAAAAATGCTAATATTTGCATGTGTACAAGAGTTAAACTGTTTAACGGGCCTGTGCAAATATTTGCACTTCAAAACACAGGTGCAAGTTTGTATATAAGCAATTTTGCAAGAGGAGACTAGATAGAAGCAGAGCTGAAAATGTTTCTCTAAGAATGATGGGCATAGGAGGGGAAACTGTAAGTGCTATTATTTAAAAAGAAGCTTTTTTAGTATGAAAACACATTCTTTACATGAAAATCTAAATAAGGTACAGTCTAAGGAAGAAGTCATGTGCTGATGCATCAGCACTTGAAGGAGGTTGAAAGTTTTGTTAGTTTTACACAACAGTTTTATTTCACTTGCACTATAATTTTTGTAGAAAAAAATATTGTCACCTGAAAACTGATTTCTTTTCTGGAAGAACTGAAAAGCATTTGGCTTCTGGATGTCTTTTCAATAAGAATATCACCAAAATATTGACAAAAAAAATCAGTTTTTGAAAACATTTAGAGAAAAATAAAATATATTTTGACTAAATTATAGGCATTTGCTAAAGACCCAAGAAAAAGAATAATAAGGACCATGTCACTTACATTTGTTGCACCAGAGAGTAAATTCCCACTAATAATTTGTAAATTGTATGTACATAGTGACTTTTATCTCAAACCTCCCAGCAGTTAAGTTTTTCACTACTCCAGTCATACAGACAACAATTTTCACATTTTAAAATGGATAGACTGAAGAATGAAGAAGCTAAGTTACATTCTTAAAGTAAGAAAACAAATTTATGGTAAAACCAAGGAAAGAAAACAGGTGTCTTAATTTTATAGTTCCTTATTCTAGCAGTTAGAAAACACATTTTTCTTTCTCATTTCCTACCTTCATGAGTTAGGGTGATGATACAGGTTACCATTAAACCATGATATAAGCACTTAAAAGGGGATCATGCACTTCTTAAAGGGTATTAACTTGTGCTAAGTAACCTTTATACATTTTAAAGCTATGCCAATTCAAGCAAGGCTGGTCTTTGACCCAGTTTAGCCAGGTCATTTCAGGATATTTCCAGTCTGCTCCGGGAAGAAGAAAAAAAGCTATATTTTTTATTCCTCCAACATCCCAAGATACATCATTCCCAGCCCTTCCCATTCCTTTGTTTTGTGGGCAAACATTTTGAACTCTGCTGCCCAATGGGGTGGTTCTGGCCCCAAGCCACCCCTCCTCCCCTCCCCAACCCCAGGGAGGTTATACAAAATATTCTTTGTTTCTTTTCTTTTTTTCCTTCTCTCTCTCTCTTTTTTTTTTTGCTTGTTCTTCCCCCCCCCCCTTTCTCTTTACTCCTCCCCTGTAATGAGGTGCAGGGCTCAGGGGCCAGAACGCAGCTGCAGAGTGTTAAGGAGATAATACAGTACTGGCCTAAAGACACTGACTCAGCTGACAGGGATGACGGGCTGGGTTCAGAGGAAGTTAAAAGCTCCTAAACTGAGGGAGGAGTGGAGACTGGAACTTAGGGAGAAGTACAAGAAGTGTGTTGCTCCTTAGACCAGAAGTCTGATTGTGATTGTGATTGTGATTGTGATTGTGATTGTGAGTATGTGTGTGTGTTTGTGGGGTGGGGGTTGTATGTGTACTTACTGTGCTTTCTGTAGTGAGAAGTTTTTTTTTCACATGGATAATAAAAGGGCTGCAACTAAGACCTCGCTAGTTTTATAAGGGAACTGGCTGATAGTCTGCCTAGCGGATTGTCAACCTGCTATATCTGCCCTGCCCATTCAAGACTTTTTCCTTTCTACCCACAGCACTAGCTGGCTCTTCCTGGCTGCAGAGTGAAGCTACAGCTCTGTCCCTGGAGGGAAGCTGCAGTGTACTAAGCTGCGTACCCCCTCCCACCCGAGCAGAGGAATAGAGTCCTGACTTCCTTCCATGCCTTGCTTGCCAGGCCCTCTAGTGGCAAGTCACAGTTGTGAAGATCTGAGGTGGCATTAAGATTTAACCTGCAACTGCTCTGAAACTGATCTAAATCTATGACTGCATAACTTTCCACAGACTTAAAATGTTTCAATGGTAACCTGTAACCGCCTTAGGTGAATAATGGTTGTGAGATACAAACATACATGAGATCCTTGCCCTAATGAAATCAGTGGGATTTTAAAAATTGACTTTAATAAAGCCATGTAGATTTCAATGAGCTAAAACATTATTATTACATGCTTTTTCAGTTGCTGTTTTGGTGAGGTCAGTTGTTTACTTGCTGCAGTTCTGAAAGGATCTTTCATGTTTACCAAATTACATGCAGATTGCTATAAACCAATTTGAATGTGCATGTTCCTGAACAGTTGTATCACTGGCTCTTGGAAAATGTTGATTTCAATGAGCATTTTTTTAGACTTTCTAATATAAACTGCATGCTTGTTTTTACTGCAATGTGAAAGTGGTTAAGCCTTGTACTTCTCTCAACAGTTTTAAAACATTCTGAGCAGGAACTAAAGGAGCACATATGCTACATATATATTTCCATAATATTTGACTAATTTATTAATCATCTGTGCAATATTAGCATATATAATAAAACAGTTTGATCTCTACGAGCTTGGATAATAAGCATTTGTGTTTTAATAGGATCAGGCCTCGATTGAAGTACTAACAATGAAGGCCAAGACAACTCCTCAGTGCAAAAGGGAAGGCATCCCGGTAGAGATGTGGTGCACCCATCCCTTTGTGCCATGTCCATGACTTTGCCCCCTCCCCATTTTTATCCATTCCCTTTTATATGACTCGCTGATCCAGACACCTAACAACTCCTACGAAAGCTCATTGGTTTACACAATGATGGCCTGATCTGAAAGAAACAGCAGGGGAGCAGTGCATCAGTATGCCCCTGAAGAACCTGGGGAAAAAGTGAAAATCTGTGATGCTCCCTCCAAGAAGACATCTGTGGTGAAAGAGGATATCTAGGCAAAAAGCATAATGCTGTAAACATGGGCTGATTTTTTCCTTGCCAGTCTGAAAACAGACATTGTTCTTTTCTGGATTTTTGGAGCCAGCTGGATTCAGATCTGGAACCAAGCACCCACAAAGAGTCATGTTATTCAAATCCAGAGTTCCACTTCACATGCATTCCTAGAAAGGAATCTTAAGGCTAAAATTAACAATTAATGGTTTTTTGCTGGAAGCAGCCCTCTGAAAATGGTAATTAGAAAAAGAAACTAGTGCTAGAGAATGAGGAAATCAGAAGGACTGATGTGTTTACCTGTTGTTACCTGTCAGCTCCATGTTCTTGGGGAACCCTGACACAGGACACAGACTGTCTGACTCACAAAGAATCACCGCCCCCCACCAAACAGAAGCTGATTAAGATGCAGCACGAGACACACCTAAAACCCTCCAGATAAGGGTGACAAAAGTGGAACAACTGCCCTAGGTCTCATTTGCATCTGAGATGGGAACAGATGACCATTCATTTACATGAGAGATGGAGAACAGAAAACCTGAAGCAGAGACTGCAGTGAATTCTGGGATCAGCAAAGCAGGGGAGCACTGCATGATGGG
>NW_017728947.1:58197858-58201391 GCF_001723895.1 Crocodylus porosus | reverse complement strand
CTGGACACCCAGCCAGATTCAGAGGTATTCTGTTTAATTGTGTGCTTGTGTCTGACTGTGGTTATTGTTGCTCTGATGAACTGATTCTTGGCATATGAGGGTGTCAGCTTGTCCATGCTGATCAACCCGGCCAGGTCAGGCGTATCACATTAATCTGTGTGTGTGTTCTGTGTATGACTGATTTGGGGACTGGAGGAACCCAGCCCCACTGAACTGAGTCCTGCAAGATAGCTCCACTGGGGGTGGGGGCTTGCAGAAGGGAGAGATACAGCTCTGTATAGAAACACAAGTAACACAAGCAGCACATTGATAGAATTACCAAGACCCTAGCCCTAATAAATGAGCACACGCCAAAGTAGCGGGCAAATCTGGTAACACTGTGCATTAATGTGATTTAATTAAGGCACATTAAATCTAGTACCTCCATTTGAGGTACTATGAAAATGCTCATTAGCCTGGCTTAATGTGCATTAACTAAAAAGTATGTTTTTTAAGAGAGGCTAATGTGCATTAAGCATATTTTACTGTGCATTAACTATAAAGCATGGGGCTCCTATACAGTGTGTCAGAGCAGCCTCCCTGCATGTGTAATTACAGTGCATCAGAGCACACTTGATTGATCAAGGTAGTGTGGCACTTTAAACTAAAGCTTGTTTGATGAGCTTTAGTTCAAAGTTCCCCACTGCTACTTTTCAGTGTGGAGATGCTGATACACATGACAGTCCAGGCGCTTTTAATTAGTGTGGCTCTTGGAGCTGCACTAATTAAAGTGCACCCCCCACCACCTCCTGGAGCATGTCTATAAATACCCAGGGTTTTAAAGTGACATTTTAATGCCCAATATAATAAGCTAATGCACATTAAAGTACACTTGTAGATGCATACTCCAGGAAGGTAAAATGTCACTTGTCTGCTTCTCCTTGCTTTGTTATGACAGCCATAGCAGAAGTGCTATTAGCACAGCCCTGTCAGAGTCAACAAATCTGTAAATTCTGTTAAATACCTTGTCACAAGGAACAAGGTATTTAGGAATAAAGGAACTAACATAGTTTGTTCTGTTGCTTTCCTTGACAACTCATTTCACATTCTCACTCTGCTCTATGTAGACTAATACTATGGGAGCTTCATGTTGTTTACTTTTCAATTTTCTGTCTACATTGCATTTTCATCTCACAATAGTAAAACGACAATGAATAAACTATATTATTGTCTTGGAAGTTTGATATTTTTAAATTGTTTTCTTTTTCCTCCCCCTTCCTTTGTTTAACATTCACTTGTGGCTACAACTCAAAAAGTTGGTAATGGAAAAAATATTGGGGATGTTATTTCCTCCCTAAATCATATACATAGTGATCCTTACTCTAATAGGAATTGCACATATTTTAGGGTTAGAAGAGACCCATTTTACTTAGATTTATTTATTTATAATTCACTCCTACTTATACTACACTCCCAAACTACTGCATGGGGCAGCACAGTTTGGGGAGGAGGCGAGCAGCCCTCAATGCTGAAAGGCCAGGTTAGGGACTACTTAGAAAAGCTGGATGAGTAAAAGTCCATGGGGCCAGATGGGATGCACCCAAGGGAGTTGGCTGATGTGATTCCAGAGCCACGGGCTATCATCTCTGAAAACACATGGCAATCAAGATAGGTCCCAGATGATTGGAAAAGGACAAGCATAATGCCTATTTTTAAGAAACGGGGAAAAGGAGGATCCAGGGAAGGAACTACAGATCACTCAGCCTCACCTCTTCATGAAAAATCATGGAGGAGATCCTCAAGGAATCCATTTCTAAGCACTTGCAAGAGAAGAAGGTGATTAGGAACAGTCAGCATGGATTCACCAGAGGCAAGTCATGCCTAACCAACCTGATTCCCTTCTATGATGAGATGACTGGCTCTGTGGATGCAAGGAGGTGAGTAGATGAGTATCTTGATTTTAGCAAGGCTTTTGATATGGTCTCCCACAACATTCTCCCAGGCAAGCTAAGGAAGTATGGGCTGGCTGAATGGACTCTAAGCTGGATAGAAAACTGGCTACAGCATCAGGTTCAGAGTAGTAATCAATGGCTTGATGTCTAGTTGGCAGCTGGTATCAAGTGGAGTGACTGACTGGTCAGTTCTGGGGCCAGTTTTGTTCAATGTCTTCTTCAGTCACCTGGAAGGTGGCATAGAGTGCATCCTCAACAAGTTTATAGATAACACCAGGCTGGGGGAAGTAGTAGATAAGCTGCAGCATAGGGCTAGGATTCAGAGTAATATAGACAAATTAGAGGATTGGGCCAAAAGGAATCTCATGAGGTTCTACAAGGACAAGTGCAAATTCCTGCGCTTAGGATGGGGCAATCCCATGCCCCGGTACAGCTGGGAGCTGACTGGTTGGGCAGCAGCTCTGCAGAAAAGGACCTGGGGGTTACAGTGGACAGCAAGCTGAATATGAGCCAACAGTGTGCTTTTGTTGCCAAGGTGACTAATGGCATCTTGGGCTGCATTGGTAGGTGTGTTGCCAGTAGGTCAAGGGATGTGATTATTCCCCTCTGTTCAGCACTGGTAAGGCCACATCTGGACTTACTGTGTTAAGTTTTGCCCCCTGCATCGTACAGAAAGGATGTGGACAAATTGGAGATAGTCCAGCAGAGGGCAACAAAAATAGTGAGGGATCTGGGGGACGTGACATATGAGGAAAGACTGAGGGAACTGGGCTTATTTAATCTAGAAAAGACGAGATGGAGAGGGGATTTAAAAGCAGCCTTCAACTGCCTGAAGGGAGGTTCGAAAGAGGATTGGGCAATACTGTTCTCAGTAGTGGTAGATGACAGAACAAGGAGCAATTGTCTCAAGTTGCAGAAAGGGAAGTTAGGTTAAATATTAGGAAGAATTTTCTCGCTAGGAAGATAGTAAAACACTGGAACAAGTTACCCAGAAAGGTGGTAGAAGCTCCATCCTTGGAGGCTTACAAAACTTGACTAGAAAAAGCCTTGGCTGGGATGATCTAGTTGGGGATGGTCCTGCTTTAAGCAGAGGGTTGGCCTAGATGACCTCCTGAGATCCCTTCCAACCTTAACTTTCTATGATTCTATGATTCTACTTATAGTATGTACCAGATATTGTATATTTATCTCCCTTATTTTTATTACTTAGGATATGTGCATAGAATCATAGAATCATAGAAGTAGGGTCGGAAGGGACCTTGTAGATCTTCAAGCCCAACCCCCAACCTGGGCGGGAGAAAAAGACTGGACTCAAATATGGTAGCCAGGTAGTCATCAAGCCTCTTCTTAAAGATCCCCAGGGTAGGAGCCAGCACCCTAGGAATTTGGTTCCACTCCTAGCCGCCCTAACTGTGAAGTAGTTCTTACGGATGTCTAATCTAAATCTACTCTCTAATAACTTGTGTCCATTGTTCCTTGTCATACCAAGGGGCACTAGGGGAAACGGCGTCTCCCCTAAACACTTCTGGTCCCCCCTAGTGAGTTTATAGACAGTCACCAGGTCCCCCCTCAGCCTTCTCTTGTGAAGGCTGAACAGGTTTA
>NW_017728947.1:58176300-58197673 GCF_001723895.1 Crocodylus porosus | reverse complement strand
GGAGTTTCCCATTCTATAAGTGTGCTGCTGGTTTCTACTGCCTAAGTGCAGCACCCTGCACTTGCCAGTATTGAAATGCATCTTGTTTATGTCAGCCCACTCCTGTAGCCTATCCAGGTCTTGTTGCAGTCTTTCCCTCCCTACTAGCATGCTCACCTCACCCCAAATTTTAGTATCATCAGCGAATTTAAACAGGTTGCATTTCACCCTGTCGTCCAAATTGCTGATGAAGAAATTGAACAGCGCAGGCCCCAGGACCAAGCCATGGGGGACTCCACTGCCCACTTCCCCCCAGGTCGAATATGACCCCTCCACCACCACACTCTGAGAACACGATCCCCACATTTTAAGAATTCACCTAGTCTCAAGTACTTTTTCTACCTGAAATCCTCTTAATTCTTTACTGTTGGCTTAACAGGTAGCTGGTGTGGAAATGATTATAGTGTTATTAAAATGAGTCCAGATTTAATTAAAAGCATAAGACAGATTTTATAAGAAATAAAGAATTCATGAAAATATATTCTTGATAATGAATGATCAGAAGATAAATACAATTTCTGGATGTCTTAGAATTAAAATAATAGAACAGAACAAAACAGGGCCTGAACAGAAAGCTTTTCAAATTTAGCTTTTGCCATGAATGTCTTTAGGTCTTAATCCTTGCATCTGTCACACATCATAACATGGCAGGCAAATTGATTTTGGCCACCAGAGGTTTGAGACAATGAATATTGACTTCCTTGGATTGGTGCTGATTTGCATTTGGCCCTAAATCTTGGGACACAACCAGGTGGTTTGCATATGCAATGTTTCTATTTGATATTAACATGATATTAAATTAATAAAACTTTGAAATCTAATAACACTTTGGATTGACTGATGTTATCATCAGTCTATGCAACTCTGTGGACAAAAAATGCATCCAGTACACTGGATAGTAACACCATTTATTTCTGTTGGATTCCACATGTTATGGAAGTTGCAAACCTGTGTGTAATTTAAGCACCCTGTATAGCTTATGGTATCCTATTTAGTTGTAGAATTTTTTTCTCTTCTCTCACAAACTCCAAACTATAACCTTCTTGTGTACTTGCGTGAGGCTTACAGACGGAATTGAGGACTCAGTGGGTGCATATGCACAAGACATGTGCGGTGCTCTTAAGCCAGAGTAAGCTAATTAACTCTTACAAGAACTACCCCACAGCAGAGTTATTTATTCCACTACAGCACACATGTTGATGCCGAAAGGGCTGAGCCATGAGAGTGCTTTGAGCTGGGTTGCAGCAGCCCTTGCCTGGCAGGTTAACTCCTGGGGCCCCCTGCCAGCTGGAGTTGCTCCATCCCCAGTGGCAACACATAGGGTTGCACAGAGGTGCACATGCACCCCCTAAGAGAACTTGTGCACCCCCTGACAGGCCACGCTTCCTGCGTAGGCAACGGGCAGGGGAGGCAGGAAGGGGCACTGGGGCCCCCCCTGAGAGCACTGGCCGGGGAGTGGGGGCACCAGGTGAATCGCAGCTGGCACCTCTTGGAGCACTGCTGGCACTTCCAGGAGCGCTGCAACCACTTCCAGGAGCGTCATGGCTGCTTCCTGGTTGGTATGATTGGCTGTGGGGGGGATGCCCCCCCCGGTCAGCAACATTTGTTGCAGGGCAGGGGGCACATGCCCCCCCCAACTCAGGTGGCACCAGTTGTCCATTGCATCTCAATGCGATATGGTCTTGCATGCATGGGGTGTACATGCTGCACCTGGGAATAATAAACTGTGGCGCAAACTGTGCCGGAGTTTATTGCATCAAATTAATTTCATGCGTAGACATGCCCAGTTTGTGTGAATTCCAGCTATACTACCCTTATGCTAATGGCATCCCAGACATTGGCTACAGGTTACAGAGAGAATAGAAATCCAAAATAAAAAGAACAAAACAGCTGCTGTAATGCCACAGGCTAGAGGTATTGAAAGAATCCAATTCATTATTGTCGCTAATTGGTTTCTTGAGAAAATTTACAGGCTCAGTTTCTCAAGGTTTTTTCTCATATCTGCTGCTTTGTTATTCTTGCTTTTGGTCTGAGCTGTGTGACATTTGGCAATATCTCTTTCTGGATGGATGAGATGAAAGCACTAAACAGTCATTTAATAGCAGTTTCAAGTTAAATGGGAGGTGCAGGTGTCTGTGAAGCCACTTGTGGATATAAACATCTCATTTCTCAAACGTGTTTTCAGGTATTGGCTGTATACCTGAGCATACTCCAAACTTGCTTTCATGCAGGCTGATTATTTTTTGCTGCAACTGCATTAAAACCTTTTCTGCTGTCTTACTAGATTTAGAGGATCAACAGAGGGAGAAAACCTTGCAGAAAATCAAGATGTGAAAGGCTGATAGAGGATATAAGTGAAAGTTGCCGCTAAACATTAAATGATAGCTCTTTAAATATCACTGACATCTCCCAGCATTTTTAGTGTTTTCTTTGTCTAAATCTTTGTCAAATATGCAACATAGGGTAGATAATAGTATAGAAGATGGAGCATAAAAGAACATGACTGTATATGTATATGCTTGTTTTTAGGACACTTGACTAGGAGAGTCAGTCCTGAGGCCCAGACCTTTGTCTCAAGTTTATTGTTGTTATTTATCCAGTGAATGATACAAATTGTGAGAACAAAAGCCCTGGACTCCCTGACCCAGATGAGAGCCCTGACTGCATAACTAAGACAGAGCAAAGGGGACATCAGGCATGGGCACAGGCATGGGCTTCTCTCACCCTCCAGAAGTGCTCATGGTGTGGCCTGTCAGATTCCAACAAATCTGCAAATTCTGCTAAATACCTTGTCACAAGGACATGAGAAAGGAAGGATACCTGGGCAGTATTTGGCCCACTGTGCTTTCCAGACAGTAGGCCCTATCACCCATTGCTTATATTTCCTATATAATACTTCTGTGGATATCAGAGTTGAAATGAAATTGCACATCTTGCTCTGTATTTTCATTGAAAAGTATTTTCTGTGTGTTCAGTCAGTAGGAGTTAGAACCGTAGGTTGAAGATGAGTTCTATGACTTGGATTGCTTTCAAATTGTCTCAGACCTACTTAATTTAGAATGAGACTAGCTTCTCACTCTTCTGTTCATGCATTCTCATCTTTTATTTCATTTGTAAAGAATTAGCTGCCTTAAATTCTCCTTTATGTAGATTGTTGTGGATCTTGTGGTCACAAATGCATGCATGCTTAAACATACAGGCTACATTTCCTGATCCCATGGTGAAGCCACATTAACCTCTTCCTGAGAGTAGCTACAGCCAACATCCAGAGAAGCTTTTTCTCCAGGGTTTCTCCCTGCACTCACAACTCTGGTTGTAATTATTCTGAGGTATGTTTGTGTCCAGAGGCAGCCAAAATCTTGACCTTTAAAAATATCTCAGTAAAGATGCAAAATTGCTACTAAAATTGGTGAAGTAACACAGATTTAGTACAGCACTACGAGAGGGCAATAGATTGAGACCTTCAATATATTATTTTTATATTGTGATCTCCTTGTCTTGCATTACCTGTAAACATAGCTAGAAAGTTAATAAATATGTCTTCATTGAACAGAAGAATTTACATCTCTCAGAAAGACATATTCGTGTCCCCTTTAAGTGATTTGTTTAATTTATTTTGTAAGCTGGGTATGAAATATAAATTGGATGGTGAACAGAATTCATGGTGATATTTCCCTAAGGCTCCAGGGCATTCTGGGGAGTTTGGATGCGTATAGTCTATTTGTGTGTGTATGGCACGTGTGAAAAGAATCCAGCAGTATATGAGAACAAATCTTGCAAAAGGGCATGAGCTATTAAGGGCTGATTTGGCAAGGTGCTCAGCATCTTCTGAAAGGTGCTGAGAGCTTTCAGTTACTGCTGACACATTTATTGAGTTAATGGCTCTTAGGCCACAATCCAGCAAAACACTTAAGCTCATACTTAACTTTAAGCATGCAAGATGAAACCAGCTGCATGACAGCCTGTACTTAAATTCTGTGCTAGACTGTTATTCTTGTGTTGGACAATTCTGATGCAGATGTAGCAGGTACATGTTGACAAAGTTTTCCATTTCCAATCTCTCCCTAAGCTTTTGACCACAGATACAAAAGTTTAAATAGTCAAAAGCACCAAACTGACCTTATCTTTGAATCTTATCCAAATGCTCCAGTCCAGAATTTTCAAACCTGGGTGCGTAAAATCAAGTTTATAAATACATAATTAAGCAGCAAAATAAAAATAGCTGAATATTCTGGAAGCACTGGGGACTGCTTCAGACATTTCTGGATGTTCAGCCCTTTTCAAAATTAAGTCTCTTAATTTTAAGCCGTTAATTTCAAGCTCAACTGTCAACACTCAGGTTTGGAAAATGTTCATCATAAGCTTGGATGAAGCTTATGAGCTTATTCTCTAGTGCTGGAGCCCATTAGATTTGTTTATTTGTCAGGTATTTTTCATGAGTGGTTCTGCTGAATGGGACTATCACAGGCTTAACGTTAAAAATGCGTCAAAGTGTTTTACTGAATAGGACCGTAGGCTCTACCCTGCTAAATTCTGGCTGAAATCTTTTTTTATTCAGCACCTTTTGTTCTTCTCACTATAGTACCTGGAATTTAGAATCATACAAGATTTATGCTGCACAGCTTCTGTCATTAAAATTAAAAAGGTATACACTTAAAATTGTGCTATGTCTATGTCCATCTTCACTGATTCACTGACTTCAGTGATACAAGGGTGTTACCAGATTTGCCCATTACCTTGAGGTGTGCTTATTTATTAGGGATACATTTCTAGGGTTTTGGTAATTCTATCAATGTGCTGCTTGTGTTACTTGTGTTTCTATACAGAGCTGTATCTCTCCCTTCTGCAAGTCCTCACCCCCAATGGAGCTATCTTGCAGAATTCAGTTTCAGTGGGGCTGGGTTCTTCCAGTCACCAAATCAGTCATACACACAAACACACACAGATTAACGTGACACGCCTGACCCAGTTGGGTTGATCAGCATGGACAGGCTGACACCCTCATATGCCAAGAATCAGTTCATCAGAGCAACAATAAACTACAGTCAGACATGAGCACACGGTTAAACAGATTAACTCTGAATCCAGCTGGGCATCCATCTGACACCCTCATGGGCCAGCATTCAGTTCATTAGGGCACATCTGAGTCAAACTGGGTCAATCAGCCTGTACAAGCTGATCCCCTTATGTGTCATCTTAAATTCAGCATGTCCCAATCTTTAGCTTCTTGATGAGCAGACTCCACAGTATTTTTGGGCTTCACGGGGACCTTTAACTTAGGTAAAAGAAGTGTTGCTGCAGAGCAAATGGGAAAGGAAAAGTAGAGAAGGAAAAATATACCCAGTTACTACCAGTTTGACTATAGAAGTTATTTATTGTTAAGTATATGAAATATGTAATGGTACTAGTAGTAATAGACATGCAAAGGAAAAACAAACACAAATGATTACAGTATTACCCTGGTTTCACTAAGTAGTTGGGAAACAGCTCAAACTTAAGTAATACAGTTCGGGTTCAGGAATTTATGCCTAGAGAGAAAAGAGAGAGAGAGAGAGCGCAAGCTGGGATCTCACCAGTCCAAGGCACTCAGGTTGCAAAGGTGACAGGTAAAGTTCTTAGCACAATCCTTGAAGGGAGATTCAATCAAGTTTAAATAGGCCTCCCATACTGGGACCGGGGAATGTACGGCCTGAGATGCCTTTTAAAATTTACTTCTGCTTAGAGGTGTGTGTGTGTGTGGGGGGGGGGAAGAAAGCCCTTTGTAAATCCAGATTAGAACTGGTCTGATAAATGCTGAGCTGGGTGTGTGTAAATGTGGGTTGATTAGCATTTGGAGCACAGATTCCCCACCATGCAGTGCTTCCCTGCTTCTCTGATCTGGAGGGTTTTAGGTGTGTCTCTCACTGCATCTTAATCAGTTTTGTTTAGGTGAGGGGGGAGGGATTCTTTGTGAGTCAGACAGGCTGCGTCCTGTGTCAGGGTTCCCCAACAACACCAAGCTGAGCGGTAACAAGGGCTAGTGCCCTTTTCTTAATTTCCCCTGTTCTTTTCACCAAATCAAAATAAGGAGAAACAAGTGTATTTCAATCTACCATCTATATTCATTACCGTCTACCATCTCAGTGTTAATGTAATGCTGACAGGAATTCTGTAAAGGCCCATTGTAAAGACACCACATAGTAAACAGCATGCACCTCATTTTCTGTGACTTGCTTTCCCCTGCTTCACCTATGGTATACCTTGTCTCTGTGCAAATGGGCCTCTAAAACACCCTTACACCAAGGTGAAGATCAGCTCCAGTAAACTGACTGATTTGGCTGCTGTTAAAGCTACATCAGGAAGTAAAAGCAATGTGCTCCTTGCTCAGATGCTTTTGCATTTATAACAAAACACCCAGCTTTGCTTACTTTGGTGTAACTGGGCACTGTGCCTATTTAGGGGCTGGAAATCTGAGGATGTATTGTTCATTGAGTTCTGCCTCTTCTATGTGAGAGATTGTGGATTTAGGGCGGAGTGAGCTAGCTGACAAAGGGGACAGAGGCTGCTTCTATTGGGAAGCAGGAAACTTGGCAGAGTAGGAACTGTCTGCAGGCTGCAACCTGCCAGAGGTGAAATAGGGGTTAGCACTGGAAAACTGTGAGGGAACAAGTAGCTGGTTTTAGGGCTAGGTCTAATGAAGGACATAGATGCCTACAAGTTAGATGCTTTATAGGTCTGTGCGAAGCAGCTATTATTCGCTTCAGATTTGGATTCAGCCAATTCGGGGGACAGTGATTCGATTCAGTGATTTGAATCACTGTCCCAAATCAATTCAGCCAAATCTCTGAATCAGCCAGGCCCATTCCCCTCTCCCCTCCCCCAGCCTGGCAATGGCTGCCCCGCCCACCCCAGCTCCCTGCACTTGTCAGCCCAGACTCAGCAGTTGCTGCCGGGAGCGGGGGGTGATCCCTGCTTCCCCCCACTGCCCCATGCTGCGTGGGGGGCTCTACATGAGCTCCCTGAAGCCCCAAGACCACTGCAGGAGCGATGAGTTGCAGGGTTTTTCTCCATTTTTTTTTCTTAAAGGGCCATAGCCATGGTGGGCAGGGCACCCATGGAGGGGAGCAGGGGGAAGATCAGGGGGCTAGTGCAGAGCCCCTCATGCAGTGGGGGGCAGCAAGGATTGCCCCCACCCCTGCCTGGAAACACTTGGTGAGCACCAGGGTTTTTCTTTAAAGGACTGGGAGCTGGGGTGGGCAGGGCACCCATGGGGTGGCTGGAGGAGTGGGCTGGAAGAGCAGGCAGGGAATGGGGCCTGGCAGGGGTCCCCCATGGTCCCCTCCCCCCTTCTCCAGCCTCCTTTCCCCCATCCCCAGTACTTAACAGCTCAGAGTTGGCTGCAGCTCCGTGCTGCAGCCACCGGGGACCGACCGAATCATCAAAGCTCTTCAAATCTTTTCTGAAGGTTCAGAGAGCTTTGAATCAATTTGAACCTTTTAATTGGTCCCCTGATTCAATTTGGATTTGGAGATTCAGCCATTGAATCAGGCTGAATCTCCTCCAAATCAAATCACCACCTGAAGCTTTGCATAGCTCTAATGCTTTACTGCATAACTTAATTTTCTGGCCCCAGAGCGGAAATCAGAAGGAGCATGGGCAATAGTGCACAGTTCTCTGCATTTGGCAATTCCAGGGGATATTGTTCATTACCAAGGCAAAAGACAGCCAAGCATCTTATATATCTAGGTATCTGGAGGAAATGCCATGTCTCAGAGGATGAAAGTTTGTTTCAGAAGGATGGCAACTAAAGCACAGAGGTCTCTAGGCTTTGCCTAGCTAGTTTTGCTCTCATAAGATGACTTTCATTTTTTGACTTTGGGGTTGTGACAGTGCCAGCTGCAAGCCCAATGTAGATTCCATGCCACCATAAACCTTGCATTCTGGGTTACGTCAGATTACCCAATATAAGCCAGGACCAAATAAAGACCACACTGAGGATTGGCTGGAAGCTCCTACAAAAGGTGACTATATTAATGACCTAAATCCAGTTTCCACATGATAGAAAGCATTGTATTAATATTAATTGGCACTACAGAGAACAAAGAATAAATAGAAGCAAGTTTTTCTACTGATATCTGTTATTGAACCAGTTATATAGTTGGGAGAGATGTTAGGCACATGTTGGGGCAGAAGGTGACTTGTTATCATTAAGAAGAAGGGCATTTTGTGCCCCAAAGCTTGCCTAATGTCACTCCTAATTATACAGCTGCTTCAAACCAAAAAAGCCTTGTTTCTTGCAAAGTTCCTGGAGCATCCCAACTACAACTCTGCTCTGGCCTTACTCCCAAATGACGGATTGGTACAGAGAACAAACTACCCTGTCACTATGAGAGAACACCCTATGATTTGGAGGTTGAAGCATATTTACAGGACAAATTGTGGGGAACTTGTCTTGCTATTTCCTGTGTGGCTACTAAATATATCAGTGCTTTTAACCTGTCATAAGAACATAAATGACATTTACTGGGTCAGACCACAGGCCTATCTTGCCCAGGCTCCTGTGACAACATGTGTGGCAGCAGCATTTCCCTCTGGATGCTGCCAGAGTTGCTGGACAGGAGCCACATGCATGTCAAGCCTCTCTAGGGAGCCTGCTTGCCCTACCCAGCTCTCCACTAGAGAGGACTCCTGCTGGTTCCCCACAAAGCCAGCCCCTGCTGCCTGCTTCACCCAGACTGGCCCCAGACTGCCTCTGATGCCACCACCGTGGCTACTGCCTTTTCCACAGGGACTGGCCAACTCATGCACACCCATCCCTGGTACCAGCTCCTGGCTCCCACTCCTGCTACTGAACTGCCAGGCTTTTGGGCAGCCCAAGGAAATCCCACACCACCAATGGAGCCCCTCCACCACTACCACCCATGCCAGCTGCCCAAGGGGACCCTGCACTGCCAGTGGAGAACTTCCACTTCTATGACCCACTCCAGCTGCCTTGGCAGCACCTGGCTTCTTTTCTTCCCATGGTGAGTCCTATGTTCCTCTCCCTCAGCTCTCACATTTGTTTACCAGCTGAGCAAGCCAGCAGCATGTCTCCCCCTCCCTGATGTGTGTGCCTCCCCCTGAGCCCCAGTCTAACCAGCCCCTCACATAACCCCAACCCCAAGTCCTACTCCCTCCTCCACCACCCCAACCCTATCCTCCCTCCCCTACCCCTTCAGCCCCAGTCCCCACTATGACAACCTCTTGATCCCCTCAGTCCCCCTGTTGAACAGATGGGGATCTCTGAAGCTTCCTCTCCCTCCTCAGCCCACCCCCATCTAGCCCTATGACATGGCAGGAGCCCCCAAGGGGGCTGCCACCCCTGCAGGCTCCAAAACAGGGGCTGGCAATGAAGCAGGGGGAGCGTTCCACCTCAGGCAGCAGGACCCCCTACCCAGACCTCACCCACAAGCACAGGGTGAGGTGCTGGCTGCCCAAGAAAGAGGATGTTCACTTCATTACCTATGCATAGGCCCTGACTTGGGCAGTGGGGGCCCCCAAGATCATGGCACCCTCCAGGTTCCATGGCAAGGGAGTTTTCTTCCTAGCCACAGAGACTGCCACCCAGGAGGTGGTGGAGAAGGGGCTTGCTGTGAGGGGCAAGCATGTCCTCTTTGAGCTCCTGGGGGAGCTGGGAACCCAGGTCATCCTAAGCTCCACCCCCACATACCTCCAGACCCTGGGGAGAGTCATTACTTTGGTCACTCCTGTTCCACAGGGGTGCTAGGACCCCAGCCCCCACCATGTATACTCTTTCCACCACTAAACAAACATCTAGCTGGTGGTGGGGACCAGGGTGGAGGCTGAGGGGGCCTTTGGGGTTCCCTTCCAGGGGTCCCTAATTAAGATCTACTATATGGTGGGGGACTTCAGTTGCTTCTGGTACCATGCACCAAGGCACCTGCACCAGTTTTTCCTTGACCAGCAACCGGGGGCACTGCAAAGGAAGGGGTGCCCCAAAGAAAGGGGTTCGCTGGCCACTGGCACCCCTAGCACTCCAGCCATTACACCCAGCCTTCCCACAAGCTCAGTTGCCAGTGGGGTCCTGGGTGGGGGGGGAGGACCAGGCAGAAGAAGGGAGGAAGAGGACACCTATTCCCCTATCCCTGCTGCCACTACTCCACCCCTTCTACCTCAGGCAACAGGACCCCCTACCCAGGCCTCACCCACAAGCACAGGGTGAGGCCTAGGATCCTCTGACATGGAGGGAACTCCCCTCCAGCCCACCAAGAGGGAGGCAGATCTGAAAGCCATCCCTATCACCTCCCCCAGGCTGCACCAGACATCCCTTCCCCAGGGAAAATGATGAGTCAATTCCATAGAGGAGGATCTGGGACAGGCTCCCGAGATGGGTGCTGGGGGTTTTTTGGTGGGGTCAGCACTAGGCCTCTGCACAGATCCTGAGCTTCCCTTTGCAGGAGGGCAGGCAGCCCTGGTCTGCCTCCACCTATGGGCCCTGAAGAGGCTCTTGTACAGTGTCAGTATTGTTGCAGCATGGAGCCACTTAGGGCACACCTTCCTCCTCTGTCTCCGAGGGTTCCAGTATGACCAGCAACTCTTCTACCTGTGAGGTTTCCCCAGTCAGAACCAGGAATACCTGCTGGATTTCTACCAGGACTTCCTAAGGAACGATGGTCCAAGCCAACATCACCCAGTCTCTGTAAGAACTACTTCACAGTTAGGGTGGCTAGGATCTGGAACAAACTTCCAAGGGAAGCGGTGCTGGCTTCTGCTCTGGGGGTCTTTAAGAGAAGGCTTGATGCCTACCTGGCTGGAATCATTTAAGCCCAGTTTTTTCTCCTGCCCAGGCAGGGGGGTCGAACTTGAAGATCTACAAGATCCCTTCTGACCCTACTTCTATGATTCTATGATTCATTTTGGGGACCTCCTGGACTATGCCAGGGAGTGGTGGGCAAAGCATGGAGATGCCCACACTGAGTGCATTTGCCACCTCCTACAGGAGGTCAAAGCTACTCTGCTGGACACTGTCCTTGCCTACATCAATCAGGTCCCACATGAGGGCAGTTCTTGCCCCCTGGTATCTCCCAGCTGTCCAGAATGCATTGTGGGGCCCCTGTCTTGGCAGGTCCTATGGAGTGCCTCACCATACCATCTAAGCAGACTTGAGGTTACCAAGCTGTTTCTGGAGCACCCATCACTGCCAGCTCTACACACTTGTGGTCTGCACCCTCCACCATCCTGTCCTCATGTCCCACCTGGAAACCAAGTGGCAGGACATGCTCACTAAGATGTGGCTCCCTGGTAGACAAGTATATATTCCACCTTGAGCCACAGGGGACCTCAGCTAGTGCCACGGGCATGTATCTGGTGTGGTCCATGAATATCCCCAATACCTGTCCTTTCTGCAAGCAGAGGGAGTCTGTGACACATGCTTACCTGGAGTGCACCAGGCTGCAGCCCCTTCACTGCTTCCTCCAGAAACTCTTGCTGCAGTTCTGGCTGCATTACTCCCTTCATCTTTTTATTTATGCACTCTCTGTCCATGTCCCCACCAAGACCCAGGACCTCCTGGTCAACCTCCTCTTGGCCCTGGCTAAGCTAGCTATCTATCTCAACAGGAATGAGACTCTGGGGAATGTGGGACCATTTTCCTGCCCCTTCTCCAATCCCATCTCTGGGAAGGTTTTCACTGGGCAGTGTCCACTGGCTCCTTGGACTCATTCAAGGGCCAGTGGACAGTGTTCAGTGTACTCTGCTTGGTGTCCTCCTCCCCCCACCCCCCATGCCCCTTACTACACTAGTTATAAACTTTTGCCCTCCACTCCTATCTCTGTTTTATTATAATTTGTCCCCAGAAATCAGTTGCCACTTTCCCAGTAAGCTTTCTGAGAGAGGATTATAGTTTCACTTGGTGAAGTTTTGGCCCATGACCCCTTACAGTGGCAAATAGGCCTGTGTCACACTGAGGTACCTTTTCAAAACTTTATATTCAATCAATGCTATTTTAAGTGACAGATCAAAATGTTGAGAGTGACTATTTTGATTGCTTGTTTGTGGAGTTACCTTAGGTTACCTTCCACCTTTGGAAATTAAGCCCCTTCAAGATGACTCGGACTGGACATCCAAAACAGATTGCTAGAAATCACTAATTACTTTAGAAAATCTTAACCCTTATATGTGGCATTTTTGTAACCTCTGTCTCTCAAAACAGATTATATTATTTCCTTAGGTTGTGTTATTAGTGCCTGCCTGTCACTTCAGGAGGAGATGAGGCTGCAGTAAGGGTTCAGGTGGCAATCAGGGGAGTCATATGATGGGCAAGAGGCCAGGATATTAGCATATAAACTCAGGGGCTGAGCTAATCTGGTAGGTTAACCCTGAGAGCTCCTGGGCAGCAGGGTTATAGCAGGCCTCCTAAGTAACAGCTGAGCTGGGATAAGTAGCACTGGAGGTTTGTGGATGGGATTTAAGGGTAGAGGAGGTCCCAACAAGTCCAGGAATAGGGCCAGAGGCCTGGAAGCAAGGCCAGAGCCTGGTAACCGGGTAGAGATTGGGGTCAGGGGCCCAACGCTTGAGAAGGGGCATAGGCAAGGCAAAGTAGCCCAGAGATTGGAGCCAGCATCCCAAAGCCTGTAGAGGGGTGTAGACAAGGCAAAGAAGTCCAGAGATTGGGGCCAGAACCCCAAAGTCCAGAGAGAGGTGTGGACAGGGCAAAGAAGCCCAGAGATTGGGGCTAAGGATCCAAAGCCTAGGACAGGGTGGAGGTGGGAGCCTGATAGGGCAGAGACAATGCCTGGGAGTAGCCCACATAGTCAAAGCACCTGAGTGAGGAATTCAGGCAAAGAGGCTGTGCTCAGGAGTAGCCATGAGAGGCGAAGTGCCTGGGAGGAGCAGCAAGCCTGGAAATCACACCAGGGAGTAGCCAAGGTAGGTAGGCCCAATCACAGGGACTGAGACCATGGCTCCAGAGGGCTAATGACCAATATGACTGAGAGCATCTGCAAGGGTGCTTGGAGCCACATAAATAGCCCTTCAGGCAATGAGCACAAACACCTGTATTCATGAGAGGAGGTATGACTTGGGAAGCCATGGGGTAGCTTCCCATTTCCTAAAAGATAATAGTATCAAAGTGTGGCAGGTGAGAAGGGGAGAGTGTTCAAAAAGAGCCAAACTAGGCAAGAGCTAAGCAGCCACAAGGAGCCATTGTTGCCACCCCAGGGTGAGCATTTGTTACACATAGCATATGACAGACTAGCCCTACCTCTTTCATGTGAGACGTTATGGATAGTCTAACAGTAATATCCTTAGCCAAAGTACTTGGAAAAGAGCAGGAGCTACTCTTATCCTAAGATTACACTATTTAAAAAGTGAATTATATTGTGAAAAATTCACAATGGTTTGTTTTCTTTCCAGAAAGCATTTTGGGATACCCATTACCTGCTGTTTAATATTAATTAGCACCACACTGGTGACTTCAGTGGACAATTTCTGAACTCTTTCCAAGTATCCTTTCAAACCAAGTTCTGTTCTTCAGGAAGACATGAATAAATGGAGTAATTGGATATGCTCTGCTATACCTATACGCAAAGTTCAGGTTTGCAACACATAAATTAGAGTAAGCCTCTTTTTTTCCCCATGGCAAGGACACTAATTACAGTATTGTTCAAGTGAACTAAATAAAGTAAAAGATATGGAGCAATTCAGAGAAAAGTGATTTAAATTTGGTGGGTCTTAAAATCTTTCTCCTTGCTCAATGGATATATTTTATTGTGTCCCTAGGAGAAATTTGAATTTAAATATAGTTCTATTTTCTGTGTTTTTACAAGCCCTGCGTTTTGTTTGAAACTTCACTTGCTGAATTTTTAAATGGGAATAGGGAATTATAAAAGAAGAATGAAAATATAAAGATTAAGCAAGGGGGTTTATAGGATAAGTTTTCATCAGAGTTGACTCTTAGACCAGTTAGACCAATACCAACTCAGGAGGCTGAAATAATGCTAGGAGACAATTTATCCCACTGATTTAAACATTTTAAGCATTATATCTATGCCTGACCTTTCATTCAGCTAGTTTAAGTTGAAATGCTTACAACCAACTCGCAACCAAAACAGATTTCTAATCCCTGCACATTCAGCAGTACACATGAACAGCAGTTAGCGTGCTCCATATAAATGGTGGAAGGGATAAGGTATTTCTCTGTGGTTACTTAGTAGCACTGAAAATTATACTATGCCATATTCTAATCCCTGTACCTATTCACAAGACAAAAACTAACCTACCCTTTCGTTCTCCTTTCACTTTCTTAAATAGGCATAGGTAGTTATGCACAATTATCTGTAGAGGTTTTGTCAAGGTCTTGTCAAGGTGGAAGAAATATTCCTATTAATGAGAAGGAAATCTTATATCTCAGTTACCCTTGCAGCATTTCATAAGCCAAATTCTCCTTTCACTTAATTGGTGACAGAAATAAGTCCATCAGAAATGAGAGATAAGCAATTTAATAATTCTTTCTCCTGTAATGTTGCTTGAGAGCATATAGGATGTGACAGAAAAGTCATTAGGCAAAACACCAAATTCCACAATGGTCATCATGGCAGAACCATGAGAAATTAAAATACAAAACCCTAAGCTATAATTTTCAGAAGACAGTTTAAGAATGTTTTTATGTAGCTCATAAAAGTGTCAATATGTGTGTATATGTGAATATCTCAAGCAGGTATACAGTAAAATATGTGGTAATGTATCCTCTTAAGCATTAGATCTGAGGCAAAAGATTTGTTAATAAGCTTAAAGGGATTGGACAAGGCACTATAGGGACATAGAAAAACCTCCAAAGTATAGCCAAGCCTGGGCTTCAGCCAGTCTAAACATCTGGTTAGTCAAATGTTAAAATTTCTAGCTTGTAAGTCAGTTAAAGTTTTTATTGGCTATTTTACTTTATTTCAAGGTTTTCTTTTTGACATTTCTGAAGTCAATTGAAGCATCAGACATCAGTCAGATAAAGCACAATATATTGCAGTTTTAAAACCAGTATTATATTTTCAAAATGAAGCTTAACACTTGATACTGTTTTTTTTTTTCTTTCCAGCATCCTACAAGCTTTTCCATGATTAATTACAACAGATTGTATTCATTAGTTACAGTCACTCCTACAAAAGAAGAGGGGACTAGATTGGATTGCCTCCTTTACCTCCTACACAGGATAGAATTTTTAGTGTTTTTTCCATTATCAGATATGACACATAATTCCCTCTTCAACTTGACATACTGTGGGAGAGGGCAGATTTTGGACTGGTGCGTGCTTTCTATGCTACCTCTGAGGGGAGCCATTATCCAACAGTTCTTACTAATGAAAAGGAAATCCTATATCTTAATTATCTCTGTAGGATTCCATGGGCCTAATTTTGCTTTTGCCTAATAGGTGTGACTCACACGTTCACTGAAGACCATACCATTACACTTCTCTAAAATGCATGTAAGACAAAATAAAATTCCAGGCCATGTTTTGAAGATTTGCAGTGAGGTGCTAGAATAGAAAGTACAAAAGGAAATGTCTTATAAGGAAGCAGCATTTCATTTTTTTTACTTTGATTTCATTTCTAGCCTACATGTGGTTCAATAAAGGTATTCAAGAGATAATGTTGGAGTGATACTTAGCCATGATGGTCCAGGAAATATGACAAAGGCAAGGATTTTTTCAGGGTGATATCTTCTAATGGACCAACTGTATAGTTAGAAGAGATCTTTAGACAAGCTCTCAGGCACAAGATACCCTTCTGAAAGCACTTACCATGTGCCTAAAGGCTTACTTAAGATCTCTCTTAAGTATATAGTGGACCAAATAAAAGTTATCATCCCAAAAAATCCTTGTATCTTGCATATTCAAGGCATAAGTCATTGTCACATAGAAATGAATACACCCAGTTAAAGTCTGATCGCAATTACATCAGTGTAAACCTAGAATATCTTAGTTGAGTTCAACCTCTACTTTAACAGTGCTTATTAGCATGTAGTATTTTGTTTTTAAACATTATTTCTTTTAATAAGAAACAGGCCTCAAGATATTCTGATTAGGGAGGTCTGCCTACATCATCCCAGGCCTTTACCCCACTGGCTGCTCAAAGGGCAGGAGTGTTGTAAGACCCCAGCCCCAGGCTAGCACTCTGAGGCAATGGGGGATATGCAGTGCATACATCTGTTGATGATGCAGAGCTTTTCAACTTCCCGTCCCTGCTTCCTTATAGTGTCTGCAGCAAACTGACAGGCTGGGGTACATGCTGTGGGAAATGGGAGGGAAGGAGGGGGGGATCCCTGCTTCAGCAGCGAGCAGTGAGGGGGGGAGGAGAGTAGGGCAGGGGGAAGCCAGGCAGATCCTGCTGTACCTGCAGTCTCTGCTAGAGCTCCAGCCAGGGAACAGAGGAGAGGAACCAGCTTTGCTGTGGAGCAGACAGCCCCACACAGTCCAGAGCACATGCTGGGATGCTGAGGGAATCTGTTTTATCTTAAACCAGCAAGGGATCTGGGACAGACATTGTATAAACTGCTTTGACCCAAATCAGTTAAGTCTAATACTACATTCAACCAGGTTTCTCTCAAACCAGTTTCAGCCATTTTCAAACTGATTTATGTGCACTGAACACCTGTTACAGGTTTAAACCAGTTTCTGATCACTTAAGCCGGCTTATGTGTAATGTCTGTCCCTAGCCAAAATGGTTGGGTGTCTTGTGCAATTCAACAGTTCCCAAGTTGTATTTTGGGTTGTAAGTGAAAGGCTTACTCCTCTATTTTAAACCCATGGGCTCTTCAGTTTAAAATATGCATGCGTATACACATAAAGCTAGGGATAAATTCAATACACATTAAAGCTAGATGGATTTTCCCCTTTCTGTATCTGTGTAACTGTTTTTTATTAGATCTTATCTTCTTTATTCTACCTCTGCTCCTTTCTATGCTCTAGCAAGATAAATGAATGTTATTTTGAGTTTTAATGCAATAATACTAGCTGGAATGTTTAAGTGGGTCCAAAATTAAGCAAAAGAAGTCATATGTCCCCTACCTGTCACTCTGCAGAACATGCTGACTACATAACTGTACAGTTAGTGTAAGGTGATGCTGAGACTTGGAGATCCTAATTTTACTGAGTTTTCACTATCGTCTCCAGTTTATAGCTTATGCTGAAAATAATTAAATTTGCAGCAAGGGAGAAAAGAATGAATATAGAACTTGCTGCTTCTTGCATTAGTAAGTTTACATTTTATCTTAATAGTTAATGTACTTCTTTGGTAATCCTGAAAACTAGGGAGGGCAAATGTGTTTTACTTCCCTATGGGTAAAGTTTTGGCACAGTTCAGCATACAGCCCTTACCCTTTTAACTAGCAAAGAAGGTGCCAATTGTGGGGTTTGATGGGGAATATAGACACCCATTCACTAACACTTGGACTGACACTACAACTATTTCACATAAGCAGTCAGAAAAACAATCCTGTGATAACTTTTGGCTGACCCCCTTACCAAATGGAACTGGATTCAAACTACTTTTTAGTTAAATCTCAGTCAGTCTTCTCCTTGAAATACATTTTTTGAATAGTCATTTGAATAAACTACGCTTTGGGATATGCTTAAATCTAATTGCATTGGTTCACCCCCCCAAAATATTATTTGACTTGGATAAATGATCCAAATTGCTGATTCCATCAATGTAGAGGGTGAGCAAGACTAAATAATGCACATGCTCACTTTCTCATTATATTTTAACATTATCACTGAAATCTCAACAAAGGTGCTGATTAACAGATCGTTTGTAAAAAAAGAATCCAAATCTATAAACTTTCACAAATGAAAAAATGAGACTAAATTTATCTGTTTCTAAATTAAGACACTGCAAATTTGATTTTCATTCAGCTGGTCAAGGAGGAGTTTGACATGTTAAGAGTGGGGGTCAAATTTGCTTTGAATATCTTTAAACTACCTTCTATTTATGATGATGTCACTGTCTACTGACAGCTCATACACACAGAATTTGGACAAAGATTTGCCATGCCCCATGCCAAAATAATAAATTTCAGCAGTACTTTCAGAGGTAGAGAATTCCTTTCTTTTTGTTGATCTGAGTACAGAACATTTTCCAGAGCTAAAATCCAATGCCAATATATTCCAGTCAAACAATTATCTTGGGATTTTGACCTAAAAGCTGGGCCTCATAATTTATATTCCTGTTTTATTTCTAAAGTAATTATCAGCACAGTAAGAGAGAAATTCATCATTTAGGGCAGAATTGCTGCTCAGTCTACAGAAGCAACACTTAGGCCCCTGATAGATGTTAAACTTAAGACATGATTGCCTGGTCAATCACTTCTTAAGTGGTGACCTTGTCACACATTCATTCGAGTAATGGTGTGATACAGTGAGTAAGTCACAAAGTTATTACTCGGGATCTTGGTTTTCTCTGAAAAAAAAAATCAAAATTTTTCTGATTAGACACCCCCCACCAACAAAATCCACCTCAAAATCCACATTTTTCCATGAGTAAAACAAAATGCCACTATATATCGTGGAAAAAATGTGACTTGTGGTTGGGCTTTTTTCAATCCGAAAATTTTGGATTTTTGTCAAAGAAAATCAGGATCCCTAGTTATTACACAAAATATGTGTAACATTTGTTTGGCTGGTTCCTATCACACCTTTATCTGAATGTGTAGCCGGTATTCCAAGCCTTTCAATTTTCCCTTGTGCTCCCCTGGGGTCAGGTAGTGGGTACCATGTGCTCCTTCAACTGGGATCCCCAAACACCTGTCCAGGGCTCCCAGCCATAGGAATGCATTGGTGAAAAGGGCTTCCCTGTGCTTCCCCAGCTGGAAGCCTTGGTCAGCTGACCAGGGCTCCCAGCTGAGAGAGTACCAGAAGTCAAGCTTGCTATTTGCCAGTGCTGATCAGAATCCTGTGATCCCCCTGGACAAGCAATTTGGTACAATGGGATATGATGCTTGATCTCACAGTCAGACTCCTGCCATGCACATGTGGCATGACAGGAAGTGCAACTGTTGGGATTGCACATCAGAGCCTGTCACACCTTTAATTTAATGTTTGTCAGTGTGCATCATCTGCACTGGGACAGTTTTTATGCAGCTCCACCATGGAATTTTTTCCTTTATGCTTTGTCCCACTACAGCCGCCTTGACCACGGGAGAGGAAAGTCAAGGCCTTAATATTTATTCACTAGTAGAATAGGAGCGAGCTCACACTCTGGAAATTGTTGGAAGTTGAAGAAGATACAAGGCTCTACAGTGTAAACCAAAAAATAGGGAAGAAAAGTCTTTTGAGGCCTAAGGAAATGGATTGGATTTCTGTCGGGATGCTTGCCAAACATGCAATAAATCTTATCTTATTCTGTTTCTATATTCTTAAACAATAGAAGTTGATTTTTCAGTTGAACTCAGAACAAGATCACAGTTAAAATACCCAAACCAAACAGGCACAGGTGGCAACAATCCATTCCATTTCCAGACCACTGAAAAGGAGTTCCAGCAGCTGCTGAAGTGGAAAGAGAATAAATGAAGCATACACTGTAGAAATAGTATAAACCCCAACTTAGAACCACTGCACTCTTTGGGCCTTTTCCTTTACAAACCCAGATCAATTTTCTTTTCTTGGCAAACCTCACCAGTGTATTACACACATATGTAATAATGTATATTCATAGAGAAGTAACTAAAATAAAAACATTAGTAACTTTTTTAGATTGGTGTATAATGAAGAAATGGCATCTAAGGAAGGACAATCAAGACTGGGCCCAACAATGTAGAGTCAGAACAGATTCTTTTATTTGGTAGCTAAACTATTTAATAACAAATCAGTTAAGGCCTAATGTGTTGTGAGGTATGCTGCATATTTTTGAGCTCCATCTACTGGTACATTATTTTTTAGCTAAACACCAATACTTACCTAAATAGAGGTATCTCTTTAACAAGCTAATCATGTATCAGTACTGACACTTGGAGTGGGAGTTGTTAGTTATTGAGTATTTTTTCTTGCCTTTTCCTTTTCTTCTTTTTCATTGACAAAATGACAGGAAAATAAAGGGAGCAAAGGGAGACAACCAGCAAAAAGGGGAAGGGAAGAGGTCATAACTCAAAACCATCAAACTGACAATAGTTGGTTTTTAAAAAATCATATTGTTTTTTCTTTCTTCACAAAAATATTTTGTGGAAGAATTTTTTCCCCCAATTTTTCATGAAACATTATTGCCCTTTTTTGATCACTTGTGTCACTACCACAACCTTCTGTTTATGCAGAATAAAGAGCTTTTGAGCCATACTATGGTACATTTGGTTACATATGATTTTACTGCATGTGCAGGTGCTTCCCTGTAACCTACTTAAGAATTATTTGCATAGTTTGTGGCTTCTAGATGGAATATTTCTTTTACTTTATTCACACCCAAGAAAAAAATAATGGGAAGAATCTAAAGAATGGTTGCACTGTGTGTTGTTGATTCAGAATATCCTTTCATGGATTTGTTTCATTATTCTTTCTTATTGAAACTTTAATTTGAAGGGAAATATTAGTAAAACTAATAAATGAGTGTAAAATATATATATTGAAGGAAAGTGATCAGGTCATTCATATTTTCACTGAGTTTAAAGAAATTTAAGATAGTCTTTGCTTCAAGCCAGATTTTGGAAGATCTGCCCCCATATACCTCCCTTCCCCCCAGTGTATAGTATTTGATTCTCTACAGCAAGCTATAAGAAGTGCTATTGCAGCAGAGAGCTCATAAAATACAGTCGTTGAACCTCATAACACCATATTTGAGATTAGCTGTTTCAAATGTTGGTAGTGAGCTACTGACATCCAGAGCCAGTGTTATTTCATAGATTTCATAGACACTTGGGCTGGAAGGGACCCCGGAGGATCATCAAGTCCAGGCCCCTGCCCTAGGGCCAGGAAGTCAGCTGGGGTCACAGGATTCCAGCAAGATAAGCATCCAAATATGTCTTGAAGGTGTTCAAAGTGGGTGCTTGAACCACCTCCAGTGGCAGTCTGTTCTAAACCTTGGGGACTAGGATAGTAAAAAAGTTCTTTCTTATGTCCAGCCTGAACCGGTCACAGTGGGGTTTGTGACCATTCGATCTTGTCATCCCTTGGGGGGCTCTGGTGAACAGTCATTCTCCCAGATCCTGATGAGCATCCCTGATAAACTTATAGGTGGCCACCAGATCACCCCTGAGCCTGTGCTTTTCCAGGCTGAATAGCCCCATTGCTCACAGCCTCTCATCATAAGGTCTGTTTTCCTGACCTCTGATCATGTGCGTGGCTCTTCTCTGGACTCTCTCAAGCTTCTTCACATCCTTTTTG
>NW_017728947.1:58174572-58176200 GCF_001723895.1 Crocodylus porosus | reverse complement strand
TATAAGCATGGTGCAGGTTTTTCCTCCCAAGGTGAAGAACCTTGCGGTTTTCAGTGTTGAACACCATCAGGTTCTCGTCCGCCCATTTCATGAGTCTGTCCAGATCCACCTGGATCACCCTTCTGTCCTCAGGTGTGGATGCTTTACCCCAGAGTTTGGTGTCATCAGTGAACCTGGCCAGTCCACTTCTGACACCAATGTCCACATCATTGATGAAGATGTTAAACAGTATAGGCCCTAGGACAGAGCCTTGACGATTGGCTCCTGTCAACCACCACCCATGGAGCCAGTTCCCCAGCCAGTGGGGGTGGAAGTGAAGGGAAAAGAAATCATCTACTAACAGTTATTGCAGAAGGAAAAGGGCAGAGTAATCCCAGTTGGCAAGAACTAATAACCCCTCTCCCTAGCAGTGCAAGTCATCTATCTAGAGGTGTGACTCTTCATTTTCCTGAATCGCACTAACAATTCTTCCTTCCCTGTTATTAGGTAGGGATCATTCTGTCTGTGCTTGCATAATACTTGTACAGGTGACATTTCTTGTTCATGTTATTTAGTTAATGTTGGCTTTGGAAGAACACTTGGTTTAGGTCATTTAGCACTTAGCTCAGTAGAGGGAGTAGAGATGTTCTAAAATAGTCATGGCAAACTAGAGAGATGATCAAATTGGGACCTAATATCCAAATCACAAATACAAAAGATCTTACTTGGAATATGCTTGGAGGTCAATAGATCACTGGATGCTTGAATATGAGTATCTTTCAAAAAAAAGGTTCAGTTTCAGATATTAACTTTTTTCCTTTGCCTTTCCATTGAGAAAGTAGAATGTTATCCTAAGTATTGGAAACTATGTTCTTTAAGACCTGTAAACCAACCTAGACAAAACACTGGGGACACCATTAAAAAACATAACAGTAGACTGGCATTGGGATATATTAAAGATTAGGGGCCAGACTTTTACAGATATTTAGATGTCTAACTCACATTGTTTTCAAAGCTATCCCTAGAGCCACAAACTCATTT
Source organism: Crocodylus porosus (assembly GCF_001723895.1). Taxonomy (NCBI): domain Eukaryota; kingdom Metazoa; phylum Chordata; order Crocodylia; family Crocodylidae; genus Crocodylus; species Crocodylus porosus. The sequence continues at coordinate 58,175,180 of NW_017728947.1, read as the reverse complement.
GTGGAGAGTAGAAGGGGAGCTTGGGCACAGTATACCCAGTGGCCAGGGCATTCACTGAGAAGGTAACAGGCTTGTTTTCAAAACCTCACTGTGTCTGATTTGCAGCAGAGACCTGAACACTTGTCTCCAAAATCCCCAATATATATGCCAATCATTGAGCTATTGAGCATTCTAATGATAATTAGTCACAATTTCTCATATTGAAGCTGTTCCAATTTGAATAAGTACCTAAATATTTATTGAGACAAAATGGTAGTGTGGGAGAAAGGCTGGAAAACTGACTTTACAGCACAGTACTCTTCTAGAATGTGGTAGAGACTCGGATTCAGATTACTGCTTGAGATCAGATAAACTAGGGAACTGTCCTCCCAGGTACTGCTCTAAGTACCAAGCAACTGAGTTTGACACTTTGTTTCATGGGAAATAATAGACCTAGCTTAGATCCCCATCCAGAAGTGGATTTGTACCTATGAATCCCAAGCACAGACAGTGCCTCTTTCCTATATATAGTTAGATGCCTAATTTCATAGACATTAGGGCTGGAAGGGACCTCGGGAGATCATCGAGTCCAGCCCCCTGCCCAAAGGGCAGGAAGTCAGCTGGGGTCA
>NW_017728947.1:58144311-58174232 GCF_001723895.1 Crocodylus porosus | reverse complement strand
CAGCCTGTCATCATAAGATCTGTTTTCCTGACCTCTGATCATGCGCGTGGCTCTCCTCTGGACTCTCTCAAGCTTCTCCACATCCTTTTTGAAGGATTTGGAGGAGATTCAGCCCAGTTCTGCTGCTGAATCTCCAAATCCAAATCCAAATTGAATCAGGAGACCAATTAACAGGTCTGAATCTATTCAAAGATCTCTGAATTCATACAAAAAAGAATCAGAGAGCTTTGGAGATTCGAGCAGGCCCGCTCGCTGCTGCAGAGAGCTGGATCTGGACTCTATGTTAGTAAGTAGGGGGCAGGAGAAGGGAGTGCTGGAGGTGGGAGGAGAAGACAATTGTGGGACCCCTGCCAGGCCCCATCCCCTGACTGCTCCCCCAGACCCTCTAAGCACCCTCTGACCCCCACCCACTCTCCCAATGGCACCCATGGTTGCCCCACCTGACCCCAGTTCCCAACTGTCAAGCAGCAATCCCTGCTGCCCCCCCATTACCCCATGCTGCATGGGGGGGCAGTGTTATGAGCCCCCAAACCCCACTTGCTCTTCTGGCCCTCACCATGGCTGCCTCCCCGCCCCAGCTCCCAGCTCTTAAAAAAAAAAGCCCCAGACTTACTGGATGCTGCAGCAGCTGTCGGGGCTTCTGGGGGATCATGGAAGAGTGCCCCACGCAGTGTGGGGTAATGGGGGGCAGTGGGAATCTTTACCCCCACCTGGAAGCAGCTGGTGAATTCAGGGCTTTTTTTCCAAAGAGCTGGGAGCTAGGGCTCAGTGGGGCATTTGGAATTGGCCAAATCTGAATCTGAAGTGAATACTAGCCACTTCACACAGGCCTAGTAGGAGTGTTGCCAACAAAACAAGGGAAGTGATTATTCCCTTCTTTTCAGTACTGGTGAGGCCACATCTGGAGTTCTGTCTCCAGTTTTGGGTACCTCAATACAGAAAGGATGTGGACAAATTGAAGAGAATCCAGTGAAGAGCAATAAAAATGGTTAGGGGGCTGGGGCAGATGACTTCTGAGGAGAGCCTGAGAGAACTGGGCTTATTTAGTTTGCAGAAGAGAAGGCTCAGGGGGAGTTGATAGTATCATTTAACTATCTGAAGGTGGGTTCCAAAAATGATGGAGCTAGACTGGTCTCAGTTTTGTTCCAGATGACAGAGCAAGGAGTAATGTTCTCAAGTCGTTGCAGGGGAATCTTGTATTCAATATTAGGAAAATCTTTCTTACTAAGAGAGCAGTAAAACGCTGAAACAGGTTACTCAGAGAGGCTGTGAAATCTCCATCCTTGGAGGTTTTTAAGACCTGGCTAGACAAAGCCTTGGGTGGAATGATCTAGTTGGGGATGGTCCTGCTTTGAGCAGAGGGTTGAACTGGATGACCTCCTGAGGTCCCTTCTAGGAAAATCTTGCTCAATTGTCACTTCCCATCTTAACCTTCTATAATTTTATGACGCTCAAAAACAACATTTTGGTATTTTTTTAAAACCTAAAACCTTGGCATCTTAAATAGCTACAATTTTAAGTTAATTACAAATTATTTCAATGACCATACAAGAGCCCCCTACAGTTATACATAATATTTAGTTGTTCAAATAAACTGTGACATTCAAAGGTTAGGAAATCCTATGAAGATTGTAAAAAATTTAGTTCCCAACAGGTGGTTGCACCTGTGCCTATGGAGTTATATTCAACCATCTTGAGTAGAGGGAAAGCATGAGGAGTCCTTGGTGACTCACAGGGACAGGTGGTGAAGTGAAAGGAGTGGCTTTGGCTTAACCATCAAATCTTTTGGAAATTACTACTAACAGCACACACATGCATTTTCTTTGTGATCAGCTCTGTCATCACATAACTTGCTGTTGGCTAACAAATTCAAATATTTGTGCTTGATGCCCTGCTGATTCATTGGTGTGTGAGCTATACTCAAGAGTTTATTTTCTTCTGGTACTGACCCAGTAAGGAATAAAATAGTACTAGCCTTGCTCCATTTTGCCACTGTACTTGAAAATAGAAAGTAGAAACAAATTTAATGATGGCTCAAAAAGCCATCTCACCATGGCTTTTTGTTACTAGACTGAATCAAACTGAAACTGACAGCAAAGAGACAGTTCCATTTCTCATTATCAACTTTTTCTTTCCATGGCATTCTCTGGGATGTCTTTTTTTAACTTCTTCTACCTTATATATATTAAGACTTAAAGGATTTCCTTTCCTTTTACTGGAAAAAGAAGATTTTGTTACACCAAATATAGATAATTTTTGGTATTCACTGTCAGGAGAAGGTCACGGACACAAATACTTGGCTTTATTTAAAAATGCTTTACACAATATTTCAACTATTGTTAACATTTTTAGGTAAGTTGCAGTAATGATAATGGTAACTGAGTCTTGGATTTTGGGATATAAAATGACTGCCTGTGGAGGAGGGGAGGCAAACAAGATACATTTCTGTTTCTAGAAGTAACTGGTATGGACTTTTGGCATTCCTCAGAAACTATGGGAGTTTCTGAAATAGGATAATGAAGTAGATGAGCCGTCTATTTGATTTGATTTGGTCTGATCTGGCAGTTAGTATGCCGAGTGAGCGTATGGGCTAGTTGGTATAGGTAGAGAAATACATTATACCAAAATTAAAAGCAAAAGGTGTGTAGACTTGCCAAGTTTCCATTTATACCTCAACAACTGGAAGCTAGATTGAACTAGTTTACAGACAGAAATAAACTGATAATTTACAATGTTTTAGATTTCCTTAACAACTAGGGGATTCAATAATTCTTTTGATAATTCTTCCAGGAAGCACATAGTTGTATCTCATTCCTCCTTCCTAGATTTTTATGTGGTCCCATTTAGCTGTTCAGAAATTTTTGATGAACAGTTTCTCTCTCCACCCAAAATGATCAATTTTCAAAACCCAGAACTGTTAACAAAGCAGGGTTCATCTGGATGAATCTCCTAACTCAAAGACATTTTGAAGGGAAAAAAAGTTTTGAAATTGTAGTGTCCCATTTCAGTAAATGATTTTAATTTTAAAATCTTGATAAAAACACAGAAAACAGCCAACATGAGACAAAAATATTTCAATAATATTCAGTTAAAGGTTTCAATGGACATGGAAACTGACTTAAGGGGGAGATTTTTGGTTTATGGGATTTTTCAAGATTTTGACTGTTTTGTTCTACTTCAGGAGGTAAAGAATAAAATGGATAATAGCATCTCCAACCCCATTTGGTCACTCTTCTCCTGAAGGATCCTTGTTATGGAGTTATCCAGGCCATATGGTTCCCAAATTCAGATGGGTCTTTTGTTATAACAAAAAGAATGAGAAGTACCCGGCTCCCTTCAAAATCCAGTGGGAGAAGATGAGTACTTCTGCTTCCACTGAGCACAGATCATTCATCAGTGACTTGGACGAGGGGGTAAAAAGCACCCTGTTCAAATTTTCAGATGACACTAAGATGTGAGGGGAAGTGGGCATGCTAGAAGGGAGAAATAGGCTACAATCAGACCTAGACAAGTTACAGGGGTGGGTGGATGAGAACAGGATGGGTTTCAACAGCGACAAGTGCAAGGTAGTGCAACTGGTGGGGGAAGAACCAGCAGCATACCTACAGGCTGGGGGACTCCCTTCTCATCAGTGCAGAGACAAAAAAGGATCTTGGAGTCATTATTGATGCCAAAATGAACATGAGCCGACAGTGTGGGGAAGTGGTCAGGAAGGCCAACCGTACCTTGTCACGCATCCACAGATGCATCTCAACCAGGTCCAAAGAGGTGATCCTCCCCCTCTATGCGGCACTGGTCTGGCCGCAGTTGGAGTACTGTGTCCAGTTCTGGGTGCCGCACTTCAAGAGGGATGTCGACAGCATGGAGAGGGTCCAGAGGATCAGAGAGTGCCCTCATGATCAGGGGGCAGCAGGGCAGGCCCTATGAGGAGAAGTTAAGGGACCTGAACCTGTTCAGCCTCCACAAGAGAAGGCTGAGGAGGAATCTAGTGGCCATTTACAAACTGGTCAGGGGGGATCAGCAGGCATTGGGGGGTCCCTGTTCCCCCATGCACTACCAGGAGTGACCAGGAATAATGGTCACAAGCTGGCAGACGGTAGATTTAGGTTAGATATCAGGAGGCGCTACTTCACTGAGAGGGCAGCTATGATCTGGAACTAACTTTCAAGAGAAGTGGAGCTGGCTTCTACCCTGGGGGTCTTCAAGAGGAGGCTGGATGAACACCTCGCTGGGGTCTTTTGACCCCAGTACTCTTTCCTGCAGTGGCAGGGGGTCGGACTTGATGATCTACTCAGCTCCCTTCCAACCCTACCAACTATGAAACTATGTAACTACTATGTGGAGTCCCAAAAGCTGGCATCATTTCTTAAACTGTGTGAAAACAAGTAACCAAAGTATTCAGTAACATACAATAAACAAGGCAAAGCTCTTGGTGGGTCAGTCACAATCATGGTAAAAAAACTAAGGTAAATATCAAATTCCTTTAAACTAAACTGGTTCCAAGACTTAGAAACTGTCTTAGATTCTGTTAAAAATGTTAATTGCTTTTCTCCTAAGCCAATCCAAAATAAAGAACATTCTTCTTTTGCAACTTTAGATATAATACAGACAATTCTTACCACAATGTCTCTGAATCTTTCCCTAGAGTCAAACAAGATTTTTTATTGTTGCCTTGCCTTTTTAGTCATGATACTTTTTAGTTGTTTTAGTTCTAGATGTATGAAATACATAACCAAAAGTTTTGAAGCTATTAGAGGCAGATTGTTCATCTTGGGTTGTGTTTATAAACTTGAAGCCTTTCCAGTTCTTCTAAATATCTTCACAGCTAGAATTTCCAGGAAGCTGTTCATTCGTCAGTGATCCTTCATGATTAGGGATGATCACTCCCACAGGTCTAATAAAGGGTTGTATATGAGTCTTCTAATAACTAAGGCCAATCCTAGAGCTGCAGACTCTGGCAGACACCACAGGAGGTGGTTAAAGGGAGGGTCAAACTGCAGATTTCTCAGTTTCGTTTCTTTTCCTTTCATGTCTGTCATTTTTCTTTCTCCAGGGCAAAATGGTTTTCCTCAATGTAGCCCTGTGCCAAGCTAGTTTTTCTCAATTTGTGATGTCAGTGCCACACTTCTTCATGCTTGCCTTGAGGGTGTCTTTGAAGTGTTTCCTCTGGCCCTTGCATGTCTTTTGTCTTTGGCTGAGTTGGGAGTAAAACAATTGTTTCGGTATACATACATCAAACATACGCGCACAATGCCCTATCCACCACAGCTCGCGTTCAATAATCAATGCTTCCATACTAATGGTGTTAGCATCAATAAGGACACAGACATTTGTGCAATGACCTTCCCACTTTATGCTCCAAAGTTAGGACTGGTGAAGGCATTCTAAACTTTTCAGGTGGTTCCTGTAGGTCATCCAAGCTTCACAGGTGCAGAGAAAAGTTGGGTTTATCACAGCCTTATAGGAGCTTTGTTTGAGTCCTGATGTCATGACCATTGAACACATGATGATACAGTCTTCCAAAGGTATAGCTGGCATATCAGATCCTATACTGGATTTCCTCATTAATGTTGGCCTTCTTTGAAATATGGCTTTCCAGGTATGCAAAGTATTCAACGTTCTCCAGCTCTTGTCCATCGACTGGGATCTTTGCCAAGGGAGTTAAGTGGCCTGAAGCAGGCTGGTGAAGCACTTCTGTTTTTCTGCCAGTGAGGGTCACTCCCAGGCACTGGTATCCTTGGGAGAAGCACTTAAGGATCACTTGTAAGTCTTCTTCAATATGTACAACAACAACACAACATCAGCATACTAAAGTTTCACAATCAAGGCCAATGTAACTTTGTTTTTTGCATGGAGGCAGGAAACATTGAAAAGGTCCCTGTCCATCCTGTACTCCTGAGCTATCTAATATAATGTCAGGTAATTTGGCACCAGGCATTTGGACAATTAGTACTAGGCTTTCATTCCATTGTAAAGGGAACTCTTCAATATTTCTGTTCATTGGCTTTTGCAAGTGAGTACATAGTGTAATGATGCAGGTGGAATCCGTCCAAATGGAAACCATGGCTAGCCAAAAATGCACTGTAGATCAGATACAGCAACCTTACCTCACCAGGAAAGGAACTCTGATAAAACAAGAGTCACCTAGTAACAATTCATTTTTAATGATATACTTAAACAACATCGGGATGTACTCTGCATGACAAAGTCTTTACATCTTAAGACCTCTCTAATAGGATTCAGTCACAGCCCACAAGAGTAACAGACATAGATGCCATTCCCTTTTATCTGGTGCTGAGCCTAGGCTGTGCTTTTCATTTATTGTTATATTGCTTTGTGAAGAGAAATAATATTTGCATTACTACTGTAACCAAAACCCTCCCGGCTGAAATCAAGTCTTGTGCTAGGTACTGTAAAAAACCAGATAGCTAGTCTCAAACAGGTTACACTCTAGGTAGACAAGGAAGGAAAGAGTATGAGAAGAAACAGAGGTGCAGAGAGGTGAAGTTACTTGCCATAATCACCATAGCAGATGAATAGCTGACCTAGGAATAGACACCAGGTCACCTGATTCCTAGTCTACTACCTGCTAAGACGTCACAAAACTTCTCATTGTGTATATGTTTATATTTTAAACATTCTTCTTTAATCACAGATTTACATGCATTATGATTCATAAATCTAATTATTATAGTAATGGCTGAGAAGTTTTAACGTGTTTTGGTAAGTTCACTGATGTTCAGATTTATTTATCTTTAATATAGTTTAAAATACGGCTACCTTTTTTAATCTGAGTGCAAAAGCACAGATTATTAATGGACAATAAGGAAACTTGTTATTCAGTATAATTTAAACCTAAACATTTCAGTTTCGTTCTTAGCTATGACCAAAACTATGCAGCATCATTGCTCTCTTCTTCCCTCCACTTATAAAAATTGAATAAATAGGTCAGTTAATTGTGCCCTGCAAGTCAAAATATTTAGGATAACAGGCTAGAGAGAAGTATTAATTACAGACATGAGGCAGCTCTGCTGTGAATGTCTTGCCCTCAAATATAGAAATCTTATGAAAAAAGTGAATTGCCTGATCTCAAATGGTATGGTGGTAAATGGTTCAAAAACTGACCTATATTTTGCTCAGACCTACAACTGTTAGTTACGGCTGAGATCTCACCTGAGATCCCTGAAAGTCAATGAAAAGGCTTCCCTGAATTAAGGAGCTTGGGACTAAGTATAGACATTCAAAAAGCCTGAGGGCAGAATCAGTCTTAAGTTATATAGTTTTCTGTAAGCAGTCTAGGTTAGATAAGTAGCAAACAGTATTTACATTCACACCTTGGGATGAGGCACACAAGCTGTCTTCACTGGCTGAGGCCTTCAAGTTGGAAATGGCTCCTGCATGCTGCCCAGCATGCCCTGTGGGCTCCATGGGCTGTCAGAGCCTGCTGAGTGCCAGGGCCACCCCAACTGGCTGCCAGGCACAGGCAAGCACACCCCGACATCCCCCTTGCCTTAGTACTCTGGGATGCTGTAACTGCAGGCCAAAAAAGTCTTGAGCATCCCAGATGCCCATGGCCTGGGTACCTGCAGGCAGTGGCCAAGCCTCAGAGGTCACAGGGTTGTCTCCATGCACACCCACTTCTGATGTTCTGCCCCCTCTTGCCCCAGCCCACAAGAGATGAGCTGCTGGCACTGGCTCCTGCTAGGAGGGGTCCATGCTGGGGTCTGGGTGGCAGGGTATCTGGCTCTGACCACTGGAATGTGGTATGTGGGAGCCACAGTCAAGTGCCTTGGGGCTGTACCCAAGCATGGGGGGCATGCTGGTTCCCTGGCTGGGTGTGCAAGAACCAAGGTTGAACTCCATGGGGCAGTGGCTGAGCACAGAGGTTCTCCTGGGCTCACTGTCAGATGTGTGTGTACATCATGGGATGCTTTATGACAGGGTTCAAGGGCACAGCCTGGAGATGTGGATGCCTAGGTTTCAGGGCTTGTGGAGGGGACACAGATGCCTCCTTTCCACTCCCTTTCAGCCCCTCAACCTGTGGATGACAGATGGCTGGTTGGGAGGAGGTGGGGCTGGAGAGATGCTCCATGGTAGCTTGGCTCTGGGACAGCTTGGAGGTGGGGCCCTCTGGGTCAAAGCAGCTGAGAATGGGCCAAGTGGTACAACGTGGAGGGGGGTGGGGGCAGAGTTGCAGTGAGCTGCAAAGGAAGCTGAGATGCCAGAGGATAGCAATGTAACTTGAATCAGTAGGGGATCTGGTACAGAAGTTCGATTCACCAGTCTAACCTAAATCGATTAGATTTGAGTACACATCAAACCAGTTCTATCTTAGCCCAGGTTCCATCATTTTTAGACCTGACTGTGGGTGCATCTACATGTGCCTATTTACTGAATCACTGTGCAGTAAGGGTGCACATCTAGACATGTGCACACCCTTTCTAAACAGTAAATATAGTGACTTGAGTTGACTTGGGTATAAATTTGATACCTGCATCATGCAGGTATCAAATTTACGCCTGATTAGTTACTGCACAGTAACGCATGTGTAGACACCTTACTGTACATGCGTGTGTTGACTGACTTGGGACTAACTTCAGTCCCAAGTCAGTCCACATACAATGTTACTGTGCTTTAATGAATGCACATGTAGACACTGACCTAAAAACTGTAAACGCACATGTAGATGCACTCTGTGTGCATCAAACTTCTGAATAGTTATGGGTTTGGATCAATTTCTTATCACTTAGACTGGGTTATGTGTAATGTCTGTACCTGACCTTGAATTAATCCCTTAATGATTGGTATAAATGCCTTCACTTGTACCTGAAAGTGAATAATTCCCAGTGCTTTTGTGGTTAAGTGCATGTAAATTCCCAGAAACATTCACATACATTTAGAAACAAACACAGGAAAAGAAGCCAAAAAGCAGGGTGGACTGCTTGGAACGCTCTGACCAGCCCCAGTTTCAAAATAAGTAGCTCTTATCCCATTGGATCCCTGTGGTTTTGATTGCAAAATACTGAACAGTGAAATCCTCTTTCTCTGACTAGAACCATTGCTAGCACTGCAGGCATTCTTACACAGATAACAATAGTTTTGTCTGCATTAAATAAGACTCAGAAGACTGTGATTAAAGCAGCACTTATGGTGACTGCAGATAAATAGGTATAGAAATACATGGATGTACAAATGAGCCCCTACTTTGCAAGTCTAGTCTGTGTACATATTTATAAATAGATGTATATAATGTGTAGACACCTCCTACATTTTGTTGCGTCCTTATCTTTTTTAATCTGTAGTCCATATCAGGGTTTTCCAGTTCTGTTGGCTATGGCTTCCACATTTTTATCTTCAGAATGCTAAGGACCAGTTCTAAGACAAGTATGTAATGATGAAAGACATTACAAAAAAAATTAAGAAAAACAATGTTCCAAGAAGAAACTGAGAAAATGAATTGTTCCAGGCCATTTCCTATATTTCTGGCACTAGAGTGATAAACTGTCCATAATAGACTTCATGATTATAAAACAGTGTCAATAATGTCAGACACATCTGTCTTCTAAAATTATCACCCTGACACACACACAGAATCATGTATGCAACAATCAGACTATTTTGTACATAATGAATAGTAAGACACTAACAGTACAAGTTATGATGATTTTAAAGTATCAAATTACTTTAAAGCAGGCACGTCTACACGTGACACTACATTGCCAAAGCAGCAAACTACAGCAATGTAGCATGAGCGGGCACAAACTGTCATGCTGCAGCTGCACTGCCATAGCAACATGCTCCCATAGTGCATTGCTAAGGCAACGTAGGGGCAAAAATAACTGCACCAGTGTCACGGTGCAGCATGGGCTCTTATTGTGCCATCATTTAGTACTTCCAAAAGTGCTTTTGGAAGTACTAAATGATGGCACCATAACAACGGCACTGTAGGGGCACATGTAGCATGCACCCAGCAAGTATTTAATGAAAGACCTTACCTCTGTTTATGTTTCTAAATAAGATCAGTGAAAATGTAGGCAAGTGTAAAGTGTCATTTGTACCTAACTACACTGTAAGTTATTACTAAAATATTATTAAATCGGGAATTTGGAGCCACTTCATGCCTGCTCACTTGCACTTGCACATTGTGAGTTGTAAGTAAAAAAAGATCAGTACCACCTGTCCCCTAACCCCATGCACAGGAAGGGAGAGAGTGACTTCACAGAATTTTTTTCTTGCTCCTCATGTTGTCAATGTTCCCAGCCACAAGGGAAAAAAGCCAAATGCCTTGTCCCTTCACTGAACAGTCATAATTTAACCCTTAGAAATTACTCTTTCCTGTAATGCTAAATTCCTTTGTCACAATCAGTCTTTGGTATGAAACTGATTCCACCCGATAAGGTTTTTCCAGTTTGCATCCATCCATGTACAATGCTATATAGGATAAAACATTATGCATTTAAAAATTCTGCCACAACTTTTGAATGTTGTGTATCTTTTCACCATTCTCTGTCCTGGTGACTTTTTTTTTCTGGAGCACAAGATAAATTCTGTTGTAAGGAGTCTTTTGTGTCCTTCCCCTCCCTGAGGTGTCACTGATATGAAATCAGCTAAGCAAACAATAAACTCAAGACAGGTGAGCCTATGGGAACATCCACCAGACAACAATAGTAAGGTAATAGTTCCAACATGATTACTCATTCTTGACCTTTCTAGTGCTTTAATGATGAGAACATGTGATTGTTAAACAGCAGACTTCATGAGCCCTGTTTTCTCTTATGCTGTTCTCAGAGACACACCAGACACTGTATGTGTTTGCTAGTTTCTTTGTGCTTTGTCCTTGGCTGGAGATGGAGTGTGAAGGAGAGTTCACCTTTGTCTCAGTGCTTCCTCACCTGGGTTGGAGACACAGCTGCAGTCCACGCACTCTTGTCTGAATGTAGAGACTGCTTCATGAAACCGCACCTTGGAGCAGTAGCCACTCTGAAAAGGGCACAGACTACCAGGGGGAAAAGGGGTCTATCAGACTGCCCCAAGATTACCCACTGAATCCTCTCTGTGAGGTTGTGTTTTACGCATGCCAGTGCTTCAGCAGGGTCAGTGTGGGCAGGGTGGTTCCTCACTGATCCATGCACAAGTTTAGTTAAAAACTAATGTTAAGATGACATGCTTTCCCTTTCAATCTTTCTTTGTAAATACAACTCTAAAAATCCCATGTTTCCTTTTCCAGACAGAGATAAGATAGTGCCATTCCTCAAATAAGCTTCCATATCTTCTGATGACTTTTAACTCCTGTCAACAAATGAGCATGAGTTTTCTTGAAGTGATATCAGTAAGGTCAGACTTGTAAGTGAGAGTATCATTACTGGCAAGGCGAGAGTGGTACTGAAGTGCAACACCAAGTCCATGGTAATGATAAAGACATTTTTCAGCTACTGGAATAAAGTGCTTTTTGATGGAAAACTGGGAGCTTGTAGCGGAAGACAGAGTCCAGCCACATATTGCAGCACACAGAAAGAACACTGAAGTTGAATCTGCCCGGAGGTCCCATGCAGCCAGTTCCAAATCAAAACAGAAACATTAAAAATATTCAGGTTTCTGCTGAAAGTTTTCCACCAAAGTCATCAATCTGTAACCAATTATGTTTCGTTCTCCATTTTTAACTTGATTGAAAATTCACTATTTTTCTATGGAAAACTTAAATGAAAACAAGGAGAAAAAAAATTCCCAGGAATTTTCTATGGAAAGAAACCCTCCATTTTCCAACCAGCTCTGTTGTACATGGTATTCTTACTATATGCAAAGCAATTTCCTTCAGTTATCTTGGTGGTACCCCTGTTTCTCCTGCTCTCTTGCTGTTGCATACTGTAGGTTGTTTTTTCTTTCTTTGTGTGCTAAAATCCTTGTCTTTGTTATGGGGTATTTTGTGGCTGTGGTGGGCAGGAACAGCCAGAATGGATATTCTTGTGAGGTTTTTTAGGATCACATGAAAACTAGTTATGACTGCAGACTGGGTTCAGGTATTCATAAGCCCCTTTCAGTTATGTGTTCCAAAAGTAGGAGATATACCTTTACTTTAGCAATACATTAATGCTTTATATTTTTCTTTGAAAAGAACACAGCAAAAGCTTCTTTTCTTGAACCAAATGTTAGTGTCTTTTCTGGCCTTGCTTTATGCTGTTCATGTGTTGCAGGATGGTAAACTCATAAACTTAAGATATACATACCATACTTAAGTACACATTCATTCCTAGCCATACAAGTGGAAGTAATATATATCCATGCAAGATTTTCACAATTCCAGCTGAATACATATTTAATAAACCAAAGCATGTTAGAAACCAGTAACTGAAAATCTACAAGGAGCCCCAGGGAGGTTCTTTTCCCCGCTGCTGGTGCTGATGAGCAACTAAGTTTTCCCTTACAAAGTTCACTCTTTATTCTGCCAAAAGGATGCTGGCAAGCACTTCTTATATGAAACAGACAGTCTGTAATTAAACACTTGTAGATGGCTGAATTCAGTGAGTTATGAATGCTTTGGGACATATAAACAATCCTCCAACAAGAATTGCTTCCATAATTTGATTTAACAAATAGAATGGATTTTAAAAACATTTTACTAAAACCTATATGATAACACAACCACATTTCTCTCTTATTAAAAGGTTGTTACAAAAGTGCTGTTCTTACACTATGTATTTTAAAGCAGTGAGCAGTTGGCATAAAAGGAAAATTCTTTACATGCCTGTCAGAATAAAGAAGAGTTCATGTGGTCCACAGCAGAGCTCAGACCACAGACCAGGAGTGAAACCTGTAGAAAATACCAATAATTGTTTTCAGAGGCTGGGTCTGAAAATTTGCTTTTTTTCCCAGAAGTAATAACATTTCTCATCACTCATTACCTCAGTTTTTGAGTGACCCACCTATTACCACTATTGAGCTTTTGATCATTGGAACAAGTTGAATTTTGCTGGATTTGGTTGGGGGTTGACAAATGGGTATTTTTCCTTGGTGGTTTTATCCTGTACACCAGATCCAAAGCTTTCCTAAAATGAATAAAAAATATTGACTCTAGCTTCAGAGATGCTCTCCCACACAATGGCAGGCTTGATGCAGAATCTAGCCCATTTAGTTGGAGGAAATGGGGCATAATGCACCCAAACTATAACTCCCAGATAGCACGTAACCTGTCAAGGGGACATAGAAAACTACTGAAATAAAACAAAATCAAACATTTGGATCTGGTAATGTTGAACATTTAATTTTAGTTGATAACCAAACATCCTGACATTTCTGTACCAGAAGTTTTCTAAATTCTCTGTTCTGTGACAAAGTTGGACATTTCATCCTGTTCAGGATGAAAACAGATTTCCTTTGTCATGAGCATTCCAATTTTCAGCCATTTCCAGTGAACAACAACACCAAAAAGAAAGACTTGAAAGAAAAAAGGTGACCTATTTCTGCACCCAAGGTGAATAATACACAATAAATCTTTGAGCTGGACTGCTTGCATCTGTCATAATCACTTTATCTACTAGCAGTAGAAATAATTATAAAGATAAAAATTCAAAACAACGAACTATGCAGGTCAGTCATAGAAACAGTAACAGTCTCTTTGCTTATGAGGCAGAAACCCAACTCTGGGGGTGCCTAGAGACCTGATCATTTGTGTTCTAATTAGAGATTAATCAAATCTGCTCCATGGTCTAATTAGAATGCTCCAGCATCACCTCACCAGCTCATGAATTAACCCCCCCTACTCCTCCCCACAGTTCAAAACGGCCATGGGGGCATTTTATCTAAAACTCATTGAATGAGCATTAGATAAAACATCCTATGGTCATTTTGAAACCATAGGTGGTGGGGAATAAGAGGCTTAATACATGTGATGGTAAGCGATTTTAATTAGAGTGGCTGTCCAGGAACCCTTCTAATTAAATTGCTGCCCCCCAGCTCCCGAATACATGTATAAGCAGCCCTAGGGTAGGTATAGATGAAATGGGGGCCCTAAATTGAAGCAATGGGTTTAATTTAGGGTCCTTTAAACTCCCATGTCATGCACAGACCTTCATGCGCTTACCTGCTTGTCCAGTGGTGGGGAGGGGAGGGCGAGCTGCTGGTGGGTGGAGCAGTCCCTGGGCTGTGGAGGGGAGGCTGGTGCTTCTCTCCGCAGCAGCAGCCCCCCCAAGGGGGCACCCAACTGTAGGCATCTGTCTCAGGCAGTCCTGGGGGGCACCACAACCACAGAGGGAAGCACCAGGTCCCCACGCAGCTCAGGCAGGCAGGCTCCAGTGGGGGGAGAAAAGATCAGGCTAGTCGTTTTCTTGGGTGGAGCCTGCCTTCCCGGGCTGCTGCCAGGCTGTCTGCAGGGCTTTCTGCAGAGCCCCTGAGCTGCATGGAGCCTGGTGCTTCACTCCATGGCTGTAGGGGCAGCAAACTAAAACTCCTCAGAGTTGAGTGCTGCACCTCAAGATACGTAAAGTGCATTACACTGCCGAATTTCTACAGCGACTGTAATTAATGCAAATACCAACGTGTGCAAATACTGACACCATTAAGCGGTGCAAAAGCATTTTTCCCACTTTCAAGTGCTGTGCACACAAGTCCCTCATCTCTTCTACACATGGCCCTGGTTACCAGTTGCAAACACACCCTGAATTGTGAAGAAGTTTGACTGTGGATCTATGTTTTGTAGCTGAGTCTCATCCTTATATTTTTACATGAGGCACATGGGAATGACAAGCAACTTACACTGTCATATTTCACAAACCAAGTTTACATTTCATACCATTTAGATGCACCTAGAAAGAAGAGGACAAAAGTGCTTTTACGTTGCTTTTATGCTCTCCTGATTCCGGTAGCTGCAAGGGCCTAAATATATCCCTGCAATTAAGGAAAACAGCTCAAGGTTGCTCTAATTACACCTCCACCCAGAACTGACTGTGTGCTGTTCTGCAGCCAGCAGTGACTGAATTCTAATATCATCACCCTGAATATTCTGCCCCCATTCTGTGTTAAGGCTTATGAGGTGTCCTACATGGCACAACCCTGTTACTAACCTCGCCAGCAATTTTTATAGTGTTTACAGTGCCTGTACATCACTATTGGTGCACTTAGGGGCCAGAGCATAGGCAAGAATCTCACCTTTGTCACAGGTCTTTCCACAACAATGGCTAAATGCATTTTAAACTAACCAGTATTCAGGAAAACCTGAAATAGGAAACGAGATAGATTATATGTGGCACAAACAAAGAACAAGATTTGTAGGAGGGGGGACTCACATTTTTTCATTGCTCGCTCTCTAAGCCCCTTTTGAGTGGATGCCTACACCAAGTTTTAAAGTCCTCATCTCTGCACCTCAGCCTCATAGAGAACTGCAGAAAAAGGCATAACAATGCAGTCAGGTGACCAGGGGAGCTGTGACACATGGGGGCAATGGTGACTGATGTTATTTTCTGCACCTACTTTAAATCCACACCAAGGGTACGTGCCCTGGTCACCCTGCCCTAGTAACACTACTGATTGCAGGTCCTAAGAGAGCAATGTCAAAAAATATTTAAGCATTTCAGCATTACTGATGAATTTATATTTATTATATTTACTTTCATCCTTTTTGGAACTTTATAGTGTAGGCCCCTTTCTGTCTTTCATTTGTGAGAGGCAAGGATTTCTTAGGGTGATATCTTTTATTGAATCAGCTGTATAGCTGGGATGGTGTTAGACAACTCTTGAATGCAAGGTATCATTCAAAAGCTTGTCTAACTCTATCCCAACAAAGCAGTTGGTCCAATAAAAGATACCACTCTAAGAAATCCTTATCACCCTAACACTACCATTCTCATTTGAAAGATTAAGAGTCTGTATTTTTATTATACTCTACCTGTATTTGTTTTGTAATGAACCTGTGGTACAGACAGCATTCCCTCTAAGCTGTGCAGCATGCGTGGCCACATGGGCATACTCATGCTACCCTGCCAAGCATGCTTGCGCAACCGTGCACGCCACACATTTTAGAGGGAATACTGGGTGCAGCATATTGAACACTGGTGAGTGCTGGTGTGGGAACTCTCTAAACACTAAGAAAGATTACTAATCATGAGTGTTGTGTGAAAGAGTTGTTGGTTGTAGCCATGTTGGCCTAAGGAAGTAGGCAGACAAGGTTCTTTTATTAGACCAACTAAATAGTTGGAAAAAATGTTCTTTGCAAGCACAAACACCCTTCTTCAGGCATAGGGAGAGTCTGTTGGTATTTGTGTGCTCTCTTGGGTAGAATAGAAGTCAATATGCAAAACGCAGGTTTGTGAAAATGCAAATATGTGGCAGTGAGGATCACAGATTTCATAGACTTTAGGGCGGGAAGGGACCTCGGAAGATCATCGAGTCCAGACTCCCAGCCGAAGGTCAGGAAGTCAGCTGGGGTCATAGGATGCCAGCAAGACAAGCATCTAATTTACTCTTGAAGGTGTTCAGTGTAGGTGCTTGAACCACCTCCAATGGCAGGCTGTTCCAGACCCTGCGGGCTCGGACAGTAAAGAAATTCTTCCTTGTGTCCAGCCTGAAACGGTCTTGCAGTAGTTATAAAACAGTAGTTATAAACTACTGCAAGACCGTTTCAGGCTGGACATAAGGAAGAATTTCTGTACACAGGGAATGGGACACAATAGGTGAGAGACAGGTAGGTGGGAAGGGCCATCAAGGCATGTGGTGTACTGGATGAGATATATTACATTTCTGGAGGTGCATGTGTAAGACCCAGGAATGGTGATGGCTCTGTTGTGGGGTGTAGTAATTGTGAGAGTGGTGGAAATGTTTTGGCAGGTTTTACATTTTTTGTCGTGGCATGGTTTGGATCCATTCTGTGTGCTTTGGGCCATAGGAAGTTTTCTTCTGGTGATGTGATTGGTGAGGTTTGGTGCTTGGCTAAAGGCTAGGATAGATGGTTCTGGTAAGATCTCTTTAAGAATTGGGTCCTCTTTTAGTATGTGTTGCAATTGCTTGAGGTTTTTCTGTAGTTTCTAGGGAAGAATTGTATGTCATAACCAATGGCATGTGATTCATGGGGTTTTTCTTTTTGTACTGCACTGAGCTGCATGTTGTTCTTTGGCAGAAGCCCCAGTGAGTAATGGGATCCTCCCAAACATTTGGGGAAAAAACTCTGCCGTCTCCCACTAATCATATATATATGATATATATATAACATACAGTGTAGTTTATTAAAATTTTACAATGTTAGAACTCAAAGCATAATAGAATTATGAGGTATAAAAACCAGTGGACTGATCTGCAAGCCCTACCCATCTGTACAGACATTACACATATGTGCAATCCCACTAGAATTATTTAGACTAGTATGATTGTTAAGGATTTGCAGAATCAGTCCATGTATAAGTGTACTAAAGTGTACAGTGTAGATTAAAGTAACCTATTTCCATTATGAATGAGATTCTAAATTTGCAAAACATGGGATTAATGTAACTGTATCCCTGCCATCATGAAGTTCAGCTTACAGTACAACAGATCTGAACTTGGAATGTGAAATTTAACATCCCTATTAAACTAATGTTTAAAGAAAAGCAGTCTCACAGTATTCCTGGATATAACAGAGCCTGGTATTGCATGTTTCTATCCACTCTGCCCAAAAGTCCTGGTTCTTGTCTCAGGGAAAGAACAAAGAGAAACAAACAAAGCCTTTTTGAAGTCTGAAGCAGCAGGTGAACAATGGTCTGTGACAAGGGAGAAGACTGGTGAATCTGGCCACAGCACAGCCCGTTCCCAAAGAAACAAAATAGCTTAAGAGCAGCTCAGCGAAAAATGACTGAAGAGAGACTATGAGGGGGTCAGAGGGGCG
Organism: Crocodylus porosus; assembly: GCF_001723895.1. NCBI lineage: Eukaryota > Metazoa > Chordata > Crocodylia > Crocodylidae > Crocodylus > Crocodylus porosus. Next base: position 58,156,387 of record NW_017728947.1, on the reverse strand, counting down.
GGACAGGGTGTTTCTTTGAGCTCTCATTTTCTGCACAGCTTCTGAAGCAAGGAAAAATGTAAATGAACACTTGGATGAGGGGCACGATTTTCCACCTCTCCTGGGAAATGGGGAGAAATGGAGCTTGAACTGTTTGCTTGAAAACGTGGCTTCTATAAAGCAGCAGAGAAAACTTTTCAAGGGGTGAACTGAAGTTGTGATGGATGGTTTGTGGTGGCGACCTTTCAGTAGAGAGCAGGAGGGGGATGTTTTTGAATTTCAGGTTCATGGAAAAATCTTATAAAGGAAGGAAGAGGGTGGTAAACATAAATATGAATATTTCTCAGGGGGACTGAACTGCAATGCAAAGCCAAAACATGTGACCAATGACAACCAGGCAGACAAACTGTAAATGCATATAATCATGAGAAGTCGGCATGATATAAATGACCGTAGGAATTTGAAAGGGAACAGAAAATTTAAAGTGTTGAGCCCAAGTCCTGAAGTGAAAGTGTTATATACTGGAATGAGTATTTATATTTATATTATCATAGATTTCATTGCAAAGCCATAGAGCCATTATGGTCATCAATTCTGACCTCCCGCGTAACATAGGCCATGATGTTTCACCCAGTGATTCCTATATCAAATCTAACAATTTACAGTGGAGTCTGTGTTTTAGAATGGCAGTTAGGCTTCATTTAAGGACTCCAAGTGATATATAGCACTGAGCAATTCCTTGGATAATCAGTGCCAATGACTGACTACTTTCACAATTAAAAGTCATTATCTCATGTCCAATATGAACTTTATAGACATCAGTTTCCAGCCAAAGACTCTTGCTATGCTTTTGAGTGCTGGATTAAAATGCCTTCAGTTTCAGATCCAGTGGGCACATCTACATGAGACACTAACAGTGCAGTAGCCTAATAACACCGTGCAATAGCATGCCACGCAAAAACCGTGCTAATATGTTATTGCGCAGTAGTATTAGGCTACTGCACAGTAAGCATCACTAAAAGCCTGTGAGCTGGCACTACTGCGCAGTAGCATGAGTTACTGCACATTGATTTAGTACTTGGCTAACCAAGTACTAAACTTAATGCACAGTAATTACAGTGCATTAATGAACATGTAGGCATGCCCAGCATATACAGAACCGTGTCCTGTTGACAAGTATGTAGTCCCTGTCGTCTTTCATATTCCATCCTGGAGAAATAAATACCGGAACACAACTTACTGTCGGAGTTTCCAGATAACTCAACTCAGTGATATTAAGAGTTAAGCATATTGTATATTTGACTTAATATGGAGATTCAGTGGACTTAAAAACATGATTTAATTGTAAAAATACTGTAGTTGTTAGAGATCTTGCTTATATATAAATGTGGAATACCCTGATTATCTGTAACTGGAATGAGCTTTGAAGTATGCCCAATGTATATGGAACAATTTCACTTTCTTTTTTTTAACTTCAGGGTATTTTATCGGTGTTTTATCTCCCCCCTATTCCAAAGAGACAATATGCATGAGCGTATGTGTTCTCTAGGCATGCTGTTTGCAGTTCATATTCAAAAAAAAAAGAAGGAAAAGGGTGGAAAAAATAAAATTGTGCAAAACTTGGTGGTATCAGTTTGCAGCCTGAGTAAAAATTTTATACTTCCTATTTCAGCTTTCACACGTTTTAACCTCTGAATTTTGCATTCATATTTCCTGGAAAATAAACAGAAAACTTACATCTTGTACAGTTTGGGGGGAAAATTATTGTATGCAAAACCAGAAATCTGCCTATGTTCACTCAAAATACATCTGGGCTGACTTGAAATTCATCTCAGGCACATGCCAAAGATAGCAAGGAAACATTTTCATCATTCTAGGCCCAATTTTCAGTTTTGCGAAACCAAATACAAAGATTTTCATGTGAGTTTTGTTCTGAGTGTTCAGTACTTCTATTGGCATCAGAAGGCTATGTCAGATCAGAGAGTAGTGTATTTGGTCTTTGTCTGTAAAAATGTCTACTTTAAACATAAAGAGCTTGACCAAGATTTATCGCTGAACCTCTTTTTTGAAGCAGACAATGCATTACATCAATCTGTAGCTCCATGCGCACAATGATAAATAAATATACCACTTGGAGCAATATGAACCTAGTATACAGCATCATAGTAATACATGCCCACAGCTGGTGAGAAATAAAGCATAAAAATAAAACATAACAAGACTATTCAAATGAAACAATGAAAAGACTAGGGATAAAACTATAGTGCTAACGATAGTGGTAAAATAACCATTCTTCTGAGGACCTATGAATCAGTAACTCTGAAAACTCTGAAACAGTTTACACTGTGTGGGTGTAAGAATCTTTGAGGGATTTTTTTTTGTTACTAACAAGGATTTCCGCTCTATGGATTTCATTATTGGAACTGCCCCCTGCAGGAACTTTTCATTATTCACCCCTGAATGCCCACTAGAAGATCTTCCCATCAGCATGTTACCCATTGTAAATTTTCACATAGAGTGAACTGTGGGGGATGGGGAGAAAGACTTTCTTTACAGAAGGTAAGCTCTCCAAATTCCACAGCCTCACAATGTACAGAGACAGTGTGTGAGAGTCGGTCTCATGTATGATACAGGATGACCCAATTTAATGAAATAAATATAGTGACAAAGCATTCCAGATCACTGAGTAAAGACAGCTTGTTTTCATTTGTTTACAATTTCTCCTAAATTTTCTTCTCCCAGGCCTGTTTTCATGTCTAAGATGACAAAAAGGCCTGTTACAAAGCAACATTCATTATATAGCCTCACGGCTGGCCTAACGTCATGCTTTGGCAGAATCTTTCCAGAAATGGAAATGTAGAGAAAGGCCTGGAAGCCATCAAGAAGAGGAAAAGGCCATTCACCCCAAAGATACTAACCCTTTGTTGATTTTGGAAACAGGTGGAGGCACAGTATTAGCACACTGGTTTAACATTCTGTCTATATCCATTGATTCTCCCTGTTACACGTTCACCTTAATTAGACAGGAACATGCAACTTTACTGAGTCAGGATTGTATCATCACAAGGACAGGACAGTCTTTCCTCTAGAAAAGCATCTGTGGTGGCTCTCTCATGAATACCTTGGATAACCAGGTGTTACTGTTATGCATAATCTTTCAAATTCTTTTTCGCAACCCACAAATATATTCTGGTTCTTGGGAAGATAGGTTGCATTGTTTGTTTGGGGTTTATGCAAGAATTTTGTGTAGACAGAGCTTTAAGAAAGAGGATTTTGTGCATGCCACAGGAGAGTTTGCCCTCTGCCTTGGACTTTGATTAGACTTAATTTTTGAGGTGGTTCTGCTCCCTGAAAGCCAGGTATTGGTTTTGGGCTGCAATTCCTGGAAGAAAAGATTTCTCTGCACCTCTGCCTGATCATATCATTTTCAGACTGATGTAAGTAGGTAAACTACTTGGTATACACAAAAGTCCCCATCACTGATTTCTCCTCTACTGGAAAGCTCACCTGCAATGCCTCAGACATCTGCTACTAATCACTGACTACTAAGCAGGGATGACTGACACTGATGTCAGAAAAAAGCAGGCATCAGTATTCACTACGGAGTTAGTCCCTTTCTCAGTTAGAAATCATTTATGCATTTCTCTGAATTTCTTCAGATGAACTTGACATTTGGAATTATTTGCTAGGTACTTTGGTTGAAGAATTATCAGCCTGTCACTATCCACAATGATGGCTCAATAGTCATTTTTGTAGTTGGTCACCTAAATCATGTGATATTATTTCTGCTGTCTGCCTGGATGACTGAAATAGTCTAAATGCATCCTTGGCAGGAATTTTCAAATGACAGATATTTGAGGTAAAATTCAAATAATTTGCATAATTAGCAGACATTTTTCAGGAATGCCTGGCAGCAGGAAAAATATTCAACTGTAACAATAGGACTCCACAAATCAGGGAAATTTATACTAAGAACTTTTATTCATAAAAGCATTCATACATCTGCAGTCCTCAGCTATGCCTGCCCCAGCCCCTGGCCCTGGCAGCCAGGAATAAGGTGCCCTGATCCTCCTGGCTGCCTTGGCCAGTGCCACCAGGCACTGGAGCAGGAGGGTCCTGTTTTGCATGCATCATTGATCCAGCTGGTGCATGCAATGGACTCCAATGCTGGGTGGCAGCAACCCAGAGATGGTATACCCACTGAGGCCATTGGGATCTCCCCTGCATCCAGATGTTGGCTCTGCAGAGGCAAGAGACAGAAGCCTTTGTGAGAATTTGCAACAGTTCAGAAATAAGATGGTCTGCACCAGGGGCTGTGTGCAGCTGAGCCACAGATTGGGGGTTGGCTGTGCATGGGAGCCCAGGGACCAGGGTAGGTTGGGCCATGCAGGCCCAGGTGGCTGCCAGCCAAGCTTCCCATCCCTGTACTCTCCCCTGGGGCTGGCAGGATACTGGATGCTGGCTGCAGGCAGCCTACCTCCTCTGCCCCCTTCCCAGGGCAGGACAGACCAGGGTCCTGGCAGCACCTCCTGCTGCGGCTATGGACCCAGGTCCCTCTCACACCCCCTGCAGGCCAACCACACTGCTGTGTTGCTTCCCAGCCCATGGTGCCCAATCTTGGGGGCCATGCCCCCACCCTTCCTTCTGGGGACTCTCTGGGAAAGTGAGGTTCCCCAGGGCCAGCTCCCTAGTGCACCACTGCTGAGTCCCAAGCATGCCCCTGCTGTGTGTGCCCATGCAGTGCATGGTGAGCTGTTTCTGCAGGCTGAGGGATGCCCGAGCCACTACACCCTGCTGATGATGTTCCTCCTGGTGCCCCAGGCAACAGGAGGATGCCTTCTGGTTCAGGAGCTGGAGCTAAGATGACCTGGGGGGGAGGCTGAGCTGTCCAGCAATGTCCGCCACCACCTGGAGGGCTACCTGTAGCAGTGCTATACATCCCTGCTGCCCACTCCTAAGGAGGAAAACTCTGCCAGTATTGATATCTTCCTTGGTATGAGATGCCCTTGCCTGCTCAACTCTACAGACAAAGGCCAGGGGAGTGCAGGCGGGCTTGGTGGGGAGGGGGGGCAAGGGCAGGGGCAGCAGTGAGGGGCAGGGCGGGGGGACTCGGGCTAGGTGGGCCTTTCTCCTGGTGCGGAATTTACCATGTGTCTGGGGCTGGTGAGGCTAGCGGCTCAGCACAGGCCTCCCCATCGGTGACACCATCCAGCTGTGCCTGATGTCCACAGCCCATGGTGCATGGTGGGCCAGCGCCCTGCCAAGGCCCCCCCTGGGAAGGAGCTGGTGTTGCTGGTGGTTGGTTGTGTCATGGCTGGCTACTCCTTGTGGTGGGGTCTTGGGCTGCAAAGCTGGTAAGGCAGCCTCTGGCCAGGGCTCCTCTAGCTTCTAGTGGATGCAGCAGCTGGGGAGGTGGGCAGGGCAGGGCAGGACACTGAGCACCTGACGGTCCCTCCTCCAGCAATGGGTCACTGGAGGTGTCAGGGCAGAGCAGGGGTTTGGGCAGGCCACCCCTGCTGGTGACCACTGCAGGGTTGCAGCCTGGGTCCCGGGGTGCCAAAATCCTGGTCAGCTGCTGCATAAGGGGCATGTTCTTGAGGGTTCAACCAGACTTACAACTGTGGTCGGTCACCCACGGTGCTCACAAGGCCTTGACCTTTATGCAGCACTGTCACACTGACTGGGAGTGCCCACACTCCTGCATGCCACCCAACAGGGCCTCAAATGTGGGAGTTTGAGCACCCACCCCACTTAAACTGCCTCAGCACCTCTGCATCACCCTAGAGTGTCACAAGGTCACCTACTTCTGCCTAGGTCCAGTTGGGGGCCCGGGTGGATGGCACGGGCATGGACATATAGGCAGGGCCAGACCTCAGTGGGGAGGAGGAGAATGACAGTGTCCCATGCCAGCTCTCTGGGCTGCCATGCAACTGTCTTGCTGTTGCCAGCTCTGGACAGTAGCCAACAGCACCCAGTACAAGAGAACAGCACAGGAATGGGAGCCATACGGCAGAAGCAATGCAGCACAGCACCTGCAAGCCCAGGGCAGACTGCTGGGGGTGAGCAGCAGCAGGGAGCAGGTGCTGGGCCTGCTGCCAGAGACAGCCAGGCAGCAGCCCTGGGGGGTATTAGGGCTGGGAGGCGGTGCAGCAGGTTACAGCCCTTTGTAACACCCACCTGTGGCCAAGCAGCAGCTCTGGATAGGTGACAGACAGGCAGAGAAAACCTGTGTCCTGTCTAGGGGGGCACACAGGGCCTGCAGTGCTCCTGGGGAGTGAATAGGCTCACCCAGGCTTCTGTGCAGTGTGACCCAGGGCATAAAATGGCTGCAGGATTTTATACCCTGCAGCTAGGGTGTGCCACAGAGGCAGCCCAGCCCTAGGCCGGGAGAGGCTCCCAGCGGCAGGGCAGACCTGGCATTATTAAATTTAGTGCCAGTTTGTGTCTATACATGTGTTACTGTGCTTTAATTAATCACAACTAAATTTGATACCTATATTTGGTATCAAATTACATATGCAGGTATCAAATTTAGTCACAATTAGCCTTTTTTACTATGCAGTAAGGGCCTGCATGTTTAGACATGTGTCTGTACAGCACAATAAATTAGCCTAAGGTACATTAACATATCTCATGTAGACATATCCCAGTTCTCACAATTGGGTTACATTTAGTAAAAATGTATTCTCAAGGAACCATATCAACTATAAATGAACTAAGAAGAATATTTTGTGGTGTTCATTTATCATATTGGTTTCCATACATCCATTTTAATTTTGTTCTTCTGTTTATTGTTTATGCCTGCTGTCTCACATTAAAGTCAGTATGTTGTATGTGCACACAGCTATGGGACACAGATTTAATAAAGCCACGGTAAAGGAAAATAGTACCATTAAATTGCCTAACTGTAATTTACCTTCTTAATTAAAACATGATTATAATGTGTGTATACTTGTATTAAAATAATATGATAACATTATAATACCAGGGTCTCTCCTATCAGACTATGGTTCTACTCTCCTGGGCACTAAACAGAACTTAGTAATATTCCTTCCCAGATGATCATGCAATCTAAAGCAAGAGACAACAGATGAATACAAAAATGGATACGAAGAAGCAGACAAAGTAAAAGATAAGAGTAAGACAAAACATCCTTTCAAAAACAGTATATATTTTATCTGTTTTTAATCATTATTTAAAAAACATTCTAAATACTTTGTCATAACAAAACCTGGATTTTATACCGTCAAAGATTTAAAGTGTTTTGAGTGAGTTTTCTGCATTTTTCATTAGACAATTTACATCTGTTTCTCATAGCATCACTTAAATAAACTTTGTCACTATCAGTCTTGTATCTTCCTCACTGAAACAAATAAATTCTCTTTATAAGACAGAATACATTTTCTGAGGTCATAGGAAGGAAGAACCACAAGGAAATGTGGCCCTTTTTAGTTTATATTCTTATGCTTAATGTTAGGAGCATATTAAATCCCTTTTAAAAATGCAGACCCTCTATTTACCAAAATAATGCAGAAGACTAGATCCTCCTAGGGCTATTTTGCACTCACTGCTAGAATTTGTCTGTAAGTAAAATTACAATTTTAAACGTGTCATGTAGCCTTGAAAGACTAAATCCATGTTTCGCTTATTTACATCCTGCCATTGACTTTTGTGGGGATAGCATTAAATAATATTTTAGATGCTAAAAAATCCTCTATGGGGAAGTTCTTTTTCAGTTAAGTCTCCTGTCTATCGGTTTATAGACAGGCTAGCAAAAGGTGCCAGTCGGTAGAGCTATGAGCTGGCAGGAAATCAGACACATACAAAGGTTTTTTTTCCTTATCAATAATTCTGTTTTGTCCTTTCACAAAGTCTGAAGTCATCTTTCAAGATTGCACATATGATGCCACAAGTGATTTTAGATGAATGGCAGTTTGAAGATTGGAAGGTATTGTTATGAAATGAGTATAACCATTGCCCTTCATTTTTGATAACTTCAAGAAATCCTTAAGCTCCATTGTGGAATCAGACACTATGAAAAAGAATGGCCTACTGCTCAAACACAAATAACATGGCACCTCTGACAACTTAAATCTATGAAAGTCCATTGGGGTGGAGCAGTTTTATTATTGCTATTTACTATTTATTATTTATTATTTACTATTGCTGAATGTGTGAGAGAAAAGCACAAGAAAACACCAGAGAAGTGAACTGGAGAAAAAAACAAAGTAATGAATAGAAGTACCTGTAACGTGACCCTTAAAAAGCTGACAGAGAGAGAGAGAGGTTTTGGGTTATGTGCTGATTGGACAAGGGCCTGGGAATGTCAGCAAAGACACACAGTCTTGTCGGTGGATTTCTGTTGCATTCAGAAAAAAATAGAACTTTGTACAGTCTTCGTAAATAAAAAGGATCACATGAAAGAAGGATTTGGATGGGCTAACCACTCAGGTCAAAATGAGGCAAAAGTATATATATATTATTCAGTGTCAAGTACTCTTTGCTGGTAAACAGCTTTGTGTGCACTTTGGTGCAGCAGTAGCAAAACAAAATGGTATCAGTGAATCTTTACACACACCTGTATTCAATTCTTTAAACTGGAATAGGTGACATGCATGTAAATGGATTCACATACATGGGCATTTATGACTTTCCAAAGCCTCATTGAAATCCATTATTTTCCACAGGAGCACAAATTTCCATTGCAGGATCAGGACTCATTTTATTAGCAGGCCATACTTGTAAACAATATTCTGAAAAGAACTTAATGTACTAAACAACACAAATTATTTGTAATGTCATTAGAGTATTCAGAAGATAGAATTCCTTATTTACTGTGAAAGCAGGTTTTTATTCTTTGTTTGCTTGTTTGTTTCTGGATAATGACATTGTCTGAAAAAAAAAATTGAAACAAAAGTTGCAGCATTGATCCAGGGCATCTGTTTTTAAAACCCCATGCTAGCAGATTATAATTCGGAGAAAAATGTTAAAATTCTGAAATTCTTAAGCAGCTTGAAATGGCTTCCATCTTAATTAAAAGGCAAATCAGATCCCAGTAGGTTTCACTGCCAAACTCAAGAGCTGGACACATTGGATTACATCGTTAGAAACCTATAAAATAATGTTTAAATGCATTCCACCCTACTTAATGCTTGGCAGAGAATGAAGTCTGTGATCCCATACATGGTATGGAAGCCTGCTGTTGTGTAACGTCAGAGTCAGAGCTCAGCTTTCTGATGAAACTGTGCAGAAAGAAGGAAGCATTCATTGCATAACTGTTAGGAGAGAGATTCACAATAAACGGATCTCACCAGCAGCCTGGAATGTCAGGAATGCCTTCAACCTTCATTCAGTGGAAAAGCTATTGGCTATAGACATAAAGCAACAATTGTATGCGTCAACCTTAGTAAAGGAACTTGGATGCCTTCAAAACAAAGAGATTATTTCTTAGCTTGTTTGGCTGCTTTGGTTTCAAGGATCCAAAAATCTGTTAATCAGAGATCAATATTTGCATATAAGTTTCTGTCTCTTAAATTACATACGAATTAATACAAATTAATTCTCTCTCTCGCTCTCTTTTCTCCCAGAAAGTTTTGATACTCAGTTAATCCCTAGTAGTTTTAATATACTGCAGTCTTCCCATTAGACACCTAATGGCATCCTGAAAATAACATAATACCAGATCAGCCCTGGTAATAAAGAAGGCTTTGATTCTTCCTAGCACCTGTTCTGCAACAGCAGATCAGTTTTATGAAATATATCAATTTAAAGAGCAGTTTTTGGAGGCTCAAAATAACTGGGAACCCAGTATGTTTATTATGATGATGTACAATTCATATTTTGAATAGTTTCCTGATCTGATTTTGTGATCAGTTCATAATTCCCCAAAATTTGAGTTTGATGTAATAAAAAGTCCAATTAAAAGTCTCTTGGACTTGTACTTTAAAAGAAAATTAACAAAATTTCTTCAAATAATGCAAGTTCAAGGAAGCATTAGCCAACACACACCAAACAATGCTAGAAGACACACAATTGATCTTTTTAGGCAGTTCATTAGACCAGAACTGTCCATCTTCAGTATGGCCAGAGGGCTGCATACGGAGATAGCGTTCAGCCGCTAGGCCATATACCACATGCAGCACATACCATGTGGGCTGAGTGGTGAGGGGCGGCTCCCCCCCAGAAGTCCCCTCACAACCCCCACGGACTGCACTGGCAGCAAGCAGGCCTCAGCTCTGATCATGTAGGTTGTGCAGGTGTGTGAATCCCCAGGTCCTTCCCTGCTGTGTAGCAGCATGAGAGGCAGCTTCCAGGGCTCACAGGCCACATGTTAACCCAATAGCTGAACTAAGGAATGATGAGTCCTTGTCAAAGCATAATTTTGGGGTCACTGATAAAATGATACAAAATACACCGACATATGCATTAACACCCATGCAAAAATATTTCTTTTCCATTCCCTGCTGCTACTGGAACTTTATCTTTCATGTTTTATGCTCTGCAAAATCATCAATAATCTAGTCTAAATTAATTTCCTAGTCCTCTCATTTTTAATAGACAATCTATTGATAGGCTAGTTCATGGACCCTTTCTTTTCCCATTGTGATGCAGGTAATTTTTAACTATTCTGAGTTTTGAGAAGGAACATTTAGCCTTGATGTTTTTATGGCAATGATGGTTAAAAACAACACAATTGTACATACTTCAGAAAACTTGATGACAAAGCACTGTTATCAACAATCAGTAACTTAGCCAAATATCCCACTGTACGTAACTTCAACATTTTTTATTTCAGACACACTCTAAATGCAAACAGTTGTCCATGCAAGGTGACAGAAAAGTCCCTGTTGTATTGTTTCACTAATTTTTCAGCTTCTTTGTACAGCTTTTCATCAGTTAGTGACACAAGTATCGTCAATATAATAACATTTGACTTTGTAATGCTTGCATCCAAACTATAACAGTCATTTGACAGCTGGGCTAAAATATATCCAAATAGCTATGCAACATATTATCTTTAAAATGTCTCTCAGCATCATTCAATCTTTCATTCTCATATAATCCATCAAAGTATTTTTTTTCACTTTCTTTCCACATTTCAAATTGAATTTTCACACCCCACTTTTACAATATTTTGACAGCACATTTTTGGCTTCTTCAAAATTACTTTGAAGCAACATAAGCTAACCATTATGTTGTTAAGTAATGTTGCAGCTTTATCTAAGCATATATCTTTAAATTATAGGCATATAGAGACAGAATTTACCCTTTCCAGAATTTTTATTTGGACACAACACAAAATCAAAAGTTTCCATGATTTTCTTTAAATTTGAAACTTTGTTACATTTGTCAACCTTTTCATACAGGAGAATTATTCTGAAAAGCTTTTCCATTATAACAATATAGCAGAACTTCAAAGCAATGAGTGATTCATTTCTTCATGACCAGTGTTTTGGGCATACTCTCTTCAAACTAAAGCTACCGACAAGCTCTGAGACAGAAGCTAATTCAGATAACAGAGACCATTGCTTTACAGTATGTCCAAGGAAAACATAGATTGTTTTAATCATTTCATGAAAACATTTTTTTAGGTATTCCTTGAATACAGGCATTAAATGTACAGTTCAAATTGTAGGAAGTACAGTGTATATATTTTGCATTCAGTTCTCTTATAGATATTCTTGCCCGTACTCTGGAAAAAACTCTGCTCCTATGTTAATTATGTTAATATTTTAACCCATTTGCCCTTTGAAAAATTATGTAAAATAGTTTTTAACTTATGTGTTGCAAGCAATGACAATTAGTTATACTTGTTGTAGGCTATATTTCTGATAAATTACACACACTTTGTGGAATGAAATATTCTATATCTGTGGATATGAGAAAAATTATTGTTAAAATTACTCTTAACAAGAGATTGTGTCTATACCAGACAAAAATGCAGGTGTTTCAAGCTCAGGATGTGAGCAAAGTTGAATATACTTAGGATATCAAGAAGGATGGTTCAAGTTTGCTGATGACACTAAGATGTGGGGGGATGTGGGTGCACTAGAAGGGTGCAATAGGCTACAAGCTGACCTTGACAGGTTGCAACGGT
>NW_017728947.1:58139906-58143666 GCF_001723895.1 Crocodylus porosus | reverse complement strand
TTTTTAAAAGGAAGTTAGATGAGCACCTTGCCGGGGTCATCTGACCCCGGTGCTCTTTCCTGCCAAGGCAAGGGGTCGGACTAGATGATCTACCTAGGTCCCTTCCGACTCTAGCTACTATGAAACTATGAAACTATGAAACCTCATGTTAACCACCCCTGGGTCACATGGGCTAGGTACAGACATTCAAAAAGCCAGAGGTGGAATCTAAATTACACAGTGCACATCTGCACAAGATGTTTACTGTGCAGTAGACTAATTAGCTCTTCAGTAAACATCATGCATCTACTCATGTGCCCCTATTAGGCTAGAGTAAGCAAATTTACTCCACAGTAGGATCATATTTATAAATGTGAGTACAGTCCTGCTGCAGAGTTTTTTACTCCACAGCGGTGCATGTATAGATGCTGCCCTCTCTGGCTGAGGCATATGGGTGCTTCAGTATGAGGGTGGCCTGCTGGCTAGACACACACTGAATCACCTTAGTGCCCCAGCCAGCCCCTCTACAGTGTGTTGAGCTAAGAAGAGCAGCCCCAGGTTGATAGGCTGACCACCTGGACCCCTTTCTAGCCAAGGCTGCTCCGACTCAATGTTGCGGTCCCAAGTGCACATGAAGATGCAGCACTTGGGAGCACTAAACTTGGAAGCAATAAGCATATTAATTTCACATGTAGATGCACTCACAGTTTTGTATAGGTAGGTAGTAGTGTGGGGTTTGTGAATGGGTGTGTGGGGCTTAAAGATGTGGGGTTTGTGGGTAGATGTCTGGGGTGAGGGAATGTGGGTTATGTGGGTGGTTGTATGGGGTTTCTGGGGGGGTTTGTGGGTGTGGGGTTTGAAGGGGCCACCACACACACCCCCACACCCTCTGTGGCTCACAGCCCCCGGTGCTGGCAGAAGGAGCCAACTGGGCCATTGGAGTGCTCATGACCCACTGCAGGCACAGCCCTGTTGGTGGCGTGGTGCTGTCTGACCTGGGGTCTGCACATGACAAATGGAGCTGACCTAATGTGACCTGGCCCACCCTGCTAGCTCACATCTTTGGACAAAACCAAGACAGCTCCTGCCACCACCTGTAGCTTCTGTTTAAACGTGTACAGTCTGGGCCAGACTGGGTCTGGCTGGGTCATAGAATCATAGAAGTAGGGTCGGAAGGGACCTTGTAGATCTTCAAGTCTGACCCCCGGCCTGGGCAGGAGAAAAGACTGGACTCAGATGAGTCCAGCCAGGTAGTCATCAAGCCTCTTCTTAAAGATCCCCAGGGTAGGAGCCAGCACCACTTCCTTAGGAAGTTGGTTCCAGCTCCTAGCCGCCCTAACTGTGAAGCAGTTCTTGTGGATGTCTAATCTAAATCTACTCTCTAATAACTTGTGTCCATTATTCCTTGTCATGCCAGGGGGCGCTCAGGGAAACAGTGTCTCCCCTAAACCCTTCTGGTCCCCCCTAGTGAGTTTATAGACAGTCACCAGGTCCCCCCTCAGCCTTCTCTTGTGAAGGCTGAACAGGTTTAGGTCCCGCAGTCTTTCAATGTAGGGTCTGCCCTGTAGTCCCCGGATCATGCGGGTGGCCCTCCTCTGGACCCTTTCAATGTTGTCCACATCCCTCCTGAAATGGGGCACACAGAACTGGACGCAGTACTCCAGCTGTGGCCTGACCAGTGTTGCATAGACGGGGAGGATCACCTCCCTGGCTCTACTTGAGATGCACCTGTGGATGCACGACAAGGTCCAGTTAGCCTTGCCAATTGTTGGCCCATGTTCATCTTGGAGTCAATAATGACTCCAAGATCCCTGTCTGCCTCCATGCTCTCAAGAAGGGTCCATTCACCATGTACAGACCCCAGCTGAGGTGGCATCATGCTGCCACGGGGCTGTGCCTGTAGTGGGTCATGGGTGCCCAAATGCCTCAGCTGGATGCTGCTGCCAGTGCTAGGGCTATGCACCACAGGGGGTGGGAGGGTGGCAGCCCCCCACCACATTTCCCCCACAAACCCCAAAGACCCCCCCCCCACACCCAGCTACACACTCTACATCCCCTCCCATACCAACCCACAAACCCCACAGCCCCCCCACCCCAACACGTACCTGGGACACAGCCTGGTTCTGATCCACTGTTGCAGCCTTGCCTCGCTCCTAGTTGTTCCAGCACAGTGAGGCGGCATGCCAGGGAAACAGGGACACAGAGAAGCCATAGAGATGCTCTGGCAGGTGTTAGAGCATCTCTATGGAGAACCTAGCCTCTGGTTGCTTCAGGGCATGCTCCAGGAGTGTGCTTTTTTGCATGCTTTTTTTTATACCAGGATTTCCCGATATCAGATTTAGAGTTTGTGCTGTGTAACATTTTGTCATTCCTAGTGTGCCTCTTGTGCTATAGTAGGAACCTTAGGGGACCACTCTCTCCCTTGGGGAGAGCATCTGGGGGACTCTACATTGTTTCACATATTTCTCTGTTTAACATTCCCTAACCCCAAGTATGCCTACAGGGAGCACTCTATGCACGTTGGTGAAATATGCCTTCAATGCTGTAGGCATTGTAATAAGGATTTCCCACCTAGTCTATCTGTGACAGTGTCAATGTTCTCCTTCTGCCTTGCTTTGCACCTCCACCATAGGATGGAAGCAGGTTAAGCGTGTCCTCTTAAGGATCTAGTAGTTACATTCTAAATCTAGGCAACCAATCAAACTTGTGAATTTGCAGAGAAGCAGAGCATCAGTAACAGTGAGAGATTTCAGCAGGAGCCACAAGGCTTGGAAGCTTCTGGAAAACTAATTTATTGAAGTGCCTAAACATGCATTGAGAAATCTAGCTTGAGGCCCCAAATTTGGAAATTCTGGCCATAGAATGGTATTGACTTTTGGTTACTAGCGACAAAGTTTTGTTTATTTTTTTGTCTAATCAAATTATCTAATAAACTAATGAAGATGATGCCAAGACCTGTCATATTTCCCCTTTTACCCTTTCAGGGTACACATTAAGGTTTTACACTGTGTCTTAGTTATTAATTGAATGGTGAAGAGTTAATAAACCATTTTTCCAGAGTTAAAAGTCCTCACATGTTTTTCATTTACTGATTTTGAAGGTTACTTCTGGCATGTTATTAAAAAGTTGATATGCCTTTGAAGTGAAATACTTCATCTGTCATCATCTTTTCCCAAATAATAATATAAAAATCCAGATTAAAGATTTTTTTGTGATTTTTTAAAATAGATTTTTGTCTTTTAAAGCAGAAAAAACTATGCAAACTACTGATTTACATAGATAACACAAGATAGCAAATATTTTGCATGAACTTCATGATAACTACATAGTAACATGTTATCTGCAGGGCAAACAGGTAACTATGCAATAAATTGTGTAGCCATTACCCTTGTACATGGGAAGAATGTACCTTCATTTACAGCAGTGACACACAAAATCGCATAGTTTTTATACCAGATCTAACAGAAGTTACCCTATACTTTGTAATATTTTGCAGTCTTACCATTCTGCTTTATTGAGTAATCTGGAAATGTGACAAAAATCAATTGCATCATTTTGTAATAACTCCACAAATAGCTGTTCAGTTCCTCTCTGTCACTGCCACAAATATATATATTCATCTGTCTACAATCACAAATATGGAACTGTAGGTTATGGTGTGTGTGTGTGTGTGTGTGTGTGTGTGTGAGAGAGAGAGAGAGAGAGAGAGAAAGAGAGAGTTGGCACACTTGTATATACTTATCAGCTGACTTCTATTTACTGATAAGAGATTTTTTTTTAC
>NW_017728947.1:58122474-58139806 GCF_001723895.1 Crocodylus porosus | reverse complement strand
AGAAAGAGAGAGTTGGCACACTTGTATATACTTATCAGCTGACTTCTATTTACTGATAAGAGATTTTTTTTTACCCTATTATATTTAAGGACACATATGGAACTGTAGGTTATGGTGTGTGTGTGTGTGTGTGTGTGTGTGTGTGAGAGAGAGAGAGAGAGAGAGAGAGAAAGAGAGAGTTGGCACACTTGTATATACTTATCAGCTGACTTCTATTTACTGATAAGAGATTTTTTTTTACCCTATTATATTTAAGGACACAAATGAACAAAGTCATTTCTCAAAGTGTAAGGGAGTGAGGGAATCTCTTTCAAAATTGCTTCCTCTTTTGGGGACTATCTATGAAAAATATTCATTCAGAAAAAAAGGAAAAAAGGACACACAGGAAACCCCTTGTTGTGGATTAAGCTGTGTGGCTCACAAGATCACATACTTTGAAGTTCCTGTTTTCCTAGTATTTATGTCCAGTTTACAGCTATAACCTTATAGGTAAATAAATACAATGAGAAAATGCCCTAGATATGGAAGTTCCACAGGACCACACAGATTCCTTATGTGTTGTGCAGCACTTCTATAGGCATAATGGTAAAAGAAAAGTATGTGGTCCCTTTTCAGTGGAGCCCAACACTTTACTCTGAAAAATGTCAGTAAATGTGTGTCAGATTTCTGTTTGAAAAAGAATAGAATGCAAAATACCTTTGCCATAGTAACACAACGTAAGAATATAACAATATAACCTAAGAAACATACCAAATATCATTGTGATGCCCCAAGGCACAGGAATACTAGAAAATTATTTTAAATGTTACAATGGTTATAACAGTTGAGAAACTACCAGTACATCCACTGGTCTTCCTTTAGGGTCTTATTAGAAGCAGAACTGGAGAAAGTTAATTTCAGAAGGCTTAAGTGGATATGAGTCTAGAGTCCTAACAATGAGAGGTTAGGAGGTGCTTCTGGACATAACATGGGCAAAAACAACAGTCTAGACATTTAACATTAGTTTAACAACAGTATAGTTAATAAAACATAATTTCATACAACTCTGCCTGTTTCATCTTACTATTAATTAAACAAAGGCTGTGTGATAAAAAAGACCTACCCACTCCATCATACAAGATTACTCTTACCCATAGATAACATGAAGCCTGGCAGAATTCGGGAAGAAAATAATCAAAAGAATATCTCATGCTCCAGGAGAGTAATGGATATTCCTAAAATGAGAAAGCTTATCAAGAAAGACTGTTTTTGATAGTAGCTTGTTATTGGTTTGGCTGCCTTTTTTACATAAGAAAAGAAATAAAATGATTTGGGATATAGACACTGTTTTACTATAACAGTATTATCATCTTTAATTTTGATCTAATAATCTATGGGACTGATAGTATTGATTAATGTTAAACTTTTTATTCTTGTTTCAGCTCTTACTCCAGACATTGTCATCGTGACCTAGTGTTATTGTCATAATGTCATAATATATGTCATAATAATTGTTCTTTCTATGCACTGATAGTCTTCAAAATATAAATGTATTTATAGATTTTTTGAGGAAAAGGAAAGCGAAAAAAAAAATGCTGTCCTGAACTGTTCATACATTTTGTCTTTTATTTCTTGGAAATGTAGGTGGTCACTATGACTGCATGATGTACGGTAACAATGAGAGATAGGCATCGCATGAGATTGTCAATGGAGGACTAAAAGTTTATCCATATTTAATCTTCAACAAATATAGCTATAAAAAATTAGGGTCAAATGCTGATCTCAGCTATACTGAGTAAATGCGGAGCAGGGGCATTACCCATTAACTTGATACACTTTGCTTCATGAGGCTAAAGTTAAATATACCTTTTAGTACTTTGCTCAGCAGGGGCCAAAAGCAATGTCTCCCCAAAATGACACTAACTGAAAGACCAAACACTAGACACAACCACCCTTTTTTCTACTGTGCTTAAAGCAATAAACATGTACTATTTTTAATATAATACGTCTGGTAATTGGAAGGCAGAGTTACATGGTGTGCTCCACACATCCCAATCTGTCTTCTTCCCTGAAAGGAAGAATTCAATGTTGTTTTTGTGCCGCCAACCTGTGACACTTTTTTGCAGTAACTTTGTCTTGCATAAGGGGTAAAATATGGGGTAGAAATTTTTATCCCCAAGAAAGCAATAACGCATAATTTTCAAAGACGGGTAGTATGAAAAACATGTTTTCTGTTTTACTGTGCTTTATTTTGTGGTTTCTTAATACTGCCTCGTTTTATGTTGTATAACAAAAATAATTTCCATAGCATTTGACTATGCCCCCAATAAACAGTTTTAATATTTTTCCTCCTTAGATGGCAAAAATTAATTTTGTGTGTATTCAGAGAATTTGTTGTATTCCACAATTCCAGTAAAAAACAATTTTCAGTTAAATGCCTCAGTTCACTTTGGCGTTTAATAACTCTCTAAAGCTGTTTATTGCCTTACATAAATAATACCATGAACATTATCCTGAATAAACTTAATTATTTGGAATACATAATTAAAATCTTTCCCTGTTTCTCTCAGCTCATGTGGAGAAAACCTCAACTGTTAAATAACTATACATCATACAAATGATATGCAGTTTCCCCATAGGATGAATTGACCATGTTAAAAAATAAATCAGTACAATAGGCCAAATGCTATTATACCAGGACAGATTAATTAAAACAGAACTAGGGCCTTTTTTCCCCAGTGCCATTCTTTTCACAGCAGAGCTCATTTAAGCATTTGTTTAAGCAATGCAAGACTGGCCCAAGAAAGAAGATCTCACGTGTAAATCTCTTAGCCAAATATATAATTTAAGTCAGTAACTGTAAGCTACTTGTAAGATATTAGGGAGGGAGTACATAGGTATAAGTGATAAATTAGTAGGTCTGTGTGAAATGGCTAGTATTTACTTCAAATTTGGCTGATTTGGGGGACGGTGATTTGATTTCATGATTCGAATCACTGTCCCAAACTGATTCAGCCAAACCTGATTCGGAGAGTCGACTGCTGCCAAATCAGCCGAATCTACGAATCACACAAGCCCCATCCCCTGCCCACTCTCAATGGCTGTCCCCACCCACCCCAGCTCTTGGCACTTTGAAAAAAAAAAGCCCCCACTCACTGACTGCTGCCCGGCAGGGGTGGTGATCCCCACTGCCCCACACCACATGGGGGGCTCTGCCATGAGACCCCTGAGCCCCACTCACTCCCCCAGACCGCCTCCATGGCTGCCCCACCTGCCTCAGCTCTGGCCCTTTAAAAAACAAAAACAAAAAAAGCCCGGTTCACCAGCTCCTGCCCAGCAGGGGGGGGCGATCCCCACTGCCCCACACTGTGTGGAGGGCTCTGTATGAGCCCCCAGAAGCCCTGAGACCACTGCTGCAGCCGGTGAGTCTGGGTTCTTTTGGGGGTTTTTTTCTAAAGGGCCGTGAGCTGGGGTGGGTGGAGCAGCCATGGGGGGGCGCTGAGGGAGCAGGTGGGGCTCAGGAAAGAGCAGGTGGGGGTAGGGGGCACTCAGGGGGCTGGGGGAGCAGGCAGGAGATGGGGCCTGGCAGGAGCGCCCCTATGGTTCCTTTCCCCCTCCTTCAGCCCCCCCCTCCCCTGCCCCTACTTACCAGCTCAGAGTCTGGATCCAGCTCCCTGCCACAGCGGTGGGGACTGTCCAAATCACTGAACCTCTCCAAATCAATTCGGAGACCTTCAAATTGATTCAGATCTTTTAATTGGTCCCCTGATTCGATTCAGATTCAGAGATTTGGCCACCGAATTGGGATGAATCTCTTCCAAATTGAATCAACACCAGAAGCTTCTCACAGCCCTATGAATTAGCATATTATACACCACTCTGGTATTTCTGTAAAATATGTATCATTTATATGTTAATCAGGTGGCATGGGCAGTTCTGCTGAAGGATATAGGCTGATTAATTGTGTCCCTGTAACTCAGGTACAATATTTTGAGATGTATATAGAATATCATGAATGTTTTCTTTAATTTGTTTTACTGATATGGCATATAGGTAGTGTCAAGCTGTATCTGGCCTTACTATTATAATGCCTGTATGAATGGTCAGGTTGAAATGAAAGTTCATATTTCATAGGATTTCACAGAGGAATCAATAGATGGAAAACTCCTTTGGGCAAGCAGGTCTTAGCTGGGCAGGCAGCTGGGCAGGCAGCTCCAGCGTAGAACTGCCTGCCTAGAGGAGTTTTCCATCTGTTTGATTCCTCTGTGAAATCCTATGAAATATGAACTTTCATTTCTACCCAGGACAAGTTTTACAATCTTTTGCCTGATGAAGGGTGTTTGTGCCCAAAAGCTTGCAACTGAAGACCTTTTTTTGCAAAAAATCTTCTTGGTCTAATAAAAGATATCACTTCTACTATGAGCCCTGATTGCTATATAAATGATGGCATTTGATATGAATGTAATTCTTAGTTTCATATTTTGGCTGAGACTGTTTAGTAGGACAGTGATTAACTTAAAGTATTCCTCACCTATTCACACTTGAGAGAAGTAATCACTGATAATTAGCACCCAATATGGGTATATTTAATGGTTTTTTCCAGCTAGGTCTGAGATACATGACACCAGACAATAGCTAATTTACATTTTAAAAGAAGAGACCTATAAGACAAACACTTGAGAGCAGGGTATCAGGGAAGGATCTTTCTCACAGTGAGGAAAGAGATATTATAAGAGACAGTATCTTTGGGATATAACATTAGAAATTTTTGTGTCTGAAATACGGTGACAATGCGTCCTGGTTTGGCAGGGACAATGACGGATTTTGTAGAATCATAGAAAATCAGGCCAGTCCCAGCCAGCTGGTGAAGATTAAAATGAGCATCCCAGGCATGGGCCTCAGTCTAGTAGAGGCAGAGTGGTGCAGTGCAACAAGAAAGCAGGTGGGCAGTCAGGCACCAGTGCTGCCCACCTGCCTGGCACACTATGCCACTCTACCTCCACCTCTGCCTCCAGCAGTGCTGTTGCCTTGGAAGTGGGGTTGGCAGTGTTCTGGCAGATGTTCTGGCTTTCTTTATGGTCACCCTAGTCTGAAAGGATATAAATATTCTCTGGGTTATAATTAGACCAGGAAAGACTCCTTGTCTGGTAAACAAATACATTCTTGTGGGGCAGGAAATTATGTGCATAGTATGGGATCCCCAAGAAGCCAATAGATAATATGTATAAATGAACAGATAAAAAAAACACGCACTTAAGCTTTGCCATGGGAACAAGTTTTGTCTCTAGTTTGTTCCCAGGCATAAGGAATGACTTTAGGCCTTCAGCCACCGGGCTGGGTGAAACAGGCTGCGGAGAGCTTCCAGGTGTTCCTGGCAAGAAGGTCAGAGGCAGGAGCTGCTTCCTAACCTGTTGAGCTGAGTAGGCACTGTAGTCTTAAGTTTAAGATGCAGGGTAAGATCAGATTATTGTTCTGATTTTTCCTTGTGTTTATTTATTTTTTTATCTCATCTCTCTGTGTATCTCAACATCTGGTTACTGATTTCTAACAGTTGCTTGTGATTTTATAATAATCTTTTTGTTATCTTTTATAACTTACTGTTGTCAGTGGTAAGTGGGATTTCAGATTTTTTGACCATACATACAGGCCTCTTCCAAGAAAGGGGGGATCATCTATCATTTCTGAGCACGTGACTGAACAAGGGTATGTTTCCTCTAGCTGGCAAAATCTTCTCTGCTAAGAGCTGGCAAGACCAGGGTGAAGAGTGTAAAGTTTGGCTGCCACTCGTGAGGGAGGTGACTTTTGGAGCATCTCAGTCTGTTTTCAGTGGTCAAGCAGCAGATGGCAGAGAGGATTTGGGGTTGAAGGGCACTCATGAAGCTATGAGAACACCCCAGAGGAGCACCTGACTGCATTTGGGGTCAGCTTGTGTCACGGTTCCTGTTGAGAATTTTATTTCCAGAATTGTTACAGAGATGCTCTCATAATCTAAAGATGTAATACTACCATCTGCCTTGCTTTGAACTCAGTTTCTCCAAAGCAAATGTGATACTGCTGGTTTGAGGCAATCAAGTTCCTAGCTGCAAGAGTTTAGAAGTAGGAATTTAAACATAAACCAGAGCTGCTAACTGTTCATCAGGGAAACACGTACACAGTTAGGATTCCATTACCAAGCTTTTACGTTAATCCATGTGATTTACTGTGTTTAGGGCTCAGTTTCCAAATGTTATATAACCCAGTGTCATTTGTCTGTCCCATCTTTTCTTTCAGAAAATAATAAATGGGTAAAAGCTATCCATGCCGCTATATTATCTAACCTACTTTGTATCGCATGTGCTTCCCAATAGTAACTAAAACAATTTAACCTCAGATTGTAACAAGATTTAAAAGAAAAACAAAATAGGGTCTTTGTTCACTTTATCTGAGCAAAACTTTCTTTGGATTTCAGGAGAGTGTGCATCAGTAAAGATTTGCACAAATTTGCAGATTATATTTTCATCCACACTTCTTTAAACCATCCTGAATTCAGGGACTTTGTGGAGTTATTCCAGATTACAACAATGAAATCTCAATCAGACATAGGTATATCATTCCAATGATTTCAAAATGATGCAAACAAAAGTGTTTTTGGAAAATGAGTTCTTGATCAATAGGAAAAAATAAATATGAGGACTAATGAATTCCTTGCTCATTTCAGTAAACTCAGCTGAGTACAGAAAAGTGTCAGTAAGATGTCATGTGAGGGAGAACAGGGGGGGTTCAAAAAGTGAAATCTGGAATCTATTAGTTCTCTTCCTGCTTTCTTTCAATCAGCAACTCATTCCTTAAAACCTATCACTGCTGAAATCCTTAAATCCTCACATTAAACCCTCCTCTGCTATAGGACTGTTACAAAAAAATCAACAAGGATCAGGCTGCTGATATGCTGAGACCATCACCTATAATCCTGATGGTATCGTCTCATTGTTTTCTCATACTTCTCCATCTCTCTTTATCCACCTCTTCTCCCTTGTCCTGTACTGAGAAGATTAACTACCTTCCTAAGCTCCAAAGCATCATCAAGTCCTTCCCCATCGGTATGTGTGGAAGGGTGCAGTTTGATGGGTCACATTTGGAAGAATTTGAAATCAGGAGTCATGTCAAACAGGGCTGTGTCCTAACTTCGACGCTTTTGGGGATTTTCTTCACTGTGCTACTCAAATATGTATTCAGTGACAGAATGAGTATACCTTTGGACCAGATCCAATGGGAAACTATTTAACCTCACTCGTCTCAAAACAAAAACCCAGGAAGTTCTAGTCCATGAAATGCTCTTTGCCAATGATGCAGCAATTGTTAGTCATTCAGAAGCAGGACTGCATAATCTCATGGATCACTTTTCTCATGCTTGTGATTTCAGTCTGACCATTAGCCTAAAAAAGACAGTAGTCATGGATCTAAAAGTTGACTCCCACTCCTGAAGTTAAAATAAATAATGAAAGCCTGGAAGTGGTTGAAAAATTCACTTACTTGGGCTCCACTGTCTTGCAAAATCTTGGCTTGGAAGCTGCAATTAACACTGTCATTGGAGAGAGAAGCAATACCATGACTTCAAAACAGAGTTTGGAAAACAGAGCACTCACTCTATCGACAAAGATGTCCATCTACAGCACTTGCATACTTAGCTCTCTGTTGTACAGCAGTGAAGTATGAACTCCTTATGCCAAGGAAGACAGAAAACTGAACAGTTTCCATATTTGGTGTCTTCACCATCTCCTGGGTATAACATGGCATGACAAAATCTCCAACTTGGCTGTTCTGGAATGGGTCAAGATACCCACTATATTCATGTTCCTGAGACAGAGACACTTCCATTGGTTAGGACATGTGAATTGTATGAGCGATGGCCGAAACCCCAAAGCCATATTCTACGGTGAGCTGGCCACTGACAAACGTCAACTTGGATGACCCAAACTCTGTTTTGTTTATGCCTGCAAGAAAAAAACCTTTGTGAGCTACACATCAATGGCCAATGCTGGGAATCAATCACTTCAAGCTGCTGAGAGTGGAAAGCCTCCCATGAAGCGGGGTCTACATTGCTTTGAGATGGAGAGGCTCAATGATGAGAGAGAGAAGAGACATCAGAGGCAGGCAAGACAAGAGAGTACTCAGCATGCCGCCACAAGCTCAACCAAGTTTATATGTGCAACTTGCTGGAGGGTCTGCTTGTCACATATCAGACTCCTCAGCTGCTCAAGAAACTGTGGTGATACCTGGTAACCCACCAAAGGTACAATCTCTCTATGGTCTCACAAGACTGATGATGGCTGCCAGTAATCACACTGGTGGCTCCTTGTCATCTTCTGGCTGCTTGTTGAACCCCGGTCTTTCTTCTCTTCTAGTAACCTGAACTTTATTCCAGGCCACTTGATTAAATCTGTCTAGTGCTTGCCAGTGCTCAGTCTCTTGTGTATATTTTTAACAGATTGCTTGCTGCTGCCATTACAAACAAAATCACTGACAATGTAAGACCAGCTAATTCCCATCTTCTATGACATCCAGTAGCTTCCTGGCATAAAGCAGAATTGCTAAAATATGTATTGTGCCTGGAACAATATTTTGCTGGCAATTACCTAATTATTTGGGTTGTGCTATTGAAAGATGTTTCCTTTAGCAACTCTGTCCCAGTTCCTAGGAACTAAATGCAATAAAATATGTTTTTAAATCTTTTCTTTCCTCTGTTTACTAATTGGGCTATAAGAATTTAATGCACCAAAAAAACAAACTCTTTCCCTTTCTTAATTCATTATTAGTTTTTCATGCATATAATGGAAATTATTCATGTATGTATGAAAGGGTCTAAAGGAAACTCTTCAGGTTTTTTATAAGGAATATTCTGTTAGCAAATATATTATTTTCTTAAAATCAAGTAATAGATTGTGACACAGCACATGACACTCTAGAGAGAGATTTGGGGGCTTATTTCATTCAAAGTCTATTGGATATAAATAAAACCATAATAATTCAACGCAGTAGGAATTTTAGTAAACATCTGTTGTATGTTGGACTTGAAGTCAGAATTCAAAACATCAGCACAGCTGTAAAATATTTCTTAACTGGCAGGCCCTTCAACATAGATTCTTTTCTAGCTGAGTCACATAATAAATAGGTAAAGTTTGCATGTTTAATCATAGATTTGGAGGCTCTGTTTAACAAACAACAGCCAGTCTCATGGGGGAAAAGACCAGCAGCAGAGAGGGTTGTGAAAAAAGTCTGTGGGATCTTTTTAAATCCCAGGTGACTAAGTCACCAAGTTTCTAGCAGGGAGGATACATCACCTCATTGTAAATAACTGAGTCCTTTTCCCAGCTTTCACATTGAACCAAATCATTTTTGACCATTACTGTTTTTCAATAATACTTTTTTCTTTTTTCACATTATTTTCCAAATTTGGAAGTTATAATAAAGGTTGAACTTCCTGGCATTTCAAACCCAACTAGACCCAGGAAGTAAAACTAATTTTTTACTAGCAATTTTAACAGGAAAGCTTGTTCATACCAGATATCTGATCTGATTTCTACATCAAAAAAATTCGGATTATACTTTTAAATAAAGCATCTATACCATTGTATGCCAGGCTTTCTGAAGGCAGATAAGGTTCTTTGGGTAAATCTGATATCTTTCTGAAGTTAATCCTATAAAAACACAAATCTTTATATTTGAAGTCATCGGAAGATAGACGAGCACACTTCATAGTTCACAACATGAGAGTCACCATCTGCATTATATGAAGATACAGAAATGCAGAGAGAGAGAGACCCTCGCTAATATATATATTATTTAAATATCCAAAGCAAATAGATCAATGTGGATAAAACCTGACAAAAAATATTAGCTATGGGTCTGAACTAGTTTTTTGTGAAGATTTTGTACCCAGATCAACCTCCACAGGCACTACCCCATCCCATTAATCCACGTCACTAATGTTCATCTAATCATAACATCCCAGACACAATACAATCTTATGCAAAATTATATAAATAAGTATTTATAAAATGTCTTTACAGCTGAATAAGCTTCAAATTGTTTCAATAAACTTAAAGCAAAGTGCTTTATATAAAAGCAAAATGAATAGACCTAAAATTATAGAATCCGTTTGGATTCTCCTATTGAAGTCAGTGAAAAATTCCCATTGACTTCAGTAGGCTTGCAGTTCATCTCACATCTTTGTATTTTTGTTCTCTGCATGCCAACTGTAATACTTACAAGAAATCTATTACCATGTGTTCACTGTTTAGAATACAATCAATAACACAAAAAATATTCAAAACTGAGACTAAAACGTATTGGAATATACTAATATCTAAAATATTTAGGGGCTTATTTCTATCAGTGTGGCCAATTTTAAAGATATACTGTATTTATTCAGATATAAGATAAGGTTTTTTCTCCCCAGTCAGCATGAGGAAAAAATCCCCTCATCTTATATTTGTATACCAGCAACCCCTCTTCCCCCCTGTTAAATACATTGACTATCATTAAACTGCTGCTAGAAGCAGCTTGAGCTCAGTCATGGAAACCAACTATAAAGTTGACTGAATGCAGCCCATACTAAGCATGCTTATAAAACACATGACCCATAGGTTATGTCCAAATGATCACAGCTGTGTGGTATACGTGCTGCAAGGGAGCGGTATGGGGGAGGGGAGGGAGGGGGAAGGGGTTGACCCCTGGACATCCAGGGGTCAAAAAATCCCACATAAAAAAAGGACAGAGTGGTGCATGCAGAGGCAGCACATGCCACTTAAAACCAGAGCCTGGATGGCTGAATCCATGCTCCAGCTACTAGCTAGGCTCCAAGCAGCAGGATCACCTCTGCTGCAGCTGCAGGAAGCCCCCAGAACTCCAGGTAAGGCTGCTGGGGCCAGCTCAGTGGTGGTCCCAGCCTTCCCTTTCCCACCCAGGTGTAACCTGCTACATGCCAGAGTGCCACTGGTAGTTGTCCCTGGGGAACCAAATGTCCACACTCATATGGACATGGCTATGTTAGGCAAACACATTGAACCTACCACAAAGCCAGAGTACCGCAGCCCATCTGAATGATACAGTGCCCATTGTGCCCAGTCTCCCTCAATGCCAACTCATTTTCAAGTCATGGTGAATCATTATATCAAATACATTTCAATTTCCCTTTTGCTGCCACAAGTGAGAGTGCCTTCTTTTCCATTTCCAATTATTCCTTTTTTTCCTGAGTCTTAAATGTCTAGCAAACATCACCAAACTTTATGTAGCTGAGAAGTTCTGGCACCTCCTCTTTCAGTCTGTTGCAAGTGATCAATGTGGCCCTGTCCTCTATGGAGTGGAGTCAGACCAGGCAGCCCTGAGCCT
Source organism: Crocodylus porosus (assembly GCF_001723895.1). Classification (NCBI taxonomy): domain Eukaryota; kingdom Metazoa; phylum Chordata; order Crocodylia; family Crocodylidae; genus Crocodylus; species Crocodylus porosus. The sequence continues at coordinate 58,128,460 of NW_017728947.1, read as the reverse complement.
CATCCTAATATAATTTTTGGAGGACTTGTAACAAGAACACCAGGTTTCAGTTGGAAGCAAGGAGGGCGGGGAGCTAATTAGCACATGGACCCTTTGTGGGGAGTATCTGGGGTACATAAACATACTGATCAGTGCTGGGCTGTGGGGTCACCATGGCTTGAAATGCTTTTGACTCTGATGGGGCCCAGTACAGTGAAGTATATGGTGGTAAGGCATGAGATTTTTGGATCCAAAGTAATATCAGACATAGTTTGTGCTATGTGTAAGCAGGCAGCAAAGTACTGCTCAAAAGCATGTTATACTGAAATTTGCATCAGTCAGGGTTGGGACCAGAGTCAGATCCACAGGAGTCTCCTGTTCTCCTTCTCAGTCTCTGCTCTGCTCTCTGTCTCTTTCTCCCCCCTTACTGTCACTTTCACATCATGCCTGGGGAGGGAACAGAGCCTGAGCAGGTTCTGCAAAGTAATGAGGGGAAGGCTGTAGGGAAAAGGCGGGGGAGACAAAGGACAAGAGGATCAACTGACCCTCTCTCCCCATGCACTATTTTGCCTACTTTAACAGTGGGAGGGGAATGCATTCAAGACAACACTCCAATAATTAGTTTCACATCTGGAAAATAATAACAAAATTAAACATTTTCCATATATAGACTCTAATTATTGGGGGCTCATCTTGTACTCAGGGTCATCTTGTATTCAAGTAAATAAAATGAGTTTTAATATATTACTAAATATCCTTCCTAAAATTTCAATGATGTAATGACCCAGAGAAACACATTCAAATGCCAAACTTGAAGAATATAGCTGAGATCCTTATTGGGAGACAGAGCAATCCAACAAGATGTTTATTATTAGCACAGAGACTGACCTCTTCTCAGTCTTGAAGATGTTCGTTCATTAGTTTATCCCACTGGACCTTAACACACAGTCAAAATTAAACACACATTTAAGTTAGCACCAAAGACAACCCATCAATATCTCACTGGTGGGAGATAACATGAGCAAGTTTGCAGTGCCACTACATGTATTCTTCCTGTGTGGCAGATAAAGGATTCCCTTCCAGAGCTTTCTGGAATCCTTCACTAGCATCACATTTAATTTAAAAAGAAAATAAGCCATAAAAATGGGAAGGTAATGTGTCCTTTGTTAGAAGGATTCTGAGTAGGTCACATATTTTACAGATGAACTAGTCTGAAAAATATTTTAAGCAGTTTTTTTTCACAGTTAATAGGCTTTATCTTTTATATCCTTCCTTGTGAAAAGTTGACCCCCAATACCCTGGCCTACCTGACTGAATGCTTTTTAGGAGGGTAAGTTAGCCTCTGTACTACTACAGCTAGACTGTTCCTGGAACTCAAGCCAGTTTATCTGAAGCTACATCAGGTATCTCTATACTACATCAACCTCTGCCATGTACCCTGAGTTTCACAGATAGAAATCAATCCAGTTATGTTATACCACCATAAAGCCGAACTAAGTGAATTGATTATACGACCAAAAGATAGTTAGCTGTTATACAAATGTCACATTCTGAAATGGTGCTCCAGCACTACATTTGCGGGCCCAGTAAGATGATATTGTGGCACAGAGCCCAGTGTGGGTGGCTGTCTGCCAACAGCGGCTGTGTAGCGACAGGTTTGGAATGTCCTCTGAGTAAGACTGGTTGCAGATCTCTGGGGACTATGAGAGTGGGATGTTCTTGAATGGCCTGAGAAGTATGAAAGCATCATTCAATAATGATGAAGAAATGTCATTAATACTTAGTCATGCCACAAGAGAACGTGCAAATACCCTTGCAACAGTGCTGCTATTTATTCTGCTAAAAAAACAAAGTCCCTGTTCTCATTATGTTCCATATATACTTCACTTTTTCCAGTGGGTAGCATTCTGCGGATGGGATTCAGACTACATCTCAGAATGTAAAAGTACAGATTGTATCTTGGGCTGTAATCTTGCTTTAAAGGGTGAACTCTTTGGTTTTGGTTGGTACCACAGATTTCAATATGCCTCAAAAGGGCTACTACCTTACACGAAACCCTAATTCTGCTCTCTGTGGTCAATAACAATGGATCATTGTTTGAGGAATGGGGTTAATTACTGTAACATGGGCATATCGTCTCTCTCAGATGTCCAAAAAAGACAAAAAAAAACCTTCATAAAAGTCATTCCCTGTACTTTTTTTGTTTTGAAACCTAGCAAGAGGACATGCATTCCACCATAAAGGAATTCAGAAAAAATGAATTGAACTTACATTACACAGAAGAATAACACAGAAGAAATGAGGATAATTGTATATGGGGTATTGCAACAATGTTTAACAGTATCAAAGTGTTGTACATGTCTTTTAAAAAGCTAATAATCATGAACTCCATTAAAAATGTAGTTGCTAAAATTCGAAAGTGGAGTCTGGGAACCTGAGAGCCACTAAGAAGTCCCATTGCCTGAGCTGTAAATTAGTTGCCTATAAATTCATGATTAATCTGCATATACATAATAGGCAAGTTACACTTTAGGCAAATGCATTAAAAATCATGAACAAAAAGCAACATATCTCAGTTTACCAATATACCTGTTCTTTTAAACCATTGGTACCAAATCTTTTTCCATGGCAAGCCAGATTGGCAGTGCCAAGACTATCTGTGGGTTGGATCCAGCCTGTGGTCCCAATCTGGTGCCTTGGGCAGACACCATGGCAGGCACCATCTGGCCTCAGAGAGGTGCAGGGGGCAGAGGGCAGGCCAGCTGGAATGCAGCTTCACAGAGGAAAGGAGCTTTACCATGCTCCACAGGCAGGAAGGGGGCATGGCCCACCCCAACCCAGGCCCTGTAGAGAGGGAAGGGGGCATGGCTTGGCCCTGTGAGAGGGGCAGGGAGGTGATATGTCCAGGCCCCAACTCACCCCTAACAGGAGGGATGAGTCTCAGTTGGACCTCAACCCAGTCCCACAGGGAAGGAAGGGGATGTGGCGTGGCCCCAGTTCATAAGCTACACCCCCTTCCCTATCCATCGGGGAAGTGGGGTGTAGCTTCACTCTGGCCAGCCATGCAGAGGTTTGGGAATCTGAGAGGAGGGGAAGGTGGCCATATTAATGGTCACCCATTCCCCGCTGCCAAATTTCTGGACCCATGGAGAGTCCCATGGGCCAGATGGAATGCCTCTGAAGGCCACATTTTCCCATGAGCCAGAGGTTGAGCACCCATGTTTTAAACTAATAAGATGATAGTTTGGCCTGACTTGCCATATTGACAAGAATATCATTAGTAAAGGTTTCCTGCTAGCTCCTGCAAATTCACACTGTCACACTAATATCAGGATAGTAATCTGAGGTCTCACTACTTTAAGTGAAGTCAGCAAAATATACCCTTAAGTGGGAAAGCTCAAATTATTATAATATTCTGTAGTGAAAGCTGAGTTAGTTAGGGAGCCAGTTCACTCTGCAACTCTTTAGAAAATCAATTCAGAATTTCTCAGGAACCAAAATATTGATTTAGGAGCCTAGCTTTAGGCAACTAAGTTTAACAGAATTTCACAAGCAGCCTATAGAGAATAACCTCTATTTTGCAGGTTTATTTTGAACTATTCTGTAATAAGGCAAAAATTAAATTTTTACTTAAATGCTTATGGTTGCTTTAAAAAAATGACTACAGAAAGATTTTCTTTGAAATTCTATAGAAATTTTATGTATAATCTCCATAGGTCTACAGGAGCACTGACTCCATCGTATGCTCAATTTCATTCATAGGTCTCCAGCATAAACAACCTGAGTTCTTCATCAGCATATGCTGCTTAGGAAGCAATTCTGTTACTGCTTGTTCCAAACCATGCTAACACCACAATGACCAGCATCAGAAAGAGTTAAAATTTAATTTCCTTTTTTAAATGAAATCATGTAGTAGTAGTAGTAGTAGTAGTAGTAGTATTTAGATTTACTTTCAATGATATCTAAACTCATAGCAATTGCAAGCTAGTCACCTTCCTGAAAAGAATAGCAGCATTTCTGCTTGCATTCCCATCCTACAATCAAAATGCTGAGAGACAATCTTGTAATAACAATGAAATTTTTCTCTCAAAAGACCTGTATGTAATAAACTGGAAGACAGGAGCAGCAGAGTGTAGAAAAACTACAACCTTTTTAAGTAGGGTTGGAACAGCACAAGAAGATAGATAACATCTGGGCCACCAATGTAGGTATTGGGCTGCCAATGTGGGAACACGGCCAGGAAGGCTAACTGCACTTTGTAATGCATCCATAGATGCATCACAAGCAGGTCCAAGGAGGTGATCTTCCCCTTCTAGTCCCCCACAGTTGGACTACTGAGTTCTGGGCACTGCACTTCAGGAGGGATGTGGATAGCATCAACAGGGTCCAGAGGAGAGCCACTCACATGATTAGGGGGCAGCAGGGCAGGCCCTAAAAGGAGAGGCTATGGGACCTGAACCTGTTCAGCCTCCACAAAAGAAGGCTGAGAGGAGATCTGATGGCTGCCTATAAACTTGCCAAGGGGGACCAGCAGGCAATGGGAGGGTCCCTGTTCCCCCAAGCACTACTGGGCATAACAAGGAACAACAGCCATAAGTTGACTGAGAGTAGATCAGACTAGAGATCAGGAGGCACTACTTCACTGTCAGGACAGCTAGGAGCTGAAACCAACTTTCAAGGGAAGTGGTGCTCCCCACTACCCCAGGGGTCTTTAAAAGGAGGCTAGACAGCCACCTAGCTGGGGTCATTTGACCCCAGCATCCTTTCCTGCCCATGGCAGGGGGTTGGACTAGATGATTTGCTTAGGTCCCTTCCGATCCTACCAACTATGAAACTATGAAATGCACCATAATCGGCGCTATTGCATATTAGTGCAGATTAATGCTTTTGTGTGATGCTTAATTCCTATTGGACTAATCTATTGTGCATTAGCATATTAGCACATTTTTTGCCAGCCATGCTAATGCACAGTAGAATCAGTCCAATGGGTATTAATGGATGCATTTACACTTGAACCTTAACTGCATTAGCTTATTTTAATAAGCACATTAAAGAGTCATTTTAAAAAGCATGTTATTTAGTTAATGCACATTAAAATAGGCTAACATGCATTAAGCACTACTTAAAAACTGTGATGTTTAGTTAATGCATATTAAGACAGGCTAATGTGCATTTTCCTAGTACCTCAAAATGGAGGCCATTTTCACATGTGCTGTGGGATACGGCACTGGGTGCTTTAATTAGCAAGCTGCGCTAATAACAAGTGCCTGTGCGTCACATGTATCAGCATCATCACACATCACTGTGCTGAAAAAATGGTGGTGGAGTTCTTTGAACTAAAGCTCAAATGTATTTTATTTCAAAGCACACCCCCACCATTTTTTCGGTGCAGAGTTGTACTGCAATGCTGATACATGCGACGGAGAAAGCTGCTGGAGCACATCAATGTCTGTGCTCCAGCAGACTCAATTAACTGAGTCTTCTCTGATGCACTGGATTTCCAGCACATCAGAGTAGACTCCACACACATGTATGGGAGCCCAAAGGTACTAGATTTAATGTGCATTAACAAAAGTGCATTAATGAACATGTAGATATGCTCTAAGCATCTTGTGTAGGTGCACCCTGGGAGTGTAATAAAAGGTGGCACCAAAAAAAACCCTGTCTCTTGTACATTTCCTGGATTAGAATGAGTACAACACTCTAAAAATCACTAGATCTAATATCTGTCATTATGGTCCTGGTATGGTTAGGAAGAGCTAACCATAGGAACTTGATCATTTCTTGCTTTAAAAATCTTTAGGTTAGGGCAATACCCCAAATGATACTGTAACCCAGGCGGTACTCCAAGAGGTACCCCCACTCCAATTGAAGGGATCAAAGCAGGTGCACAAGCGCTGTGGGAGGTATAGGGACTCTCCTCCCCCTATAGAGCAGAGCCAGACCACCAATGGGGACTTAACCATATACCTTTTAATGAGGGAAAAATACTGAGAACATAACAGGC
>NW_017728947.1:58097221-58122374 GCF_001723895.1 Crocodylus porosus | reverse complement strand
GGTATAGTGGACACTACAATGCCCCAAGGGGGCAGGATTCAACAAAGGTTAGACACTTACAATCACTGACAAAAGACAGAGTTAACAAAATATAAAACACAAACAGCAGAGCAAACAATACTGGTTGGTGAAATATAAAGAGGCACAAAATACAAAATGTCAAATGACAAGGAAATATACGGCCTACGTACCGGGAGGGGAAGAAAGCGGGGAAAAAAACGCAATGGCTCCTTTCTACTGCAAGAAGACTTGCTTCCTGTTAGTTCACTCACCCTAGGGTAGGACATGAACTTAGATTTCCCACGTGGTAGGAAGCAACATCGCCACACAGCCACCAATGGCTGCTCGAGGCTGTTAGAGGTCTTGACCTTCCTAGAGCCCAGGCCTCACATTAAGCTGCCTGACCTCTGATTGGAGGAGCTGGAAGCAGAACTGGGAACCTCTCAGGTCACTGCTCCAATCCTTGCTGGAGCTGGGGAGCTTCTCCTGCTGGCTGCAGCCTCTCATAGGGGATCCTAGAGTCCAGTGGGGGGCCTCTCATGCCAGCTGCATGCCGTGCTGCTGAGGGTCCCACTGCTGCCTGCAGGTCCTGCTCCTTCCGGCTCTTCTGGGGCAATTGCTCCTGCCTCACTGGCCCAGCTCTTGCCAGCTCATTGAAGCTCCTGCCTTTTGGTCCCTCACTGGTCTCCCCTGAGTCAGCCACACTGCCCCTTTTATCCCCCTCCAAGTGACCCAAAGGGCCAATCAGGGGACAGAGAGGGTGAATCTCTGGGGCCTGATTGGTGAGGAAAGGGAATCCCAAGTCCTCCAATCATCTTTTGCCCTTTCAAAAGCCCTAGGCTAAATCACTACCAGCTAGTAGTAGTGGTACTACTACTACTAGCCCATCACAACATCAAACACTAATTCCTGTAAAAGCTAGTGAAAATGCATATACAGGGCACATCTACACATGAAATTAGTGTAGTAAAGTATATGTGTAGATGCCCCCACTGACTATTTGATCTGGTTTAACAAACATTATTATTTTCAGATAAGTAAGGCTGCAATACAGATGCTTTGATTCAAAGCAAAATCACTTTTGCTGTCTTCTTTATGCATTATATATCAGGAAAACCATTCACTTTCTGCCTTTTCCTTAGTATTGATGGTACAGATACACTGATACATCGGTCCACATCATATCAGCACCAATAAAAGGAAAATTGACATTAGTGGCAATTAGCATTTTTTGGCTGATGTGGCCAATAATGTTGCTGATAAATGCCATGTACATGTGTGCAGCTTCAGTGTGCACACATCCAGGAGTGCAGCCAGGCAGCTTAGAGAGTAGTGTACAGCTGATAAGACTGTGGGGGAGAGAAAGGATGTGGGGGGCAGATCAAGGCTCCTGCAGTGAGGGCTGGAGCAAGGGCATGTGTTGCACAGCCAGGGTGGGGTGCAGAACAGAGCCACAGCTTGTCTGACAGGTGCAGGGGTACAGGGAGTGGGGGCAGCTCCCACTGCTGTGTGCATCTCGGTGGGAGCCTGTGGCAGAATACCATCCCTGTCTCTCTCCAAAACTCTGCTACCTGCCCCATCTCTTCATGTGACCCTGGGCTGGATACATATCTGAGGGAGGGGGCAAACCTGCTCCTTTCACCTACCTGACTGGCATCACATACCTGGGTGAGGGGCTTAGGCTCCCTATTGTTCTAAGCAATGCCAGTCTACTTGGCAACCAGTGATGCATTTCAAATTGGCTGGCTGGCAGCCAACAGGTGCTGGCCTCCATTGGACCAGGTAAATGAGGTCATAAAGCCTATATAAGTTAAGGACTGCCCAAGAGGAGAAGGAGTAGCCATTATGAAAAAACTGAGAGAGAGAAGCGGACCATCTGAAACTTCCTCTCCTGAAACTCATGATCAATAAACTGCTTGCTTCCATAGGGAATCGCCACCTGTCTCTGGATGATACTCGTAAGCTACCTGAGCTCTAACTAGATATATAGCTTGCAGTAACTCAGATGCATGATCAAAGGCTACCCAGCCACCCTGTTTGCTCTATGGGATTTCTTTGATATTGCTGTACCCTGTACCCTAGTCCAAATCTACTCCTTGTAACCAATAAAGTTTTCCTTTGTACCTAGTGTGGGAGACTTATTGGGAGAGGGGCTACATTATGCCTTGGGATCCCCTTGATTCGGCTGACTAAGGGAGGCCACTATTTGTGCTTCAGACTAAGGGAAGCACCCCAAGTTCTTGAAGTGGGTCGAGAACCCTCAAGGACTACTAGGCCTGTGTTTCCCAGGGGGCACAGAGCCAGAATCAGTCCAGACCCTGGGTGGTGGCAGTGTTGCCCCCAGGCTAACAGGTGTGCTTCTGGAAGGGGGTCAACCAGACATGAGGTGGCCCTGGGGAGGCACTCAGAGCCTGGAAGCTGGTCAGGTACAGTGAGGTGGGTGGCTCAGTGTGAGGGCACCTCCTTCTGGCCTGCCACAGACCCAGCCCACCCCACCCTGTAGATAAGCCTTGGCTCATCCCACACCTCATCCAGCCCCAGCTGTGAATCACCTGCCCCTGACCCAGCCCCAGCCCCAGCCCCACTCCCTCCCTTACTGTGGGGGCCTCTATCTATCCCCACACCCTTTTCCTACCACCCCCACCCTTTCCCCCCAGCAGACACAGACTTATCAGCCAGACACTGCTTTCCAAGCTGCCAGGCTGCATATCGACAATTGGATCAGTATCAGCCTGATATGGCTGGTTAATTATCAACCAATAGCATTGGCCTAAAAAAATCTTTATCGGTGCATCCCTAATTAATGGGGTTCTAAGCTCCAAATCAGAACTTTGAGTTGGGCTGTTTCTGATCTGTGGGCACTCAAAGACCTGCTATCTTCAGTGTTAAGGCAGTCTGCGCCACTGTTTGGCTTGTATCAGAAGTGCAGCAAAATCATACTGTCTTGGCAAAAATGTCTGGTTTGCTGAATTGGCAAGTTCTTGCAAACAGTTTTTCATCTGAATTTTTCCAGCCAACTTTATCCATAATTACTGGGAGACAAATTATGTTACAGGCAACAAGCTATAAGGCCTCAACAACAATGCTGTTAATTTGGGGGTTGACAAGCATTATGCCAAGGTGTTTTTCCATCCTACATTCTAAGCTAATAATACATCATACAATATAGTTGGTTGTACTGATGGGCAGCAAGGACAAAAACAAGAATGGTTTGGAATTCAGGATTAGTAAAAGGCTGAGTGCTATTTACATTTTTTATTTTTTCTAACATCTGTGCTATAAATATTTCCTCTTCAGTGACAGTTGACAAATGTTCTACTAGATCAGAAATAATAAAAAACAACATTTTTAGACATAAAATTTACTCATAGCTTTATAACACTCTGTGGGATGTCCATTTATATTGAATGCTATTAAACAACGAAGTTATGACTAACTGTGGTATTTCTTTTCACAAACTGCAAAAAATGGCATGATCAAACATGATGCAGAAAGAATGAGAACTACAAATCGAAGCCATGGATCTAGTTCAGAATTCAGAGCTGTTTGGGTTTTTTTAATCTTTATTTTTGACTTCTCTTGAAATAAACAACAGAGTACAAACTGCAATCTCTTTGAGACATAGAATAAAACTATCTCCCAGACAGCAGAGAACTGCCAAAAACTTCCCAATGGAACAGTGACTAACCCTTAGTCAAGGGTGCTTTGAGAAATGGAGGAGTTGGATTGGGTCTAGAAGTCCAGGCTTTGGGAAGCCTAAAACTGAACTGTCTTGTAAGACACAATTCATGCATTGATAAGATATATAAGAGACCATTGCTTTAAATTATTCTATTTAATTTTTCACATCATACTAAACTACCCCATAAGGCTGCATAGTCTCCCTGAAAGATTGCCCAGAAACAGGAGACAAAAATAATTGAATCATACAGGTCTTTACAAGGACTATCTCCCTGATCAGCCCCTTCTACTATGATTGCTTTCCTTTTCTTACAAAATAAATTTCTTACAAAATAAAGAGATACAAGAAGAGGAAAAAGTAGTAATTTACAAAATCTGTAACTCCCTATAAATAACTTTCCTTTGCCAGTCTTCCAAAACCTAATCTATACTATGTATTTAGCAATGTGACTAACTCATTGTGCGCATCCAATTCGTTGTAAACTACCTCACTTATTTTGATTTCATTTCAGGTGATTCATGTACAGTTCACTGTACATGGATCAAAGAAAATCAGTAATTGTAAGACAATCAGTACTTGTAGGACAACTAGACAAGTTACTATACCCATGATTTTCAAACAGAGTGCCACAACACCCTACTTGTTAAAAACTTTCTGATCTGTTGTGTCTTTTTGAGTCCTTTGCAACAGAAGCATTGCTCTAGTATTTTTCAGTCAAAAAACAAGTGAAAACTAAGAGCTAGCATTTTCTGAGGTGTGCCTCGAGTCTTATGAGGGGTACTTCAATTCTAGGAAGGCTGAGTACCTACAGATACTAGAAAATGGCACATTAGGCTAACCTACTGTGCAGTACTTGATGGACATGCATTATTGTGCGTTAGATTAGTCTAATGCACAGTAAGCATTTTATGTAGACACATCCAGCATGTTCCAACACCTGCAAAGTGATAAATTGTCATTACTTTTAAAGCAGAAGAAGGGTCCTGTGGGAAAATTATGGCACAAAGTGAAATGAGTTTTCTGTCTGAGAGGGGTTAAAGTTACCAAACACGAATAGGATGCTTTTATCATGTCTTGGGTAATGTCAGTGACAATATAACTATAATAAAGATGATGTCAGGCTAACGTTAAAGCAAGTTTGCTCCCAGAATTCTGGTAACATGACTGTTTTGGGAGTACAGAACAACAACAGTGATTCACTGACTCAAGAAAATACAGTTGTGATGAGATTAAAGTAAGGGGAAATTTCTGTTATAATTTCTTAGCAATTTAAAGTAGAAGGGCAAAGTAATCCCAGAGCATAAACCCCAGCAAAATAAAATGGAAAAGTGAGAAATGTTTATTCAATGAAACATTTTATGTTGAATTCTTGTTGGGCATTTTAAAAAATGCCATTGTAACTTGCCATCTGATTTATGGCTATGAGAAAATAAAATATTAAATAGAGAATATAAAGTACCAAATATATAAATCATTTTGGATAGTTCCAAGGAAAATCTTCTTAGCTTTTTACACTGTGAGGCCCATAAACTCTTAAAATTCCCCATCCCCTGAAAAATAAAAAATTAGTTTGAGAGGGGGGAGGACAGTGAGGGGAGAACTTTATGGGTTTGTTCAGCTTGGAAATTAATAGCATTTTTCTTGAATCAGGCATCTATTAGGCCTGTGTATTTGCTTCGGATTTGGCCAATTCAGGGGACAGTGATTTGATTTGGTGATTCAAATCACTGTCCCAAATCAATTCAGCTGAATCCAATTTGGAGATTCGGCTACTACCAAATCTATGAATCTCTGAATTACCCAGGCCTAGCCCTGGCCCATTCTCCCAGCCAACAATTGCTTCCCTGCCTGCTCCAGCTCCTGGCACTTGGAAAAAAAAAGCCCAACTCACAGGATGTGGCCAGGTGGGGGGGGTGATCCCTGCTGCCCCCGCCCCATTCTGTGTGGAGGGGCTCTGCATAAGCCCACTGACCCCCCACCGCTGCTGCTACCCCCGTCCCCTCTCCCCGCCCATGGCTGCCTTGCCCGCCCTAGCTCTGGCCCTTTAAGAAAAAAAAAACCAAACCCCCAACTCACTGGTTCCTGCTCAGTGAGAGGCAATCCCTGCTGCCCAACAGGCCACTGCAGGAGGTGGTGATTCCTGGGGGTTTTCTTGGTTTTTTTTTTTTTCTTAAAAGGCCAGAGCTCAGGTGGATGGGGCAGCTGTGGGGGGCAGGGCTGGGGGAGCAAGGGGGCTCGGGAGGCTTTTGGCAGAGCCCCCCATGCAGTTTGGGGCAGTGGGGCAGTGGGAATTGCCCACCAGGCAGCAACTGGTGAGTGGGGGCTTTTTTTTTAAAGCACTGGGAACTGGGGCAGGTGGGGCAGCCATGGGGGGAGGCTGGGGGAGCAGGCAGGGGATGGGGCCTGGCAGGGGTCCCCCCAGGACCTTTGAATCAATTCGGACCTTTTTATTGGTCCCCTGATTCGATTCAGATTTCGAGATTTGGCCACCAAATCGGGCTGAATCTCCTCCAAATCGAATCAGCACCCAAAGCTTTGTACAACCCTAGTTTTATCTCCCTGACTAATGAATGCATAGAAGGATACATGCTCTACAGTTAGATAGCCAAATCCACATACATTCACAAACCAGGCTGGCTACTTCAAAAATACTTCACAATGCTTAGACTGCTGGTGTGCTTAAAGTACACTTATCATGTAGTCAAATACACCCTGATCCCTGGGCCAGATCCTGGCTGGGTGGCAGCAGGGTAGGCACTGGAGGTAGTGGGGCAAGCTGCATCAGGTACCGTAGCTACAAACTAGCTGTATTCTCCCTTGATTTGGCAAATAGAGTTGACTGCAAATATAGGGATCTGGATTAATGACTTCAGATATCAGAGCTTGAGAGAACCTAGGAGCCAGCTAAGAGTAGAAGTCTATTTCCCCACTTAGTACATCCTAATGGCAGCTATGTTAGATGGCATTTTTTGGCTCTTACGCAAAGGTAGCAATTCAACTTCCCCTGGAGTGTGGGCATGCAAGTATGTATGTGTAGACTGAGCATGCACAACAGGCTTCACACTGGCTGGCAGCTATATGACTATGTACTCTACATTATGGACACATTCTGGCATCTAAGTTCTGAAAATGTAGCTGACCAAAGACCTCTGGCTAACAGGCGTTAGACTCCAGAGAAGAGCAGCCTTTCTGTGTCGTTACACCAACAGCTGAGTGGTGCAAAACTAAGAGAGGGAGATGTGGAGTCAAAAAAAGAACGAAAATTAATGTGAATAGCTTGGTGAGTTGGATGCTGGCCTTGAAAGAGCAGTGCCTGGGTTCTAACCTGGGGCCTTGGTTGTATTAGGGCACAAAATTCCTTGCTTCACTCCATATACTTTAGGCAGTGATTATTAAAAGGGGATGTGGTTCAGCCTTAGAAGGAGTGTTGGGAAAGAAAACTAGCTTGATATGCAGTGTTGTGCTTAGAGCATTGGGTGAGGAGGGCCTAGAATTTAGGACTCTTAACTTTCTGGGTGAATGCCCTAAGTACTCCGTCATTGGGGTTAAAGCGTATTAGAACTGTCACACTCCTCTTCTTCCCTTTTTCTAAATACGTATGCATGCCTTCCCAGTGCATTGCCTACTGCACATACTTGGCCTACATAATTAAATATCCATGCAGCAGAAGAAGCTGAATTGTTATCTGCATATAAGGGCCCCAAACACCACTTATGCAGTTAGAAAACTGCCATTTAGATGCACCGGGGGAACTAGCATTTTGCCCCAGGTGTTTGAAAAAGGACTTGGGCAGCATGTTGGAATCTACCAGAAGTGATCCAAAATAACTGTACGCTTGTAGCTAAAAATCATGTAGAGGCCCGTATTTTGGATGGTGAACCTAAATAGGGCTACTGCACATGATCAGAAGAGATGCAGACCAACACCAACACACCTGCCTCTCACCTAGATTCTGCTGTTATCAAGATATGAGGCATATCAGTGCTTAATTGCTGGAGGGGACCTGCTCAGTTGGGCATCCTAGGTCACGCTGATACTGTTGATTTTATTATGCAATGCAGCAAATATGGTCACTAATTTAAAAACACCACCTCTGCAGTGGTTATAGAACTTACTTAGGAAGTGGGATCCTCAGTACTTTGAAACCTTACAACGACAACAGGAGATGGAAAAGCAGGAGTGGCAGAAACAGCATGTCGTGCACCAAATCAAGAACCCAGAGCCACCCACCCCACACGGACACATGTGCCCAAGCTGTTACAGAGCCTTTCAGTCCTGAACTGGCCTCATCAGCCATCTTCAGACCCACAGAAAAGGCAATCATGGAAGACAATCATTCTCGACTGCGAGGCATTGCCGATGATGATGGGGAAGTGGGAGACCAGGATTTTAGACCCTTGTCAGCCTCAGGGGACTGGTGTGTCTTACTTCACAGAGTAAGTAAAAGATCGCCAGGCTGTAGATCTAGGTGTGAGATCTAGGAGAGCAAGCAAGAGGATTCCTTGTGTCAAGGAGAAGCCCTAGGTTCTGGTTTACACAAATCACTTTAGGTTGTCAACAGTTAAAAAATGGAAACAGTGCAAAGAACAGTGACCAGAACCCAGACATCCCCATCCTAGCTAACTGCGCTAACCACTAGCCTAAATAGTCAGACTCTCTCTTATTGGCCCCCTCTCTCTGTGCTTCCATGACTCTTGTCTTTTGGCTATACAGTAGCACAGCTTTTTCAACAGGAAAGATAGAAGCTGTTCTCCTCCTCCCTAGTTGTTTTATAACCTAGTAGTAAGCAGTAGCATAAGTGAGGGGAGGTACTGGGGCAGTAGCCCCGGGCATCACCTTTGTTGCAGGGGATACAGAAAAAGCCATGACTGCAGCAACTGATGCTGCGATCAGCATTGTGGCAGTTGGCACTGCCCAATGCGTCATATGGCTGCCCTGGCCATGCCTCTGAGAAGTGCAAGATGTGGAGCTGAATGCCTTCTGGCTGACGAATACCTAGATCCCACATCACTCATTCTTTGGGTTATCAGTCAAAATGTGGGTTTCTTCACAAGCGTCATTGGTGCTCTTGTTCCTGAGTGAACAGAGGTGTTTAATGTGAAGTCATATGTCAGGTAGAGAAGCATACCCCCACACATAATGTTTCCTACTGGCATTCAGGGACCACTTTCTGGGCTTTCTGACTTACCTTAGGAAGTGCCTGACTTCTCCCTTTGTACAGAGAATATAGATACCTAATCCTAATTCTTTAGCCAAGCTCCTGAGGGCAGGTACCATTCAGGTATTCGAATGTCTAGCTGGAGGCACATAGCAGGATGTCCACCCTGTAGTAGCAGAGAGTCTCATGTGGAGCAACCCTGAAAATGAGGCAGTGAAGATCTGGGGCACCACCCAAGATTCAGTTTTTGAGCAGGTCTTGAGTGCAGTGCCAGAGGAGTGAGATGTCCCTTAGGCTATCCTAACTGCCTCATTTCTAGAGCTGATGCACATGGAGCAGGAGTACCTAGTCAGGACTTACTGCTTTGAAGGCAAATCTGAGCTCTCTGCCACTTAGGTGAATATGACCTCTACTTCAGATTCCTGTTCCCTGGACAAGTGCTCAAGCCCCTGAATGGTTTGAGAGATTGCCACTACTTCACTTCCGGCAGGTATGTATACAGAGTGAACCTATTTCTACAGGGTGAAATAGGATCCCAGACTGCATACGTGTAAAAAATGCAGTTGTGGGATTGCATATACACCATTTATTTGTATAAAGTGAAATAGGATTTAGCCCCATGTGTCTAAAATTTTAAGTACCTTTGAAAATATCAGGCTTTATGATAGTCATAGTATTTTTGCTGCTCTCACCAATATTTTTCTTTCTTTAAATCATTGAATCATAGAAAATTAGCGTTGGAAGGGACCTCAAGAGATCAGCTATCTAACTCACTGCTCAAAGCAGAATCATTGCCAACTGTATTATCCCAGCCAAGGCTTTGTCTAGCCCAGTCTTAAAAGCCTCCAAGGTTTTATGTATAATCTGATTTCTGTTCTGTTCTGTTTTATCTTCCATGTGCAAAACCAGTTTGTCCATTTCACCAAAGCTGTGATAGGTGCAGCTGTAGCTCTGGACTAGGTCTTTCCCCCTAGAGTCATACACAAAACAAACAATTGCGCATCAACAAAAAGCAAATTCTGTGCAGTGCAGAGTCAAATATATGTTCCAGTCTTCAGGGAGTATATTCTCAACCAAATTAGTTCTTACTCTTCCTCTTGCATCTGTTGAAATATGCTTTCTATTATGGTTTTGGAGAATTTCCATTTACTGTAAGTCATAGACTGTATTGGTGAAGTCACTGTTTACTTTGAATGGCTTCTTTATTGAAGAAAGCAAGCACAACAGAGTGAGTCTTGCACGTAACATATTATTCAATTAATTCTAGCACAAGTGTATATCAGCTAAAAGGACAGCTACTGAATGTTGCACATGGAAAGGGGCAACTTGAATACCATTGAGGTCATTCACCAATATGTGAACCTTTAAGGATCACCATTGTTGCTGCATACAACTAAACAGAAACAGAAATAACATACTAAGGGGAAGGCAGTGATGACATGGGGATCTTCCTATGTGGTGGCACTGCAACAAATGTTTGTGCTGCTATAAATAACATTCCCTATCCTAACTGGTGGCAGGGAAAACTCAAAAGGCTTAGAGGTTACATACTGAAAAGCACCCATAGCTCGCCCAAACTCTTTGATAGGGAAATGGCTGGCAATGCATTGCCAGCTGCATTATTAACATCTTGTCTACGCTTAAAAGGTTTTCCAAAAGATATATATCAGTAGGGGTGTACTGGAAATCACCAAGTAGAGATTTAGCTTATCCTGGCAAAAAGAGTTCTTTTGACAGCAAAATTTAAATCAGTTCCCTAAACAAAATGACTTGCCATAGTACAGAGACTTTTTGCTGTTATAACTACAGCTGCACTACAACTTAGTCAAGCATGGTTTTTTTCATATTACAAACTGACATACTACCTTGATAAAACTTTCAGTATTTTGGGTCCAGGTTTTTTGTGAAAATCAAAATCAAGCAAACTTTTGCCCTTCTGCTAGAACAGGAACACTTGAGGAGTGAAGTACTACTAACATGTAGAATTACCAAATACAGCCCTAAAATAATAAGCCCAGGTAAAGAAATATCTCAACAGTAAGATTAAGAAAAAATGCTAAATTAGAGATAATCCATTCAAATACTTCAGTACCTCAAGATACTACCTGCGTGGGTTATTAAGAGGAATCCCTAATTTCCTAGTAGTTAAAGATAATTTTTTGCTAAAAGAGCAATAAGTCACTTGGCCATTGATCCACCCCTTGGGATAGCCAATGAAAGAGCCTGACTTGACAAGTCAACCCATCATAAAAATAGTCTGTGTTTTTTCAGAACAATAGTGGTTTCCATTTTAAGCCAAAGTGAAATAATCAAGAACCAAGACACTGGCCTTTGAAATATGTATAAACAAATCATATTTGAGGAAAAAATAAAAGAAATAAGTCTGTGTTCTCTCTGCATTATATCCTTGAGAAATTTTCTGAGGCACTTCAAGGAATACATTTTTTGTTTAGCAAAGGATATTTTTATGAAAAATAATTATTTAATCACTCTGTTTTGCACATCAGAATTATTTATGACTTAGACAGACTGTACTCATTAAATAGACCAAATGAACTTCATCTGCAGACCTTCTGTCAGAAAAAGCTTGATTTTAGGATATTTTCTTTAGTGTGTGTTGATACAAGACTTCAGTGAATGTGTAGTACATGAATATATGCAAAGCTCTCAAAAATGTATTTACATATGCAGTAATATGTGTAAGGTTATGCCTCTAAATTATAAAGTTTAGATTATTACACCTTGCTCAGTAAAGAACTGGGGTCTATGTTTCAAAATAAGTAAATGGATTTAGGACTTTAATGTAAGGTAGCAATACTGTGAAGATACAAATGCACTGTTAAAGCACAGCTCAGAAAACCTGTACATTCTTTCTAAGCAACAATACCAAAAAAACCAGCATAAACAACACAAGGTGATGATACTGTAGTATATTACTAAATATAGGGGTCTCACCAGGACCTTGTGTAATGGCATTATACAAGGCCCTGGTGAGGCCCACATCTGTAGTACCGCATCTGTTTGGAGCACCTTTGGTCACTGAGGATGTACACATTCTTGCAAAAGTTTAAGAGAAAAACTTATGGGCCAGATGCTCAGCTGGTGTATCTGGACATTGCTCCATTGTTTTAAAGGAAATGGAGATAATATTTATAAGCTGAAATTTTCAAAACACACATTATGATGAACAGGAGGAACCCTAAGGGATCTTCTCAGGAACAAACTTTGCTTTACATGCTCCAAATGGGGTCTTTAAATCCTGAAGCATGCATTTATAAATATACACACATGCAGAGGCACATCTGATTAGGGAAGAGAGGAACTTGTACTTGAAACAGCTGCAAGAACAATATATTAAGAGAAAGAAGCTTGTTAAATAGAATAATACAGGGGAATAAATTAGAAGTGGAATAGGTACATTTTACATCTTGGTGAAGCAATACGTATTTTTACAAGGAATATGGGGTTATACATTCTCTTTCAAAAATATCCACTTAACTGGGTAGAAAATGATATACAAACCTAAGTCATATCTATTAGCCTCTTTCAGCTGTCATCCTAGTCATGGGATAAAAGGAAAATTGGCATGCTTGAACACAAATTTGGCCATGTGAGTAGGAAATGTAAGGTAGTCATAAATGGAAAGTATTCAAGCTAAAAGTCAGTAGTGGAGTGTGACAGGAGTCAGTGTTAGGGATCCAGCTTTGAAATATTTACACAAATATAATTTATATGGTGATGTGGAAAGCAAAGTTTGCAGATAACACTTAATTAATGAGTACAGCAAATAATGAGGTATCATGCTGCCAGAAATATGAGATTTAGATGGAATGAAATCTTGGACTAACAGGTGAGCAAATCTGTTATTATAGCATATTTTTCAGGAAGAGGCAAAGGAAGGAATGTTTTCTGGTTTAACTTTTATGAAAGACATCAGCAACTGCTTTCTGCATATCTTACTGAAGTTTCTTAGAAGACTCAGCATTGTGTCCTTCTAGACTTTCCCTCTAAATTTACCTCTGATGACTGAGTTCATTCTGATGACTGACACCAGAATCACTTCACAGTCCATTGTAGGAACTTTGGTTCAGATATACAAAAGGTCCTTGATGCCGAAAGCGGGATGGGGCAGCATTTAGATGCTTAAGTCCAACAATGTGACCTTCAAAACCCCTGCCTAACCATTAAGCACTCAAGACAGCACCAATAAAATTCCCTGATCAAGTTCAAGGTTCTTGACTGTGCTGATGCTGTGCATTGTCCCACCAAAAATTTAGGTATATGTGCCCCTAGGCAGAATTTTAAAAAGAGTCATGACCTCCATATCATGAACAGATACACCTGAACCCATATTAATTAGGATTCACAGCAACCAGGGTGCTGTGCAAGGGGATGCATATTTCCACCAACAAAAAGTACAGGAGAGAGGGGAATGTATGGTGCTGTACCCCTATCCTGGAATTAAACAGCAGAATTTATATAGTTTCCTACAGTCCCCAGTTAGGCATTTTGGTAATATGGGATCCACAGACACAAACCCCTGCCTACACTCTATCACCTAAGGCCCTAATCTTATTAAATCAGGTGGAGGACGGTTTAGCTACCTTTGTCCAACAGCATAATAGGGCAATTGCCTAAAAAATGGGTTGAACCCATTTCTGTTGGCCAAGTTACAGGCTGGTAGGGCTGAGGATATCTTCCATTCTCCTTCTAAAGCTATTCCAATAGGCAGTCATGAGTGCAAATTTCATGTGCCCAGAGGGATTGTGACTCTGAGCCCTAGTGAGGAGGGCACTGCCCTAAAAGGAAGGGAGCCTGGGATGGCTTGTACATTTTGTATCAAATAGTTATTGAAGAAAATGCAAAAATAGCAAGGACCAGAAACCAGAGAGGGAGTCCAACATGAAACGAGCAACCTCCCAGCATGCATGAGGAAGTTTCCACAACAGGTGCACAGTGAGCTGTAGCTGTCCCCAGTGCCATGGGCACAGCCAGTTTCCAGAGACCATGTAGAAGCTCACAGCTAAACAACTATTCATCCAGGCAGTGTGAGGTCCTATTTGTGGCAGCTCTCCCTTTCTCAATATCACAGTGACTGGGTGATAATTTCAGCTTGGATGGTGGGCTGAACTCTCCAGATAGGACTTTTACTCCATTGTCAGTAGCAGAACAAGCCCAAATGCCTATACATGCCTCTTATGGGACTCTTGTCTGGACATGTATATACCACTTACATGACCTTAGGCAAAATAGGATTTGGCCCTAGCTGTCTTGTGAGTGTAATAAGTTTAGCTGTAAGTGGTGATGCTCAATGTATTTACTCCAGTGGAGAAATAGGCCTCACACACTTGTACATTAATAAAACATGAACGATTTGTGAAAGTGCCACTCATTGATTATACCATGAAGATGATCATGAATGGATAAACTTTAAAAATGAATGCAATCCCTAGGCAATGTTTTTTTTTGGAAGTACTTTTCATCAAGTTATGTACAAAAAATGCATATACTATTACAGTGGAAGCCATTCCCAGGAGCACTGACATTTCATCTTAGCTTATTTTCAGCAAGTGGGGCCTAGGCAAATTTGGTGTGGGAGAATTTATTGCTTTCCAGTAACACTAATTCTAAAGGACCAATCTGGGCTTGATACATGGAGAAGCAATTCTTTCCATATGTAATACTGTGTCATGCAGAACCAGAAGATGAAGAAACACAGTTTGTTTTTTATCAGTGAATGGAAGATAAAAAATGGGCTCAAACCACAGACTAACAACAATCTTTCTATTTGGGATAGAATAGTTCAAGTACCGGTCTTTGAATTTGTTCAGTAAGGGTGCATAATGAATGTACTTTATACTGTATATTTACATGTTAATATACGTCCAGTTTGACAAAGCATCACATTTCTTGTTCTCCTTTTTTAGTTACCTCAGTGGGTGCGGGTTTCTAGAACATTGCAATGGAACAAATTTTAATCTCCGCTGTCTTTCATCATTTTGTTTTTAATAAAAATATAGAAGCTATATATTGGTAGCATTCTTTTCTGTAAGTGCACAGCATGTTGCATGTGAGTGTCTTTTGATAAAATGTGAGCCTTAAGCTGTGAGATCAGTTTGTTAACAGTTCTACACAGAATTCTGCTTTGAAATGCTAAAACAGATGCAAGAGGGAAATAGTGATGTTTTTATTCTTTTAAGTTGAAGAAATAAGGGCCAAACCTTATTTAGATTACAAACTTCTTGAATGTATTCGAAAAGGTCTGGTTCCCATAACTATTTTGTCCAGTCATTAATCAAAGCAGCTTTATCTCAGGGTGGAGTAGGAAGAATGTTTTGAGCAGGATTAGCAACAGCTGATTTTTATTTTCTTTCTATTATTGTCCAGAGAGATCATATCCCCCAGGGAAACTGGACTGAAGTACAAAATCCTAAATGTTGCAGAGTCAATTACAGTCAGTAATTTCGCAGCTGAGAAATTAAGAGACATACTACCCTTTAAATCAGACAAATTAAAACTGTAGCAATAATGACACCAGCTCTAACTTTATGCCACCCATCCTCGTGACGTATGGGTATTTTGTGCAGTTCATTGCCACATCAGAGAGGAGTCACAGCCTCTAAATGTGTGTAGTATGCTGTTCTTTAAGGCACGCAGAGAGATTTTAGTCACCAAGAAAAGGACTAAAGTAAAATTGGTAGCAGACTACCATAGATAAGATTTTGATTCACCATTATGTTAATCTAGTGTAGACCCTTTATATTAGTATCATGATACTGACATAAACATGTAATAGTGCAATGATAGGCCCCACAGTTGGTTGAAGCTAGATTTGTACACCCAAGACCCAACCACAGTTTATTCCATTTTACTGCTCATCAGGGATCTGGGTTTTCCGGGGGGGGGGGAAAAACAAACATGAATTTTCCTTTTTACCAGACGGAAACATGGATTTCTCATTTAACTGCAGAACCCCAGGGATTTTGCACTTTTGCAAAGAGCTCTGTGCAGGTTAGCAGAGTTCCAGCCTGCAAGTGGGAATGGGAGGAGGGCAGTCAGGCAGGGGGTGCCATGTGCATGTATCTGCACATGGCCACCAGACAGCCTGGAGAGCAGCTCCCCCAAGTAAGTGAGGGAGGGCTGGTGCCTGGGGCTGGGGCTGGGGTAGGGGCTGGGGCTGTAGCCCAGCAGGGTGGGGTATGGGGCATGAGGCCCAGGGCTACAATATGAAGCCACAGGGCCCAGGCAGGGAGTGGGACAGGATCACAGGTGGCTCACCAAGAAGGCAAAGGGGGTGGGCCAGTTCCCTCAACTGCTCTGTGCATTCAAAGGGATACAGGGGGAACCTTGTGCCCCACAGATCTGTGCACAGGGCAAGATCTGTGCACAGGGCAGGGGTGGGTGCAGGCTGCCTGATGCAGGCTCAAGATCCCACCCTGCTGCCCTCCCCTGGTATCTCCAGAGCCCAGCAGGTATGACCTGGTGCTGCAGGGCACAGCGAAGCTGCACAGGGATCTTCTTGCTGTTACAAGCTCCACACTGCCCTGGCAACACATCTCATGCATGCATGGCAGCAGCAGGGGAGGCAGCATGCCCCTCACTGCAGCAATGCATACAGAGGATGTGTGGCCAGGGCAGTGCAGAGCTCACACAGCTCCACTGTTCCCTGTAGCATTAGGTCACACCTGCCAAGCTGTGAAAGCCCTGGGGAATGGCAGCAGAGTGGGAGCCCACTGCACACAGATCTGGGGGGCACAGGTTCTCCTTGTCCCCCAGGAATGCACTCAGCTGCAAGGAGCCTCCCCCCACAGGAGGCAGGCAGCAGGTAATGGAGGGGGGAGGAATCTGTGCTCTGTACTCTGCTCCACTGCAGCAGTCACCTCCTCCTGGCAAGGGCAGGGGGCTACATAAGTCCCTGGCCCCATAGCCTTGGCAGCTGGGGGCCCCCTCCAGTAGGGCTGGGGTAGCAGGGGGCTGGGGCTGAGGGGCACCAGCAGGGCTGGGAAGGTTATGGGGGGGGGGAGTGAAGGGCCGTGGCCATGGGGCTGTGGGGGGGGAGGAGAAGTGAGGGGTATGAGCAGGAGCAGGGAGCTGGGGGGGAGGAGTTTTCATTTTAATCACAGATTTGGAGATTTTTATTAGACAATTTGCAATGTTTTTAATCAGAATACCAGGATCCCTGCTACATATGAATTTCAGCAGGCACTTAGGGGGAAGTTTGTAAAGTCCCCAAACTTCACAGATTTTAGAATAAATTATTATTTTTCTACCATTCTCACTGAAAACTTCTTCTGTTTGAAAAGAGAGTCACCCTTTCAAGATAAGAAAAAACTCGTACTGCCAAACCAACAGGAAAGTTTATGCTACTTTTAAATATGGGGTCTGTCAGATAGGAGTGTAATGAGTTTATATGATATATCCCAAACAATTTATGTAGTATAAATACCATGTTCAGCAGGTGATGATTTTTAGGAAAGAATACACAAAAAGAATAACTGGCCAATTCACATAAACATAAAAAACATTTAACAGAACATTTAACAGTTAGTTCAGAAACAGGCTCGCATCAGCTCACATCTTCATTACTGCAACATCCTTCTCTTTGGCCTTGACAAATGAGATATTGAAAGATTATAAACCTGTTGCTTTAGCCATGTCAGTGCTGTCTTTGAATACTGCCACTAGTATTTAAATTCTGGTTTCCGGTATTTTGATTTGGTATACATTCATGACCTAAAGTGACTCTTGTGTTCATCTCTAACGGTCAGTGGATAATTTGCACTTGATAATTGTACGCACATGGTGTTGGGAACCCTTTAACCAGCAGAATTCGAGCCTTTTGATGTATACTGACACAACAGACCCCCAAATACAAAGCAAAACCAAGTAAAAGCAGACACAAAAATGGATTTCTTGTTCAAAGGATGAGGACAAGCCTTCAAGATGACAGTCTGAAGCTTTACTGAGACACGTGATATTGGAAAGGAAGGTTGCCATAGTCTTGAACTTTAAACTATGTAAACCAGTCGCACAACTAGAGGCAAACTCACTAATCAAAGGAGTCTGCTTCCTGTTGGTGCCTTTCATCTCACCTCACTAACACTGTTCCCCACCCTTTTCCCACAAACAAAAAAAATGATAAATAGATACCAATGTTGAACAGCTGGGAGAACCAAATCAAATAAAATAATATGCAAATGAACTTCCATCAGATTAAATCCCCGACAAATGTTTTTTGTATTTTGAAGAAGTTGTGGTAATTCTCACCCCCAGGACTCACTGACATAGTTTTTGCAAGATATTGCAAACACCTCCTGATTCCAGCTGGGACTGGAAGTGAAAATGCAAAATACCTAAAGCTGGTGGCTTTGCAACTGGAAAGTCCGCTCCGGTGTGATTTCCAGGCTAGTTTTTCACAACAAAATATAGCTATGTACTTTGGATAGCATCCAAAATCTAAGGCGCTGTTGTTCACAGCTTAATTTACAAGCCTCTTCAGTTTCTTAAAAGTCAAAGATGACCTGTTTTGAAATATAATTCTGGGAACAAATCCTCATGTATCCCTTTCATCTGAATCATCCTCACTGGTATAAACATTATGGAAATTAACTACATGTGTCCATGTAAAATTGGGACAGAAAAGTTCAGATAAGATTTTAATTAGAGAACAGATCAGGAATGTTCAGCAAACTAATAATTTGATAGAAAATAAACCTTCATCAAAACTGAAACTTTGTGAGGACATAGAGGAACATATGCAGTAAATACATAACGGAAGATCTAATCCAAGCCAGTGAGAAAGAGCAAGGGCCTTGTTACACATTAATTGTAGGTAGATCCTGGAGCTGTTAACCCCTAAACTGCCCACACATTAACACCTGAAACTATTTTTAAGCACCATTTAGGCAGCTTAAAGTTATGGCATTTCAAGTAGGTGTTTCCCAGCTCATGTTATGCTAACCTCTAGCGACCTTTGGTGCACATTCATGTAAATACCCCACTTGCCCTCCTCCCAAACTCGCCTTGATTGGGCCAAGTGCCCCTTGCCCCCAGGATCCAATTGGTCTGCCACTCCCCCACAACTAGCTGACTGGGGGGTAGGCTTGATTTGGGAGTCCTACCCCCCAGCATGCCAGTTCCTCACTCACTCCACTCTTTCTCCCCCTGGCTTACTTTTGGCTGCTGGGCTGTCCTGGCAGGGAGGCCAAGGAAGGTGGAACCTTGCCTGCCCAGCCCCCACTGCCACAATTGCTGCCACCACCTCTGGGCTCAGCCCAGAGAAGAGCAGCAGCCTGGCAGCAGTAGTGGAAGTTGTAGGGACTGAACAGGTGGGTTTCCCTTCCCTGCCTGCTCCTCCAGGACAGCGCCGTAGCCAAAAGTAAGCTGGGGTGGGAGAAGGGGCAGGATAGAGCTGGAGAGAACCCCAAGGAGAAGGTGGGTGAGTGGGGGGGTGGAGCCCTGGAGGCAAGGGAGAGCATGGGGAGCCCTGGGGGCAGGGAAAAGCCTGGCAAGGTGCAGGGGGGAACCACTAGCCCATATTGTCCCACTGCTCCCCTA
Organism: Crocodylus porosus; assembly: GCF_001723895.1. NCBI lineage: Eukaryota > Metazoa > Chordata > Crocodylia > Crocodylidae > Crocodylus > Crocodylus porosus. Next base: position 58,102,977 of record NW_017728947.1, on the reverse strand, counting down.
CCCTCCCATCATCCCAGATCCCCACTCCTCCTCAGTACCTGGCTTAGTTTTGGCTGCTGGCATTGATTCAGAGGAGCAGGCAGGGAAAGGGAACCTGCCTGCTCAGACTCTACTACCATCACTGCCACCCTGTGGGCTGGGTGGGCAGCCACATATAACCCAAGGGACATGGAGGGTGCAAGTGAGCCACAAAGAGGGCAGGGGAAACAGAGGGCCTGTGGGGCATGGGAGAAGCCTGTTATAGGAGGGGAGGGGAAGGAAGTGTGGGATTAATTTGAGCAGCTCAAAGTGTAACGAGTAATAGGGCCCAGAGGGAGTAATCTGAGTCTCTCTCAATGTCTCTTGTGTTTGAGTTTTTTTGTTTTATATAAGTAATTCAATATTCATGGGTCAGACAGAGAGCAAGCTCTTGGTCATCCTAGAATAGCTAAGAATCTGCCAATTATTGTACTCACCTTGGTTATAAAAGACCTCATATTCAAGTCCTAGCTCCAAAGACTGTTCACTTGTTTATAAAAAAGTGAACTAGCTCCAAGAAGAGAGAGGAAGACCAACCCAGAAACAGCAAACATCTTGCTGGTTAGGGCACTTATTCCAACCAGAAATTTGAATCTGAGTGTCACATCAAGGGTAGTTCCCTTAAAATAGGAGGTATTGGCTTTTCATGGCTAGGTGAGTCTCTCTCCATTTTTTGAAAGGTCATTGTTTCATCTGGATGTGGAGAAGGAATTGGGATAGATATATTGTTTAAATGTTGTGACTTACAAGATAGGAAAACCATTCCCTCTGCTAGGTTTATTTAATAGCACTTACTTTAAAAGGGGAATTCTAACAGTAAAGGCATGGGTATATTTATACATCTTGATCCTTCAGTTTGAAAAAATATGTAGTTTCCAATCTTCTGTTTTACATTTCATAAATGGCAACACATGTATATATTTCTCCAGTTTTTAGGGTTTAAACACAGACATTTGATCAAAAAAGTGTTTTGCATGCATCCTTGTTTTAATTTAAAAATCTGGGAAGGAAACAAATAAAAACAATGCTCTGTTGCTCAATATGTTCTAATATATTGTAAATGCCAACTTAGAAAACAATCTGAAATTCACAAACTATTGACTTTTTGACATTAAATATAATAAAGTTCAGAAAATAGGTCATTCTGAGGGCAAATGACAACAACGAAAGCTCATCTTGGAGTTAATCAGAAGTGAACAATATTTTCCTTAGTAATAGTAACTATTGTCATGTTGATGGTACAGCATTATTTTAGTTTTTGTCTTTAAAAAAAAATTTTAAGTAGCTCATTGGCTCTGATAATTTACAATGATGCAAGCTCCAAAACTGATTTTGCACATTATTTTAGACTGGTAAACAAAGAATATGTGAAGAGAACGGAAGAGAGATTAATAACATGCTCCTATGTCTCATGATCCTTAGAAATGGTCAAATGTGGATAAATTATCTTTTTTGAGAACACGTGCACAATGGCTGCTTATGGTGTAGGTATACTTGAAAAACATGCTCACAGTGGCCTCATTTCATAGCTCAAGGAGAAATGAATTTGATGATCTCAATCTTGTTCCCAGTAACCCTTGGCCTACGTTAATTTCAGATTCTGGAAAATGTGGGTAACAGGAATGAAATATGGACTATATCACAGTTTTTTATTGTGTGTATTTTTTAACAGTTATAGCATAATTTTCAAAATTCTTTCTGGGGACATGTACACTTAGGAATAAAAATGTCCTGAAATGTAAATACAGAGACAAACACAAAGACATGTCTAAATGTTAGCAAAAGTTATTTAAGAAACAAGGCATAGCCAAGGCAACATTTTATACTTCTGAAACATATGTTAAACATTAAAAATGTGCGCTATGGATACTGCAATATACTCTATGAAAAATGAATTATTTGTGGTACCAGTACAGTAGACGGAAGGATTTCCTAACTTTAGTGTGTACTCTCCCCATTCACTAATGTGATATAAATACCTAAGAAGCTGTGCTCATTTTTAGGCAAGACTGTTATCTACACCTTTTAAAATAAATTATATGAGGTTCTCTGAGCTTACCCTATAGGATGATGTTTGATTGGATTAATGTACTGTTTCAGAAACACAGGGCCTGACCACATGGCACACTCAGCAGTGTGATACACATCAGTTTTGTTCAGCAATATATATTACACAAGGAGCCAAAGTGCACAGACAGCCACTGATCTGGGAGTAACTGCCTGTTGCTTATATCAGTCGGGTTGCCCTGGATAACTGTGGACACAGAACACTTAATGATTACAAAACTTATATCAGTGGAGTTTCACCTCACTTTTACTTGGGAGCAATTCTACACCAAATTAAAAATTACACCAACATAAGAGTATGTGTGTTCTGTCTCCTTCCTTATGCTCCTGTAAATGCTTATTGCATCCTTGCAAATTTGTTTCCTGAAGCCCAGACAGCTGTTTGCAATCATTCTGATTAGTGCATTAGCTGGTTGCTATGGAATTGCTTTTATGTAGCAGTTAGTAACTAAGAACTATTATGTCAAGAAGGCTGAGCATTGAAAACCACTACTGTTGTTATTATATATAGATAACACTTTAGAACAACCAAACATTCCTTCAGCAAGTTCTGCACTGAATGGAAAATTTTCTAAAAAAATTCCCTCTGAAAATCCATCGCAATCCTGTTCAGAAATTCATTTGTCTGTATTGCATGTTTAATGTAGAATTAATCCTATAAATATATAGGTCAATTTTTATTCTCTGTGACGACAAAATTTTCCTCCCCGTTTTTCTTTACTACCTTTCATCCATACTCAGGAGTGGGAAATGAATGTATAAAATGTACAGTTTCAAGTCAAATTCAATACAAGGAACCTTAGCACCCCCTGACCAATCAACCCTTTGTTGATGTGGCATGAGTGCCTTTCTAATGAAATTCCATTTCAACTGCAACAAAACAATGCACAGAGTAGAGATGAATTATGGCCTGCCTTTATCATGTACTATTCTCATCAAGGAACCATCAGGCATTTTTCAAGTCTCCAGTGCAATTGGACAGGGAATTCCAAGCATAAATCAACATAGCCAGGCTATTTCATTGAAGAAGAATCTGTCAAAAGCTGAGGCAATGTTTATAAACCTTTGTAAACTACAGATTGTTCATCTTACTTTAGGGCACTAAGCACAATTATAGAATCCAATCCAAAGGGCCAATCAGTCAGATGAACTCCTGTTAACCTCATATTGGTATTTTGCTGAGTACCTTGAATCTAGGTAAAGCTCAAGGATGGGAGGAAGAACAACACACTTCTCTACCTGCAAAATTTTCTATTTTTCCTCCATCTTTGATTGTCCACTAATCCTCTTCTCCTCCCTAGCAATTCAAATGCTGCATCTTCTCTCTATTGATTCTACCCTCATTAAAAGCACTGATGACAACATTGGCAACTCTTCAAACCTTCTCAGGATGCACCACATGTTGCAACGATAATGGAAGAAATGCTACAAGAGCAAAGGCAACCTACAGGTTTGGGGTACTGTATTTAGAAATGTAAAGGCGCACTACCTTTTATAGTCTAGCAGCTGAAGTCCACAGGGCATTTTCAAAACAATCCATAATAGTCCAGAAATAGCTCCCCAAACTTCAGCCTCCTTGTCCTCTGAAGTACAGTTGCTCACAACACAACAGAAAAAATTCAAATCCACCTTTCTCCCAGAATGTCCTCTGCTGTTCAAAATATGGGCCACTAAGGAGGGCCATAATATTATATCTGACCAATGAGAGACAGTACCTGGGGAAAATATTTGCATTGTTTTCATAACAATTTTAGTTTTCAAAAAGGCTAACACACCTATTAAAATGGTCATCATGGTTTCAAGTCACCCTATCATTTTCATAAAATGGATTGAGATTCAGAATCTTGTTGCTTATGTGCCTTTACCAATTATACCTTTTACAAAGCTCTGCTGTGGTATTACTTATATTCAACTAGTCAATATTTTATGTATTGTTATAAAAAATCTCACTGACTACCAAGCAGGCATGAATATTAGAAAAGGATTTTTTAGGTTACACGGAAGCATTTTGATCTAGCATGCAAGCTGCTGAAATGATGAGCAAAAGGGCTTGTGTTTTTTAAGTCACTTTCTTTAACACATTCTTTTCTGTCACATCAGAAGAACAAATTTAATTATTCTTTATAGTGGTGTAGCTCTGTAGGTGCAATTCAAACCAACATTTGGCCTACAGCCCCTTTTGCTCTCTGTGCCTTCCTGCTGTGCTGACCAGGTCAAGCATTTAACCTGAAGGGTCAGAGGGCAACTAAAATTTGCCCTGGCCTGACTCAAAAGATCAACAATAGCACCACATTTCAAAAAGTCTTTTTCCTAAGTATTCAGCTGAAATGATAATTAAGTAGCTAGCTGGTAAGGTTTAAAGCTGTATCAAAATCTACACTGTGTTTGAGGAATTTTAATAGCAGAGCAGCTGCTTCCCAGAATGTCACATTTGGTGTTTCTTCTGTTAAGAATTTTATCATTTCACCTCTCATTGTTTGCCACCTTTTTATTCTCATGTGACACAAGATATAAACTAAAAAACTTTATACAAGCATTGTACAAAATAAGTTCACTAAACTGGCTCAGAAAAATATAGATTTTTTTTTCCCAAGAAATAATTTTTTTAAGAAAAGCAATATTTTTCTAAATCCTAGACTGAAGAAGAGACATCATTTGGTTCTGCAGAGGATAGTGCAGAGTCTGTGTTTCTGCTCAGAAGAGTAAAGAGGCTTTCAGGAAGGCCATCACAATTCTGACAGTGCATCTATACCAGCCCCAACCATAGCTTTGGGAATATTGTCCTAATCTAGGCCAGGTTGCCATGGTCCTTTAAAAGGGTACTCTAAGAGTATGTCTATATTAGGGTTACCATATGTCTGGGTTTTCTTGGATATGTCCTCTTTTTCAGTCCTCCCATCTCCATCTGGTCAGTTCTTTAAAATCTGAAGAAATGTTCAGTATTTTGCTCTGCTCCACTGGTGGGTGGAAGGTGATTGGAGGCAGGGGTCACCACGTGCATATGCGTGCCCACATGCACATGGCCAGCATACAGCCAGGCAGGGTTGTGGGAGCAGCCCCAGCATCTGGATGCAGGTAAGTCTATGGGGGGTCAGAGGGCCAGGGTTTGGGGAGTGTGTGTGTGTGTGTGTGTAGGGGATGGGTGTGTGAGGGGGAGGTGGGTGCTTGCCAGCACTTGGGGAAGCCGTCTGGGTGCTGGGGCTGTGGCCGGGGAGGTGGTGGGAGTGGAAGTGCCTGGCCATCCAGCAATAGAAGGGGTGGGGAGGCACTTTAAGGGCAGTTGGGAGCTCTGTGGCCAGGCCAGCAGCACTGGGGACAGTGCCTGTGCTCACTGGGGCAGGGTCGCCAGGAGAGGCTGCCCGGGGTGGGTTGGGGTGAGGTGTGGGGTCATGGCCAGGCTGACTGGTGTCAGCAAGCCCCAACCCAGGGTGGGGAGTGCCACAGGCCTCCCCTCTTCCCTTTAGCCCACGCCAAGGCTGGACTTACTCCACTGCCAAGTGCATGAGTCAGAGCTGTCATGCTTTGGCCCGGTTGGCAGCGGAGGGTACCCTCTGGCAAGGCTGGGGAGAGCAAAGGGCTGTGGTTGGGAGTGAGGAGCACCAGCAGCCCTGTGGGGAGGGGGGATGGTGGCTGTTGCTTGGGAGTGAGGGGTACTTGGGGTGGGCAGTGGG
>NW_017728947.1:58070419-58097121 GCF_001723895.1 Crocodylus porosus | reverse complement strand
GCAGGTTGGGGGTGAGGGGCATCAGCATAAGCAGGGCAGCAAGTTACTGTGGGTTAAGAATAAGGGGCACCAGCAGGGCCAGGGGTCTACAGGCTGGGAGTGAAGGGCAGCAACAAGGACAGGGGGCTGTGGGTTGGGAGTGAGGGTCAGTGGCAGGGCCAGGGAATTGTGTGTTGGGAGTGAAGTGTCCCCCATTTTTTTGGAACTGGAAAATGGTAACCCTAATGTCCCACTTATTGCTGTTCCTGCCTTTATGTGCCAAACCCAGAAATGTGGTGCTGAAGGCATACTATGAGGTGTCTCTGTATGTCTGCTCTTAAGACCTCTGCCTCTATCATGTTTGAGATGCAGGGGGCACCCCCATACTGGCTTCAGCACTGCATGTCCAGTCAGGTGCTTGCAAGTGAGATGGAGTGGGAAATGCTTAGGAGCCTTCCTCTAAAAGAGCACAGCAAAAGCCATGTAGATGTAACCTCTTTACCACCATCAACACAAACTCTGTTGGGTCCAAGTGAGGCAGTGTCCTAGCGTACCAAATGATAACTTCCCTCCACTGCCAGAGACGGGCAAAATGCAGAACATGCCGAGATCTAACCAAGAAGACTTCATAATATTCTCCACCCAGAAGGGATTCTAAAGAAATAGTTTTGCAAACTGATTTACAAAATGATATACATTAGCATGTTTACAGTAAAATGCCCTTCATTAAAAACATCTCATTTAATTCTTCCCTTTGAAAGGTATATTGTTTCTACAGTTCGGGATCAGCAGCATATCTTCTGGCATGGAGGAGAGTGTTGAGGCCTAATGTCTTACCACTCAAGTGAGCTAGGATAGGAACATTATATAACTAGAAAGAGAAAGCTTACAGTTTAGTGGATTATAAAGTGATTTCTTCCAACCCTGGACGGTCATGAGATACTGAAAATTAAAGCAACAACATAATGTTTGGTACACACCAAAAACAACATTAAAAGGACATTATTATTAATCAAGCCCTCAATAGTCAAGCCATTCCAGAATTATATTTTTCTATAAAACCTTTATTTGGTCCTCTTTTGCATATGCATGATAACGTGTTCTTTAATTACATTATTACCTGCCATTGTTTTCCATAGAAGCTCTCATCTCTTTCACTTAGCCTCTTTACTTACCCACTTCTAATTCTCCCCTGTGCCCTGACTCCTTGGCAAATTTCTCTCCCTTCCCATTGTGCCACTTTCTCCTCGGCCCCGTGGGCTCTCAGCTCCAGTCTCAGTCTCTCCCCACGTACTTCTCTGCAATCCCTTCACCTCGCCCTTTCCTTTTCCCACCTCCCAGATGCTGTCTTCTTGCCTAGCAAAATCCAGTTTCTCTCATCCCAGCTCACAGTCTCTTCTTCCATCTCCCAGTCTTCCTTTCAGTTGCTTGCCTAGCCAGTTCTCAGTCTCTCCTGATTCCCAGTCACGGTCTCCTTGCCTTCAAGTTCCACTCTACCCCACTCAAACTCCTAGGCCAAGTTTCCCTCTCTTATGCCAGCCTCTAATCACAGTTTCTCATTAGACTTCTCCTGCCCTTCCATCAGTCAATTTTTGTCTTCTCTGCTTTGAGATCAGACAGCTTCTTCCTCCCCACTGCTCAGGCCCATCCCTGACTTGCCGTGTCACAGCCCAGGGTACAACTGCAGGGAAAGTCATGATCATCACTTGGCTGGAACATGCGCAGCATAGACAGGACCTTGAGGGAATTTAGCTGTAAATCTCCAAGTCTCTACCAAACATGTGTGAACTATAATTTTTAAAAGCTTATAGTGTAGCCAAATTGGGGTAGATTGTCACCACAGCAGTAAAAAGTGAAACTGGAACACAAAGGGAAACCTCTTCCAATCGTCATGCTTTTGCTCCAAATCCTAGTAGCACTAGAGTCTTGCAAAGAAAAAAAATCATCAGAATTTTTTTAATAAGGGCAAAACAATGTATTTTCCCCTAAACTTATTCTTGGAAATGGCTGAACAATTCTGACAGAAATTTTCCAGAAAGATTAAGCAGACACCCAGCAGGGAAAATAAGCCAAATAGTCAGCTTGGCAGACATATAAGCAATAAAATAAAGGGCCTTGTGAAAGAAACTGTTTGCAATCTTACTAATAGGTGGTGCCACCAGCCCAATCTATAATATACAGATAATCTATTTAATTTTTTATGATTGTCTGGAAATGTCTGTGAGGTTTTTTTACCCAAATTTTACATTTTGTTCTGTCGCATCTCCCAGAAATAGCTTGTACTAGGAATACCAAATGTGTTGTAGTCAGTGGTTCTCCAAGAGACCTGCTAAAGAAAATTAGGTGGAAAATCTCAGCAGTAAGGGAAAAAGCAAGCAGATACATCTAGACAGAAAGGCATGGGAGGCAAAAGTTTCAAATGCACACAAGAAAAGACAAGTCTCTCTTTTCAGATCCAGTGATAGTCTCATAAGTATTACTGCACTAACCATTTGCAAAATGATAAAAGAAAAAGAAAGAAGTAAAGTAAACGTATTTAGTGACATTCCAGGAGCAAGTCCATTTTATAACTACTTCCAGAGACAGCTTGGCTAGTGTAGGACTTAACAATTCCTTATATTTATAGATGTCTCAAGGTGTCAGTGAAAGGCTACAAAGCACTCTAAGACAGTTTTATGCCATTAGTTTTAAAATAAGTTTTTAAATCACTTTAAAAAAGAGAATACAAAGCACTGCCATCTATGACATAGTGAGTGTGTCTACATGTACATTTTACAACACTGTAGACTAATTTACTGTGCAGTAAAGTGCCACTGTCTATACGTGGGCGGTAATTAGGCTGGGTAGACTAATTTACTGTGTCATCAGATAGTCCTGTCAAGCACATATCTGATGGCACAGTAAATTACAGAACTTAAACACACGTGTAGATGATGATAGGGCTTGCTGGAGCATGAGGGTACTTCAGCATGAGGTTAGCCAGCAGACAGCTCCTGCACTCAAGCACCCTCATGTCCCAGCCCACCGCTCCACAGCACATGGAGCCCTGTCAGAGCAGCCCTGAGCTGGCAGACTCACCCCCACGAGTTCCATGCCAGCCCAGGCAGCTCTCACAAGGCTCCATATGTTGTTCATGAATAAACTCTGGAGCTAGTTGCTCCCGGGCACATGTTCAAGCAGCACACCCAAGAGCAATAAGCTCTGGAAATTATTCGTGTGCATTAATTGCATATGGAGCTGCACCCAGTGTTATGCAAATTAAGGGCACTGACAGACATGGCAGGGAGAATGCCATTTACCAGAAGCAGCAGTACATTTCTTTGACCTGTCTCTGCAGTGTCTGTATTCCAGGTGCTTCAGGAGGGCTTTTTGGCACTGTTGGCTAAAGCTGATTCAATCAGCTATTAGGTAGAATCACCAAAAAAGCCCCACTAAACTGCCCAATCTATACAGATGTTAGGAAAGTCAGGTGCAACAAACGCACTGCCATTTCTGGGCATGTGTTGGGCTTGGCGTTGGAATGCGCAGAGTTTAAAGTAAAACACCATTTTGGTTTTTTCCCCCCACATCTGCAAGCAGCCTAAGTTCCTAGTTCTGATATTACCTTGAAAAAGCTGGTCATGTGCTGCCCTATCACATTCTTTCTCCTTCTTAATATTTCTAGAATTTAAATGGCTAGATCTCTCTCTCTCTTTCACTCTGTCACTCTTTATCAGTTATCCTGCAAACTGGATTTAACAGCTCCAACTTCCAACTGATTTGCGTAAGCTTTTAATCCTACCTTATAATAGAGATGTGGAAGCAATTTAGTAACATATTTAAATCCTTTTTAAGCTCTGAAAAGTAAAGTCCTCTATTTATCCACTAATCAGGTATAAGCAAAGACAGTTGTTTCATAAGTGATACTCACATATCAGTACAGCGATGTGCCTCATCTTTGACCTGGAAGACTCATCACTTAATGGTGAGGGAATGTTTCCATCTACATGTCCATTCCTTGTTGTCCCCTCTGCTGATAGTGCACATATAGATGCCAAATATAAAGAGCAGTACTAATAGTGATATGAAATGGTCATCTGTTGAACGGGTACTGAAGTATGAATGCCATGTCATTCTGTATGTATTAATCAGCCACCGAATAGCGTAGCATACCTTTGGTTATCCGCACCTCAGTTTTCTGAAACTTTATCTGGCCAGCAACTTTATTTTAATAACTTGTAACATCTGGTATCTATAACAAATGGTGCTCTTTGACATGTTACTGTCTTTAATGGGTGTATTTTTGTCTGGCACACATTGTGCACCATGTGTTAGCAGGTATCATTTCTTACAACATGCTGTTGTTTCACTTATCTGAACAAATTCAGCTACCCAAATAGCTTTTCAGGGGGTGCTTTTCAAAGGGGTTGGATAACTGAGGCTATACTCTAACAGTTTCAATTCATTATTGAGAAGGGCAAGTCAAACTGAATGTGAAATTCTTCAATTATCCTTTAACAGTCTTGGAAACGATCCCTTTATAAAGCCAGGGTTTCTTTCAATGATTTTTTTATTATGTATAGAAATAATTTAAATTGCAAACAAGAAAAAGTCTATTAGAACCGAAAGAAAAGGAATTCAAGCATTTCTAAATGTTATTTTAAGTTCAGTCTAGAAAAAGAAACATGTTACAGGAGCTCTATTCTCTCTGGGAATCTGACCATTTTTCAAAAATGTGAATAAAGTAAACTATGCCAGTTTCCATTCCAACATCTGCTGTGCATGTCCATGAATCTTTACCACCTCATCATTCTCAACTGCTACTTTTACCTACAGCTTTGGGACAATTTGTTCTACTGGGACACAGAGTTTTGAGAGAAAAGAATATTTGATGACCACTTAACAGTAGGACTTTGAGCATTGTCCTGGCCTCATGTTGTTTCCAGCACTAAGGAGTTAACATTTAGAGAAGAAACTCTTCTTCCATCTCACAGACCTATGATGATTCAGTTTTGCTTCAGTAAAAATGTAAGGCTCCCATCATGCAATTCAAGACCACTCATAAAAAGAACAGGCACTATTTTAAACCTGGAGACAAATGCAAGTATTACAGAAAAGGTGCCCACAACAGGTGAAAGGCACCTGGAAAAAGTAATAGGCTCTGGGGTTAGGATGAACTGCCACTGGAATCAAAAAACAAATTAATGACATGAGTATGGAAACACTTGTGAGTGCTATTACTGTTACCCGGGGAACTTTTTGTTGTTTTGTCATATGCCAGTTCCAGTTTCAGCAGATGAGAAATGCATTCAACTTAATAAAAGATCAGAGACTGAAGCAAAGGACATAGGAGTAGGAATAAAGTATGCTCTTATAGTTGTCTCCATCCTACAAGACCTGTTTTATTGGCAGGAATGGGTGTGGAAGAGTGACTGGGTTAGTAGTCTGAATCAAAGGAGCTGTTAGATTACACACACACAATCTTCCAGCAGAGAGCACTGTGTACACTATAATAAAGAGATAAATGCTTGGGAGGTAACGTTATATCTAGGTTGAAAGAGATATCTAAAACATGCCTCTTCAGTATTTAGGGCTACTTCTGCCAATCCTGACACAAGATGCTAGAAGTGCAGTAGATTAATTCTACGGTGCATTAATGCATCATGGTGAAAGCTGTGGTAATGCACTAATGCACAGTAGAATTAAGCTACTGCACACTATTATCATCTAAAAGATGTATGCCAGCATTACTGTGCATTAGCGCCAAGTACAGCACATTAACTTTAGTACTCATAATAACAGGTACTAACTTAAGGCGCCATAATTATGGTACATAAATACACATATAGATGTGCCTAGTTTACCTTACTCTACAAACAGAAGAGGTACAGTGTGGGCAAGTGATGTGTCTAGTCCACTTCTTCATGAAGATTGCCAACAAAAGTACCAATCGGGGTGGGGATTAGGTGTGCTAACATGATTCACAAGATAAACCCAGAGATTTCAAATAGGAATCCACCATATTAAAAACTTTCTGACCTGTTGTGGTCTTGCTGAGTTCTTTGCAACAGAATAATTGCTCTAGTACTTTTCTGTAGTCAAATAAGAGTGAAACCTAACGGCTGGCATTTTCTGACGAAAACTTGAATCTATCAAGGCATACCTTGAGTCTACAAAAATTGAAAACCACTGGCATAGACAGAGAATAGACTTAAATATCCACTATAATGACAAAAATAAAAGAAACAAGAGTAGTTGCTATGTTCCCAATGTGACACAGAGACCTTGAGTCTTGTTGCTAACTGCAGTGCAAGAATGAAGCTCTGAAGCATTAGTAGACGGTGGCAAACTATGTTCAGCTTTACCCATCCAAATTGTAGTTCCTCAGGCATTCCATTTCTTTAAGGATTTAAAATCAGCATCCATCTTGATTCAATAAAGACAACTGCTATAGGTGCAATGGAATAAGAATGTAAACTACAGGTGGTGTAGGTTATGAAGAACTTATTCCATTATGTCAGAAGCATTATGATCATGACCCTTACTCAGGCTAAATTAAAGGGATTATTGTGCTGGAGGCACTACTATTCCAGAACTTAACCATCTTTGTCTTCACAGAAGCCTGTGCATTCAAGGTCCTTGAATGACAAAAGAAGCAGGGTAGTTACACACAGTGCTTTGAAAATACTTAACTTGATGCACTCAGCCACACAGTTCAGTTTCCTGCAGTCTGTCTAAAATCAAAAAATGATCCAAAACTGACTAATTAATGGCTTTTCAAGACACATTGGGAACATAGCAACTACTCCTATTTCTAATAGTGGATATTTAAGTCTTAGTCTTTCTATATGGTACTGTTTTCTTATTTTAATTAATCTCAAACCTCTCTTCCCCTATACCCTCTGCACAAGAGCTTTTTTATCCCTACACATAGTATCACATAGTATAGTATAGTATCACATAGACCAGTGATTCTCAACTAGGGTGCCATGGCACCCTGGAGAGCCATAACATCCTTTCAAGAGTGTCAAGGGTGCCACACAATGTTAGCACTGTTAGGTGTGCTAACATGACTCACAAGATAAAGTCAGAGATTTCAAATAGAAATCCGCTCTTTAAAAACAGTCTGATCTGTTATGGTCTTTCTGAGTTCTTTGCAACAGATAACTCAACACAAAAAAATTAGGTCTGCCTTCATAATGTGTTTCCCAGAATTTGAAAGTTAAAACCACAAACTATCAAGATGCTTTGTCTCCCAGAAATTTTCTGATCACCCCATCTGTTCATATTTCTCCAACTATAATACATATGATAAGTTCATTCCCACTAGTTTTATTCCTGAACGCTAGGCTTTCCACAGCATTGTGTACCCTGACTTTCTGCATGTCCTTTTTTCAGACTACATAGCCACTGTGAATTTAAAGGGCCATTTTTTCTCTGACAGTTGAGGACACTTCCTAAGACTGGGCTCAGTAGACTTGCCAGGGTAGGAATTAAATAGGACTTAAGCATTTGACCTGAATTATAAAGTGCTTTGGATCATTCCGACCCTAGAGAGTATTAGTTGAAAGGCTTAGTCTTTTGGTTACATTTCAAAACACAAGAAAAGTAATGATTCATTCATCTAAATGAATTTTATTTTTTAATCAGGTCTATAGTACAGTACATTTTATATGAGCTGAAGAAAGAAATGAGTTTGAAAACATTTATCTTGGAGCAGGTTGCATTTTTTTTAGATTGCAGCTAGCCAAATCGTGATCTTATCTTCTGCAGAGTGAATTTTCTTAAAAATCAGTTCACAGAGTTCATCTGAAGGATGCAGGAGCTGAATGGGAGTATGTGGCACAGCCATGAAAGATCTGGCTTCATGGGATGAAGTAATTCAGTATGCTCAGACTTTAGGAAATGTGGAAGGCACCCAAAGGTCCTCACCCACAGAGGATGGGTGCACAAAAATACGAAAGGGCAGAAAAGAATTTGACATCCTCCCTGAAAGGTTCTTTTGCCATTTATTCAAAATCCTCTAAGATCAAGCAGAAACTGTAGAAATTACAAGTTCCAATATAATAGCCAATATCTGTCCTTGTATATGACCAGAAGAAAATTAGTTAAATGGTCTGAATCTGTCTGAATTTTAAATATAATGAGGTCCCACAAATTATTTTCTAATGCCTCTTTTTTTTTTTTTCTTTTTTTTTTGATGAGTGCAGCTTCTGGAGATAGTTCACTTAAGTGCACGTGGTTCAGCCTCCTGTCTGAATCAATGGAAAAACACATGAAACACAACAAGATCACTAGCAGGAATTAATCCACAGATTTGGATTCTGGAAGCTGGGAATCAGAAACCTAGGCTGCATCCACACAAGAGCACACGTGCATTTTGCAGCGCCTCAAGGGCTTTTGAGGCACCATAAAATGTACCCTGTGCACGTGATTTGGTACTCCATACTGCATATTTACAGCAGAGAGCCAAATTTAGATACTGGAAAATCTTAGTATCAAAAAAAAAAGCATACAGAAAAAAAGCAGGGTGGTGCATGTGGTGGCAGTGTGCACCGCCCAAAACTGGAGCCTGGCCAGCTACAGCAATGCTACCCCACCTGGAGGATTTCCCCCCCACACTAACCCCATGTGCAGAGGCACAGACAGGGGCAAAAAGCAGCAGCATAAATTTGTGCCACTGCTTTCTTCCTCATGGCAACCACACGCCTCTGCTCATGGGGATGTGGCCCTAGAGTGCTGTGACATTCCTTGCAGCTCTTTATCATGTTTTCTGGTGTTACTGGAAAGGCACAGCTGGTTAGTTTTTATGTTGCAATATCATCTCCGTGGGTTGAAGAAGGAGCCATCTCACTCTTTCTGAAAGCAGACATTATATTTGCAGTAGTTCCAAGGAAAGCAGTAGTTTGGAAAGGTTCAAATCTATCTTTTGGGCTGTAAACAGGGGTCTGATTTTTAAGGGGCATTGAGCATCCAGCTCCCAAGGATCTCATATGAACATTAAGGTTCACAACATCTTTGATAATCAGGCCCAATATTTTGTTTGTCCTCTCTGATCTGATGAATAACAGTATCACTTGAGTGAAAAAAAGAACTAGCCAATATACTGATGATTGTCATTGATATTAGTCACCAGGGTCATCCCTGGGAGGAGTAGGGGGCAAACTGGGATGACTGCCCCGGGTCCCACGCTTTAGGGGGCCCCACAGACAGTGCCATACAGGTCCCACCATAGCTGCCACATGCCACTGCTGCCGAGCGCCACCAGCTCTGCTGCTGCTTAGCACTGCCTGCTCTGGCCACTTGCTATGCGCACCCCCCCTCCCCCTCCATGGGCAATGCTGCCACCAGCTTCTGCAAGTGGTCGCCACACCCACCCCCTGGCCCTGCACTGGCTGATATGCCCTGGGCTCCACCCAGATGGCTCTGCTAGTCACCATTAAAAAGAGTATTTGCCTATGAACTCCCCAGTTATTTCCAAGTGTTATGTAGTTAAAAAAATATATGATTTACATGCAATTCAATACTGATATAAATTGCACCCATTTCACCTAGGTAAATAGGGGTCCTCTGTGCTTTCAGTAAGGAACAATACCATGGGGAAGGCATGTGAAATCTTGCTCCCAATGGCTAAGGACAGACATTCAAAAAGCCTGAGTCTGAACTGATTCAATCTTTGCAGCTTAGTCTAACCTGGCTAAGCTAAATCACTTTGTAACTACACAGACATCCCAGAAATGCAGGCACATGCCTGCAGTGGCTCAGGCTAGAAGTTTGGGGGTGCTAAAGCAGTCCTCCCTTCCCTTCCAGAATACTGATCGGGGGGGGGGGGAGGGGAGCGTGGCCAAGCCCCATCAGGATGCTCTGATTAGCCCAGCTGGGAATTTATAACAGTGTTTATCACCCCTAACTCAGTATTTATCACCCCATTAAGAAAACAACAGAGGGACATTACCAACTACCTGTTGATTCTACATGTTTACTCAGCAGGGACAATAGCTAGCAGACCACATGCTAGCTAATACATAGACACCTCTCTGCAAGGAGAGGGGAGGGGGGAAGCAACCTGCAGTATCTGCTGGATCTGCAGCCAGGGGCAGAGGGGAGGAGCCAGCCCTGCTGTGGAACAGAGAGCCCTGCCCAGCTCAAAGAGCATGCTGGGATGCTGAGGGAGTCTGGTTTATCTTAACCCAACAAGGGGTCTGGGACAGACATTGCATATAAGTCTGATACTACATTCAGCCAGGTTTATCTCAAACCAATTTCAGTCATTTTCAAACTGGTTTATGTGCACTGAACACCTGTTCTGTTACAGATTTAAACCAGTTTCTGATAATTTGAACCAGTTTATGTGTAATGTCTGTCCCTAGCCAATGAGCACAATTGTAAAATGTGTTGGTGACACCACAATTTTCAGCAACAGCTTTTAAATAATTTAACTTCATTTAGTGACCCTGCCCCATTATTAAGCCCCTTCCACTATTTTGATAAATTGGATAAGAGAGCACAGTTACATTATGGACTCATGTTGTCAGACATGGAAGCTCACCATACCACACCCATTCCTGATTATTTTTCCTTACAGCCCAGAGAAGACAGAAAGACTTAGCACCCCCTCTCTTTCCACAAATGACTCTAACAAATCAGGAAACTCTTTTAGAGAAATATAGATAAGACTCAGATATACATATTTGCTTGCACATCACCTCTCTCAATGAGGCCTTAATTAAAATAGAGGCTGGTTGGTAAAACAAGTAATAAACACAAGTAATAAACAGGAATGACAAAACACCAACACAATTGCCAACATAGATGCAACTTCTAACGAAAAAGAAATGTAATAGTACAGGCAGTCCTTGACTTACAACGTTTCAAGATACAGTTACAACATTTATAAACTGACACCCTGTTTCAACTTTCAGAACTTAGTTTTGACTTTCCAATACTTGATCTGATGCCATACCACAGTAGTGAACAAGTTTGTTATGTTGCCCATCTCCATGGAGAAAATCTGTCCAAACTTCCTTGGACATTTTCTTTATGAAAGCAGAGAAGACCCTTGAAAAACCTGCAGCCAAGACTCTTGAGAAGATTCCAACCACGAGCCCTTCAAAAAGTCTAGCAAATTTACCTCAAAGAAGTCCTTTAAAATCAATACAATTGCTATTTACAATATAAATACATTATGGTAGATATATTACTTATCTATAATTAACTGAGTACAAAATTCTGGGTTATTTTTGCTGAAAATAGGGTATCGGGCCTTGGTTCAGAAACCAATACCCCATTTATAACATTGTTTCCTATGGAAAAATTGGTTCCGAGTTACAATGTTTCGACTTAAGACAAGGGTTTCAGGAATCAATTGTGTCATAAGTCCGAGGAGTGCCTGTAGCCTCTACAGTTTATAGCTATATTTTCTTTCCATACTAAAACATTTATTTTCCTATCTATCAATCTTTAGCACATTTTGACCCATATGCATGGATGCTCCATTTCCACTTAGAAATTCTTTATGTTGTCTTTATTATCTGAAACCACTAAACATAAAATCAAATCAAATAAAATAAAGGTGGTGGATTCCTGACTGCAAGTAGCTTGGCTTTGTGAGAAAGATGCCAGCTTTCAGTTCAGTAGATGGAAAGACCTAATGTTCAGTACTTACCTCTCCATCCACCTTGCATTCACTTCAAAACCAGAACCACAAAATCTACATTGATTAAGGTTTTTCCATGACAGCATTTTGACAGCATCTGAGATAAAGTTTTCATTTCTATGAATCTCAGGGTGAGCAGAAAAAAACATTTTATATTTAGAAAAGAAAAAACTATTTTTGGGCTGTTTCCTTTCCTGTCCTTTAAGATATGTTAGTTAATAAGGTAAAAGGAAAACTTCTGATTGAGGGAAAAATGCTGAGAACTCACAGTTTTTATATAAATTACATATTAGTGGCACCTTCTAATATTACAAGAGATTTGCACATTCCTTATAAAATAAAGGATTAACACAGATACCAGTATCCCATTTGAGTTGAAGTATGCTGTGTAAAGTTTCTACAGGCATTATTGGGAATTGCCATTGCAAAATATGTGAGAATGTAGTCCCAATAATGCCTGTAGAAATTTTACACTTTACACCTTAGTGTACAGGAGCAAGGAATAACTGTTTAATCCTTTCACACTTATTTTGTTCTTATGGTCAAATATTAGATAGAGCTCTTCACTTGTCACTTGCAAAATACATGCATATATCCAACTTTGCATGAACATCTACATAGGCAAGCAGGAATATACATGCAGTTTTTATATAAATGATTTAGGTACATCCTGTGGAAATTTGCCCCTTAACTTCCAAGTAACCAGTGGCAAAATGCATTGTTGTACAAAATGGTCATGTTTTAATTTAGCTCATCAACTAAAGTCATAAAAGGAATAATTGTTAATGCACCATTAACAGGATTATGTTCTACATTCTTTAACTATTAAAAAGATGTGTCTTTTTTCATTTTAATTGCGGGGGTGGGGAGGGGTTATGGTAATATGTAAGAAGTATAAACTTGACTCACCCTTTGTTAGACCCCAAGATGGAAAGGCTTGTGCAGCTTTTTGGCAGCACCCAGTTATTTCACCTATAGTTAATTTCTGTTATCTGTGGAAAGTAAAAGTCTGACATGCTGTACCTCTGAAACAGATTTAAATAGCTTTGATGATCATTACTAACACAACCTACATGACCTTTGTAATATAGTCACTGCCTAACTATTCATCCCTTTTCCTGTTTAGGTTTTTTTCTTTTAATTTACAGGAAAGGGAGGGAATGAGTGGATAGTCAGATAAAGCTTTCTGACCCTAAAGTTTGTAGAAAATCAGATATTTTGGGTTTCAGAAGAAAATTATTCATAGAGAATCTAATCTCTGCACTATGAAGTCATATAACTTTCATTCAAGCCAACAGAAATTTTGAGCCCATATGAAAGAAACTAGAGAACCAACCTGAGAAAAACACACTTCTGTACTTTGCTGTTAGCAGACCTGTGAGGATATTAGTCTATGAGCTCATAAAAGAAGAACTTAAAAAACAGAGGGTCAACAGACTCTCAGTCTTTCCTGTTTCCTGCCTTGAAGCTCTCCTACTGGGGCTAACCATTGCCCCTAACTGATTTCCTGGCTTGCTGTAACCTAATTCCCTTGCTCACTATAGCTGTCATGTAAGCTGATGGAGCAGGTCTCCCACCGGATTTCTTCCTTGCTTGGTTCTGAACTCCCTTGCCAAACTAAACTTTCTTACAGGCTTCCCCAATTTTCCTTGCTATTCTCGGTGTTCAGCAAACCCATGAATGCTCGGCTGAGCAATCACTAACTTGACCCCAATTACTTTAATTTGTTGGCTTGACAAATTAATGACTAGTGTGCTATTTACTGGATCTTTACCTGCTTTTCTCTTTCAAAAAGCTGCCAGTAGTCTCTCATGGGGTAAACTGCATAGGTGCCATTTTTCATCAATAGCTTGTGATAGGGTTTCAACTTTATTCTTTACCTAAGGCAATAGGAACAGAAAGCTAGACCACTAATTATGTTAAAAATCAAGCATCTTGTTCAAAGCTGTCTGAATTAGGAACGATTGGCTATTTCAAACAGCATTCTTTATGAAACAAAGTTGAGACAGTCCAAGACCTAATTTTAAAAAATACCCTGCAAATTAGTCGGTATTCTGAGTAGGAATGTCAAGCAATGTATGTGCCTGGAGACTGAACTACATTTTTACTTGCAAAAGCAACTTTCTCCATGTCCAAGTTTAAGCAAATTGTCATGATGGTACAAGAAGCTTGACAGCCCGCTAGGGTGGCCATCATAGAGAACATTCCTGTTTTCTGCTACTCTGTCCTCTGTCCTCTATTGATACGAAACTCAAAGCCTTTATGTCCTCTATTTTTTTCTTGAAGAGAAAAAGAGGACATAAAGGCATCAGGTTTTTTATCAATAGAGGACAACTGGACTGTCCTCTATGATGGCCACCCTACCTGCCACTCTCCACACCATGTTTGTTCTGGGCTTTGATACCGAATTTCAGATTCTATGGCTATCAGCAAAGCTCCATCCACCCGCAGCAAATTTGCTTCCTTTCAAAGCAAAAATCCTGTATAATTCCCCTTCTTTGTTCATTTTGCTGTGGGTGTATTTGACCTGGGCTCAATAGGGCTTCTTGATTTTTATAATTAACCATACATTTTTTGTCAGAACCTTTTTATAAATTAAATGTTTTTCTTCCATTTTTAAAAATAGACTTGATCCATGTTTAACATGTTTAATATATTTAGGATGTTTGTAGGCAATTTGTTTAATAAAGCTCCTAGAAATATGAAAATGCCTTGGAAGTGAATTATGTTATATATTTTCTATGCACATTGTATCACAACCAAGTAACATGAATGTCCTATGAAAAATTATTTTGCAGGTTATCACAGAAACTTAGTGCATCTCCAATTGTAGTGAAAATTAGGAAGCAATGTAGATAATTCATTTGAACAAGAAATTTATATAGAATGATTCATTTCCATAAATGCAGTGCTATGGTACAAACAAAACAGATACACAACTATCTCATCACAGTATGTGGGTAAAGAGTGGACAAGGCAACTGCACAGATGTGTATGAGGTAACATCATATCTAAACATTAATTGTTATCAAGATGACAGCCTGCATATTCCCTTACTGAATTCACTTCAAGTTTTGCTCTGCAATCCAGAGATAAACACACTGATTGCTTTAAGTGCATCTCTGCTCTCAGACACAATCTCATAAAAATAGCGGCTTCTTAGTCAGCAGATCTGTTCCCTGTGTGAATTCAGCATCAGAGTTGCTTACCTCATTGACAAAAATAAGATTTTTTTACTACTTTTCTTCCTATTGTTACTGCAGCTAACACAATTTGCAGAAATAAATTAACGATTGTCTTTCTTCTTGTATATCATCATCAGAAATGTTTACTAAGTTCCACCTTTAGGACCAATCATTGAAGGCGATGGGATTGCACAGATGCCACTGTATACATGCCACATTTGTTACCTTTAAGCCTGTTGTGGACCTGCAGAAAATAAAAATCTAGCTTGATTTTTGGTCTTAGGTTGGATTTTCAGGGCTGACAACAAAAACGAGCTCCTTTTTTCTTGTAAGCTATACATGGGTGGTCTGTAAATCAGCTGAAGGCAATAAAGATGCCACCTCCTAGTGCCAACCTACAGTTATTATTCAGAGTGGAAACTTCCAGATATTCTCAGATACAATACCTGAATCTGCAAAGTATTGAGTAGCTTCAACTGCCCCCTCACAGAAGGCACTCAGGCCCACAAAAAGAGTTAGGTGCCTACGGTTGAATTTAGGCACCTACATCTAAGTGTGATCTTCAAAATCCCTAACTAACTTCTTAGGCAACTCAGGTTTTGCCTGTAACTTCTCCTGGGTGCCCAAAGTTCTGCTTCTCTGTGTGCCCAGAATTGCCATCTCCTGAACAGACTCAGCAGTTTAGCACCCACCTCGCCCTGAGACTTAGTCTTTCCTCCACCTCTCCCTTTCAGATGCATGATGTGGTAAGCATGCTTGGTTCATGCCTAATATATGCTAACAGCACTGAACTCTGCACAAAACACAGCAGGCACCACTATGTTGATTAAAAATGATGGCCAGAGGAGGAGGCAGTGGCCCCCTTTTATACCAAAGCTCAGTCATATATTCACCCAAGATGTGAGAAAACCATAGGTGTTTTTTTCCAGTAGACTGCCCTAACTGCCCGACTATTGCCTGCCTTAATTCTCTGACTCTATAATCATGTGACATAACCAGGACACCATCATACAAACATAATTGTTATTCATCATAATGCTCCAGTGGGGCAAAAACAGGTCTGTATAACTTTGAGCTGCCCTAGTACACAGCTTGCTTAAAGAAACCCAAAATTAAATTTTGTTGCCTTTCCATATGCAGAAATTAGGTGTTCCTTCCCTTTAGTCTCCTGAAAGCCACAGAGTGGTAGTTCTCAGGTCATGCTTAATACATCCTAACAGTCTCTGTCTCTCGTGGATCTGCAGTTATGTCCACTGTTTATTTCAAACAAAGTAGAGGTGGCAGAAATCAGCTTTTATATCAGTGGTCTCCTACCTTTTTAAGTAGGAGATCACCTTTGGCATTTAAAAACAATCCAAGCTCTACCATGTGCCAATGTTATCCCCGCTCCCCACCCCCACCCATCAGGTAAGTCTGTGGGGAGGCAAAGTTGGGGGCAGATTGAGGCAAAAGGAGAAAAAATTATTTGGGAGCCTGCCTTTCCAGCAGGTAAGTCCCACCTGGCCAGGGCCCCACTCGACTTACCCCTGCTCCTGCCTCTCCTGCACTGTCCTTCATCATGGGGGCCTCAGTCTAGTCCCTGCCCCTTCCCTCCCCCACGGATTGACTAGCTGGGCTGGGGTGTGCGTGCATGCATGCAGGCACTCAGCCCCTCACCCCAGCCTCAGATCAACTCCAAGAGGCTCCAAGATCTACTGCAAAAGGCTCTGAGCTCTACCGGTGGATTGAGATCCACTGGTTGGTGACCACTGTTTTATATAGTGGTTATAGTGCTAGCCCAGGAAGTGGGAGAGCTGCATTTGGTTTTCTCCTTAGTCTAAGGGGATTCAGACCCACAGTCATCATCTTCGATTTGACAACCCTCTCCAGTTGGTTACAGGCTCTTCTCTGGAGGAAACACTTTTTACACATCATGCTGAAGCTATGTCTCCTTGAAAAATAGAATTCAATATTCATTAGACCAAAGAAAGAGAACAAGTGAGGGTCCTAATCCCTAGACTAAAGACTCATGTCGTCTTTTGCTCCTTCTGTTTTATCTAATTAATGTTGGTTTGGTTGTTTTTTTTAAACTGAAATAGCTTCAACAGGAGAAACGGAGTTTGTCCCAAGGTAGCCTGTACCCAAGTGCTTAAGGTGTTCTCCTGTAGGAGAAAAGACAGAATCTTGAACTCTGCCAAGCAGAGGAAGGAACTGAACCCATGCCTCTCACAATGTGGGATGAACTTTATAATCACTCAGCTACTATATAGAAGAGGGCACCACTGTTTTCTCCAACCATATGCTCTGTCTTTAAAGGGACAATTTAGGCTTTTAAGTCCAGGATAGGGTTTGGGGCTATGAAACCTGATTTGAAATTGGTACCTCCTGAAGCCCCACTAAAGGGTATGGTTAAAGACACACCCACCTCTTCAGCATTTCCTATTGGCTAATTCAGATGGTTCCTCTGCTAAGTATGCTGCTGTATGAATCCCATGTCAAGCAATTCTAGTCCACTCTTTCTTTGTGATTAGGCAGCAAACTTGGGGCTGTGGATTCCACTCCAAAAGCCCAGTGCCTAAGTTGTTTTGCTGAATTAACTTAATACTTCCTAGAACCAGACCTTGCAGTTTTATAAAGGATGCAGATTATTGTTCAGTCTGAGCAGCCATTGTCTAACAGATATTGCATTACTTATTGTAGCAATAGAAGTTGTCATTTAGAGACACTACTTTACTCAGAAGACTGTAGAAGTTGGGAATTGGGAGATTCCCTCAGTTAAGGGAGTTAATTAGAAACCAAGGCTAGGTACAGACTTTACACTTTCATCAGTATAAGCGATTGGAAACTGGTCTATACTCATAACAGAACAGAAGTTTGACACACAAAAACTGGTCTATAATCTTAACAGAATACAGGTTCAGCACACACAGACTGTTTTGAAAACAGCAGAACACAGACTACATTTCCCCCCCACCAAGAGGCAAATGTGTGTTCTGTTTGCTATCTCAGTTATGTCACATATAGAAAACTGCCTAACTTAGATCATCTGTACCTAGCAGAAGGGTCTGCAAAGGTTGCCTTCCTTTCACAGTTTCATAGCAGCTAGGGTCAGGAGAGACCTGATCAGATCATCTAGCCTGACCCCCTGCCACAGGCAGGAATGAATGCTGGGTTCACAAGACCCCGGACAGGTGATCATCCAACCTCCTCTTGAATTTGCCCGAGGTAGGGGCGAGGACCAGATTTTGGCCACTTCCAGATTTTGGCCACCCTAACTGTAAAATATTACCTTTTGATCTCTAACCTAAACTGATTCTCCATCAGCTTATTACCATTGTTCCCTGTCACTCCAGGTGGCACTAGGGAGAAAAGGGCTCTTCCTATTTACTGTTGATCTCCCCTGATGAGTTTGTAGGCAGCCACCAGGTCCCCCCTCAGCCTCCTCTTGCCGAGGCTGAATAAGTTCAGGTCCCTCAGTCTCTCCTCATAGGGCCTGTCCTGCTGCCCTTTCACCAAGTGGGTGGCCCTCCTCTGAACCCTCTCCAGGCTGGCCTCTTGAAGTACGAAAACACAGTGAACCCCTGCACTCCAACAAGAATTTCTGCCTTGTTACTTCATTCACCCCTACTTAACCCAGCTAAGACTTGAACTCAGATCTCCTACAAGGTAGGTAGCAGCTCTACAACACAGCCACCACTGCTTGGAAACACAACAGTCCCTTTCCACTGCAACAAGGATTTCTCCCTGTCACTTCACTTACCACAAGTCACCCCAACTAAGACTTGAACTCACATCTCCCACCAGATAGGCAGAAACGCTACCACACAGCCACCAGTGCTAAGAAAAGGACCCACCTCTGTAGCCCATATGGGGACAGATTCATTTTTCAGTTCTTCTCATTCATGTGATCCTGTATTTACTGAGCCCAGTGATAAGTCTGACATCCAGAAAATGAAATGATCATATCTATTTAAATATATTGTATCACTTAGATGCAAGGATTTTGAGCACAGGGATTCCAAATCACTCCACACAGTCAAGACTTAATGAAGTGTCATTGCAGGAAGGATTTCAAAAGTTGAGACAGGCATATTTGTTACAATCATCTGTGAGCTGTGAGGGCTACAGTTAATGAAAGCACAAAGCAGAGTGCAGAAATAAGGAGGAAAGCTCATTTCAATGTTTTAGCAACCAAAGGGTATTCCCTATTAATTCAGTGACAGCTGTAACTGTATCCTGGATTTATCTTCATCTTGATGTTCAGTTTATGAATAATTTTCTACTTTGGCCACCTTTGTTGTTGCTAATACTCAAGCATGTGCTTATAATTTTATAACAGAGAAATCACTTCAGCTGTCTTTTAAAACCACAAGACCAGTACAATACTCACTCAGTTTGTGTATACCTAGTCCTACAAACACACTCAAGAAAGAGAAAGGGACACTTTGAGGAACAAGATATGGCTAAGTAACAGACAAGATGACAATATAAAGCCAATAAGGACCAATTAATTTAAAAAATAAATAAATTAAAGGCTGAACAACTGTTACAGAAGAGTTTAGCATCTGGACTCTGCAGTTGGGCTGCCTATTTGCATATGGTTCTGGGAATGCATGAAAAGCTTCAATTACCCAACCTGTACAAATATGTTTTAAAAACTATTCTCCTCCTATTTGTATTGTAGTGGGGTATTCATAAAAGAAAGCACTGCCTCTAGAGAATTTTAAAAAATAAATATTACCCGGTTTTTAATACATTTGGTAAATTTTACTAAGTGAACTAACTGAAAGAACATAGTACTTCACTTCACTTTGAAATGAATTTGCCTTTCATAAAAGTGCTTAACTCATAAACCAAAGTGCGTTTAGTTACATGTTTTAACAAATGTCTCTCCTACCTAATTTGTTTTCCTGACTGTGCACACTGAAACACTAACGTTCTGAGCAGAACCTGGCTTGGTGCCATTCACTCATGTAAAGGCACCACAACTCTGTGAAATAAATAATCCTAATGATTTTATCAGGTATTCTATGTTGCAGCATGCTTAAACACACCAAAGGAAACTAGATTAATGAGGGGGACATTTTTTATAATCTCAATGTTTTTAAAATAATAGTAACACAAGCCAGCTAAAACAAAGGTCCCTTCTGAGAAGGCTACGCAGATGTAGCCCACATTACACATCTGCAGACATTGTTATTAGCTGTGCCTTAAGCAAGGCATTGCTAATTCACATGGCCTCAAAGTTAGCAATTTTATCAAAACACCAGGGGTGTCAAACACATCTGGCCTCATGGGCCATGAGTGACGTAGGGCCAGGCCACAGACCAAATTGGGCCCACAGCTCCACTCCCCTAACATGCCCGATCCAGCACACACAGCGCCTGCTATAGAAGTCGCGCCCCACACAATGCCAGCCCTGGCCAGTCGGGGATCTGTGCTGCATGTCTAGGGTGACCATTAGAGCTGTACGAACCTTCAGTCCATGATTCGATTCAGCAGAGATTTGGCCCAATTCGGTGGCCAAAACTCTGAATCAAATCAGGTGACGCTTTAATCTCTTTGAATCAAATCAGAACCCTCCAAATCAATTCGGAGAGAGTGGGAAGGATTCAGTGATTCAGACATAAACCCAGCTTCATATGTTTTTTCTACATACCTCAAGGTAGGAGGCGGCTCATGAATACTGCAATGCTGGAGTGGATGGAGTGTCCCACAGGAGCATGGGGGCGGTCTCCAGTGCATTCGTCAGCAGAACCAGAAGTGGACCAGATGCACTTCCGGTTCACTATGGGTCTGCCCGGGAGCACACAGTGGGGACCCTTGCACCCCCCCAGCTCGGCAACTGGTGCCTCCTAGGTCTGGGGGGAGCACCCAGGGTCCCCCCGTGGCCAATCACTGAGCTGAGCGGGCATGGGGGGGCCCCCAGTGCACTCGCCGGTGGACCTGGAAGTGGACTGCAAGTACTTCCAGTCCACTTCTGGGTTCACCACCAAGCACATAGGGCTCCCCCCTGCCTTCCCCTCCACTCCTGTGGGATGCTCCATCCACCCCAGCATCTCAGTGTTCACAAGCCACACCTGGTACCTCGAGGTAGAAAAAACATTTAAAGTTGTGTCCATGGCCAAATCGCTGATTCTCTGAGTCAGCATCGAATCTTCAGATTTGGATTCAGCCGAATCAAATGGGGGATCCAAATCAATGAATTGAATCATTGTCCCCAGTTCAGGCTGAATCTGAATCAAATACGGCTCATTTTGCACACCCCCAGAGACCATATGGGACAATGTGAAAGCTGAGACACTGACCACCCCTGCACCCTCAACTGCTGCAGGCAGATGTGGGGGGCAGGGCACCACTGGTATTATTGTTCAGGAAGCTAAGCTCAGTTAATGACCCATTGTTTTCTTCACAGGTTTTAACAATCCTGTTTTTAACAGTCTTTCCACTAAACAAGCTAATGTTGTAGGAAAATTTTGCTGTCTGCTAGGGATTCCAATTTCACAGCTCCTGCAGTTCTGCCTCCCTGCCCCATGACTGAGATGCTCATTTTAGTTTTCACTGGCTAACCAGGATCGTCCTCCAAAATCTGGGACTGTCACAGTCAATCCGGGATGTATGATCACGCTAAACATGTGGCACCCCCCAACCTGTTCTACACATATGGATAGGGTTCAATACTCAGTCCGTGGTCTGGATGCTTTCTGCTTCTCCAGTAGAATCTGACCCAGAGAATATAAAACAAAAGTAGAATACAGAAAAGCAGGCAGAGGACATGGGAAAAAATACATACCATCACTTTAAGTATCCTAAATTAGTTATCCTAAGAAATGCCCGCTGAAACCTCATGCAAAACTTTCAGAAAATCTGTTCTAGAGACAGCTTGGCTTTTTCTATATTTTCTGAATTTCATCCTCATTCTTTACTGAAAGGAACATCTGCATTAAAATCAAAAGCTAAGTAGTTCATCTCTGTTGAGTTTCCATCAGTTGACATCATAATCCTTCCATCAGTTAACATCATCATTACAGTTTTTTCTAGCGCAGCTATTATAAACAAAGGTAATTGCCTAACTCTAATCTTACTGCATTTTTACACGATTGATTTCAGGAGTAATTATGCTGCTTTTCATTATACTTTTGATTTCAGAAATAACTCCATTGATTTACACTAGTGTAAAGAAAACCAGTATTTGGCCCAATCATTTGTGTATTTAACTGCATTTCATGTAGCCATTCATATCAATGCAAACTAGATGTAAAATGGTACATGCTGTTTAGGTAGAAGGTAGTATTGTTTTGCAAAGGTGTAAATGAATATACATGGTACAGGGCCATGAATTACATGTCTTTGAGTACACATTAATGGAATCACACTTTGGTACAGCATGCGTAAACCTGAAGTGACAGTACTTGTACTTTTCCTGGAGATATATCAGTGGGTTCAGTACCTTCAATCTGATACGCCATTCATTTAAATCATTTAAATTAAAATTTATGCAATTTTAATTCCAGAATGAAATGCTTTGCACCATGTTAATGTTTTTTCTAGTTTCTAGGTCTTGCTAATTAATATGATAGGTTCCTAGACAGGCTGCAACATAAATAATTAATATAGGATGTAAATGAACCTGAGATGTAAAAATCATCTCTTTTCAGGCCTAAGTGTGTAAATCACTTAACTGTATTTTACAACTATAGCCTGAAGGCTTTGGCAGATAGTTTACAACAGGGAGATCTGAAGGGAGGAAAACTTTTTAGTGTTGGACTATAAAGTAATATTGAAAACAGAGATTTGTTGGCAAGCTAGAACAAGGTTTACAGAAAGACAACTAGGTTGTGTTTTCTCATAATGTCCTACAGAGTACACAGAGAAGAAAATTCTGCCATACAACACTGTAAACTGAGAACTTTAGTGAAGATTTAAGTTTGTGTAACTGAAAATTTACTTTCTAACGTTTAACAAATGCAAGTTAAGAGGTGTTACCTAAACTGAAGTATTAAAAGTACAGAAGTTTATAAAAGTCAAATCTTGCAAAATGTTATGAAAATGATCAGATTTAGAATTAATGTAATCTTTGAAAAAACATTCCTAAACTTAACCCCCTGGACCAAGAATGCTTTATTTCCATGCCCATTTCTCTGTGGAGAGCAGCTGCCTTGCTTGGTCATAAGTAGAGTGAGGGTCAATAAAATCTGTTTGATGTTTTTAATGCTGGGATGCAGGCCTTAAACTGCCTATGGAAGAGGACTGGAAATTTGTGGAGGGTTCATAGAAGAGAAGGTCATTTCTTTACAACAGAAGAAGGCTATCTGCTGCATCATGCAATTCCTTTTCACTGTTGCCACTTTCAGCTCAAACATTGCTCAGTGGGCATGTCTACACAAGATGCTAAATGCACATTAAACTAATTCTACTGCATGTTAGCGCATCATGGTGGAAGCTGTGCTATTGCACTAATGCTCAATAGAATTAATCTATTGTGCATTAGCATCACTTAAAAGGCATGTGCCAGTACTACTGCACAGTAGCACGCACCATAACCACTTCACATTAATGCAGTGTAGGCATGCCCAGTTTGTTACAAGAATCCAGACTGGAACCTAGAGCAGTACATTTTCAGTCTGATACGTAAAGGGGTAGTGGTTCTCTTCATACTAATAGTAATGCAATCAAGGGGGATTTTAGGAGTTAAAACCATAGGCAGAAAGTTGAGAATATAGCTTCTAAAAAACATAACTCTTAAGGACAAAAACCAAGAAAAATAGAACTACCAACCATAAGGCTTTTGCACAAAAACTAGCAAAAGAAATTATTGACCTCATCACAGGACTCTCAGATGAACTGTTAAAATTTCATTTCTGTCAGTTTGATTACCTGCGTACATGTTTTTTTCTCCCTGCTAAATTAATATAGATAGAATTCCTTCATGTCACTTCTGTGCTTTCCCTGATTAATTTCAATTTGAGATCAGAGGTAAAGAAGAATCTTATCAATAAAGATCCTCTCGTGAATTATGCCTATGTCCTCTTCCTACTTTCCCTTTGACATTCCACCTATTCGGTTCTTAAACTACATTCTGGGGCACATCATAAAATATTCCATGTTCATCGCAGTCCAAGAACCACCACCCAGTAAGGGTCAGTTATGTAGTAAAAGAGAGAACATAGACCAGGTTATAACTGGCATTCCTTTTCTAGGCAAACAACGATTAGAGCAGGTTGGTTTGTTTGCCAGACTGAACTGCACGGTGCTAACCAGGTAACCGGTGAATGAGTTCTTTTAGGTCTGTATCGACTGCATGCACTAAAAAGTACAAAAGGATAAAGCATTTTGTACCAGTCATTGATGTGGTTTTATATCACATCTTTAATCTTTTATATACAGCAATCACATCTGTATCCCTTTCGCCTCCCCAAGTTACCTAACAATGTTGGATACTTCTTTAGTTCAGTTTTCTACTGTAGGTAAAATACAAAGATTGGTAAAGATTGCTAGTTACCTGTTGAGTGGCTTTATCAAGCTGAAGTACTACATATGGAAGCATCACCTTGGAATCATACTGGATTTTTAGAAATATTCATGGCATACTTTATCACCTACAGCCATATTGCCTTGAGCTGTGATGTCACAGATGGGTCTGATCATTATCCATAAGGAAGACTTCAAAATAATACCATATTTACCTAAATCCAAGCCAACCTCAAATTTAAGAGGATCCCTCTCCCATCCCCCCCAATAATTAGATTCTATACATGGAAAATTATAAATTTGTTATAATTTTCCATGTATAAAATCTAATTTTGAAAGGTCATGTTAAAGTGGTCACTGACTGCAGTGGGGGGAAGGGGAGGGGAGGGGAGAGGAAAGGAAGCAGGAACATGCACCCTGCCTCCTCTACCATTTGCCCACTCTGTGTCTATGGCCCTGCCACCTGTCTCTCCCACAACTTTTCCCTTCTTCTGCCTGCCCTGCCTACCTGTTTCCTGACCCATGCTGCCACTCAGCCCCCTGACCCATGCTACACCTGCACTGCCACCTATTCCCCAACCTGTCCTGCTACCCAATCCCTGACCCTAGCCAATGGCTCCTGCCCCAGACTCACCACAGCTGCTGTTGTCTTCATGGCTGTGACTCCAAGCAGCAGCAGCAGAGGCAGCTCTGGGCTTAGCCCTAACCCAAGGCAGGCAGCAGCTCCAGCCCCAAGCCTAGGCGAGTAGCCAGGGCTGGGGCCAGGGCCAGGGCCAGAGCCTGAGCAACCACCTGCCCCAGGTTGGTAGTCAAATCCAAAATGAGGCTTGTTCCCCCCCCATGTTGAATGGGGGGGAAGGGACTTATCTTGGATTCGAATAAATATGGTAAGAATATGCAACAGGAAGAGCTATTGTTGACTCATTGGGTGGCACAGTTCCCTTTGAGTCAATACTGAACTGATAGATTGTACTAACAGGAGGTAACATTGCTGGACTTTGCCTAGTTCTGAGGAAGCCTGAAATCATTTACCTGGCTATTTGTATTTAGAGACCCTATGCCACTTTTCTCCAAAGCCAGTAGTCCTGGCCAAGACCAAATGTCAACTCAAACAATTACAATCTATCAACCTAAATGCCTCCTGCAGCTTTGGATAGGAAAGGCAGTCCTCCCTTTTTAAAAACTATAGGATTACTGGTGTGAAATGATCATCGTGTTCTACATCAGAGGGAGCAGAATTTGAAAGTCAAGTAAAATTTGTACATAAAGCCTGTAAATCTTCTGCATGGAAACTGTAATACTGTAGATGTAATTGATAATTAAACAATGAAGGGCATTCCAGAAACAAACCAGTACATTTTGGTACTTGAAGGTCCAAATGTCCCGATGTTGTTTCATTGATACAGGGAGCAATATCCAGGAGAGTCCTAAAGAGAGTATTTCTAAGAATACACAATGAGCATACATTCCTTCTGCTTTCTTTCTGCCCTCTTCAGCTCTGCACTAATGGGAAACAAAGTTCAAAACAATGAAAAAAATGTTTCAAGTGAAATAAAACCACCTGTTACTGTTAAGTGCAGTAGTCTTGGCTGGGCAGAAGTAACCCTATGAATTAGATAAGGGCACATTTAAACTGTAAAAGCATTTATTCAATGCAAAACAAAGCATAGTGAGCTTGTATCTGTGGCCAAAAAGCTAATGTGTATAGTACATTGTGAATCAGAACAGTTCTGTTACATGCTGAATGTAAAAAATGCAGCTTACAAGTGTCTTAAATTCTTGAGGAATTCAAAAGCAAAAGCAGTCTTGCAGCATCAGTAAGAGCCTGTACTGAGCTGATAAATCATCAGGATGATTTAGCAGTCATGTCATTCCACATCAGAAGTGCCATCAACTGGAGAAGAGAAAATCTATTCAGGTAAATTAGACTGGGTTTGTTTCAAATAACTTTCTCATTACCTTTCTGGCATGTCTACCAGAAACTTGACATTAGAGAGGTAGCAAAGGAACAAAAAGTATAGGATTGTTCAGGGTAAATGCACATTTGTCATGAATGTGGGTAGTTAGAACTTGGTCATAAAAATTTGCTATGCCATGAGAAAAGCTTTAACTGGAAGCTAGATCTTTTCCTTGCTAAATAATTTTAATTTGGTTATATCTGATGGTTCCGGGCTCCACGCAAACGGGAGGACGGGATTCACCTCCAAGGAGGATTACTCCGCGTTGGTCCGGTCCTGCAGGGACCAAACCAGGCAAGCCAAGGCTGCAACTGAACTCCAACTAGCTGCGAGCATCAAGGACAACAAAAAGTCCTTTTTCAGATATGTGGGGAGCCGGAGGAAAAGCAAGGGCAATGTTGGACCCCTGCTAAACCAGATGGGGCAACCGACAACTGACGCCCAGGAAAAAGTCAACCTATTAAATAGGTACTTTGCATCAGTCTTTCATCAGTC
>NW_017728947.1:58048834-58064984 GCF_001723895.1 Crocodylus porosus | reverse complement strand
GCCAGGTGGGGGGCAATC
The DNA here is from genome assembly GCF_001723895.1 of Crocodylus porosus. Classification (NCBI taxonomy): domain Eukaryota; kingdom Metazoa; phylum Chordata; order Crocodylia; family Crocodylidae; genus Crocodylus; species Crocodylus porosus. The sequence continues at coordinate 58,064,966 of NW_017728947.1, read as the reverse complement.
CCCCCTGTCCCACACTGGATGTGGGGCTCATGCAGATCCCCCCCATGCATCATGGAGGAGTGGGGGGAAGTTGGGATCGCCCCCCACCCGGCAGCACCCCGTGAGTCAGGGCTTTTTTTTTCAAAGTGCCGGGAGCTGAGGCAGACAGGAAAGCCATTGCCAGGGCTGAGAGAGCAGGTTGGGGATGGGGCCTGGGTGATTCAGAGATTCAGCCAAATCAATTCAGGACAGTAATTGAATCAAATCACTGCCCCCTGAATCGGCCGAATCTGAATCCAAAGCAAATACTCGACACTTTGCACAGGCCTAATAATTTAGACATTTAGATTGTCTTTTAGTATAACTAATGTGGGGGGGCCCAGGCTCCAACTTGGACGGGGAGGGCAAAAAAGTGACAGCTGCACATCTGCACTGGCAGCACCAGAAGCTGGAAATTGTCACTGTCCCTAGACATTGCCACTGCCTTGTGTGCCCAGATTAGGGTGGCTATCATAGAGGACATTCTGGTTTTCTGCTACTCTGTCCTCTGTTGATACAAAACTTGACGCCTTTATGTCCTCTATTTTTCTCTTCAAAAAAGGGAAAAATATTTGGGCCGAATCTAATCTAATAGAGGACAGAGGACAACCGGACTGTCCTCTATGATGGTCAGCTTAGCCCAAATGCTCTGTTATACCTCTTTTCTTTCACCATTATCTCAACCACTGTAGACAACATCAGCATACTAACCAAGTAGTCCAAAAATGAGTTTAGTATCATCCTCCAGCCTCAATTTAGGTCTTCACATCCAAACAATGTTTAAATCCTTCTACATAACAGCTGGAGGTACAGTTTTTTTTAACCATCCATGCAACTAAAAATCTCTCTAGGCTTGAGTCCTTCACTGCAATTACTGCAACAACCTTTTTCTGTCCTTGACAAACACAGTTGTATCCAGCTCACACCAACTCAGAATGCTGCTACAAAGATAGTTTCCACTGTCTGTTACCTATCTCCACTGGCTCCCTTTTTTCTGTTGTGTCAGATAATGGCCAACCTGTTTGCGCTTTCAAGCCGCTTTATGACTTATCCATATTATCATTCAAGCTTTCTTCTGTCCCTGCAGGGCTTTCTGTAAACTTCCACAAGGCAACCTCATGATCCTCTTGCAGTTCCTCCTTAAAACTCCCATAACTGTGAAGCTTCTGAAAAGTTTGACTGTGGTTAGGCAGTACTGGATTACTGCTTACCATGATGACTAATGCTGTCTCATGGCCTCTGTGGACTTCCATGTCTATTGCTATATGTCTGTTGTCCCTTGTATTAGTTCTAGATTCTGAATTCATTTTCTGTGCGCAGCATTTAGCACAATGGGAATCTGGGCCGTGGTTAGAGCTCTTGTGGCTGCAGTAATACTAATAATAAGTAGTAAAAAAGAGAACACGAGTTCACTGTCAAGTTCTCCATGAATGAATGTGTCTGTGAGAATGTGTTATCTCCTCAATAATAAGAAAAGGAAAGTATAATGACATTAGACACTAGCTGGAAAGAGAAAGTGTCAATCAGCTTCTGAATGGCTAATTAAAGCTGGCGCTATTTAATTCTGAGTATGTTGGGAAAGGTGAAAGAAGCGGAATAAAAGCATAATTCTCCAGTGAGTGTTTCAGCTGCAGTTAAGAGGCACTCTTAAAGATAAATGTAGACAAGGATTTGAAGTCTTGGAGGACAGGTGACATGTTTGGAGGATGTTTTGAGACTGCAGCCAAGAGTTTAAAGCAGCTTTCTGTTGAAATTACATTTCTCTGTTAAAAATGTGACACCCTGCTTCCTGCCCATAGTGTATCACTACCATCACACCACTATCCTCACCAGCAAAATGTTTCATAGATAATAATTAGATATTTAAATCCAATACATATTGTTTGCATTCTCACCTTGCTGCTGAACATTTTTTACAATGTTCCTATGAACCATTTTCCTATGATCCACTGCTAAGTGGTTCGACCGTCTCTCACAGATTAAAGGATGCCAGTATTTTCATCATCTTCACTGCTAAGAGCTTTTGAGGCAATAAAAGGTTTAAAGCAAATTTGAGCAAATTTTATATGAATGATACTTTCATCGAGACAATTAGAGGATGATTCTAAATGACTCAAAACGACACTGTTATTTTCACTTTCCTTCTCTCTAAACATTCAGGTTCGCAGCTAACCACAGCTTCATTCCTCCCAATGGTATACTTTTGTCTACTTTTACCTAAACACATACTCATGAATTTTCCTGGAGGTCAGCCAAGGGGAACCAAAGTAGAAAAGACAGAATCCAACAGATACAAATTCTCAACCTGCTGCTGGGGGGATGAGGTGAGAGAGGGTATGAAATTAGTAAAACACAGCTCACATATTTTCCATGTCATGTTATACATTATTTTAGGTAGAAAATGTTTTTAAGTGCAGAAAAAGACAATACTTATGGAAGAAATTAACCTATTACAATGAAAAGAAAACAATTCTGGGGAAGCAATAAAATCATGTGCCAAAGGTCTGAAAAAAACACATAAAAGAGAAAGATGTTGTAAGGAAAACAAAGTTAAAATTGCAATGAAAGTTTTTCTCATGCAAAAGAATATGAATACCTACCAAATTCTTACCATTATACCATTGTCTGTTGATTTGTACTGGCAATTGGAGGATACACGCCTGTGCCTATGTAACCTGTGATCTCCAACAGCAGCTACACAAACTCATAGTCACCTACAAATAAATAATCAGGATCATGTTTACTGATTTTGCATTCATGCATGCTCATTCTCAGATACAAATTTGCATGTGTTTGTTTGGGCAGAAGCGGTCTATTGTTATGGTCTTATCTTTTGTAAGCAACTTTTGAAAATCTGGTATACTGATATTGTCTTCAAACAACCTTTCCAACCCCAAGTCACAGTGGATAGTATAATGCTATGCCAGCTAGAATGTGTGAAATGTTGTTTCAAGTGGGAGTGATCCATACTTCCATGGTAAATAAAAGGGATTCTATGCCGTCTTCCGTGCATAGTGGCCATGTCGCTCTATATGGATGCTGATGTTTCTTTGACATTTAAGAATTGGACTGCATCATCCTTGAGGTCCTTTCCATGCCTATGAGTGTATAATTCTATGATAATTAACACTTTTCCTTGCTTTCTCTTGGCCCTTAAATATTTCTCATAGTCCCATTATTGTAGAGTCTTTCTTTGCATTAGTTAGTTGAATCCAGCATGCCAGCCAGGCTCTTTGAATGTCAATCATAGCAACTGTGAAGAAGGAATTGCAATCCCTGACCATTGTATCACGATAGCATCTCATTATGTTCATCAACGACATTGATATAATACCATATATGCACAGTCATTTGCTGTGGATAACCTCTTTTCAGGGCCAGGACTATGGTAATGTGATGAGGGAAATTTTAAATGAAAGTTGTTCTACAACTTAAATCTCTAAGATTATTAGTTTTATCCCTTGCATTTTAGCAGCATAGATTTCATTTTACTTGTATGGGAATACAAATAATGAGAACATACAGTATTAAAGTATGGTCTAGCTTCTAATAACTTTCCTACAAATCTTAGCCATTTCCTAAATTCAGGAGTAGTGGTCTATTTTTAAGTCTGAAAACCCAAGCTTTTAAGTTAATTGCCCCTTTCCCATAATCTCTCATGGCTGAAAACACAGTAGCCGCAGTTAGATATACTCTCCCTATTTAGCATTCCTTATGCAGAAAAACTCCCACTGAAAATGATAGGGATTTTATTTTACAGGGACTGTAGGAATTGATGCATGGATATATAGCCACACAAGCATGCAACATAAATACAGACTCCTTCTGTCCTGTATATTGTGCAGTAAATTGATCAACACAAACAAAAATTCAGCCTATACAGCATCCATGAGAAACCAGCACCAAAAATCTAAGGTGTTCATTGTTGAACTTTTCTCTAAGAACTATCTTCTGGCTATTACATCATGTGCTAGACTGTTTTTACCAGGCAGGTATGTAATAATACCCAGAGCCTGGACACATTTACTTCAGTGTAATTTACATCAGCATCAGCTTCAGCATCCCAGTAGATACGAGACCAGGGTCCATAATGAACAGAGGACCATCTCACTCAGGGTAGCTATCTGCAGTAGGTACTATTCCAAAACATTGCCAGCATTATATAGACTGAGCAGAGCAGAGCTACCGGCTAACTGTTTCAGGTACAATCATGGTCCTATTTTTAAAAAGGCAAACCATTTTTTAAAAGTCTATTTTAAAATTCTATTTTAAAATAACAAATTTTTGCAAAATCCCTGTCAATTTACAATGCAATTGTTATTTTGTAACTGAAAATTCCAATCTGTTTTACTCCTACTCACTACAGTATCCTGAGAGCTGGTTTTATCAGCCTTATGACCCATTCATGGGATGAAATGATAACTTATTTTGTCATTTTTGGCAGCAGGTTAATGCCTTATTTTTTATATAATACAAGTAAAATGCTGGAGGCAACAATTCTTAAAGATCTGGAGAAAGATAATTGGCTGTAACCCATCTGAATGACCTTTTTTTGGCTATGCTGTTATAGAATGAATTATTTAAATCTAAACATAGTTTATTCTGGAATAATTTGTCCCAGATATAACATATGTTTGTTTGCTATGTGCTTCATAACTGAATTGGGAGAAAGGGCAGTGGGTGGAGAGGAGGATTATTCCAGTGTAAAAAAATGTAAACACTGATATATATTATATATTGCATGCACAATATAGAAGAATGCTATTAAGGTTATAAAGTCAAGAACTCAAGAATTAGGGAAGTGCCAGAATCAAAGTTGACTGAACAATCATAATATAGTCCCATACATCATAAGAGTCTTTAGTTTCACATTCACAAGCTGTTTTTTCCCACAGGACCCCTGCTTTGTTCAGTATATGGGATCAACCGGTTCTGGATAGAACCAGAGTTGCCTGGAGAAGTTGGAAGGCATACAGGAAAAGAAGCAGTTGCTAGAATAGTCCCATGATTAGGGCAGTTAAATGCTACCTTGGATAATTTGATTTAGCCCCTGTCTTTTCTGTCCTACTATCACAGCACTTAAGGTACACATGAAAAGTTTAGTTTATTTTCTGGTGCCTGACTTGAAGCCCTGCAGCCTGTTTTGCAGCTGCTACAGAAGTCAGTAGTGTTCTCCTCTGAACATGCTAAGTGCTACATAATGCCTCATGCTTTGAAATATCAGGCCCGTAATCTCTCTAAGATTCTGTTCCCCAAAAGTAAAATATAGGGATAATCCTACCCTCTGCTTTCTTAGGATGACTGAAAACATAAATTCATAATAAAATTAATTCATACTTATGAAACACTAAGAAACTGAAGTAATAAAAAGCTCATGAAAAACATAAAAATTCTGTCTTCAGGAGTTTGACTAGTATCTAATACATGATGCCTATGACAACACACTGAATGATAAGAATAAAACAAAACACTGAATAGCAATTCATTAATTGAATGCTGCTCATTCATAGTTTCATAGTTTCAAGAGTCAGAAGGGACCTGAGCAGAACATCTAGTCCGACCCCCTGCCATGGCAGGAAAGAGTACTGGGGTCAAACAACCCCAGCAAGGTGTTCATCTAACCTCCTCTTAAACACCCCCAGGGAAGGAGCCTGCACCACTTCTCTTGGAAGTTGGTTCCAGATCCTAGCCGCCCTGACTGTGAAGTAGCGCCTCCTGATATCTAACCTAAACCTACCCTCTGCCAGCTTGTGACCGTTATTCCTGGTCACTCCTGGCAGTGCTCGGGGGAACAGGGACTGTGCACTGAATTAAGCAGGGGTCCTTGGGCATGATTATGATTATGATTGCCTGATTATAAGCATGTAAGAAAACACTGTTGTAGTGCACACTCCTAAGGGAGATGAATCAAAATTCCAAATGCAATCTTTAATTATGATATTGTCTAACCTTCTGAGTACTTGACTTGACAACCTGAATAATGTTGTATTAACATAGATTTGTGGATAGACAGCAATCTGGGAAAGAGAGAGTGAGAGAGAATAAAAAGTGGAGTGTGTACAGAAGAGAAAGATCTGAGCAAGGGTTGGAATCTAGATCCGTGCAATAGTAGTCAAGAGCCTAATGGTCCATTCCAGGCTCTGAACAGGGGTGTTCTAGAACAGAGGTGCTCAACCCCTGGCTTCTGGGCCATATCTGGCCCCCAGGGCCATGCCATTTTGCCCACAGGACTTCCCACAGATCCAAGAATTTGGGCCCTGCATACTAGATAGGGTACACAGGATAGTGCAGTCTGATCCCAGTGCACAGGGCTGGGCAGTGGCAAACCCCAGAGCCTGATCCCAGCATGTGGAGCTGGGTGGGGGAGTGTATGCCAGATCCATGTGTGCTGGCATTGTGTGGTCCTGGTGCCGTAAGGGTTGTTTCCATCACGATTCATGTCCACCAGTGCCATGTTGCTGTAGTGACAAGCTACATCACCGTAGCTCATTGCTACAGTGATGTAGTATCTCGTGTAGACATGCCCACTGAATACAAAGCTAAAGCCTGGTTATGGAATATTTAGGCAATTTAGTTGCAAAACTTTCCTGAGCATCTTCAAAATCTATGTTTTCAAAGACTTGTTACTTGGCCAACTACGGGCACATTGAAGAAATATCTCCATTTAGTTAGGTCATGAAAGCTTGTAATAAATATATCAAGTAAAAAGCAGGGTAGATTTGCATCTTATAGGGCCCTTCTATATGTGCAGATAAAGGCACAATGGAATCTAATCTGTCATCCACACAATCGTGCCTCCTACCATATCACATGTGCATGGCAGGAAGGTACGATTGTGGGATTGCATATTATATGCCATTGTGCCTTACTCCATTATATGCACCTCTGTTCTAGAACACCCCTGTTCAGAGCCTGGAATGGACCATTAGGCTCTTGACTACTATTGCACGGATCTAGATTCCAACCCTTGCTCAGATCTTTCTCTTCTGTACACACTTCACTTTTTATTCTCTCTCACTCTCTCTTTCCCAGATTGCTGTCTATCCACAAATCTATGTTAATACAACATTATTCAGGTTGTCAAGGGCAAGATTGGGATCAGCAAGCGGTAAACTCCCATGGCTGGGATCCCCACCTCCTTCCCAGTTGAGGAGTTCCCAGCTGCGGTGTCACCTCTCACTAGGCCAGTGCTATGCTATTCAATTTAGGATCAAAGCAAAACCAAATATAAGTGTATAGGAGCATGTACTGATTTACTACATATATAAAGCGTGAAAAAAACCACAACAAACTAGATAAAAATAGTGAAAAAAATAAAGTTTTATGAGTCCAATTGTACCTCTCTTATTTAGATTCATCAAACAAAATATGGCCTTCTTGAGCATCATGATAGTGCCTCCAACATGTTACTGTCAGTCTTTTCTGCACATGAGTTAATAGTATCGCATCAAAGTTAAGGTTTCTGGTTAGACTTAAAAACAGTCTGCAAGGCTGTGAAATAGAAGAGAGACAGTCCTAGGAATTTCTTATAGATGGCAACACTGCAGAAGAAAGGAGAGCTTGGTTAATGGAACATCAAGACCATGAAAAAGGAGAGAGGGTCATTAGCACCTGTGGAATGAAGAGAGATTAGCAAGAATCAGGGAGATGACAATGAGCCGTGAAGTCAGTTGACTCCCTCATTGCTGCCTAACTAGGAATGCTGCTGTACCCCCCAGACAGGTGGTTTTAAAGATTGGGTGAAACTTGAGTTAAAGGATGGGGAAGGGGGTGGACACCGCACCACTCCATCCCCACTGGATCCACCTCTAACAAGAACCCTGCTGAGCTGAATGATTTCATAGATTTCATAGACATTGGGCTGGAAGGGACCCTGGAGGATCATCGAGTCCAGGCCCCTGCCCCAGGGGCAGGAAGTTAGCAGGGATCATAGGATCCCAGGAAGATAAGCATCCAAATGTGTCTTAAAGGCATTCAAAGTGGGTGCTTGAACCACCTCTGGTGGCAGTCTATTCCAAACCTTGGGGGCTTGGACAGTGAAGGAGTTCTTTCTTATGTTCAGCCTGAATCGGTCACAGTGAAGTTTGTAACTATTCGATCTTGCCATCGCTTGGGGGGCTCTGGTGAACAGTCATTCCCCCAGATCCTGATGAGCACCCCTGATAAACTTATAGGTGGCCACCAGATCACCCCTGAGCCTGCGCTTTTCCAGGCTGAATAGCCCCATGGCTCTCAGCCTCTCATCATAAGGTCTGTTTTCCTGACCTCTGATCATGCACGTGACTCTCCTACGCACCCTCTCAAGCTTCTCTACATCCGTTTTGAATTGTGGAAACTGGATGCAGTACTCCAGTTGCGGCCTCACCAAGGTCTAGTACACTGAGAGAATGAGGTCCTGGGATTTGCTTGAGAAGCATCTATGAATGCAAGCCAGCGTTTTGCTTGCTTTACTAGCCGCAGCATCACACTGAAGGCTCATGTTCATCTTGTGGTCAACCATGACCCCCAAGTCCCTTTCATCTGTAGTGCTAACCAGAGTAGCACTACTGAGCCTATAAGCATGGTGCAGGTTTTTCCTCTCAAGGTGGAGAGCCTTGCATTTTTCGGTGTTGAACACCATTGAGTTCTCGTCTGCCCATTTCATGAATCTGTCCAGATATGCCTGGATCACCCTCCTTTTCTCAGGTGTGGATGCTTTACCCCAGAGTTCGGTGTCGTCAGCGAACTTAGCCAGTCAGCTTCTGACACCAATGTCCACATCATTGATGGAGATGTTAAACAGTATAGGCACTAGGACAGAGCCAGGATAAGATGGAGGTGAAAAGGAGGGAAGGACAGAAATAATTCAAGGCTTTTGGCTCTTTAAAAATAACTTTAAAAGTTCCCTTTTCAGTTATTCCATGGCCCCCTTTGTCTTTATTTAATAGATTTTTTGTTATGTAAATGTTGAAATCTTTTAGCTGATGAGGGGGAATTACTAGGCTAGGTCAGCATTTGTTTTAGGCAAAAATATTGATCATTCTGAACACAGAAGCAAAAAGTTCATAAGAGCTAAAGCAGAGAGCTTTTCATACTTACACTACAGTTATTCAGAAATAAGCTTTCGGTGAGTAAGGAATTCTACACATTCTGGCTGCTAATGTCTGTCAGAACCTTTGGGTCTGAATAATGTCTACACAGTTACTGCATAATAACCATACAGTCAGTCTGTACAGCCGCACAGAGGAAGTTCAGGAAAAATCTGTACAGTTAAGAATAGGTAATTACAGAGCTGCATTCTGAGTAGCCTAGACTCATCCATTTCACTGTAATAAGAGATACAGAGCAGGAAGTGATATTTATTTATCATGGACATTCATTTCCTAAATTAAAGAGGCGTGTGTTGTAAGGCCACGTATTTTTCAAAGTTCAAAGTTCTGTATATGAAAGTACTGTACATCCTTTCACAAAATGTATGAGCCACAGGAAAGGGAAAAGTTCAGTAAGTACAGTACATCTTTAGGCCCAATGGGATATAATGCGTGATCCGCGCAATAGTGCCTCCTGCCATGCCACATATGCATGTCAGGAGATGTGATTATGGAGGTCTGAGGTCCAATGCTTGTCAGGAGGTCTGATGCAGGAGGTCTGATGCATGCCAGGCATCAGATCCTATCATGCCGTATTGCTGGCAAAGGGGGTGACTGGGATCACTATCCTGGGCTCCTTCTGTACCAGCAAATAGCAAGCTCCTACAGCTGCGAGTACCACAGACGGCAGGACTCTTGATCCCACCTGTGTCCCATGGCTGCTGAGGCTGAGAGTCCTGCAGCTGACAAGACTCTCACCCCCGGCTTTCATGGGGCACCCCCATGGCTGGAAGATTGTTGCTGTTGTGGTACCCCACCTGTGGGGAGGCACAGGCTACATGTACAAATTAACTCTAGAAACCAGCTATAAAATTATTACTGGAAAATGTGTCATAACTGTATAGTTGGTTGGACCTTTGTAAGGTGTCATAGTTAATTTGCATGCGTAGCCAGTCTGAATAAATTGCATAATTAACCCAGGTAATTGTGTAACAGATGTACCATCTGAAGGGGGCCTTTGTCTCATAAAAACTAGACCCAAATGCAGTAGATCCAACACATAAATATGGGCAATCTAATGTTATTTTAATGTTGTCAATTTCCTCCAAACTTGGTTGGAAAAATCAGATCACATGATGGAACATGCCCAATACCACATTATACTTCCAGTATGAAGCCTTGTTTTTGTCTACCTAGATGACTCCAAAATACTTTCCACTTATTTGCTCTCTGATTCAAATCTCATATCCATTAGCAACTATTACATTATATATTTTCCAATGCTTTAAATCTTTTTTTAAACATTCTTACTGTTTCATCTAAAGTATTCTTAATATTTGGTATTCCTTTGACATGACTTAAAATTCAGCATTAGCAAAATTAAATAAAAATAATTTTATAAAAGTGCCAATTCAGTCAAATCCCTGTTTCGGAAACCATTTAAAACCCATTGGAAACCATTAAAAAGAAAATAATCCAAAGGAATAAATAATCAGTCTTCAGCATGGAAAATGTTTATTTAAATTATGTGACAAAAATGGTATGTAGCAAGGTAGCAAAGTTTGCAAGCAGTTATTTAGGGCTTTATTCCATATTGCACTCAAATGTTGATTGGTATTAGTGCTAGCTCGAGTTTGGAGCGATCACATCTTAAGAACTTAAAGCTAAAAACCTCCTCTAACTGTCCCCTACCTCCACATCTAAGACTTGCCACTAGATAGCTGGCAAACCTGACAAGGTAAAGGCATGTGAGAGATGGGTTGGGGCAGGGAGGAGGAGGGTAGGAACATGAAGCTGGAAGGCAGAGAGTTAATGAGATAGGTGTGGGTAATGAAATAGGAGGTGGAAAGCAAATAGGAGTGAAAGAACGGTGGTGAAATGAAGTCAGCCAGCCACTGAAGGATAAAATAAAATGAAGGATAAAATAAAATACAAATGTAAAAAGAAATGAAGAGAAAATAAATTAAAGAGGACCTCATGTTTTAATAAATTGGGATTTTGGATTGGGGTATAGGGGGGTGCTTGTCAAGTTTTCCAGGGTGGCTGGGAGGAGGGAGCACTAAGGAAAGGTACTTTTGGAGGAGCCCCTGCCCTGGGAAGGAAGTCCAGCTCATGGGGACCCAATCTGGCTACCTACCTTGTTCCTTCCACCCTCCTTGACCCCACTCCTGGACCTGTTCATGCCCTGCAACCTGGCTAGCTTGCATGTGCTCTGCAGGCTGTTTACATGAGATTGCACTCCTGGGGGTAGGTAGTTCACACCCCCCAGAGTGGGAGAGAAAGTCAGCTTCGTGCCAACTCAGGCAGTAGATTTTAGGGAGTGGAAAGTTTGTCCACACAGAACAGTGGGGTGGGGGAGGAAACCCTTCATCCTGGGATGCTGGAAGACTGCATCTTAAGCAGCTTATCTGTGGGGAGTGGCCACACATTAATGGAACATGAGCTTGGTACCACAGATCAGAAATAAACCTGCCTTGCAGTGGCATAACTTTAAGCCACCTAAAGTGTGCTTAAAACTAGTTTCAGGCGTTAATATGTGGACAATCCAGGAGTCAACAGCTCCATAAAATCAACGTGTTACAAGTCCTTTAGGTTAAGCAGGCCAAGAGTAGAAGTAACGTCAGGTAATGCTAACAAAACTGGATGAATGGGAAGTAAACAAGGAAATGAATGTGGTAGTTCTATTAACCAAAATATGCTGAGAAAGGAAGGAAATAATAGAAATATTTCCATAAATTTCTGAGTTCTCAGTTAACGATACCTGCTTAAGTAAAAGTATCAAGTTCATTGTTGGCAAATGAAAATCTCAACAGCTATTAAAAAAGCAAATAAAACTTCAACTTTTCTAAAGAATACTGAAAATATGGCCATTGTTTCTCATTATTCCCATTAGTCATTACTGTGCAGTCATCCAGTAGTTGTATAAACAAGTTGTATAAACAAGTACTAGATGACTGCACAGTAACCAGAGTTACTGCACAGTAGTGTCATCAAATGGCTTTTTCATGACGCTCACCGCACAGTAGCCTGAGACTACTGCGCAGTAGTGTTGTGTCATGCTTTCTGCCATGAATTGCTAGCTGCATAGTAGTCACGGGCTACTGCGCAGTCAGCATCTTGTATAGACACAGCCAGAGAGTAGCTCCCTGTGGCATCAAGAGGCAGAAAAAAACACAATAGAAAGGAAGATAGATAAATAAAGGAAGCTGAAAACAAGTGGTGGTAATCTATGCAAAGAAAAATAGAAAAAAATCAGACATTTTGAAGGATTTTCCAAATGAGTTTCTCTGAAGTAGAACATTATTCTTCAGCAATGGCTGATGGAGAAAAACAAAGTTCTAAAGAATAACAGCAAAAATGACTTTTAATCTTAAAATATTACATTAGGAAAAACTTACCTATGGCACCAATCACATCTATTGAAGACTCATTTCTTTCCAGATTTTGTCATTAAAAAGCATCTAGACTGAGATTATTGACAAAAAGCATGTTCAAGTGTCAAATGTCTTAAGGGAGCCATTTTAAAATTAATTTTAACATAAACTAAGATAGGGCTGTCCAACTTACAAGTGGCCAGGGGCCATACTAATGCACACCAAGGGGTCCTTTGATATACCCCTCAACACTTTATTGCACATTCAAGCAGCCTCACCCTGCCACAGCACCATGTGTGTGGGCAGCCCCCTGGCCACTGCTGCCCCCCACACATGGGCACAGCCCTACCCACACGTACATCACTGTAGCTTGCATGGTCAGCCTGTTGCTCATGCACAGGAAAGCCTCAATTCAGCTCCCACGCTGCACCCCGGTGCAAGCACCATGAGCTGTGCCACCCTGCCTTCTGGAGGAGCAGGGAGCAAAAGCTGAAGGAAGGAGTGGGAGGCAGGAGGCCCCTGCTGCAGCAGCTGCCAGAACAATAGGAAGATGCCAACCAGGCAGGAGCACAGGGACCACATATCAACCCTGTGCAGGCGTGATGTGGCCTGTAAGTCATTAAATGGACAACCCTGAACTAAGATATTAACTTATAAATCCATTAAAAATATATATATTCTTGTAGGTTTCAGCACTGTAATTTAGGGAAGGAAAAGCTATATTCTTCATAACTGTATTCTTCATAACAAACGGCATAAGTACAAAGTCCATCTCAGTCCCAGCTATGGAGTTGCAACTGTTGTCTTCATAATATCAGACCAAGGAGACAATCATTGACAGTGACAAGTCTAGAAGAGATCAAATTTTTTTTTATAGAAGCATAGACAACCTGAGATACCTTTTTACAAAAAAGAATCACTGAGGTCTACAGCCTAATAGGAATAAAAAAAAGGAACAGACATATACCTCAATAATAAGAACATCTACCATTATTTTACAGAGGATAAAAATACTATATGGGAACACAAAAGCTCAGACTTTAAAGTTTATATCTATCAGTAAATTACTTCCTACATGAGTAGGTCATTCTCATATTTGGGATAGAGAGTTTTTTGGTCAGGGTGGGGAGGAGATGGTTGGGGGTTTTTTGCACTATCTACTGATCATCTGGTACTGGTGACTGTCAAAAGCAAAACAGTGGATGAAAAGGGTCAAATGATGCCCAAAATTAATCTTCAGTCATTAATTATATCTTCACTCTCCACTCCATAGTCTGAGGAGGAAATGGAATGGTAGGAGAGATCTCAGTCATTTAAAGTAAATCAATAGCAAAAAACTGCCCTGAAAAATCAGTAGTTTAATTTAAGTTTACGGCAGTAGTAGATAAGTCTCTGATTTCATTAGCTCCCATTAGCTCCCTTTCCATGATTCATTTCCATCAGATAAACCATATAAGTGAACAAGTACATTGCAATTGTAATGAATTATGTTTAAAACACTAAAATCAGAGTTACATCACTGGTAAATGAAGCAAATTGTTCAATAATGTGCATATTCCAGAGAGTAGCCTTCTAACAGATCTTTAGGGTGACAGATCTTAAACACTTGCTTACAGTTAAAGCCCTAAACTGGTGTCCATATTTTATGTATTACTAATGGAATTACCACCAAAGCATTTATCTCAGACCTTTGAAAAAGATGCATCTGCTTAAATAGCTATAAATCAGCTCAAAGTGCACAGCCAAGTTTCAGGTTTTATGTGGCGTGCAAATGATTAACATGCTGGTGATCAGATTGCAGTCCTGTAATGATCATTCTAAAAAAAGATTGGGTGTTTTTACAGCAGAGTTTAGAAAATGAAGTTCACTAACTCTTGCATTCTGTGACTAATTAGAGATAAAACCAATGTAAAACCCACAAAATTCCAAGACCATTTGGAGGCCGTCATAGCAAGACAAAGGAATCTGACAGTTCCAGAAAAAAATTCAATTTCAGGGTAATACAAGGAGAAAGAAACATATGCAGTGCATGCATATATAGAGGGAATCGTCAGTTTGAGTCTTGGTAAAGCATATCAGATGGTCTGAGAATGGCCTGATCCTGAGCTCTGAAATGAGACATGCACATAAATTGACAAGCTTTGCACAGAGAAGTGTTTCTATTAAAGAACTAAGAGTCTTTTAAAAAAACATGACTTCTGTTAATCTGCCTAATAGCCTCTCTCTGCATGGACCACCACATCCTTTACCATACCATATCATACCATACCATACCCTTGTAGAATAGGATGAAATTATACAAATTCCTTACTGAACTGGTAATTTTGTTGAGTTACTTTTGGAGAGGTAAAAAACAGCAATTGAAGTTAAAGGCACATCGTTGCAAAGTCATATGGTTTAACAATAGCTTCAAGGTTAGAAAAAGATAAAAATAACAGCTCTGATATTTCTGGCAATCTGTTATTAGAAAAATGTTAAGTTGTGGTCCAGTAAAGCATCTTTGCTATATCCCTTGAACTTTCATCTGCAAGGCCCTTTTGTGTCTCCCAATTGGTGGCCAGACACCACTGCAGACCTAATGATTTAGTGGACTCTACATATCCGGTGTTTAAGCTCACTGTGTATATACTTCCTGGACATTAACTACTGCTGAGACTTAAACCAAGACCCTTGTGGTCTGAGCATAGCAACTCTACCTGAGACAGAAGAGATCCTTGCTCTGAATAAATCAGTAGGGGCTGTGTTAACTAAGCTAGTCTCATCTGGCAGCCTTTTGTTGCATATCTTGCTGGTCCCTCCCAGAGAGCACAGAAATATGCTGGCAAAGAAATGATGACTGAAAAAAGGATTCTTTGTTCTCCGAGTTCCAGTACAGTTTGATAAATAGATATAAAGATACCCTTATACCACTGAAGTTTAATATTTCATGTGGCATTGTTATTGATTTGATATATGAATAGAAAAACCAATGTGCAATTGCATGAACAAAGTGGAAGAGCTCTGCCACTCCAGAAGCTAATGATAGTAATAAATAAATAAAGATAACTTTTGGGCGGTGTCCCAGCTATTATCCAGGCAGCACTCTGGACGGAAACCAACCATTTCTGGATACTGAGGCTGGACAAAGATTGTTTTTACGTTTAGTTTATGCACTTAATGCTAAATTCCAAATGCCAGTTACTTGGGGCTGAACATATCAGCTATCCACTCACTTGTCCAAACATCTTTGCTACCCAAAAGCAAAACAGTTTGCATATTATTAAAAAACAGTTCCAGAGAACAGGATGTGTTTGATCACATGGCCACTTTCCAAAGAATAAATGAAAAACCCACAAAGAAGTTCTCAGCCTAATCCACAGACAGGATGGATAGCTGATTTTTTTTTTTTCAAATTAACCTCAGGCAGTGCCCAAAGTAAACAAGACATGGACAAATTATTTTTTTAAACATTTTATTTAATTAAAGGTGTTACCCTGTCCTCAGTACCTGTTAAAAATTGGAATTTTTTATCCTTATTAAAAACAAAGAGCAAATTACTCTCATTCTTTTTTGAAGAAAGTAACAGTGGTATTATGATTTCATAGACATCATGATTTCATAGACATCAGGGCTGGAAGGGACCTCAGGAGATCATTGAGTCCAGCCCCCTGCCCAAAGGGCAGGAAGTCAGCT
>NW_017728947.1:58031263-58048823 GCF_001723895.1 Crocodylus porosus | reverse complement strand
GGCTTTGCAAGGGTTGCTCAGCGGGCCAGCAGTGGCAGTAGTCCCCCCATCCCCCAGCGGGCTTAGTTTAAAGCTTGGTGGAGCAGGTCAGCCAGCCTGGCTGAGAAGAGCCTCCTCCCCAGCGGGGAGAGGTGGAGACCATCTCTTCCCAGCAGCTCGCTGCCTCTCTCGCCAAAGAGCGGGCTGTAGTCATGGAAGCCAAAGCCTTCCTGATGACACCAGCTCCACAGTCTTTGGTTCACTACATGGATCCTCCTCTCCCTCCTCAGCCCATAGCCCAAGACTGGGAGGATCTCAGGATGATGTCAGGACAGATTTTGTTTTAACTGAATTATTATAATACAGTTAAACTCTGTATTGGCATATGGATGCCTCTTCCAAGTAGCCTGAAGCCCACACATTGTAGTTTAATTTCTTCTCCTCTCTGGGATTCAGCATTAGTTACATTGGAACAACATTCAGCTAAAGTCTTCTCATTTTGTGCTGCATGTAGGGTTCCTGTCTCAGACCTGCCAATGCTATACCTGATAACTTCCATCCAGAAATCCAATCCTACCTTCTCTATATGCTTGGTTAAAACAGATTGAAACAAGAATAGGGAGTTCGCACCATGCTAGCCAAAAAAACTAGGTATTGGAAAGTAACGCTTACCAACACCAAGAAGAGGAGAAGCTCCCTCTCTGCTTTAAGCAAAGGTGAAAGAGCTGCTCTCTTGTCACGTGTCCTTCCCCAACTTTAGAGCAATGCTTATCAAGGTGGATATAAACAACTGCTGCTGTGATTCAGCAGAACACATTAAACTTTTCCCAGCAGCACGAGCTAACAGGGAGGAGACTGCAAGTAAACACATCTATTACAGCAAACTGGGAGCTGCTTCTGTATTTTGTAAGAAAAGAAGAAGGAATTAAAAAAGAAACTGCTGGTATAAGTTCCAAATACACATGTGCATGAAATATGAATCTACCCCTAAATAAAGCCCGGACATGACAAATTTGCTATTTCTGGCTTTTTAAGCAATATGTTATTCAGCCTGCCACTTGAATTCATGGGACTTCTGCATGCAGATCAAAAGAAAGATATAACCCTTAGGTGGACTGAAATATGGAGAACATGCTTTTACACAGTTACATTCACCCTTGCACAGAGAGACACCACAAGGATCGGAGACAGGATGTGGGAGAATGAGAGGTCACCATAAGAAAGTATAAAGTGAAGTGGCAATTTGTTGTGCACTACCCAGGTGGACCATTGACTAAATTATTTATCTCGGCTATGGAGGAAATCCTTTCTATGTTAACCAGCCCCCTGTGATTAATAACAATGAATCAACATGATAAATTATTTCTTTAATAAAATCAAATGACACCACATCTTGAACTCAGAGAGAAAGGACACAGCTTTCTTTAAAAAAATAAAACAAACCAAAACAACTAAGCATTACACCCATTCAGTTAGAGTCCATACAGTCTTCCAAGCAAATATAAACCATTCCTTCGCTGTTGCCGTAGCCCCATGACCGTCGGGAACAAAGAAAGCTCTCCAAGCATTTCATATTACCAACAGCAGCAGAACAGTCTAGAATCATTTGACAGCATCAAAACCAGTAGGTCACAAAGTCATAAAAGGAAGAAAATACACTAAAACTACCTTTTGCAGAACTGATATTAACTTAGTGGGTGCATGTACACGTGTGCTTTACTGTTGAGTAATTAGCTCTGCAGTAAAGCATCACAGTCTACATGTGCACCAGTATTAGGACACCATAAATTAATTAACTCTGTTGTAGAATAGTCCTGTCAGGGACAGCACTATCCTATGGTAGAGTAATTGCATGTGCTGAAATGCACATGTAGATGGTGACAGGGGCTGACTGTGGTACAAGGATGCTAAAGAGTGTGGACTACCTGCTGCCTAGCCCCACACCTTAGCACCGTCATGCCTCAACCACCATCCCCTCCGCCGCCCAATGCCATCATTTGGAGACCAGGGCTGATCCCATAGCCATCCTGGGGCTCCTCTGCCCCAGCTCAAAAGTGCTGCAGTCCCAGGCACATGTACAGATTCTGCACCCAGGAGCAGCCGACTCCAGCACAAACTGCAACAGAGTTTATTTCATCGCCTTAATAGCACATGTGGATGCGCCCAGTCTGCAATTCACCTCACACACACAGGCTTGGAAACACTCTTTCCTCTCATTTTCTCTCTGCCTCCTGTGCTAAAGACCCTCCACTTAACCTCATTTACTATATCACAGGATCCAAACAAGCCTTCTCAGGATCCAGCTCAGGTTTAGTCAGCCTAGTCACAGTAATTTTAGGTGGCTTCTGGAGCTCTTAAACCCTGGACTGGCTGCACATTAACACCTTTTAAGTGGCTTAAAGCATTGTTTTTTTGGGTTAAAGTTATGATACTCCAGGGCAGGGTTATAGCTAATCCACCCAATTTTGTTCCTGCTTCATTAAGGTTTGGCCACTCTAGACAGCTATTCCACCCAAGCTGAAGTCCTCCAGCACCCCAGAATGCAGTGGCCCCTCCTGAGTGGGGATACTGGGGCACAGCAGGGACAGGCATGGCACCTCTGCCCCCACATCACTCACTCTGCTCAGGTCCAGCAGTGGAGGGGAGGGCGGGGACAGGGATGGGACTTCCCAACCCTCCTGGGGCTTGGTAGGTAGCTGAGAGTGGCACAGACTCTCTACCTGCTCTATGCAGCCCCAGCCCAGACAGGCAGCACTGAGCCCAGTGTTCTGTGCCCAGAGCCATCAGCTGCCGAGAGTTCAGGGGCTTTAGGCACCCACCAACCAGTGGCTTCAGCATAGCAGGCTGAGGCCAGTTCCCACTGATCCCACGCTCCACCAGGCTGCACAGGGTCTGGCCACCAGCTCCCCCTGCCTGGTTTGCCTAGCAGTGACTGCAGTAAGCAGGCACCCAAAGCTCTAAGGGGCACAATGATTTTCAGACTTCAGGTAGCACCCAGCTGGTCAGCAGCCTGGGTCGGGGCAGCACAGAAGGAGGCGGACTCCAGAGAAACATGGATTAGGCCCCTCAGAGCTTAAGCAGCAAGCAGGTCCTGCCCCTAGCTCCTAGACCTGCCTCTGTTCACCAAGCCTCTGGTGGCAAGTCACAGATGTTCAGGTGAAGGACAGCCAGAGATGGTTCTTCACCTTAAGGCGTGACTGCTCCACTACGCCGAACAACACTAATCTGACTAACATTTGTTTGGCTTACAGCATAAGGTGTAACAAGGCCCTTAGTTTAAGACATCTAAATGAGAATTGGGATCTTCAGGTGCAAAATTTTGACACTTGCTGGGAGGAGGCGCATCTTACTGAGAGGAGGTGCAGGCAGTCAGCAGTAAGTTGAGGGGGAATTGGGCAGGGGGCAGGTCTGTTGGGGGGAAAAGGTGTGACAGATCCAGAAGGGATAGTGAGTCCAGCAGGGAGCTGCCTAGTCTGGAGGCAGGCTGGTTTGGTGGGGGTGCTAAAGATAGCCTGGTCAGGGTCAGCGGAGAGAAGGGGGGCCCTGGGGCTGTGAAGAGTGGCTGGGCTTTCTCAGTCCCAAGCACAGCTGTGTCGGAAATACACGGAAGTTTTCATTCGGCTGGATTAACCCCTTCAGGCTGACTTAACCCATGTTGACAAAAAGTTGATTCTCATCTGTTTAAAACTAACTTTTGTTCAGGCCCACCATAGGGTGACCTTAGCCCTGTGAACGCTTGCAGACCTGGGCATTTAGTTTGCCCTAAGCTTGGTCAGAACGATCTAAATGTGACACTTATACCCACCCTGTCTTGCTCTTGTATGAGCCATATATCTGTCTGTCATGTCTCTTCCCCTACAATTAAGTGGAGAGAGACGGTTACAGCCACAGCTACTGAGGCAATGTCAGAAGGTAGGAGCAGGGCTCAGCATGTGAATATTACTCCCTTTTGTTTCTAAGATTCCCTCTCTTTTCCCTCCTCCCTCTTAAGTTGTATCCTCTGCCTCTTTCTTTTCTCTCCACCATTAATTTAGCTGCCTTTTTATCTCTCCCCCTCTGTTTTCTCTACCTTCACTTTGAACAAGCTAGCCCTATTTGCCTTCCCTAGTCTTGAACCCCTTGGCCACATCCAGATGAGCATGGATGTTTAATCTCTGCACACAAGGTGTGCCACTGCTAGTTATCCCCAGGGAACACCCGTGTCACGTATACTAGTGCATGGCAGGTTACCACAGGTGAGGCAGGGAAGACTGGGGCCAGCACTGGGCTGGCCCCAGCAGCCTTATTTGGGGCCCGGGGGGGTCTCCTGGGGCTACAGCAACAGTGATTCTGCTGCTCAGAGCCTGGCCAGCAGCTGCAGCACGGTTCCTGCTGCTCAGGCTCCAGTTTTCAGTGGTGCATGCGGCCCCCACATGCACCATTCCACTTTTTTTGGCATGGATGTTTTTGACCCCTGGATGTCCAGGGGTCAAAAAAACCCTGTGCTGCTGCCTTGCACTGCAGAGAACAGCCGAACATACCTCACATACATATGTGGTGTTGCATACCTCATAGCTGTGCTCATCTGGCCCTTTTGTCTTCCATTTGCCAATTTAATTACCACTGTCTCTTCCTCTCTCTCCCTGTTTGCCCTCTACTCAATTCTTTTTTCTTCCTCTCTGAATTTCATATTTATCTCCAGTTTGCTGTCCCTCACTCTTCAAAACCCATACCTCTAGTTGGTGCCCTATTCCTTCACTGACTCTTGTCCCCACTTTGGCCTTCCTTTGGTCCCACATTTTTAATTTATCCTTCAGTCTTTTTTGTCTTCACATTTCCGTCTGCCACCCACTCTCTCTCTATTTGTATTACAATGCAATGGGTGACTGGACATATATTACAAGTTATAGACAAAGCTCCGGACATTCATTACAAGTGTCCTGGTGGGAGTCATGTGTCTAAACCTACAGAGGCTTGAAGAGCAATGAAAGCCTCCAACAGTTCAGTAGTCTAACTCCAGTGCACAGATGATCTTGATACACATAAATATATATTCTTTCACTCTGTTGACTTATTTAGACACAGGACTGCAGCATGTAAATTAACTGGAGAGGAAAAGGCGATGAATTGACTCTGGTGTCACTTTAGGTCTCCTTGGCAAATAACTCCACATTGCATTTGTACAGATTGAAAACATTTGTTTATCAGTCTGCGTGGGCAGTGGGAGGCCTGAAGATGAGTATAAGTACCCAAACCAGCACTGTATTCCTAGAGAGTCATGAGAAAGGAAAATAAATTGGGATTTTCCCAGACTTCTCCCTGTCAGGAGCTTCTGTTCTGGGACTAGATAAGCAACAATAACTTGTCCATTTACAATCCAAAGTAAATTAATTATCAAGTCAGTTATCCTTGAGTTCCTTGTAACTCAATGTGAGTAGAGATTTAAGAATCTTCTGTTCCTTTAGCCTTTTCATCCCTCCATCGTTTGAAAATAGAAAGAAAAGTTCTTGGGAGGGGGGACCTCCCAGTCTGTGAAAGGTCACAGGCCCATGAAGTTTTCTTTAATCTGCCTCGCTGACATTGTATACATGGAAATGAAGCAAGGGGCAATAAGATCCGAATGAGATGGAGGTGAGGGAGGTTTGAAGGAGGAATAGGGTAGATGCAGCAGTCACACTCACTCCACATGTTTTCAGATACTCCCAAATATTATGTACCAAACTGAGCCACGCGTTCTAGATCTTCAGATTCTATACAAGAATATATGTTTGGAAAGATTAAAACAGGTGAGGAGGGGAATCTTAGAATACAAACTTTATTGCTGATTAGTATGCATTTTGGCAGAGAAAATCTTATTCTATGGAAAGATAGCTCAAAAAAAATCACTAATCAAAATGCACAGTTAAAATTACATCAGATATATTATGCATCTGCCAGTTAACAGTTGCTTCTTTTATGATATGTCACTCGTCATATCCAGACTCAGAGTAAAAAATGTCTATGTAGATATTTTACCTGCATAACATTTCTGTACTTTATTGTCATCAGTGAGAATGAGCATCAATGAAGGCTGTTTGTACCTGAAAGCTTGCAAAGAAGAATTTTCCCAACTATTTTAGTTGGTCTAATAAAAGATATCAGATTTACGCAAAGAACTTTGTCTGCCTAGCATCAATGAAGGTACTTTTCAGCAGTTTATTTCGGTTTTCTATTGACCTTTGTCACTGAGAGAAGCACCCATGACTTGAAAATAAATCTCAAAACATTTCCTGAAGTGTACATTTGCAAGATATATTTGGAAGTTTTTATCTATGCACAGGTTGTAACTGACAGTCACCCTGATGGAGCCACCTGGCTCGACAGGGAGTCTAAAAGAATTTGTTGCAAAATTCAACTTTGCAAAGATATGAATATTCCGATGAACAGTGAAAAACTGCCAGATCTCCATATTTGGAAATACGGTTTAAAATAGCTGAGGACATTAATAAATGTGTTGGGTAATTTTGGTCAAAACCAAAATTCTTCCCAAATGGGCTGCATGTGCTGTTATCCCAGGGTATATGTACCAAGAACGACATCAGATAACAACTTCAAGTAAGCTGTGCTGTATCAGTTACATCCACTTTAAATTTTTCAAGATCTTCCTTCTTTACAAATGTGAGTTCTTAAAACCATATTTAAAAAATAAGAACTTAGTTTCTAAAGCACCCATTCAATGTCAAATAGGTACAATAAAAGATTCTGTTACAGATATATATGACCACAAACTTCACAATACAGGGTTCGAAAAGGAAACTGGGGGCAGCCTACAGTTATATCAGGTTTTCCACACTCACAACAGTCCTAACCTACTCCACTGATTAGTGTCCCTGGAAGTGTGAAATATCAGCTGCCTCTGAGGTCTGGGTGCAAGCTTTATGTCATGGCCTGCAAGGCAAGCTCTATCAGCTCTCCAATCACTAGGCCCTTCAAGTTCCAGGCCTTGGTAGGGTCTCAAAATGGTTTGTGCATTATGAGAAACAGAGGAGTCCTTTATGATGTCTTACAATAATAAATGGTGTACATAGTCAAAGCACAGACAAATCCAACAGCTTCCAACTCAGCTCTGGAGACACTTCTTAAAAACATGCAAGTAGCAATCTCAGTATTAATTCCTTCTCACTGTTCTCCTGCCTTCAGGCAGCTGCCTTTTCTCCAGCAACATGTTTCTGGGTCTAGCTCCTATGGCCCCTAAACTTCACCTCCCAGTTTGCTTTGGCAGACAGCTCCCTTGCTGCTGGCTCCCTGGGCTGGTATTGCACTACTCAGCCTTCAGCTCTTTCTTAAGCTTGGTCATCTCTGAATCCAGGCTGTGCTGCATTCTCTTGTATTCCACAGGTAAAGGAATAGCTGAATTTTGAAGTGGGTAGTAACAGTACCCAGTAACAAGGCAACAGAAAATGCTGCTTCTATCAAATGAAAACATTTCACAGGAACCAATAAATATTGTTGTTTTTTATGGGAAATGATTGAAAAAATTTGTGCCAGAAAGGTCAATAAGTAAGTAAATAAATAAAATATTGTATTTCTATAAGTTCAAACATTTCACCGTTATCATTTCTTACAGTCTAGTCTATCTAGTCTTCAAAGAGTTTCAGATATAATATTCTACTATACTATGCTATACATAGGGATCTACCAAAGTTGAGGCAACTGCTGGCTGATTTCATGGGCAGATCATGGGCAGGCAGCCATTTTTGTGGGCAGAGAGTAGTGGCAAGGGGCAGAGCTATATGATGGACAGACCTCACAGGCAATCAGTGGCAAGGGGCAGAGGTGGCAGCCATATTATCATGCTGGTAGCCCATCTCTTGCATTCTCCCCCCTCTCCCCCAACCCCAGTGGGCTGCACAGCCAGGCCACAGCAGCCTCAAGGACTGCTGGCTCCCCAGAGGGTGTAAGCATTTTATTTTCAGGGTTTGTTTTTTTTCTGGGAGCCTGCCAAAAGCATGGATCCCATGCTTTTTTGGGAAACCTACCCGAAATCACAGTTTCTATGAAAATCGCAAAATTGCAAGTTCAGTAGGTCCGTAACTATGCAATATAATGAAAATCTTATATTTGAAACTGTTTCCATAAGACCGAAAATAATATTTTTGAATGTTTTGTTTCACAAAGATTTCTTCATTTCTATTTTTTGTCAATGAAACCTCAAAATCTTGAAATTTATTTTAACATAGAAATTCTGTAGCTGAATCAGTTCTAAGGAAAAGAAGAAACCCTAGTGACAAGCAAGTAGAGAATGCAGCCAGAAAAAGGAAATATTTTAAGCCAGGTAGGGCACACATTTGCTAGTTGACTGGAGGATATTTCATCACGGTTAGTCTAACTTTAAGCTAAATCAAAATGCCATTACTTTTAAAGTAATTGCAGGAGTTGACAACAATGAACTCATGTTTTGTGGCAGGATATTGATTTTTATCACTATACCCCAGATCTCATACTTCAAGCTAAAAATACAGGCTAGCAAATCCATATGGTATCTATCTTACATGTCTCTGGCTTAGGTTTTGGCATGCTTAAAACTTAGGTACCTAAGGCCACATTCAAAGTACTTCAGTAGGTGCCTAGACTGGGTGGAAAGCATCCTGTGTACCTGTATCTCTGTTTCTTCAGTACACAAGTGCCTGATGTAAAGTGGCTCAACAATGCTGGGCAAGCAAGAGGGAGCCTGCCTCTGTAGCCTACTACATGTGGCATTCCCCAGGAAGGCAGGAGTCCTGGGTCCTGTTCTCTGCTGTCAGGACTATTTATTCATGATACTCTTCACAATCATTGTTAAAAAACAAAAATAAGCCTGGCAGCAGAGTCTGATACACAGGACAGAAGGCTGAGAAGGCTGAGAGGTGATCTTGTGGGGGTCACAGCAAGGGATTGGAGATGCTCTGTTCACCAGGGTGCTTCTTGGGGTAACAAGGAACAATGGTCACAAACTGACAGACAGCAGATTTAGGCAACATATCAGGAAAAACTTCTTTACAGTAAGTACGGCCAGTATTTGGAATGGGCTTCCAAAGGAGGTGGTGCTCTCCCCTACCCTGGGGGTCTTTAAGAGAAAGCTGGATAGGTACCTGGCTGGGGTCATCTGACCCCAGCACTCTTTCCTGCTTAGGCAGGGGGTCAGACTTGATGATCTGTTGAGGTCCCTTCCGACCCTAGCATCTATGAATCTATGAATCTATGACACTCCCCACCCAGTGAAGCCAAGGACTGCCCCCCACCCTCCCACCCCCAAGGAAAGGCTGTGACCTCCTGACTATACCGGTCAGTTTTAACAGGAAGGATGGAAAGTGTCTCTTTAACCTACAACCTGGGCCATTCTCATAGGAAGTGGAATACGTGGGTTAATAATTATCCTAGGACAAGAAGGTCCAGAAAATCAGGTCTCCTGTTTTCTGAGCAAGTGCTGTAATCACTAGGCCATTGGGCAAGAGATAAGAACCACCATTATCCTTGCCTTTATTTCATTCCTCGCAACATAAATTAGCATGTCTCCCTCCCCCTCCTACCCCCCTCCCCAATCTACTGGCCTAAAGCTCTCCAGGGACCTCAGTAGAGCTTAAGTGCTTTCCAGGAATAAATCTGAAATATAAGAAAGTTTAGGCATGGATATGGCCCTTCTGTGCCTAAGCACTCAATATGAAAGACTCTGAGCATGTTCATAAGCCCTGGGGTAGCCATTATAAGAACATTGCTGTCTGAAATGGAGGTACCAAATGAGTTTTGTGGCTGCTGGTAGAAGGCCAATTTGAATCATTCTTTGGACTGTGTCCTATTTAGACAGCTACAGAACCATTTTGAATCCTGCCCCACCTGGATCCTGGCCAGGTTTCTTAAATCAGACTCCCTTGAGCCAGCCCTTTTTCCAGTCATTCTGCATCCATCCAGAGACAAACCAAAAGCAATTGTTCATTAGACTGGGAATATTGTGTATTCTCTCTGCAGAACAGAGAACACACAAGGAAGAAAAATAAGAGCACTGTGCTGTACTGTGAAGTAATTTGCTTTCCTGTGTCCTTGACATTGGAAAGTACTGCTGTGGTCCTCACTCCCCAAGTCCATTTGTATCATTGAAAGGTAAAGCACTCTTTACTGATATTTCTTCTGCTTCTGTGGTCTGTATTGCATGTTACTTACTGTCATGACAACAATGTTTACAGGCACAATTGCCTGCTAGAGCAAGTAGTGCTTATCACTAAGGAATTTTATACATGAATCCCAGCAAAGCTACTTAAAATGGTATGTGTGCTGAAGTTCACATGCCATGATTCATGGGCACCTGACTGTTTTTCCACATCCTCCTAGTGCTGCAATGAGTGTTAGGCTATCATCATATCATTTTAAAAGTTTCACTTTATTTCCTTCTTGATTCAGTACTTCAGTAAAAAAAAACCAAACATAGGCCACGTTTACAAGCTTCACTTTCTTTATACAAATAAAACCTTTCTACCAATCATCTAAAACAAACAAAGAAAAAATTAAGCACATTGCTATTCTTGTGATATTGGGCATGCAGAGGTGTGTACAGGCAGTCTTCAGACATACGACACAATTGGTTCCTGAAAACTGCATCTTGAGTCAAAACGTCGTAACTCAGAACCAATTTTCCCATAGGAACAATGTTATAAATGGGGGATTGGTTCCTGAACCAAGGTCTGATACCCTATTTTCACCAAAAATAACCCAGAATTTTGTACTCCATCAATTATAGATGAGTAATATAGCTACATTAATGTATTTATATTGAAAATAGCAACCATACTGATTTGGAAGGACTTCTTTGAGGTGACTTGCTGGACTTTTTGAAGGGTTCTTGGCTGGAGTCTTCTCAGGAGTCCTGGCTGCAGGTTTTCTGCAGTCTTGCCTGCTTTCTTAAAGAAAGCGTCCAAGGAAGTTTGGACAAATGTTCTCCAGGGGGATGGGACATGCAGCGAACTTGTTCACTGGCATGGCGTGGTGTTTGAGCAAGTGTCGTAAAGTCAAAACTGACATCAGAAAGTTGAAACAGTGTCAATTTATAAACGTTGTAAATGCCATTCACTGTAACTCAAAACATCTTAAGTTGAGGACTGCCGGTATTAAAATGGGAGTAAGCTTGGCTTCAGGCTTAAGTTTGAAGCTTAGAGCAAAATTGTGGAGCCCTTAATAGCTTGATCAGCACTTCTTCAAGGGAATAGGCCAATTATGAACATTTTCTAATACCTGGTACTCTTTGGGACTATTTTTATGGGTAACTAATACCCAGTTTAATGATTTGGATTGTAATAGTTCTGCTAATTGTTGACAGAGGGATTACATTCAGACTGGAAGCACATCAGAAAAAATTGAACCAATCCTGAATCACTTCATTTCAAGTCCAGTCTAGTATCTAGACATCAGATGGCGCACACAACAGAAAGCAATTGAATTTACTCATCTCAGACTGGTTCAGCAAATCACTAATGTCAGTTAACATAATGGTCCAAATAGTTTTAATGAAAGAAAAAGTGAATTGTAAAAATGAAATCATTTTCCCCTCTTCCAGATTCTTGGCTACCACTCTGTATGACATCTCAATACACTGTATAGAGTTTATGGAGCTGAACAACATCTTTAGAATAAAAAAAAAATCATTGAAACTATTAACAATAATGACATGTATTTTTTATCTACTAAAAACATTCTTTTCCAAGTAAAACATTTACTAAAAGCTCTTGTAGTAAATGAAAAAATTAATTTTCAAATAAAAACTTCAATAATGTATTTGTTAAAATGTATGCAAATACTTTATTAAAAATAAAATACCTATGAAATTTCACACTTGTGATCTTTTATTTTTGGAATAGTTCCAATAATTTATCAATATATATGACTTGATAAATAATCAAGAATATTAGTAGAGTTATAGCATTCTGTTAACCTAACAGATTCTTTCTGTGTCTATTGTAACTTGAGTTAATTGGAGATGAGAAAGCTCATAAATAACAATTGAATAATTGCCCCTTCTTAGGTTGACAAAACTATACCATAGTAATTAAAGTCAAACAGTATGGTATTGAAAGCCAACCAATTTGTTATTATTAAACCAATAACAAATTTCTCCATAAAAAGCTGAAAATATTCTGTACTGCCTTAATAAATTAGAAAAGTAAGATTTTTATTTATTTATTTATTTATTGGTGCACAATTTTCCTGTAAAATTGTGTTTTTGACAGCTTAGAATTCTACATTGCTTGGTGCATACTACACATTTTTTGTCTGAGGTGAAATGAGAAACAGATATCAAAGCAAAGCCAGTCTAAAGGAGCTTTGATCTTTTATGTTAGATATGACCTGAAACAAGGAAACTAAATTGATTTTTCCCCTGTGTATGACTAAATGACAACCTCTGCCAGGTGGTAGAGATTGATTCTTCAGTTCTGAATGGCAGTGTAATAGCAGCACTTCACTGCCAGGTGGAAATACTCTGGAAAGGTCCAGTAACATTTAAAAGATAGAAGATAAAATTAAGCTTTTCTGCAGACCCACAGAGGATTACTTGGTACAGGAATGATGAATTTGTACTTCACAAAAAAACAACAAAATCCCAGACTATGTCAGAATCATTAAACTAGGCATGATAACGATCATTTTATGAAGCTGCAGTTCTCAAAAGCAGATTAACACAAGTAAAATATTACTTAATGAAGTTATAAATTAACTCTTTTGATGAATTTTGGTGATCCTGAATTTAAAATTTTGTGTCCACAAAAATTACAGCTATTTTTTAATGATTTACATTTACTTCATTTATTTTTACTTAGACTAGTTAGGTGACATAAAAGTCCATTTCTGGAAAAGGGGTCAGGGCACTGGCAGCAGGCAAACTGGGAAGTGGTCATCTCTAATACTGAAGGGGCTTTATATCATGGAGGAACTCTCCAAGCCAGTTTGTTCCCAGATACTGCCAAATACATGCCAGTCTAACACTTTATTTGCCACTAATTAGTTCTACAGGAAACCAACACAAGTGACAACATTTGGATGGGGATAGAAACTTCCCTCAACTTCATTCTCATGTGGTGTTTGATTAAAACATGTATGGCAATGTAACTAAGGAAAGAATTACTAGTTGGGCAATGAACCCAGATCTGCAGGACTCAATTCACTGCACAGGCCTGCTCAGGAAGTGTTTATTTATGAAAATAAAATTATAGCTAGAAATTCCTGACTGTAAGATAAGGTGAGTTCTGTACAGCAATGCCATTGCTAGTTTGGCTGGGGGGTGGGGTTAATCACCTTTCCTTTTTAGTCTGAAGCAGTGGTTTATCTTAGGCAGGATATAATTTCATTAGGAATCCCTGGGGTTTATATCAAGTTCTAAATGTTGCCTCTGTTCTGGTGTGAAAGAGGAGAGATATTTATGGAAGCACACATGGGTTTAAGAATAGATGGCGATGCAAAAGTTATTATTCTGGCTTGTTCCGTGGAAAACCTTCAAATCAGAGGCAAGCACTGGTTAATAACTGAACTTATCAACATACATGTCAAAACTAATCTCTTTTTCCATACCAAACATGGGATAAGCATGTATTTGTTCAACAGTGTTAGCTATTCTAAGCATAAATCTCAGCTTGGTTTTGAACTACATGTGGAAGGTAACAGTTTTACAAAACACAGAATTTTTCATAATACATACATCTGTGCCAATCCTGCAGGCCCAGAAACTGGCACAAGAAGCAAGAGAAAGTCCCCACTTTCACATAGAAAATCGTAGAGGTTAGGGTCACAAGTCAATGGGTTAAAGGGAGGGAACAGGTAAAAGGTAAAGAAAAATCAACACTGTGTAGGTTTACCATATTTCTAGTTTCGAAAAAAAGGACACCTGTGGAGAGCGGGGTGGGGAAAAAAGGAGGTGTATGGTTTTAGGAGAGAGATGATATGCCTGTGCCCTGCCCCTGCCACTCACTCCCAAGCCACAGTCCCCAACCTTGCTGGTGCCTCTCACACCCAACCCACAGCCCTCCCCATCCCTGCTAATACCTCTCACTCCTAACCCTCAGCCCTCCAACCCCCCTCATTCCTGCCAGTGCCCCTCAGTCCTGACCTACAACCCCCTACCCCCCCACGGCCCTGCTTTTGATGCAGCTCCCTGCTGCTCCCGAATGATCAACTCTGTGTGGCAGGGCACTAGGATGTGGTTTAAGAGAACAAAGAGCCTGAGAGGTTGCTTGCAGATGTCAGGGAGAGAGTTAATGAGGGACTCATCTGACCAGAAGAGGGCTATATAAGCTCAGAGCCTCCATGGGTCAGGTAATTTCTATCCCAGCAACAATAGGTGGTGGAAGGCCAGGGCTAATGGGGCCTAGCCCTCCCAAACTACTTTTGCAGCGGCCAGCAACAGCAGCAGCACCATGTCACTGCTGTCCCATGGCGCCACCACCCACAGCACCCCAGCACTGTGCCCGGTGCCCCCAGTACTCACTCCTCTGCTGCCGCCACATACCGCACCAGCACACGCCAGCCCTGCAACAGCCCTGCAGGAGGGAGGGACGGGGGCTAGTCCCCCCATATAATATTTTCTCCTGCAGTCTATGCCAGCAACTACAAAGTGAGGAACTCCTAGGTGCCGGTCAGCAGAGCTCCTAAACAGATTTGGATGGAGCGAAACAACTCTGCAGGCCTGGAAACAGAGGCAAGTTCCCTGGGCAGAGAAAGACTGGTTTGCAGACAAGTGACTTTTGTTTTACGTTAGCCCCTAGAGGGTTTAAGGGGCCTACCAGTGGTCCATGTGCCCAGGGAAGGGCTGAGCCAGGACCAGAGGGTCCAAAAGCCCAAGGTGGGGTGAGTGTATAGGGTATAGCTCCAAGCTGGAAGGAATACCTGCTGGGAGATAAGGAAGGTTTGCTTTCTTAAAGGGACAGAGGGCTCCTTCTCCTGTATGTGTCTCTGTTACAGCCCAGGGGCTTATGGCTTAGATTACTGTTTAACCTGTGGTTTGGGTTGGCACAAAGGGCAGTATTGGAGTTTCCATTAGTGCCTGTGAGGCATGCAACTGCCTTGAGCCATGCCGGAGGCAGGCTAAAGGCCTGAGCTATTACTGAGCCCAGAAAGGGGCAGAGTGAAGGAGCACAACGAGAAGCACAGCCCCACAGGGGCCCAGGGCCCAGCAAGCAGGGGCCAGGCATCCAGTGACTGAGGGTGATCAAGTGAAGCTAGTGCCTTGAAGCCAGGTCTGACGCAGCGGGCCTAGGCTAGAAGGCCTAGTGAGACTAAAGGGGCAGATGCTGAGGAAGCTGTGGCCCCAACAGAGGGAACAATGTTACCATAACACCGGCGAGGCATTGGGCACGGTGTAGGGAAGGATTTGGAGCCACACAATTAACCCATAAGGCTTAAGGTGCCCTGAGCAGCACAGTTATGGAGCGAGGCCCAGCGAGGGGGGCCTGAGGACCAGTAAAGACTAGTGGGGTGCCAGGGAACCTTAACAGGGATTCAGGAAAATTGGGGCCATGCAAAGGCCCTTGGGCAGCCTCCCTATTTATGTATTCCATCAAGCCATGGCAGATGAGACAGGAACGTACCCTAAGGGCAGAGTGGGCATGGTTGCAAAGCCACCAGGGGGCGTCATGGCCACCCCTGGCATCCCAAACTCCCACAAAATGGCCAAATGATTGCAAATAGTTTAAAAGCAATCAGAATTTTCAAATGAGTTTAATTACATGCTGGATGACACCTTTGAGAGAGAGGAGAGAGATCTGCATGCTACATGACAAAACATGAATCAAAGTGATGCCCCTAATAGCCAATGGTCTTCTTTATGTACTTAGAACATAATGAACAATAAAGACAAACAGTTTTAAAAAACAAGATTTATTTTTAAAAGTTTGAAATAAGTTTACTGTTTAAAAATGAGGATCAATTTTAGGAAACAATCACAGAAATCTTAGTTCAGAGCACTATTAACAGCAAATACAGGCATCAATGCACATACACACTTGCAGAATATCTTTGTCCCTAAAACTTTTTCAACTGTCCCTTCAGTTTTAAATCATTCCAGCATGGTACAGTGTTTCCTTGTGATTACTAGCATTTAACATTGACAACTATTCTAAGTCTAATATAAAATTATTAATTCTAATATCCTGTTCATGACTGTGGTGCATGAGTTGAAAAATCTGAATTAGTACATGTATTATGAGCTCCCTCTGTGTGTCACCACAACCTAATTACTAGCATTTTCAACTTTGCTTCAGATAGCCATGGATCCAACTCTTCCCTTAAATATGGATTTATATTCTACTGTGACAAAGCAGTTCTGTTACATGTTAAAAATGCTGAGCTTCACTTTCCTCTGATTTAGACTTGTTATTTGGTTGACTTCAGAAACTGGATTACTTCATTGCTACTAGCATAAATGAAAGAAATCTCAACCCTGCTGTTCTTTACATCAGACATTAAAGAGAAGACCCCTTCTGACATTCTCTTTAATGTCAGGCTGGTCAGAAGTTAATAATCCCATAACATTAATGAAGAGATCCCAGGATAACCCAGTGCCCCGACCAGTAACCCCTCTCACTGAAACAGATTCTAATTAGGGCATTGTAAACCTGAATTGAAATATGACAAGGCCTAGGAACAAAACAGATTTCTGGCTTCTGAGGTTCATGTTCATAGCCTGGTGTAACATACCAGGAATAAATTGACCCTGGGTCTTTAGCTAAAACTTGGACTCATATTAGATCACTAATAACACATCCTGTTTTATCATGGATATTGTACAAAACCCAGTGCCATGTCTATAGGGAAAAAGCTCCAAATGACTTAAATAGGCTTTGATTCGGGACCTAATTGAAAAGCTAGCAACCTACATGACAGTGGCCATGTCTACATGAGTTGTTTATTACAGAGCTGACTACACTTGCAGTCCTATTAGGCTTCAGTAAACTAATTAACTCCTCCATAATTTGGTGCTTGTAACTAGATACAAGTACTACCCTATGGTGGCATTCTTTAGTGCACAGCAATGCACATCTAGATGCTGACAGGGCTGGCTGGGCCACAAGGATTCTTCACTGTGGGGGCTGCCTGGCAGCTAGCTCCACACTGGAACACCCCTTTGTGCCCTAGGCCTCTATTTCCTAAAAAAAAGGCATACTTGATATTTATATTTCAGCTCCTGTGTATACTAGACCCTACGGGCTTTTTTATATGTGCAAGCAGTGCTTTGAAAAGCACCCGGCACTGCAATGTGTGCAGTTGTATAAGTGGCAAAACACATGTCAGCATAAAGAAAATGGTGGCGGTGCACTTTTGAACTAAAGCACCTCAGAGGCAGCACACTGCACATCAGCTCGCGTGTGCAGCAGACTTAATTAATCACATCTGCTCTGAAGCGGTAGATCTCCAGCACATTGCAACACAAAAAGGTACGTGTATAAGTGCCCTGTGTGTATTATGCAGGAACGGAGAACAATTTCTGTTGCTAAAGAGTGTGAAACTACTGAAACATCTAATTTTTCCACTATTTCATAGTTTCATAGTTTCATAGTTTCTAGGGTCGGAAGGGACCTGAGCAGATCATCTAGTCCGACCCCCTGCCATG
>NW_017728947.1:58009528-58031163 GCF_001723895.1 Crocodylus porosus | reverse complement strand
GTAAGCCTCCTTTTTAGCAAGGAGACATTCCCGGATGCTTTTGGTGAGCCATGGAGGCTTGTGTGCTCTCCTGCTCCCTTTGATCCTCATTGGGATTACCTTCCTTTGTAGCAGGCCACATATTTTGGAGAAGATTGAGATACTTGAGGCACATCAAACAGTTTGAAAATATTTCTCTCTCTGCAGGTTTGGGAGTTGGCAGTAGGATTTGTATAATTTTTAAGGCATGAGTTGACAAATTAATTCAAAGTAGTATCATTTCATTTATTCCCGTGATAAAAAGTGTGTTTACTACTTGCTTATGCTATAACCTGCCACATGCATTCCATTGTGTTGTCCAACTGAAGTTGGTAGCTTCTTCAAGTCTGATATACAGACCACTTCCTGGACATTTTCAGAATAAAGTATTTTGAGAATTAGAGTAGGAGTATTGTTTTGGAAAAGGACGGGATTCCAGAAGAGCATCTGTCTCTTACCAAGTTCTTTGCTGAAAAACCAAGTCAAAGAATCGCTGGTTTAAAACATTAGCCATGACAGCTTTAGAGAGATCTACATCCACACATAAATAAAAATACACATTCAAAATCAGCAAAATGAGACCTTAGGTTCTGGGCACATCTACGTGAGATGCTTTACTTAAGATTAAAGCAAATTACTGGCAGTAAGTGTTACCATCTATATGTGCAGATGCATACCATGCAGTAATTTGCTCTAATTGTAAGTAAATTTGCTACCTGCAAATACAAGTAGCAAATTTACTTGAAAGTATTTATTGCACGGTACAACACGTGTAGACAGCCAACCAGGAGAAAATGTGCTCCCAGTCAGCCAGGCAGCAGGGGCAAGAGATTGCTCTCTGCCCCCAGGAGCTATCTGCTGCCAGGGCAGTCTCTGCCACCAGAGCCCAGGTGAGGCCAATGTCCCCCTGCCCCGGTAGCAGGGAGTTGCCAGCCCCTGCTTCACAGTTGCAATTCTTATCTCCCAAGCCCCCCTCCACAATCATGGAGACGGGGCCGGGAGATTCTTATACCTTCTAGCCCCCACTCTGTAACCATGGAGCAGGGGCTGGGAGCTCCCCCTGCCCCAGCAGCAGAGATATTGTTCCTGACTGGACTCCAGTGGTGGTGCCAGCCCTGGCAGCTCCCAAGGGCAGGGGTCAATCTCCCAACCCTTGCCAGAAGACAACTGTCTCCTGGCCTCTTGCTGCCTGCCAGCCCAAGAACTAGCACCCAGGGGAAGCCTAGAGCTCCCACTGGCTGCTGCAGGGCCGGGGGGGCAGAAGTAGACTGCTGCCATGAGCAGCAAATCTACTCCCATTTCCCGGCACATGTGCATGCCTGCTTGGGGTGGGTTTACTCTAGAGTAAATTACACTAGAATAAACCCACCCTGGCGCATTTGCATGGGTAGACACATCCTCTCTGTTATAATCCCAGAGAAGTCTTAGTCCCTAAAGTTGTTCTTTATGTTGTTCTCTACTGATTGACTCTGGGAGTAACAATAATGAACTTCAGAAGGCACAGTGCGGGATTCTATTCTCCTGGCTTAGCTGCATTGCCAAAGGGTTGATGGGGAGAGTTGAAAGAGAATAATATTGTAATAATATTATTAATAAGTTCAAAAGTATTTAGGCAATCTCTTGCTCTTGTTTAGCAAAAGCTCTCAAGGCTCTGCCTCAGCCACAAACTGTTGGCTTGCTCATACTTTTCTGTTTGTTCTTGCCATTTTATAGTGTATCCTTAGGGCATTACATAAACCATGAGGGGTTTTTTGCATATAGACTTGTTCTAGAGAAACAGTATTTGTTTGCTTCACAGAGATTTATGTATATTTTTTTCTGCAGTTCAAGTTCAAGTGAGCTTAAGAAAATCAAAATGAAACTCAGTCAGAACTGTGTTCCCCCTGATTCAGTTGTACTAACAGGCTAGATACAGCACATTTCACAGTTAAAATGGAAATATCATTCATTGAGGGATGAAGTAGGCAGATTTGTATAAAGTAACTGGCAAAACCATTGTCCAAAACTGCTAATCATGTCCTTTTTGAGGCTTAGGCAAACTCAGAAATCATTTCTATTTTTTATTTTTGAACTAAATAAATGTCTCCTCTTTCTCTCTGTCTCTGAGATAAACAGTGGAAATAAAATTTCCATGAGAAAGTCTATTCTTGCGAATCCCTATATTCTCATAAAAAATGCATAACAACATACCAAAAATTAAAAGTGCCTCGATAATTCCTAAATACAAGTCAAAAACTCCTACTCAGCATGAACACTTACCAAGTTACAGCACAAAATGGTCCCTTAGAGAAAATCCTAAAAAGCAAAAAATGAAGAACTGGGGGGAAGGGAACCTACTGTTTTGTGTCCCTTCCTCCCTTCTCCCTCTGTTTTTTGTTGTTTTCTTTTCTTCCCCCTTCTGTAGTGACTGAGTGACAGGGCTGGTTCTATGTGGGGCTGGTTTAAGTAACTGATGGGTTGGGCTAGGATAGGTAGCCTTATAAAAAGACAACCCCTAGCAAACTGTGGAAGCAACAAACAGAGGGCAGCAAATAGGAAAGGAGTTTGCCCAGGGAATTCACCCAGGAGGGAGCCAAGGAGCAAGACACTCTGTGCATGCAAATGTGTGTGGGTGGAAGTGTGGGCAAGGACCCTGGTGGAGGCATTTGTTGTGCAGGTTCTTGTCATGTGCCATCTATACAGCATAGGTGTGCTCCAAGGAGCAAGGGAGGCATACATGGAGTCTGGGTCAGCTGTTGTGACCTGCATGGGATATGTCATGATCATGTTCATCCTAGAGGATCCTGCACGTGAGCTGATGTCTGCCCTGCAGGACAAGATTCACAGGTTGGATGTGCAGGAATCTATGCTGCGTTATATCTAGAACCAAGAAGATTACTTGGACAAGAGTTATGAGAGCTTGGTACTGGAGGAGCCAAAGGGCAATGAGAAGTAGCAGCATATGACTACTGAAAGAAGGAGGGCTCCCTGAACTGAAGAGGAGTAAATTGAAGTCTGCAACTGCTTTCAAGCACTATGCAATGGAACTGATGAGGAAGAGGCAGAGAAGAGGACATCTGCAGGCATGAGGAAAAGGGAGCAGCAGCAAAGTAAATTTAGTTGCAGAAAAATTGCAGCACAGTACATTTAGATTGGATATCCAGAAGAACTTCTTTACTGTGAAAATAGTGAGGCAGTGAAATAGACTGCCTAGAGAAGCTGTGGACTTTCCATCACTGGAAGTATTCAAGAAGACTTTGGACAGACATGGGGATGATCTAGTCCTGGCTATGCCTATTTTCCACCATGGGTATTTCCCATGCTTCTGGGCTTTGCTGGTCGCTCCTGCCCTACTTTCTGCCACCCTCCCTATTTTATGCTATATGTGTCAGGGTGTTTTTAAGCCTCCCCAGAGGCATTGGGTGTTGGCTACAGCTTTGTCTGGGGACTTCAAGTTGTGTGTGCTGAATCTCCTGCTAGGAGATAAACTGTAGGTTCTGAGCTACAGGGTCTTGCCCCTTCACTCAGGGTCAGACCAATCATCATATCTGAGGTCAAGAAGGAACTTTACCCCCTGGTCAGATTCGTATGGACTGTGGGGGCTTTTGCCTTTCTCCGTAGATGGGTGCTTGGACCTCTACCCAGGACCTCTTGAGCATATTTTGACAACATTTTATAGAAGCAGGACATTGTCTACCATGGCTCCCCTGCTTTACCTGTGGCAGATTAGGGTGTTAAGTCTATGTTGGGTCAGGGTTGAGGGTGGATTTATGTAGAGTTTAGATTATGTTTGTATAGAATGGTTTGGGTAGGGATGATCCTGCCCCTGGAAAGGGATTGAACTAGATAACCTCTGATGGGGTACTTCTCTGTGTTTATTACTATATGAGATGTACCTCAATGGAGATTGGTAAAAATGTTTCATCTAGGCATGGGACTAGATTTAGGCTTTGGAGCTGAACACTTGAATTTTGAATTTGGATATGCATCCAGATTTGCACCTTTGGCCTAGCTCTACTTTCATTAGATCCTCAGGGAAACAGGAGGGCATCAGCAAATAATGGGAACATGGAAGTTTCCTGTCAAACTATAAAGGATCATATGAAGATGAATTTGTGGCAAACAATAAACTTGCCCTCTGCTATAGATGTTGCCACGTAGGGTTCTGTATAGTGCTCAGTTACCACCCTCCTTGCTTCAAAGGTAACTATAATTTTAACCTCTTTTCACTAGACACACCACCACACACCTCCTTTGACCTCGTGAAAGCCTTTGACACTGTCAGCCAAGAAGCCCTATGGAGGAACCTTCTGAAGTATGGATGCCCATCAAAATTCCTCACCATTCTTTGCCTGTTTCATGATGGCATGCAAGCAGTGGTCCTCAATAGAAGATCTATCACAGATCCTTTTGAGGACCACTGTTAATGTCGAAATTAAGCAAGGCCGCATCAGCGCTCCAACACTCTTCTCAATATTCCTTACAATGATGCTACATCTGAGCACCAACAAGCTTCTAGTTGGAATGGAACTAAACTACCAAATGGATGATAAACTGTTTAATCTCAGCTGACTCCAAGCCAAAACCAAGACCACCCAGACCTCAATCATTGAGTTCCAGTATGCTAATGGTGCTGGAGTGTGTGCTTACTCAGAAGCAGACCTTCAGGCAATCATCAATGTTTTTACCAAGGCATACAAGAAAATGGGACTGATGCTTAACATTCAGAAGACGAAGGTCCTCCGTCAACAAGTTCTTAATAAGCAGTTGCTAGTGCCAGTAAGTCAGATTCACAGTAAGACTCTGAAGAACACTGAGTATTCTTGTACCTTGGAAACAGTCTCTCACAGAAGGCTGACATCAGTGAAATCCAACATTGCCTGAAGAGTGCATCTTTCAGACACCTGAGGAAAATGAGTATCACAACATCAGATCGAAAACCAAGCTCATGGTTTATCAAGCAGTCATGATCCCCACCTTATTGTAAACAACTGAGACATGGACAATATACAGGAGACACCTCAAGTCCCTGGAGAAGTACCATCAATTCTTCTGGTGAAAGATCCTTCAAATCCAGTGGGTAGACAGACACACTGACATTAGCATCCTCTTGCAAGCAAATACCATGGGCACTGAGGTGGTAATCATCCAGCATCAACTGTGCTGGACCAGCTACATGATACAGATATCTGACTCCAGATTCCTAAAGCAAGTTTTATTCCTCCAGCTCAGTCAAGGCATACACTTAAGAGGAGGGCAGAGAATCCACTTTAAGGACATCCTCAAGGCTGACTTGAAAAATGAAACGTCAATATCAACTCATAGGAGACTAACACCCAGGACTGCCCAAGATGGAGGAAGAGTCTACTGCAAGAATCTCAGTACTTTGAAACCTTATGATGCCAACAGGAGACAGAAAAGTGGGAGCAGCAGAAACAGCATCATGGACAGAATCAAGAATCCAGAGCTACCCACTCCACATGGAAATACATGCCCAAGTTGCAACAGAGTCTGTCAATCCTGGATTAGCCTTGTCAGCCATCTTCAGACTCACAGATAAAACAATCATGGGTCAATCATTCTGAACTATGAGAGATTGCCGTGATGAGACACACCACCAGCTTCCATCCTAACTGCACCATCCAATCCATCATCTACATAACTGTTATCTGCTCTGATACCACTGACCAGGATGCACACCTTGGATCTGGAGCAGGAATTCCTTTGCTTACAATACAAACCCCACACCATAACCATTCAGATCAACAGAACCATGTTCAAGCTCCATTCTGACCTACTGTGGTACCAGCCTGTAACAGGGAACCCTAGCTCTGTAACTAGAGAGCAGTGCAGCCCCTGTAAGGGGCAGAGTCTTTATAGCATAGGCAGCCAGCAGAGCGGGGGTTGAAGGACAGCCCTGTAGTCAGGTCAGCTGACTGGGGGGGCATCACATGACCAGAAGAGGGCTCTGGCCAAACCTACATAAACCCTGGGATTGAGCCAGTCAAGAAGGCCAGCCCTGAGAGTCATGGAGTGCAGTGCTTGGGGCAGCAGCACAGTGGGACCCTTGAATCTACAGTGGGGCTGGAAGAAAGCAGTTCTGCAGGCCTGAGAACAAGAAATAGCTACCCTGGGCAGAAATAAAGAGAGATACTTGTTTTGCAGGCAAGTGGCCTTTATTTTATATTAAACCCAGCAAGGATTTGGGTGTCTAACAGGAGGCTGAAGTCCTTTAATTTAAGTTGTTCTTGTGGCTTGGGTTTGGGACTAAAGAGGTAACTTGAAGGTCCTGTTCTAGGGGTGCATGATTGTCTTGAGCCTGGAGCAAGGCAGCAGTGGGGGCCAGGGACCCAGCACCTGAGAGGGGCAAAACCAGGGCTGGGGCCCAGAGGCCAGGCCTACAACAGTGGGCCTCTGCTGTGGGACCAGCCAGAGTAGAGGGGAGTGTGAGGGAGAGAAGGAGCCTGCAGGCTCCGGGGCTCCCCACCCAAGCGGGAACCCGCGAGTCATGTGCTCACAGGCCCAAGATGTGTGGGAAAGGGAGGGGCTGGTACTCCGGGGGCCAACATAAAAGGGAGGCCGGGCATGACCAGGAAGGGGGCGGAACCGGAAGAAGGCAGCAACGGAGCTGAAGCCGGCCGGAGCACGTTGCAGCAGATGCGAGCAGCTTTCAATTGTGGTAGGAGGCTTTGGCGAAAGGGAAAGCCCCAGCGGGGCTTTTGAGTCCAGGCATCTATCCCTGCAGGGCTTCGGACTGTTGTCTTGACCAGCCAGGAGCGGCCGGGACTCGGCAGGAGCCGAGCACCTTATAAACTCTAGTATAAGGGCACTCTCTGACTGTGGCTACCGTAGTCCCTGTAATAGCGGCACAGCTCAAGAGTGAGCCCTAACTGTGACCAAGGGAGGTCAACTAAACCCTCACAGGGGGCTCTTGGGGAGCCAAAGAGGGGGTTCAAACCCCACGGGGGGGGCAAGTTTGTATCGGAGGATGACTGCAGGTGGCGGGAGTAGCCGCTCCGACCGAGAGAACCGTCGTGAGCACAGCGCCGGTTTTGATTTGCATCTTTCTTTTGTGGCCTGCCTGAGTGACGGGCAGAGACATCGCTGGACCGGACAGTTGGCCACCACCCAGTGGAACAGGTGAGGGTGTAGGGGTGGCGGAGCCCTCATCAACGCGGGACCCGCGGGACGCTGGGGAGTCTCATATTTGGACGACACGCACCGGACCATCAGAACCAACTCTATTAACATCAAAGTCATGGCAGGCGAGGCAAGCACGTGTAAAATGCCCAACCACAGGTGAGCGGAGCCTTGGCACCCAGTAAGCGGCCCCAACGCAGGGAGGCGTTCGAGGCCTTACCCCGACAGGGAGGAAGCCAGGAAGACTAAAACCCCAACAAAGGCAGGAAGGCCTGAAGTGGCCTGGAGATGTGGCCTGAAGTAGTCACCTGATTGGTGACTCAAAACACCTGTGAGGCATGGGGTGTGGTTTAGGGAAGAAATGGAGCCACGCAATTAGCCCCTAAGGCATGGACCCCTGACACCTGGGGATCATTAATGTAAGATCAGGACAGCCTCCAGTGCTTTAATAACCATTTATACCAAGGTGTGGTGGATGAAAAAAGGGTGGATTTCCCCGAGAGGAGGGTGTAAGGAATTTGCTTAGCCTCTAGGACTTTATGGTCACCCCTGCAGATGGCACCCTGTTATACAGCCCTATGATGATAACAACAGAATCCCTCTTGTCTCCAACAGCCCCAGGTTTGAACATCTTGGATCCATCATTAATGACCTGCAACCCCTCCTGAAAAAATGATGATTATCTCAAGGAAGCCTTGGAGACAAGCCTGTCTTACCTTACAGGCAGCCCCCAACCTCAAATGACATCTCTCCAGAAACAGAGTATCTAGCTCCTATATTCACCATGGCACCAGGTATCATTCCAGACCCAGATGCCAGCTGTGCCCCTTCATCAACTTGGATCACATCATCACTAGACCAAACCAGAGGGATTATAACATTTGGGGTTCATTCACCTGCTTCTCTACCAATGTCATCTGTGCTGTCATCTGCTTACTATGCTGCTCTGCTATCTACATTGGCTAGATGGGGGTGATCCCTACACAAAAGAATGAGAATGAGTAGACACCAATCTGACATCAATTCCAGAAAGATACTGAAGTGGCAGAATACTTTAATCTCCATGGATATTCCATCACTGATCCCCAAAGAGCTGTTCTTAAACAGCAAAACTTAAAAAAAAAACTTGAATTCAAAATTGCAGAACAAGGCATCATGGACAGACCAGGTTGTATTAAATATGGTGTCAACAAAGACTGTGGATTCTTACCCCATTATCTGTTCTAGCTTCTATAACACTTATGTCCCTCAGTGGATTAACTACTTTGTTTATCCTATTTGATTTCTTCAACCCATCTTCACCTTTCTCAGCAGTGCCTCCTTCCCCTATCCTGTCCCCCCTCTTCCACCATCATTTGAATTTAAATAATTTTATTCCTCCATATTTAATACCCCCTGCTCTCTGCAAGTCCATTCATAGTATCTAGTGAAGTAGGCTGTCACCTACAAAAGCTTATGCATTTCTGAATGAGGTGCTACCCTACACTATCTTCTTCCTAACCTTCCCATTACTACCCTAAGCTGACTTCAGACATGAAGCAATAGCTATTGCTTCATATGTTCAGTGTGTTTATATTTGTTATGAAATAGATTCATTCCTATTATGGAATATGACAAGTTCTTTTCTTTCATTTCACTGTAGTTGGCTATAAAATACCATTAATGCTTAAAACATTATGGCTTTCTGTGGTAAAGGAATTACTCTGAAGTTAGAGAAGCATTGCCTGTCTCTCTGGAATGCCAATACAGTGCACAAGCAGGAGTGTAGGTAGTTATGTCCCCTGGTGCTGGCCAGTTTGTATTCCATAGTCAGATTACAAAT
Organism: Crocodylus porosus; assembly: GCF_001723895.1. Classification (NCBI taxonomy): domain Eukaryota; kingdom Metazoa; phylum Chordata; order Crocodylia; family Crocodylidae; genus Crocodylus; species Crocodylus porosus. Next base: position 58,022,204 of record NW_017728947.1, on the reverse strand, counting down.
TAGAGCCTTTTGTATTAATAAACTAAAGCCAAAATTACTATACTTTTTCCTGCCACGGTCAGACAGCCACTGCATTCTTCTTTTACTTCATTCTCTCAGAACTGAATACCAGCTCTTATAGCCTCATCTGTTTTCATTAGTGATGCAATACAATTACCTGACAAAAGGGAATGTGGACATAAACTACAATATTGACGTAGATTCAGACAATTTATCACAATATAATACAATAAACTTACCAGTTGGAATTGGTCAGTTTAGAGAAAATGGCAATCAATTCATATTTTGTCTCAAAGCAGCAACTAATTTCAAAGTTTTGAAGGATGTAGGCCAGTATTTTCAAAGCTGGGTATTTAGGGTTAAATAACTACATCCATATTTAAGTATTAAATAAGGGGCTATTTTTTTTTTCAAAGGTATTAAGCAAGCACTTCCAGTTGCATTTGAAGTTTTCATGCTCACTTCTGCCCAGCTTTTTACTGATCATGGGTGCTAAATTCTCAATTGAGCTCTAAATGAATGATTCAAAGATTATTGCCAGGAAAATCAGTAATTTTAAATGAAGCAACCATTTAACTTTTAAGATGGAGCAAAATGATATGGGAGAGGAAGTTGACTGTCATCAGTCTTAATAAAAGTTTGGTAGGGATTATAATAGGACACCAGGGTGATAGTCCCTGTTCTTATTAATAGTATCCTAACTGACAGCAAGTCAGGGCCTTAGTTTTATGTCAGTTCTAAGCAATTTGTGTGATTACTGTGTTCCCATTATTATTATCATGAACTTATATGTTACTTTGGTTCATTATGGTTATGACTGCCATTTTTTTCCATTCTGATTAATTTTACCCAGCCCACAGGGACTGGTTCTCACTCTTGCATGGGAAAGGAGCCATAAGGCAGATATCTATACAATTCAGAAATCCACTAAAGCTCATCATCCTGTCAGAATGTATAAAGAGGCCTTAAGATAAATGAGAACCAGATCATCTGATTGTGCAATGTGATGGACCAGGAATGTGTAAAAAGTGTAGGGATGGGTAACGTGAACAAGAAAGTAACATCTGAGAACCATAAGGCAGACAATACCTCTGTACTGGAAGGTTCCTACTTTTTTCTCTTTACCATGAGTCAGTATAAAAAGCAAGCAATTACGTCAAGTATTAATTATGGTCCAAAACACAATTCCGTTGTCCTAATGACATCACAGACATTTAGGACTTGTCAGCGTGTCCCCTGTGCTGAGCCTCAGACTGGGACTGACAAGTGATCCCTGCCCAGTTGCTCCTCCTTAGGATGATACACCAAACCTCCAAAATTAAGCAATGTAGTGGCTTAGAATATATCAGATCGTGTAACCCAGCACTACTCTCAGATTCTCTGTCTGGCATGTGCTTCTTGGTGCACCTTCAAGGTAACCCTAACTAGTAGGGCTGTGCGAAATTTCACCGGCAATTTTGTTTCAATGCTGTTTTGACCTATTTTGAGCTCAAAACAGCGAAATCGAAATGAAACAGAGAGCTTTGAAACAGCCTCACAACAAAATGAGGCAAGTTGAAACATTTTGAAATTTTCTAAACGTTTCGAGTTTCGAAGCTCAAGCTGGCTTGCCTGCAGGGAAACAGAAACTAAAGTAAAGAGAGGGAGGAGGAAGGGGGGTGGGGAGGACTGCTCTCATTATTGACTGTGTAGCTGGCCAGCGACTGTCATCCTTTCCTGAGGTCTCTTCCAATCCCAGTGCTCTGGGGGAGGGATGGAAAAACTGCATAAAAAGCGGCATTATTTTGCCTGTCAGCAGCAAGAGGTGCGGGGTCCCAGAACCCAGATTCCGCCTACACCTATCTCTTGACAGCTGGCAGCCTTCTTGGTCTCAGCAGGGCCTAACAGGCCTGCAGTTTTCACCCCCCTGTGCCCCAAGACAGACACAGTCAGTTTCACAAGCACCCATATCATGAGTTTTGCCTGTCAGCAGCCAGAGGTTCAAGGCCCCAGAAGCCCCTGCTTCTATCTCCTTGAAAGCTGGCAGGCTTCATGGCCTTAGCAGGGGCTAGCATGCCGGCAGTTTTGACCCTGCTGTGGCTTAACACATACACGTGACATGAATTTTTTGCTTTCAAACCTTGAGGTGCAGTTTCTCTGAAACCCCTGCATCCCTCTCCTTGAAACTCAGCAGGCTTCATGCACTCAGAAGGGGCTACCATTTCTACAAGTTTCATCCAAATCAGACCAAAAATGACAATGTTATAGGCTGTTTTGAGCTTCCCCATTATAGCCTCTGGGCAAAACAGCGAAACTGTTTCGATTAAACAAAACAGAACAGCGGTTTCAAATCAAAACAAAATTTGAAATGAAATGCTGTTCCATCGACATGCAAGTTGAAATGGAACAGGACCATTTCGCACAGGCCTACTAACCAGTCACCTGAGTTTTGGCAGGTGCTAAATGGAAGTGGGTGGACAGGGCTTACCTCTCAACAATAATCCTGGGCTAAGCACAGAGACAGTGAAGATGTGGCCTAAGAGTATTTTTTTAAATCTATATAGAGACAATATTTGAAAATAAAAGACATCCGGTGCTCTGCTAATAATTAAATAAAACACATAAAAAAGATAAAAATGAGTTCTGCTTTCCATGTGCTGTTTGGTGCGCAAGCAGTTCCAAATTGGCTCTTTTTTTTTTCTGGTCTTGCAGACATTTCTGTGAGAGAAGAAAAAAAAGGAATTAGTCTCAGAGGCCAAGAGCAAGTCATCTGCAAAGCCCATTTTAATGATGGAATGCAGCTTGTTGTTCATTCACTTTTTGTATGGGTTCTGCTTCTTTTCACCAAGGTAAACATCTCAGGAATGTCAGGATTGAATATCCAAAATGTCATTTCTAACCATTGCCTACAAATCTGACTGCTTTGTTTATCACAAAGCGACTAAAATGAGCAGCATGTTTGTCAAAGCTGGTAATATGAGTGCAGTATCTCGCATATTTAGTGCAGGTCTGGTCAAGATGACTATTCCTTATGCAGCGTCCTTGAAGACTCCCCTTCCCCTATTTCCCCTTTTTAAATTCTCCTCATCTAACATTTTTAATCTCAAAACCATCAACTCATCTCCCAGATCACATTTTTTATGGAAAAGGCAGATTTGTAATTAGTCTTTAAACCACTCAAACTTTGCACGCAATTATCATAAAACACACAACTGAAGAGATCCAAAAGACCCTGTATAACAAGTTGCCTCCTCATCCCAAAAATGTAATTATCCCCTCGCCCACAGGAAAGCTTAGAAAAACAGATATGTTTTGCAGCATATCCTGTGGGACGCCAACTCATTGATAAAAGAAGATTCTGCCTATAATGATTTAATTTTGTCAATAAGAATTTTGTGTGCATGATAACCACTGGGTAGGAGAAAAGTGACCTAAGGCATTCTCTGCCTTCTCTAGCTGTTCTAGGCATTGTGATTTTTTTTCAAGAGAGATAATGCTGGTACTACTCACTCTGATAATAAAATAATAAATAGTAATACTACTACTACCACTAAACAGGACTCTCACTGACAGCACAGACTGATACCAGGTCACATCATCCACAGGTGACTGGTAAGGGGATATGGGGGGGCACGTGCTGCAGTTTTTTTGATGCGTGGGCAGGCAGCATGTTGGGGGAAGGGGCACTAAGCCATGACATAGAAGTACAGGAGTAGATATGGGGCTTTTGGCCTGCCCCTGGCCCCCCCAGACTCAGGAGACACCCCTGACATCATCTCTAACAGGGAAAACTCACTGTCTTATGCCAGCTATAGACAGAATGAAAGAAAAAAAAAAAAGCTCACATCCCCTCCAACCCCCAAGCCCAGCTATTCATTATTTTTAGCTCTAACAGACTTGTTTTTAATGTCTAGGTTGCCACATGGTTCTCTTAAATCACCCTTAAATCTTACTTTTGTTGCTATAATGATGTAAGCACACTTAAAGCAGCAGTTGCCCTTATAGCAATACAAAAACACTTATATTAGTGTAACTTATCTTGAGTCAAGAACCAAAACAAACAATGCAAGTATAAAGCATTTTACTTGTTAAACCACATCTGTTAGGACTTTTACCAACATAATGATGTTGCTAAAAAATCACACCACTGGCCAATATTGAAATCATAGACCAGTGCCAACATGTCCTAAATCACCTTTATATATTATCTCTGATTAATTGAGCAGTAACCAAGAATAATAAGCATTGAACTTTGCCTTGGTAACTCAGTCCCCACAGTTGTCAGAACTGATATACAGTATTTCTAGAGCCAAGTTACACACAGGTATATATGCCACCGCTGTAACCAACTTGAGTTTATCAAGAAGCCAGAGAAGAAAAATGTAAACAGTTCTGAAGAAATTAAAGCTTAGAAATGAGTTTATCAAGTAAACCATGTAGCAAGTAAACTACAATAGTCTAATCTCTTCAGGTTATTAGAACGTGAACCAACACCTATAAAATAGGACAATGTGCTTCATTCAATGTATGCCCTTTGCAAGATATTACCAAAAGACCTTCTATTTTTTCAGAATGGTCATTAAATTCAAGATCTGGTTCATTCAAGGGATTTGTACAATGTACACAGTTTTTCTCCTTAATCCCAGCTATTCTCATTACCTTTTTAATGTAACCAGGTACCTGCCTGAAATTAACAGCAGTTGTACATCTAAATACCTTGGAAGATCTGAGAAGTGACTTGCTTGGGTCACACAACAAGTCTATATTGACACAGGGATTTGAACCTGGGACTTCCAACCCAGCCCGCTTACTGCTGAACCAGCTCTGCTATTATAGGACTGTATGAAAGCTGTTGAGTGGCTCAGAAGTTTGATGGTTTCAGCCTAAGTACTAGTGAACAAATTACAATTTTTTATAAAACTACCAGTTACATTTTATCACAGCATCATGCTCACCATCTGTTTCCCTAGAAAGACTTAGGCTGTGGATGCACGTTGCATTTGTAGTGCTATAAACACCCATGTAGCCCTCAAAAGGTGAATGTGCTTATCAGCAGTGCCACAAAATGGGAGGATTTGCCACAAAAATGAGAAGGGCAGCAAACTGTGAGGCAGCCAGCACTACCCCAGTCACCAGCAATGTGCTACCCTCCAGAGGAGACTGACAGCCTGCCCAGTCTTCCCTTCCCTTGCAGGGATGAGAGCAGGCTGTCAGTGACTGTGCTCTATGACAGCTCCCTTGGGGCAAGGGGATGGAAGAAGCAGCCCCTATTGCCTCCTTGCTGGACAGCGTACTTTTTCAGTGACTGTGTAGCACTCCAGCCAGGTGTCTCTGAACATGCATACACTCTAATTTGTGTAGTGCTACAAAGCAGAGGCAGTTGTTTTGAATGTACGTCCAAGGCCTTAGGCAGACTACACTTTGGCCTTTATGACTGACCATCTGTACTTTCCAAAATAAAATTCATTTAAAAAGCCTATAAGAAAGCATTGACAAATATAGACAAGATTCATTGCTCTACATAGAACCAGCAAAGGGATTGTGAGCTGCTTAAGTCCCACTTAATCTTTATTTTAGATAGTTAGTGGAACTGATGTGGTAAATGGATGGTGTATCTACACATGCAAGTAGTGCACATGAATAAACTCTGGAGCTTATTGCTCAGGAGTTTTTTTGCTTCTGAGCAGAAGAATTGAACATGGGCCTGGGAGTGGAGCAAACAAGTCTGGAGTTTATTCATGCACAGCATGTGGAGTCTGGTCAGAGCAGACCCAGCTAGCAAGGGGCCCTGGGGGTCAGCTTCTTAGCCTGGGGTTTCTCTGACCAGACTCAGTGTGCTGCAGAGGGGCTGGCTGGGGCACTGGGGTGTTTCAGTGTGGGGTTAGCCAGCAGGCAGCCTCACAGTGAAGCACCCTCGTGCCCAGCCATCAGACTCAGCATTATATGTGTTACTGTGCATGAAAAAACTCCATAGCAGGGCAGTAATTGTAAATACAAGTACTACCTGATGTGGAGTTTATTACTTTCCTGCACCTCAATAGGGCCATACATATAGATACCGAGACACTTACTGTGAAGTTAATTAGTAGGCCTGTGAGAAGTGGCTAGTATTCACTTCGGATTTGGATTCAGCCAATTCGAGGGACAGTGATTTGATTCAGTGACTTGAATCACTGTCCTGAATCAATTCGGCCAAATCCAATTTGGAGATTTGGCTGCTGTCAAATCAGCTGACTCTCCGAATCACACAGGCTCCATCCCATGCCCACTCTCCTAGCCCTGCCCAACCCCAGCTCCTCTTTGAAAAAATAAGCCCATACTCACCAGCTCCTGCCCAGCAGGGGGCAATCCCCACTGCCCCACACTGCCCCATGCCAAGTGAGGTGGCTCTGCCATGAGCCCCCGACCCCCACCCATTCACCCATTCTCCCAGCCCCCCATGGCTGCTCCACCCCCCCCAGCTACCAGCCCTTTTAAAAAACAAAAAACAAAAAATCCCAAGGTCACCGGCTCCTACCTGACAATCCCTGCTGCCCCCCACTGCCCACGCTGCATGGGGGCCTATGCCATTAGCCCCCAAAATCATCAAAGCTTCTGCAGGATTTGGTGAGTGTGGAGGGTTTTTGGGGGGTTTTTTTAAAGGGCTGGGAGCTGGGGTGGGCAGGGCAGCCATGGGGGGCTGGGAGAGCAGGTGAGGCTTGGGAGGCTCATGGCAGAGCTTGTGGAAGCTCAGAGGGGCTTGCAGAGCAGGCAGTAGATGGGGCCTGGCTGGGATCCCCCCCATAGTCCCCTCCCACCTCCTCCAGTCCCCCCTCCCCTGTCCCCTACTTAACAGCTCAGAGTCCAGGTCCAGTTCCCTGCTGCAGTGGGTGGGGACTGCCCGAATCACCAAAGCTTTCCGAATCGATTCAGAGAGCTTCAAATCAATTCAGACCTTTTAATTGGTCCCCTGATTCAATTTTCATTCAGAGATTCATCCACTGAATCGGGCCAAATCTCCTCCGAATCGAATCAGTACCCAAAGCTTCACACAGCCATACTAATTAGTCAGCTCCACATTAAGTGTCTCACGTAAACTCACCCACAGACCTTGAATTACCCTTCTACACTGCGGGGAGGGGAACCCTTCATTCTATTATTTTAGATCCACAAAGGCGTTTGAGCATCTAATTCCCATTGACTTAAATAGGAATTAAGGGTGCCCATAGACGTGCAGGATACCTGCTCCAATGTGGTTTGATTACAGGGCATCAGAGCAAATTTGATTAATCCCTGAGCCTCAAAATGGCACTGGGGGCACTTTAATTAAAGCTTGTTGAATGAGCTTTAGTTAAAGCACGCCTGCTGTCATTTTAAAGCATGGGACACTGAGTGCACAAGACACTGCAGGCTCTTTAATTAGAGTGGCTACCAAGAGCTGCTCTAATTTAAGTGCCCTTCCCACCCCTAGAACATTTTAAAAGATGCCCTCAGTGGCTAAATATCTTTGTGGATAAGGTCCTAAGCTCTACAGAATGTAGCCATTGTGGTCTCAATAACTGTAGTCTAACTAAATACCCAAAGGACCTCATTTTGTAAAAGCTTCCAAAGAACTTCTTAGCCATCACTTTATCAAAAAAACTTTTGCTAGAAACAGCAAGTTGGAAATTGGAAGACAATGATTGGAATAGCAGAGTAGAAGTGGTGCATTTTCACAGGATTAATAATTGCTATTTCCAAAACAACTGGAAACTGACCAGGAATAAAAACATCCTAAAACCCACAACTGTCACAGACAGTGATTCTTTCATAACACCAGGTACAAGAAAGTATCTGAAGAAATGGCTGGATACATTTACCAAAGCACTTTAGCAAGCTTAAATAGATAAACAGTGAGGTACTTCTATAACAATTTATGCACTTAACAGCTGGGTCTGGCATGCTGGGCCACAGAACTTTAATAAAATTAGTTTTTGTGCTGTAAGAAATTATTAAACTGCTCACCTATCACCCCTGAAAAGAAGATAGCATGTGCAGATGGAAATTTGGGGCTCTAACAAGGAAAATATTGGGAAAAAACTAATCACTGGTTTATGTTCCCCCATGTAGATGAAAAATGAAAACCGAAAAATCTGGCAGTATCCAGGCATTTTCTATTACTGGATGCACAATTAATTTTAACATAGTGATATAAATATCTAGTTTTCCATGTATATTCAAGTCAATGGTATTGTCCCGGGGCACGGCAAAGGCACAAACCCTGAAGGGTCCAAGGGGAGCCCTGGGGGGCAGCACACCACAGGGAAAGGAAAGGGGAAGAAAGAATAAATGAAAACAACTTACTGGCAGCAGGAATCGCGGCGGGGCTGGAAACAGCGGCAGGAATCGTGGCGGAGCGGAAAGCGGTGGCAGGTCCCATTAGCCACGGTTTATTTAAAGGGGAAACAGCTGGGGAAGTGGGGGAGGAGAACCAGCACATGAGGATAAGAAGGGAGAATGAGTAGGCAGAAGGGGAGGAGAGGCGGCAAGAGAGCGTGGGGAGAAGAGCGCCAGAGCACACCAGGAAGGTGGAGGAGCCAGAGAATGTGGCTGCAGTCTCATGGGAGGAATCTGAATTCTGCCCAGGGGAAGATGCTGCCGTCGGTCCTGACGAGACCCAGGTGTCTCGACTGCATGTAACCCTGGGGCACGAGAAGAGCTGAAGTTAAAGCCTTCATTAACACAGAGGACGACGGACATAGTAGTTAAGAGGGGATCCTCAAAAGAAAGAGGGACTGAGACCCTACGGCGGGGATATAGGACCTCGACCAAGACTCATGGGCAGAACATTCCCTTGACAGGGAGCTTAGCTTATTTTGTGGGAGGTGATCCTTCTAGTCTTGTGGTTAAGTTAGCATTTTTCTTTTCACTACTAATGTGGCTTGTTTTGTTGGCTTTGGTCTCTGTATTATTATTGTTCAGGGCTATTGAGTTAGAGGGAGCCTAGGACTCTACAGGTTAGACTGGCTGAGAAGGAACCAGGGCTTCCTGGGCCCCGGCGTAAGCCTAGCTGGAATCCAGAGGGACCCCACATCAAGCAGAGGGCCAGCCAGCAGCAACCCCTATAGCACACTGCTGAGGTGGGGTCTAGGGCAAGGTGCTGGGGAGGTGGAGCCTCACGAAGATCATCACACTTCGGCCTTGGGGAGGTAGCCAGCGTCAGGCGACCAGACCCCTCCACCACTGAAATATCATCGAAGTCATGGCAGCCGGGATACGGAGGGGAAGACCGCGTGAAGCGGAAGATCGAGGACTACTCCCGTAAGAGACGGAGCGGAAGGTTACCACCAGGCCCCTGGCAAGGAGGCAAGGGACCGAGTAATCGAGGCCCGGAGGGTGCAGGTATGTCCTGTTTATACCATCTTTAAAGCGACAGGCTATGAATGATAAATAATTATCCACATATAGGGTGCATCTACATATGCATTTAAGCACAACTAAATTTAATGTGCATTAAGCGATTTTTTTGGCAGGTGTCTACACTTGCAGAGACTGGGTAATAAAGTTAGTGCACTAATGCCAGGTCCCTACAGCCCTGCCATATGCCCCTAGTGGCTGGGTAGATCTGGCACTAAAGTTAGTGCTGGGTTGCATCTACATGTGCATTAATGCACTTTAACTAATTGCGACTAAATTTGATACTTGCATTTGTAGGCATCAAATTTAGGTATGATTAGCCTAATCTGGTCATTTTTTATGCACATTAAGGGCACACATGTGTAGATGTATGCCTGTTATGCCCATTAAATTAGGCTAATGTGCATTAATATGTCTCATGTAGACGCGCTCATCGGGCAGTACATTCATGTAGAAGTATCTTATTGTTGCCTAGAGATTGTATAGTATTCATTAGTAAATTACAGCCACTTCTCATGTAGAACTGGGCAGCTAACACTGTTTTGGAGAAGGACAGAAGAAGGAATATGTATATTTACTCTTTTGGAAATTACAGGGGAAATTCCTGGTAGAGCTGAAGGGTATTTGCAGAGCGGTATTTGGTGAAGTAAAAAGAGCTTTGTGGAAGGAAAATTAGGATCTCCAGTCTCACCACTGGAGACAGCCAGGGAAGTAATTCATGAGTAGAACCTTTGTAAAACCAGATTATATCTTCTTTTAAGACTTGCTGGGTGCATCTACACATGAAGTTAATGTGAAGGGATAAACTCTGAAGCTGTTTGAGCAAGAGTACACTGCTCCCAGCCACAGCATCTACATGTGCACCTAGGACAGCAGCAATTTCAGCAGCCTTGATGGAACAGGCCTGAGCTGGCAGTAGGCTTGGGGGATCAGCCCAGGTCTCTGGGAATCACCATACTAATATATGGCAGTTTTGGGCATGTCTACTCTGTGTCATGTGTGAAGAAACCTGATGCAATGGCAGAGCAGTTACAGTAACTTGCTATAGCAGATAAGGCCTTATTTCAATAACCATATCCCACAGCAGTAAATGGATACCTGATCATACAGGACATGGAGGCATAGGCAGCCATGCCATACTCTTGTGTTCTGCTAGCTACAAAAACTAGACACCAATGTGATGAGTTATTCAGACCAGGTACCTTTGACCTTTATGGTTAAGGCCCTGGTAAGACCATATTTGGAGTATTGTGCATAATGAAGAAAGGCAATTTAACACCAGTAGCAAAAAGCTAGGCCCATTTAACATAGAAAAATGAAGGCCAGAGTAACACAATTGTTATCTATAAATACACCCAAGGAATGCTGCCAAACATCAAGGAGAGAAAAGGCACTATTTAAATAATGGCACAAAAATAAATGAGTATAATCTGACCATGGATAAATTTGAAATCAGAAGGTGACTGGAACCAGTGTCATAACCAGGGTGGGACAACTAGGGTAGTCACCTTGGGGACTGACTTGAGAGGGGCCAGAAAAAAAAATAGCTACTGCCACTACCACATTGTCTTACTGGTGGTGGTGGTAATCGGAAGTTGCTGCTCTCCCTGTGTGGGAGATATCGTAGGTGCCTGGACATGTCATTACACTTCTATCTGGAACAGTCTTCGAATAACAGTAGTGAGGGCAACAAATCTAACTGTCTTTAAGACAGAACTTAATACATTTATAAAAAGGGGATTGAAATGTACTAGAACATCATTTTTTTAGTCCCATTTTTTGGATTCCTGATTATGGTAAAGTTTGTAAGGCACTACGTGGATATTAAATATTATTAATTTAAATGGAAATGTATGTGGAAAGCAACTAGGAATATAGAAGAGAGACTGGTTAAGCTAATATTTAGGGTTCAGATCTGAGAGGAAGTCAAGACTCAAACTTGTATTCAGTAATACCAATGGAAATGTTACAAGTTTGTCTCCTCTACATAAGATGCTGACTAGTGTTGGCTGAAATCTCAAAAATTATCTATTTGTTCAAGATTTCAAACATATCTGAATCAGAGCTTGGATTATAGGCTCTTTCTCTGTAATATTTGAGCTTGAATTTAAAACACAGGAACTGGTTTAAATCTTGGGCTTTACATCTAAGCCTTCAAAAGCAAAGGCATATGGATTTGATTTAATTATTGCACAAAGAAAAGAACACAACAGATATATAGAAACAGAGAGAGATGAGACAAGAAACAATTGCTTCATTGATTTCAAACACAATGAGCAGAAAAGTGTAATTGTTTGTCACTTTTTCTATTAAAAAAAACCTGAAAGATTTGAAAATGGGACTTTGATACACAAATCATTTAGGCAACTTTGAAAATGTTATCCCTTCTGCCTGAATTTGTGATATTAAAAAAAGAAAATAATCTGAAAATTCTGCATTTAATTGCCACAAAAAAATATAATATAAGACATCCCATAAGAAAATAACCTGTGACTGATCCTCATGCCCACCAGTGCTAAGCATGTTAACTGTGGAAAGTCCAGTAATTTATTATGTCTCTTTTGCTATTGTAGAAATGAAATACTGTTAGCAGAAGAAATCAATGGAGCCTGACATATACAGCTATTAATTTGTCTGATCTATGAAAGAAGAAAATTATTAAGTAGCTCTCTATGTTAAGGAAAGCTACATGTTCCTGCAAGCTGATGTTGGCAACCAGGGTGGACAGCTAGAGACCCTCTGGGTTAAAATTCGTGGGGAACACGGCACAGGGGACACAACGGTGGGAGTCTACTACAGACCTCCCACTCAAAGTCCTGAGCTTGACCAGGAGTATGCCCAGGAGCTGGCTGAGGCCATGGTTGTCATGGGTCACTTCAATTACCCGGACATCTCATAGGAGGATCGCTCAGCAAAATCCGAGCGGTCGCAAAGCTTCCTCTCGTGCATGGATGACCTCTACCTGACTCAAGAAGTCTATGGGCCAATGAGAGGCAAAGCATTGCTCGACCTGGTACTGGCTACAGGGGGTGACCTAATCGGCAACCTAGTGATCAATGGGAAGCTGGGTGACAGCAACCACAAGCTGATCACCTTCACTATCTGCCGTAAAGCTGGCAAGTCAGTCAGCAACACAGAAGTCCTTGACTTCAGAAAAGCTGACTTTGACAAGCTCAGGAGGCTTGTCAGTGAGGCCCTAAGGGACCATGACTCCAGGGAGAGGGGAGTTCAAGAAGAGTGGTTGCTCCTCAAGGGAGCAATCCTCAATGCACAAGCTAAGTCTATTCCATCTCAAAGGAAAGGCAGCAAGAGGGCACAGCAG
>NW_017728947.1:57991351-58009517 GCF_001723895.1 Crocodylus porosus | reverse complement strand
AGCCCCCAAGGTCTGGAACAGCCTGCCATCGGAGGTGGTTCAAGCACCTACATTGAACATCTTCAAGAGCAAATTGGATGCTTCTCTTGCTGGGATCCTATGACCCCAGCTGACTTCCTGTCCTTTGGGCGGGGGGCTGGACTCGATGATCTTCCGAGGTCCCTTCCAGCCCTAATGTCTATGAAATCTATGAAAACTTCTGCAAAAAACAGCCAAAACTGCACACTAAGGACAGAAGTCAATTTTGCTTTACCTACATAAATGGCAGTTATCCAGCTGCATAGCTACCATTTTTGGCACTTACATAGTGTTGGATGCTATTTCATCCTGCATGTCTATTTGCTGAAATTGGAGTGGGGGGAGGAGACAGAGGAGGAAGAGGGCAACCTTTACTTTTTTAAGCCCAGTAGCCAAATGATTAGGGACTGATCCTGGAAGTGGGAGGCCCTAATTTTAGGCCCCTTTCCTTGAGGCAGTTTAAATAAGCATCTCCTGCTTCCCAACACATTCTTCTAAACAGTAAACCATAGGTTATACATTATCCAGACCTTGTTCCACCCCTCCTCTTGAAGCTGAGTCTCTCAACATGCATACATCTCAATGACATGGATGCTATGGATAAGAAGGGGGCCCTGGTTCTAGCCTCAGCCCTTACTCTGAATGGGGCAGAAAGTCCCCTGCTGCTCTTTACCTATTTTATCCAATGAATATTAAGTGCGCAGTGCAGTGGCTTCGAAGGAAGAATGGAGAGCGGCTGGAGAGCGGCCTAATACGTGGCCTTGTAGTTAGAGCACTGTGCTAAAAAGCAGATTATGCACTTTCAAATCTCTTCTGTGTGAGAAGGGTTTAGATCCTGGTTCTCCTACTTCTTGGGCCAATGCTCTAGCCACTGACTTATTGGTCTAAAGCACAAAAGAGTCCCCCTCCTTCACCATCTACTACCAGGCCTTATGCTCATATTTAGGCAAATAAACAGTGCCATGTACCTGCCTACCCAAAGTATAGCCCAACTATACATGCTCAAGTAGACACAAAATCTTGTGCGCCGAGTTGAATCCCAAACTGTGTGTAAGTATCAAAAATGGCAGTTACGTGACTCTGCACATGCCTTTTAGTTGCCTAAAATGAAATAGGAATCTGCCCTGGGTGAACATCTTTTCAGGTCTTGAGAAACAGATTATACAAAGAAGCCCTTAGCTTCAGCTTAGCTGCACTGGGATGTCACGGCTATTAATATGCTACTGGCAAAAAGCATATTCCTTTCATAGAGTCAGACATATTTCCTCTAAAAATGCTTAATTACTTCGATATGTAACTGAGTAAGAAATTCTTATAATTAATAAGGTCTTGATTCAATGGTAATTGAGGTCAGTGAAAAGAGGGTTCAGTTGATTTCAGCAAGTACTGGAGTAGGTCCTTGTGGGAAACTGAAAAACATATCCATTTTTACTAGAAAAAATATGAGCCTGGTAAATGATTGTGTTAATTAGAAAATAAGAGTTCTTCAATTATGTAAAATGAACTGGGTATCAAATATAAAAGCTTGCTGATATCAGGATTTACTGGCTCTTTAGATGATAAGCTCTTGTGAAGGTCTTTGAAATATGAGGATTGTGCATTTTAATGTTTGAGCACAACTGATCCAAAAGCTAAATGATGAAAGGTGGTTGTTGGCTTTGTTTATCTTTCTGATATCTCTTTTGCAATATAACCATTTACAGTGTGTTTTCCTACTGCCTTAGAAGATAATGGGAAAATACACTTAATCGGATCATAATCTATAAGTTAAACACAGAAATTATAAAATAAAAACATATGTAAATGTTTCAAAATCTCCACTGATGTGAATATGGCAATTGTGTAGTCTTGGGACTGCCTTTTAACATTAACTCCATTGGTAAATCATGTCTGATGATACATTTTAAGAGAAGAAGATCTGATATGGAGACAGAGAGAAGCAGGAGATTTCAGTAGCAAGTTTTAGACAAACACTGAGTGGTTTTGCTTTTTAAAAAAATTTCTGGTTCAAACATGGTTGTCTCCAGAACAAATATTAAACTTACCTAAAAAGATTGGCTGAAATCTCCTCCAGGTCCCTTTGTCTCTGTAGTTATGAATGTCCTGTTTTGGTGCATGCCATCAATCAAAGAATGTGATTCCTTTCTTCTTCTCCATTTCATGAATGAATTTGCCTCACACCAAACATTTTAAAGTAATAGCTGTTAGCAAGCAAATAATTTTTATCTTGGAACACAAAACAGTAATATATTTTACTATCCAATTCAGAAGTTGTTTTTTTAAAGGTAAAATGATCAGGTTCATAGATAGGCTGTAAACTACGCCTGCCAGGGGATGGGGGGACTATTGCCACTGTTGGCCTGCTGAGCAACCCTTGCAAAGCCAGCAGGCCAAGGCACTCTAAGGAGCCTAACCCTGCCCTAGCCCTGGAACAAACTGTAAGCAAGGCAGGGGCCCCCAAAGGGACACTTGCAAGCCTATTCAGAAATGCCAGGAGTTTGGGGAATAAACAGGAGGAACTTGTCCTCTTGCTAAACACAAATAATTATGATGTCATAGGGATAGGGGAGACCTAGTGGCACTCCACCCATGACTGGGCCACAGGTATAGATGTCTATACTGTGTACAGGAGAGATTGAGTGGACAAAAGGGGTAGAGGTGTAGCTCTCTATGTCAAGGAAAGCTATGCGTCCCTGCAAGCCGACATTGGCATCCAGGGTGGACGACTAGAGACCCTCTGAGTTAAAATCCATGGGGAACATGGCACAGGAGACACTATGGTAGGAGTCTACTACAGACCCCCTACCTAGGATCAAGTGCTTGACCAAGTTTGCCAGGGAATTGGCTGAGGCCGCATCCTCCTGGTGCATGGTTGTCATGGGAGACTTCAGCTACCCAGACATCTTGTGGGAAGAGCACCCAGCTGAATCCAAGTGGTCGCAAAGCTTTCTCTCATGTATGGACGAGCTCTAACTGATGCAGGAAGTCTACGGGCTGATGAGAGGTAAAGCACTGCTCGACCTGGTACTGGCAACCAGGGACAACCTAATCAGTGACCTAACAATCAAAGGGAAGCTCAATGACAGTGACCATGAGCTGATCACCTTCACCATCCACCATAAAGCTGGCAAGTCAGTCAGTAATACAAAAGTCCTCGACTTCAGGAAAGCTGACTTTGACAAGGTAAGAAGGCTTGTCAGTGAGTCTCTAAAGGGCCACAACCCAAAGGGGAAGGGACTTCAGGATGAGTGGTTGCTCCTCAAGAGAGCAATCCTGGATGCTCAAGCAAAGTCTATCCCATCTCAGAGGAAAGGCAGCAAAAGGGCACAGCAGCCCCCTTGACTCTCCAGGGAACTAGCAGACCTCCTGCATCTTGAAAGAAAGATCTACAAAGGATGGAGGACTGGATCTAACTCCAAGGAGGAATATTCTGCACTAGTCCAGACCTGCAAGGAGTGAACCAGGAAAACCAAGGCTGTGAAGGAACTCCAGATAGCTACAAATATCAAAGACAATTAAAAATCTTTTTTTAGATATGTGGGGAGCTGAAGGAAAAGCAAGGACAACTTTGGACCCCTGTTAGACCTGATGGAACAACTGACAACCAACGCCCAGGAAAAAGCCAACTTGCTAAATAGGTACTTTGTGTCATTTTTTCACCAGTCCCATGGGACGTCCCTGCCCACTATGGGACAAGGAGGCCCAGATGAGGGAGATTCCTTACCCTCCCTCAATGCTGACCTCATGAAGGAACACCTTGACAGCTGGGATAACTTCAAGTCAGCTGGCCCTGAAAGTTTACACCCCAGGGTGTAAGGACCTGGCTAGCATCATAGCCCAGCCTCTGGCATGAATCTTTGAGAACTCTTGGCGCTCTGGTGCAATGCCTGAAGACTGGGAGAAGGCCAGCGTGGTGCCTATCTTCAAGAAAGGGAGAAAAGTGGATCTGGCAAACTACAGGCACATCACCCTGACCTCTATCCCAGGGAAGGTCTTGGAAAAGATTATCAAAGAAGCCATCCGTAACAGACTGGCTGATGGTAACATCCTGAGGGATAGCCAGCATGGGTTTGTTGGGGGTAGGTCTTGCTTGACCAATCTCATTTCCTTCTACGACCAGGTGACCTATCACCTGGACAAGGGAGAAGAGATTGATGTCATAAATCTTGATTTCGAAAAAGGCTTCGATCTGGTATCCCATGATCACCTCTTGGCAAAGCTGGCTAACTGCGGCCTTGGCCTCATAATGCTCCTCTGGCTGGGGAATTGGCTCTGCGGTAGGACACAGAGGGTGGTGGTTGACCAAAGTCAATCATCATGGTGGGCTTTGACCAGTGGGGTCCTTCAAGGCTCTGTCCTAGGGCCTATACTATTCAGCATCTTCATTAATGATATAGACGTTGGTGTCAGAAGCAGACTGGCCAAATTCGCCAACGACATCAAACTCTGAGGTAAAGCATCCACACCTGAGGACAGGAGTGTGATCCAGGCAGATGTTGACAGGCTCAGGAAATGGGTGGATGAGAACTTGATGGTGTTTAACACCAAAAAATGCAAGGTTCTCCACCTTGGGTGGAAAACCCTGCAGCATGCTTATAGGCTCGTCAGTGCTACGCTGGCTAGTGCTATGGACAAAAGGAATCTGGGGGTCATTATTAACCACAAGATGAACATGAGTCTTCAAGGTGACGCTGTGACTAGCAAAATGAGCAAAATGCTGGCTTGCATCCATAGCCGCTTCTCAAGCAAATCCCAGGACATCGTTCTCCTCTTGTACTCGGCCTTGGTGAGGCCTCAGCTGGAGTAGTGCATCCAACTTTGGGCTCCACAATTCAAAAAGGATGTGGAGAAGCTTGAGAGAGTCCAGAGGAGAGCCATGTGCATGATCAGAGTTCAGGAAAACAGACCTTATGATGAAAGGCTGAGAGCCATGGGACCCTTCAGCCTGGAAAAGCGCAGGCTCAGAGGTGATCTGGTGGCCAACTGTAAGTTTATCAGTGTGCTCACCAGGATCTGGGGGAACATTTGTTCACCAGAGTGCCCCAAGGGATGACAAGGTTAAATGGTCACAAGCTTCTCCATGACTGTTTCAGGCTGGACATAAGGAAGAACTTCTTTACTGTCCAAGCCCCCAAGGTTTGGAATAGACTGCTGCCGGAGGTGGTTCAAGCACCTACTTTGAACACCTTCAAGAGACATGTGGATGTTTATCTCGCTGAGATCCTATGATCCCTGATGACTTCCTGCCCCTGCCCTGCCCCTTCCTGCCCTGTTCTTTTGAGGTCCCTTCCGGCCCTCGTGTCTATGAATCTATGAAAAAAAAATTAGGCATATACAAATGGAAGAGTAACTTTTACCAACACATCATCTTCTGGATTGTCACCCATAATTTCTGAGGATCAAATCACCGAAGAACATTTTGTGATCAATGGTGAAACTATTTCTCAACCGTTGTATAAGAAGATCTTGCCAGGGTCATTGACATGTTCACATTTTAAAATGCTAGGAGAATATTATTTTTCCAACAAAACAGGAAGATCCTGTTTCTGGAGCAAGAATATGACATCCTTTAAGTAAAACACAAGATTACAGCATAGAGATGTGGTTCATTTCATCTTGGCAAAACAGAATTTTGGAAGATAAATAAAACAAGAAATCCTTGTTTGATGGCAAAGGAATGCAAATTATCTAACCACTTCAACAACTGTTTGTGGAAACAAAGTGTTCTTGTTTGGGAATTCAGTTAAAACAAAACAAGGATTACCTGGCTCAATGGCAAAAATGGCCATATGATTTCCTTTTCTAAAATGGCTGCTTATATTTTATCAGAGAAAACAAGCCTCATTCTAAGGCCTTACTTTGAGTTTCAAATAGAACCCTAGGTATATTAGTGACACTACATCTCTCTCTTTATATACATAGTTAAAATTCATTTCAATATGGTTTTTAGAGTTCCTCAAGAATACCAAGAGAGTATAACATACAAAGTCAATTCTCCCCCTAGTGAACTTAACTGGACAATTCACTGGTTTGATCAGTATCCCTTTCCAACTAGCTGGTTTTCAATAATTATTATTAATTATTATTAAATATTATTAATTATTTTTGGCCAAAGCATACACATTTTTTACAAAAGCCACTTTACATAGGGGAGTGGTATACACAATGCACAGGGATGAGTCCTGTCTCTCCCCTTTTGGTTTGGAGGTTCTTCTGACAGTAAAAATCATGCAGTCTCTCTCCTCAATGAAAGGAGAAGGACTTAGGGGATACCACACAGAGACTCATATTCCTTTTTGGTGTGAAGCCCAAGGATATTGGGTTTCTCTGCATACTAGTGTATATTAGGGATTTGGGAGCAGAGGCATAGGATTCAGCCTCCCATTGAATCTCTTCCCAGTCTCAGGAAATTGACAGGATTCTGACTTCGATCCTATCTGTCAGGTTAGAGTAGCTTTTGAATTCAACAGTCCTGATAGGTCCTTATTGAGGTAGCAAAGATGACCCAGGAAGAATATTCTTTTCTTGAAAGGCTTTGTTTTGTTTTTTTAAGAAAAAGGTAAATCTTTTTAGACAAATATTAACAAAATTAAACAGCGCATCAGCTATTTACCATTGGTTCCTTAAAAATCCAATGAGGAATAGTACCAACAGCCTACAGTGAAGCTTCTCATTACATTCAAACTATGTTCCAGAGTTCTATAAATAAAAATTATTATTATTATTATTATGCAGAATAAGATCAGGCCCTTAGACTAATTATTTGCCCATTACAAATATCAATTATTTGCTCTCATATTTTACTTGTATAGTAAATATACAAGTTAACTAGAAGTATCTTTCATGCTAAATTTTCAGCCATAGATGATGCCAGTAGTCATTTCATTATACCACATGAACAAATGGAATAATAGCAATTGTATGAGAAGTCTCTGCAGCTAGTACTTCCATTGAAATACATACATACAGACACACATATACGTATGTCTATATGTATGCATATCCAATATATATATTTCTAGAAGGTTTCTTATTCACTATTTGTTTCACAAAGATGTTGAAATTAACTGTAAAATGGATTATGACAGCTAAACTGGAGCTATAATGTACAGGGCCACAAAATGTTTTTTACTAATGTAGGATCTTACATTGTCAGTTCCTCCTGACATGTGTTAGGCAGCTGTATGGCATTTCCAGCTTTCCACTGGATTTTAAATTACATTTTTGTTGAGCATGCAAGGCTCTGAGAAACCTGTTTCTTATCAAATTAATGTAATTAGAGAAAATCTAACACATACATCTTAAATTGAAAACTATACCAAAGGGTTTGAATCATTTTAAAACAATAGGCTGACTAACATCCAACAAGGAGCTCTTGAGTAATTGCTAGATTAATCAGGATGTGACTCACAATGTATGTCCTCCATTATTTAGAGACTAAAATACCATCCCGCTGTGTTCAAAAGGAAAATACCCCATTTTAAATTCATCCCAGAAGGGTTTCCAACCCAAGAATATTTTTTACTGACAATCTTCAAGCTTTTACTGATAGCCAAACTTTTTTACTGCCACATGCTTTTACTGATATATGTTTTACATAATGTAAATATAACCCTTCTGCTAGGTCCTGCCCTGCTGCCAGGCCGCAGTTAGAAGAGCTGGGTTCAAATCAACTATAGTAAAAAAGTAAAGGAGTCTGGTTGTTAGCAAAAGTTAGCATTAAATTTTTAAAAATCCTTAGGTTGGCAATCCTGCTTGACTGCAGTGATGGATTTACACTGTGCTATCCCATACCCTGATGATGTCCCTGACTGCACCCTGCATCATTCTGCTCCCCCAAATCCTGGCATAAACTCCCCAAGAGACCTACTTGTTATCCAAGAGTATTACAGGCAGCCAAAGACACACAAACAATAGCACAGGGCTGAGAGGAAGTGTACCTGGTGCTGCACTCTTGTTCAGACATCAGGTAGTAAACCTGTACTCTGTCTACCAGTGCTTCAATCAAGCGGCAGCTGATACATGTTTTTACTGAAAACTAAAGGAGTTTTTTTACCGACTTTACTGACAGCCATTTTTAGCCTGTTTTTCTCTACTCTCAGTCAGTAAATTTACTGACATTTAGCAACCTTGCATTCTAGTCAGTTCTAAAATCTATCTTAGATACAGTTTATCAGCCTCACCACTTTTGTCACCAGCAATTTCTCCATATGAAGATGACAGTTTTCCAGTACATAGGGAAGCTGATCTTCCGAGGTCCCTTCCAAGTATTGATGATAGTACAATATCTCTAAACCAGAACCACGAGGAGGATGCCCAAGAACCAGTGGGCTCCATGGAGCCTGCGGACCTTTGAACCTTGTGATCCTCAGGGGTGAGCTACTTGCATTCCTTGCAGTTCGCCAGCAAGAAGCAGCTCTCCTTGGACTGCTGGGGAGGTTTTGACAGTGTCCTCAGCACTGCAAGGGCACTGGTGGGGGAAGGCAAGGGGCCCAAGTGCTGCAATGTCTGGATCTATAGGTGGCCCTGCAGTTTAATAGATGCCCTCTATGCTTATGGGAGGGTGCCATGCAAGCCGGTTGTCCCATGTCAAGTGCTGAGGTGTGCAAGGCCCCTGCCAAACAGTCTGCTTAACCCCCACTAGCCATGAGGTTATTTAAGATCACGATACTCAATGTCCATGGCTGCAGGAAAGGTCTCTGGAGATGCTGGATGCTCTCCTTCCTTTAGGAGGTGGGGTACCCCATGGTATTCTTGCAGGAGACCCTGACTACTCCAGCCAACCAGCCTAACTGTTGGCTGGAGTGGGGAGGCAGGGTCTTTTACAGTCACCTCTCAGCCACCTCTTGTGGAGTGGCCACCCTGTTCTCCCTGGGCCTGCAGCTGGAGGTTCTCCAAGCTATTGAGGTAATGCTGGGCTTCCTGCTGTACCTCTAGGTCTGAGTGCATGCTTGTGCACCACATGATCCACCATGCCACCTCACATCTTGCCCAGACACTAAGTGGCAAGACCTGCTCAGCATGGGCATAGCTGGGGCACTCCAGTGGCTGAACCGGTACTCCACCCTCATCCCACCAGCCACTGGGGACCTCAGCTGGCAGCTCCTCCATGGAATCATCACCACAGGCATGTATGTGGTGAGCTTTACCAACACCCCAGTCTCCTGCCCCTTCTATGGGCAGAGGGTGACCCTAGTGCATATCATGCTTGAACATGTCAGGATGCAGCCCCTCTACCTCCACCTCTGGAACCTCCTATTGAAGTTCTGGATGAATTTTACTCCCCACCT
Source organism: Crocodylus porosus (assembly GCF_001723895.1). Classification (NCBI taxonomy): domain Eukaryota; kingdom Metazoa; phylum Chordata; order Crocodylia; family Crocodylidae; genus Crocodylus; species Crocodylus porosus. The sequence continues at coordinate 58,000,209 of NW_017728947.1, read as the reverse complement.
TTTTATTTTTGGCCACCCCATCCACAGCCCCACCAAGTTCTGGGATCTTCTGGTCAACATCCTCCTGGCCCTGGCCAAGTGGGCCCTGTACATGTCCAGGAAGGAGGCTATGGCCAGGAAGGAGCCCAGGGATTGTGGGGTCATGGTCCTCTTGCTGGTCCAGACATGTTTCCAGGAGGAACACTACTGGGCAGCATCCACCAGCTCCTTAGACATCTTTGAGGCCTGGTGGGTATCTCCCTGGGGGCTCTGCTCCGTATCCCTCTCAGAAGCACTCATTTTCACATTTTGACCTTTAGATCCTCACATCATTCCTGTCCTGTTTTTTGCCTTTGTAGGCCCAAGAATTCTGTTGTGTCATCCATCCATTGGCCCAATACAGTAGGAGCTACTAGTTATCTGGGTGGGCCTCAGGGCCCATGATAACTGGGTGATATAAATAGACAGGAGCTTCTGAGGCCCAGGCAGTTGGTATCTGGGGATAGTACCCCTTGTGCCAGCTGGACTGCTGAATCAGCCCCAATTGACAGTTCCCTGTACCCTCCATGCACTGCAGCAGTCTGGCAGTGGGGGTTGCTGCCTGGCTGTGACCTGCTGCCACCTGTGACAGCATTTGGCCCCAAGGCTGCATGCCTCCCAGACCTGCCAAACCCAGATGGGGACTACATGGCCACAGCACTGGCCAGCTGCCAGTGGGCTATGGCTCTACAGGCCTTTGTGTGGCAATACTGCCATGTATGCCACCACCCTGCCATCTGGGCAGCTATGCCCCAGAAGATGTTCTCAGTGTCATAGCCTGTTTAAAACTGTCAAAGCATGTCTTCTTGACTCCAAGTGGCCGGGAGGTCAGCCACTTCCAGCTGGATCCCACGTGTCAGCCTGAGCATTCTCCTCAGCCTGAGTCCTGCCACTTGCCTCACTAGCATGAATTTTAAAAAGGCAAATCTCTGATTTAAAAAAAGCCCAAATTCATTATTTAAAATACCACAAAATCCATGTTCTTTCACAAGTAAAACAAAAGAACACAATTTTTATATATCTATATATATATATATATACACACACACACACTATGATACGGCCACTGCACAAAACTATACACACACACACACACACACACACACACACACACACACTAGCAAATTGCCCAACAAGCATGATGGGGGCGTGGACAGAGGCCTATGTCACCCCCCCCACTGCCTTGGGTTGGAGTCTGGCTTCCCCCCTTTCCTTGCCACTGCCTCAAGTCCAGGTCTGCTCCCTCACTTCCCCACCCCCTGCTTTGGGCCTAGGTTCATTCCGCCCATTCTTTTAGATCCAGTTCCCACCCCCCCAACACACACACACACTGCTTTGGGTGCTGGCCCATGCACCCCCCACACTCCCTGCCTTCCAGGACTGGAGAGGGAGGAGAGCTTGCACATGGCACTGCCCCTCCACTCCTGTCCCTCCCTCCCCTCTTCCCCACTGCTGGCTGTGGTTATGGGGGGCCTGCTCTGGCCCCTGGCTCCAAGAAGCAGGGTAGGGGGCGAGGCCCACAGATCCCCCCGAATGGTCCACAGCTTCCCACTAAGTGGAATGGGGGCATAGCTCTCTTCCCAAGTGACATGGGGCCCTGGGTGACAGCCCAAGAGGGCTGGAGCTGCCCAAAGGTGCACAGCCCTGCACTGAGCTGGCCCGGGCCTGCACAATATAGCACAGGCAGCGCTGGGTGGCAGGTGGCCAGGGCCAAGCCACAATGCCCTGCACCACATGGGGGGCTGTGCCAGGAGGGCCCTGAGCACCCGGATGGTGGCTGCTGCTGTGGGTGAGCTGTGGGCTGTGGGGGGAGAGCTGTGGGCCATGGTGGGGGGGCATGTGGGCCCTGTGGGGGGGTATATGGGGGATCCACTCTTCCCAAGCTACCCTCCCATGATCCCCCACACCGTCACAGCCACCCCTTCAACTCCCTCCCACTCCCTACTAACCTGGAACGGGGACTGGGTCCAGGTCACTGCAGCCTGCATTGCTGTTTGCCCTGCATGGGCAGGCAGTGTGCTGCAACATCAGGGCAAGAGGCAGGCATAAAGACTCTCTTGCTGGCTGGCTACCAGAGTGTCTCTTTGGAGGACCCAAGGTTCTGGTTGCCTCAGGGCATGGTAAAGTGCCATGCCCTGCTTTTTTTGGAGGTCGGAGGGGTTGATACCTGGATATCCAGAAATCAAATTTTGAGCCCGCACTGAAAATATGCAGTGTGAGGAACATGTTTTTGTTCCCAGAGTGCCTCTTGCCATGTCTCAAATTTCTTTGGGATGCAGCAAGAGGCATGTGTGGGTTCATTTGGATGTACCCTAAGGGGCTAACTACACCACATGGAATTTATGTGATTTTCAATAGCTGGCAAGCTACAAATGATTTTACTTGGACTATTCTTTCTTAAACACTTTAATAGTCCTGAGCAATACGGAAATATTAATTAATTGTGGGATTTTGTACTTACTGAGAAACCTTTTTCTGTTTTAGAAATCAAGCCAGTCCTTTGTGTCTTACGAATTTGTGGAGCTCTTTTGAGTAAAACAAGACAGTATAAGGATGGCCACATGAGGAAAAGACAGCTAAAGACACAGCAGAAGCCTTTATTTACAGGTAATGGAAATGACATTTGGGAAACCTGTTACAGTGAGCTGTGGGCTGTGGGGGGAGAGAGAGGGTTTAATTATTCTTCACAAAACCCCTCAAAAAAACAAAAAAAATACCCTGACATTTCACTGATTACATTTTGGTAGGGACCTACCAAATTCACAGGCTCCAGTGGCCAATTACATGGCTGTAACATGGCTGAGGGCCCTGATTTCATGGCCATATCATGGCTGAGTCAGCCATTTTGAAGGCAGCGCAAAGTGCCCCCCCCCACCTCTGATTGGCTGAGGTGCTGCAAGTTCCACCCCTCCCAGGCATTGATTAAAAGCCCTAGCTGGAGCTGCCTGGCTTGTTAATTCAGTAATTAGCACCCTTTTCAAGGGGTGGTGGGTGATAATTACTGAGTAAATAACCAATTTAAGTGTTGCAATTAAACAGCTCCTGCACCCAGTTGTACTGTAAAGCTAGCTACCTGGCTAACATAAAGCAATGGAGACAAAGAGTTTTGATGGGCTTTTGCCTGCTCCCCTCTTCCCCCAGCCCCCTCTGCTTCAGTAGATGGGCAGCCTGCCTTTTTTTGTGTCTCTGCTGTCTTCCTCCTCCCCCTGCTCTTCTAGGAAAAAGCTTTGTGCGAGCTTTTTCCCGGCTCTAAACACAGCCACTTCCCCATGCTTTTTCATGGGGAACCAGCTGTTTCATGGGAGACTGCCATTTACATGATTTCTGTGAATGTATTTGGTAGGTCCTTACATTTTGCAAAAGGGGAATCTCCTGCCAAGGCATCAGACGGTTTTGGCCATGCCATGACGTAATGTCATATGCTGCAAGGAACATAGTTCAGATTTACATATGCTCATTTTTGTTGCCAGAACCTAAAATTCTGTGGGTAGACTGACTATTATATTTAAGTTATTGAACATCAAAACCCTCCCTCCTGATGCTTGTGGAAAATAAGTACCATGTGTATTGGCTTCAACTCCCTTGTAAAATATAATACTAGAAATACATATAATTCCTTACACTTCACATAGAAATACGAAGTCTCACAATTGCTCTTAAGTGGAAGGGGCCTATGCTGCTGGAGTTATAAGGAGATGAATTCTGTCCTCATTTGTAACTATGAAGTTTTTGAAGATTTCTGGCGTACACTACGTATCCAACATGCACATAGTCCTCACTTCACTAAAGTTGTATCTCCTCAGCATATTAGTTTTACTTATCTTAAATGTCCTTTTTTTTCTTTTTATGTTGGGCCCTGACTTTGCACTTCAGCAAGGCAAGAGGTTGAGATAGGCAAATGTTTTATGGTCTACAGTCATGGCTGTCATGAAGCAGAACCAGAAGTGCCCTCAGGTTTTAACTCCTAAACATAATGGATAATGGATAAAGACTCACTAGATTAGGCTAAGACGTATTTCTATTTGGCCTTTCAGCTAAGATTATAGTTTGACCAAAAGTAGAGCTAGGTAGGAAAAAAAATATTGGTAAAATGAATTGAAGGTAAAATATACTTTCTAAATATTTTTTAAATAATTTTGAAATATATTAGGGTTCCCCATTTACTTAACAATATAAACATACCACTTAAGAACAAGCATAATAGGAGACCTATTAAATGTGATTATTAGAGTTAGCTGAATCACTGAAAAAGGTTATGTTCAAAATATTTAGAAATTCATTGTTATAAATTAGTTTTTCAGTAATTTTATTGGAATAATCTGGTAACTTCTGATGTTTACAATGATAACATAAAAATGTGATTTAGAAACAAATCAAAGAGTAATTATGGCTAAGGGTACCTCCCCACCTCATTTACTTCATTTAGCACAGCCCTCCCATCTGGTTTAAAATGTAACATGCCCCAGGTGTAAAGCATTGTTCTACTCTAAGGAAAATTGACTTTCAGTTTTGATACCAATAAAGTATATTACACAGGTAGAAGGCCTCCTAAGAACACACAAGCAGCTAACGTGAACAAACTGCAGGGCCCGTATTATTGAATGAGAATTAAATTGGCACAGGACACTACTGATACTTAATCCCAACTACTTTCCTTTCAAGGACAGAGACAGTTTGTCCATGAACATAACAAAACCAGTCCCATTAGACCTTAGCCTGCAATCCTGATGCAAGACATTCACACACAGAAACTTTTTTCCTCTTTCAAATACTTTTTGTATTTGACTAATTTAATTTGACATTTTATTTATATATTTCAAACAATCTTTTTATTGTTGCATAAAAAGGAGTTATGTGAAGAATGGACACACATACCTAGGCAAAGAAAAAAAAAATCAAAGGAAAGATGCAGACCATTTACCAAATACCTAGACTGTGAGTCAATAGTTTTTTGGATGCTTCAAGTCTTACCAGTGTTGTGGAAATTGCTAAAATTGAAGACGGCAAGGCTACTGCTAGTAAATTATGGCTTAGAATTAAACCAAACTATTTGAACCTTAAATCAGTCAATTGGCAAAGAAAGAGATGCAGAAGTATACAACATGAAGTAATCCTGAAGCAAAATAGGTGAATTTGAAAAGAGGTCTCTATATACTAGTGAGATAAAGAAAACAAGGTAATCTTATCCAGCTGGAATGGGTGTTTGAAAGTCTATTAAATGGGCAAAGGGATATGTCTAGATTCATTTATCATTTTATCACTTCATGTGTCATATTATGCTATGTTTCCCATATGGTTAGTAAACTTGCCAAAAGTTGACATTCTAAGAGCACAGAAAATATTCAAGTCCCAGACATATTTTCAAAGAAATTTCCAAATGTGGCTTCTTTGTATTAGGAGGATACAAAAGGGCAAGTGGATTGGATTATCTCCAAATTGGCTGCGATACCTAGGAGGAGTTTACCTCAAGCTCTCTGATTCTTTCATATGGTCAACTGGCAATCAGAGAGCAGTTGTTATATTTTTTATTTTGATTTTGATCCATCTAAAAAAAGAAAAAGGTAATGAGTTTAGCAGTTTAGAATCCAATGCTTCTGGAAAAATGTCCGCAAACCAATTCAACATGGAAATATTTTCTTGCTGGATAAATTTTTGCAGCTTTTATTGTAAAATGGAAAAATATAGAGCTATTCATTTATACCATAAAAGGACAAGGTACACATTTAGTAATGTCTGATCCAAAAATATACTCATTGCTCAATATAATATGACTTGCTAAATCATACCCTTGATTAAAGCTTGATTAAAGAGTGGCTTGTTTTGCAATGTCTAGTAAATGATCACAGCACTAGCTAGATTGTGTAGCAGGAAAAGGGTGTTTATAATATTTTTAAATGAATGATCCCTGTTAAAAGGAAACAAAAATATCTCCTACATTGCTGGAACTTTTTGTTGAGAGGTGAAGAATAAGCAAAGAATGTTTAATCCTGATGGTAAACAAAGTACTAATTTCTCTCAAGTTCAACTGAGTCTAAGGAAAAAATAATGATCAATTTCTGATTGCCCTGTAAAATGGTATCATAGCAGCTGGTTTCAAATGCTGTTGCAACGTCTTCAATAAAATCAAGTATAGATTAATTCATTTATTAAATGAAAAAATAATAAAGTCTAACATTTATGAAAGTTGCTAGATTGTCTGTGCTGGTGAATAAAATCAAAATAATTTTTCAAACCTCAAAACAATCTGTCCAAAGTCCTTTTAAGACACTTGTCCTCACAGTTTGAAAGCAACCTTAGATACTTATTATTTGTAAAAAAGTAAAGCATGGCTGCATCTATATGAGACACTAATGAGCAGTGGTTACTGCACATGTATTTAGTACTTGTTTATACAAGTACTAAATAATACAAATACTAACTATAAGTACATTATACAAGTACTAAATACATGCACAGTAACCTGAGTTACTGTGCAGTAGCACCGGCAAACACCTTTTTTGTGACACTACTGTGCAGTAGCCTAATATTACTACGCAGTAGCATCTTGTCACTTTTTTTTGACACATAATGCTACTGCACAGTAGTATTGGGCTACTGCATGGTCAGCATCTTGTATAGATGCAGCCCCTGAGAATGAGACATATATGTCCAACAAAAGTGTCTGTGGCCAACGCTGATATGGAAAGTTCTGTAAGGAACCCTCTGAGATTTCCAATAATGGTGCTAATCGAGCTACTTTTGCTAGTGATTTTGTATTGTGAACACCTGTTTAATAGGAAATGTGGTGAGATCATCAAGTCATTTCACAAATATAAACTAACAAATGTGAAATGGCATTTTTTTTTGGTTCTGAATTGCTAGATTCAAGCTAGTAGCCTTCTTTAGTATTCTTAGAGATGTCCCCCTATGCAGGGGTGTGCATTTGCTGCTGCAAAAATTGTGCTTTTTTGCCACTGTGCATGCCCCTGCAAGTCAGGTTTAGTGGGGGGCAATTAGTCCCGGGTGGGGTAAGGGAGACTGGGGCCAGCACCTGTGCTGGTCTCAGCGGCTTTACCTGGGGTCTTGGGGGACTCCTGGAGCAGCAGCAGTGCCGATCCAGCCGCACAGAGCCTGACTGGCAGCTAGAGCATGGCTCTGGACAGCCAGATTCTGGTTCTGGCAGCGCATGCCATTGCCACATGTACCATACCACTTTTTTGACACCTAAAATTTTGGCATCATGCTGCAAATTAGCAGTGCAACAAACACTTGCACATACGCCACGTGTGGTTTGTGGTGCCACGTGCACATTTGTCTGGACATACCCCTTGTGGCTTTCCATTAAAGTATTTTGGCTGTGATAATTTATTTTGTCTTTGTTTGTTTCATCGTTCTGAGCTATTATAAGCTAACTAAAAGAGTGCAGCAGGAGATTAAAATGCTGTACATGGCTGGGGGTTTTATTACGCTCACATTTTAATTATTTGCACATAAAGATATTTTGTGGGTTTCTTCTTCTCCCTAGATTGTAATCAGTCCTCTATCCTGCTGTAACACAAAGTGGTACTGACAGACACAACTATTGCAAAAGCAGATATAGAGGGTTATTTTAGTTTTATTAATATTTTCCAACTATTTTCTTAATTACCTGCTAAACTTCTGACAGAAGAAAAAGAGAGAGAGAGAAAAAACGAAAGCTACAGGTTGTAGACATCTGCTCTGAAAATTTTTGAGAGTAATTAGTAAACCTGATACTTGTGAGAAGTAGGTCATGTCAGTATTATCTCCAGGTGGTTTGCTATAGTGATATTTACACTATCAGCACATATCTAATATTACTGTAGATTTTTTGTGTAGAAAAGAAATAAATTAGAGTCCTATATTAAACAAAAGAAAAAGAGTACAATACACAAGTCAAGTCAAACCTCTTCTCTGTTCATCTTGCATCCTGAAGGTAATTAATATCTATTGCATTTCTAAATCAGACTGCCATCTGCAGCTGTGAAAAGACAGAAAAAAATCATTTGCCCCCTTACTATAGAGGCACCATTCATGCTGCAATACAGATATGGCAAAGGGGATTTCTTTTTTTAAAGCCCCTCAGGAGTGGTAGACCACAAATAAATTAGAATCAGATTAAAACAGCTAAGTATATGAGTTCCCTTCAAAGTAGCATGTTGGGGGGGATTCATAATTAACAATATGTTATTAAGTTGCTTTACTTTTAGCTAATAGTGAAAAACACAAGTTGGCAGTATTAAATGCTTTTTGTTCCATTAAAAGTTTAGTAAATATCTTATATAATGAGAACTTTCAAGTTATTAGTCCAAGCATACTGTAATATTTAAGAAGGCTATACTATTATTAGAAAATGGTTATGGAAGTTAATTAATACTTTTCATGTTCTGTATTTGTTTCATGACATATACTTCAATGCTATGCTAATTCACAAAATTGCATTAAAAGCAATATGACTACATTCTGTCACTAGACTTCCCTCAAAAAAGCAACACATGATAAAATTAATACTTGCTATTCCTAGTATGCCTCGTATAATATAGTATATGTAAAACATAGGGCTGTGCGAAGCTTCAGTTGCTGATTCAATTTAGAGAAGATTTGGCTCAATTCGGTGGCTGAATCTCTGAATCAGGAGACCAATAAAAAGGTCCAAATCAATTTGAAGCCTCCGAATTGATTCAGAGAAGGTTTGGAGAAGCTTTGGAGAGTCTGAGATTCAGGCAGTCCATGCTCACTGCCGTAGGGAGCTGGACTCGGGCTTTATGCCAGTAAGTAGGGGGTGGGGGCGGGGTGGAGGAGGAGGGAAGGTACCATGGAGGGACCCCCACCAGGCTCCATCT
>NW_017728947.1:57960700-57991171 GCF_001723895.1 Crocodylus porosus | reverse complement strand
TGCCTGGGCACTGGGGCCGGGTGAGGCAGCCATTGATGGATCTGAGAGAATGGGCAGGGGAAGAGGCCTGTTTCATTTGGAGATTCAGCTGATTCAACGGCAGCCAAATATCTGAATCACATTTGGCCAAACTGATTTGGGACAGTGATTCGAATTGCCAATCAAATCACTGTCCCCTGAATTCGCCGAATCTGAATCCAAAACAAATACTAGTCACTTTGCACAGGCCTAGTAAAACACCTTTTAAAAGCTTATTAGTCCACAATGCTGTGGTTAATATACCCTGACAACTTTCTCTGTAATGTTTTGGAGTCATTTATATTATAATGTCAATCCACTAAAAATAACATACCAAGTCTGAGAAATTCCACAGAAGGAATAAAATATAAACTATATTCTTAACATACAAAAAAAAAAAAACCAACTCCACCTCCAAATACCAACCTCAGAGAAAGAAGGAACAATGAAATAATCAACAACAAATACTATCATAACAACCTCTCCCTCTCAGAGAGAAGGGCCATAGAAGCTCTAAGTTCCAACCACCAATAGTAATAACAAATAAAGGAGGAGCTATAGTTATCCTTAACCATGAAGATGACATAAAAGAAGCCGAAAACCTGTGACACAAGCTACTACTAAAGCTACAGGAAAATGCTACTTCCCTTTTCACCTCAAAACTCAAAACCACCATCACATCATTTCCATATGAACTACAAGAAAAACTATAGAACTTACAAGTATCAAATTTACTCATGATTAGTTACAGTGTGGTAATGCACATGTAGAAACAACTCGGGAGCAAATTTTCTCCCAAGTCAGCCCTGCCAGTAGGGGACCATCCTGAGGCTAGCCCCAGAGCTCTGGGCTGGGAGCCTCTCCTGCCCCAAGGAAGCCCCTGTCTCAGGCTTTAAAAGCCTGCAGGCATTTTGAACTCCAGGCCTCTGTGTCCTTCTGGATAGCTGCAGGCAGCTTCTGGCTATCAGGTCCAGCTCTACCTGCCCACAGCCCACCCCCGGCCCTGAGTTTGCAGGGGCTGCAGGGTATGGAAAATTTTTAAGTGTATGCCGCCAACACAGAAGGATTGAAACTGACATGCACATTTAACTCTGTGAGTGGAAAGTTCCAAGGCTCACCCAGCTCTTGCCCCCTGGGTGACCTGCGGACTGTTAATCATTGTTGACCTACTTTCCCCACAGACGCATGCTCAGACTGTGTCAGCTTCTGACTGAGAGCATGCTCAGTCAGAACCTGACATGATGTAATCAGACTAGAAATTTCTCTGTGGAAAGCGTTCTGATTGGCCACTAAATTCTGATAAAAGTTCAGTGACCCCCTCCCACGGGGGGAGACCCGGACCCAGTGTGAGTGCAGAGACTGCTGTTGGCAGAGAGTGTCTCACAACTGGGGAGACCCGCATAGCTGGAGACAGAGGCTGCTTTGGCAGGGACTGTCCTCCAGTTAAGCCCTTGGGCTTATCGGTCTCCTTCTTCATTTGGCATTTAGTGTTATTCGTTTCTACTGTATTGATCTGCTGGCTTACTTACCTTCATTCTGACCTTCGACCACGATTTCGGATCACCCTCTTGGACTCTGTTGATAACCCAGTTTCTACTTATCTGGCTTGGATTGACTTTGGCTTCTATCATAGATCATGATTCGGCTCATCCTTACTAACCTGATGTCTCCGCTGCATCACCTCCCAGTTTTCGACCTCAGCTTCTCCCACCAACCATCCGTTCATTGTCCATCACCTTGGACTGGCATCATGACGAGTTACAGTTTTGTTACTGTTCGTTCGTGTTTCCCGTTAACGAGCTGTTGACCAGCCCTGAGACTAGCAGTGAGCAGCCAGACCTATCCCTGGGCTTGCACCAGGGGTAGAAAGCAAGGGCTCGCTGTGAACCTCGTGGGCCAACAGACCCCTTCGTTGTTCTTCGTTGTATAATTGTTTTACTGTAACTAAAGAAAGCACCGATACCTACATCTCAGAAGCATAAGTCTAATAAATCCTCTCTGTTTAAAACCCACTACGTATCCGTGTCTCAGAGCTCCACACCAGTAATCCCACCTGTTCGTGTCCAATTTGCCACCACTCGACCAACCAACCGTTACCGAGACCGTGAGCTTGGCTCGCCAGCCGTGGATCCTCAACAGCTATAACAAAAAAACCCAATATCAATACCAGAGAGGCTCACGGACTATATAGAGGCCAACTGGCCTCTTAATTCCTGACCTCCCAGCCCACTCTACACCAACAGGCCCAGGCCCCTAAAGCTCCTAACTGGCCTTACCCTGGGTACACACTAGCCTACCGGCTACTACATTCTCCCCTCCATTCTTCACCCAGTCTGTGGGTTTGCCGGACCCTCGGTGGTCCCTCCAGTCACATCTTCCCCACGTCCCCCACTGGGCAGCTCTACACAGCTGAAGCCCATCTTCCACAGCCCCTCCCACTGCTTAGGCTCTTCGTTCCCCACCTGGGTCTCTTCTTGAGCCTTCCTGAGCCTGTACTGGTCCCACCTGGTGAGACGTCTCTAGCTCTGCCAACCTCCCTGGCTCCTTGGGGGTAACTGTCATCGTCTCTCTCCTCCTGCTCCCTTTGATCTTCCCATCCAAATCCTCTGTCCACGTGTTATGCTTCCTCCCCTCCTCTCTCTGTGCCTTCGCCAGCATCTTCCCTGCAATGGACTTCAAAGCGCTCTTCAGCCCAGTGAGAGGCAGCCCTGCCGCCTCTTACCCCCCAGTAGCGGTTCTGGGGATGCATTCTCTGCTGGCGACCTTCCAGGTCTCTCCCCACCTCTCTCTCTCATGGCTCTGCTTATATCCCCACTCTGGCTCCTGCCGCTCCTATCTTCAGCTGGCCACAGCTTTAAAAAAACACAGCTAATGAGCCATGCGGGTCCCACCACCATTTCCAGCTTCGCCGTGGCTCTGGCTACTAGTAAGGGATTTTCTGTTTTCTTGTCCTTTCTCTCACCTTTCCCAGCACATTCCAGACCCCAGGGTTCCCCCCTGGCCCCTCGGGGTCTGTCCCTTGAGTCCTCCCTGTGACATTGTTGTTTATCCCCCTTGGTATAAAAGTGCAATGATTCTCTTCATCTGTGGCATGAAGAAGATCAAAGCAAAGATGAAGACACTGGAACTGTTGATGCTGAGGATCCATACAATTACCGAATTAATCATGTGGATGATTGGATGGAACTGTTTGGGGCCAATACTTCTGATGATGAAAATGACTGAGGGATTTTAAATTGTGCTCAAGAAATTGTTCATTATATGTAATCATGGCTTCTGGTAGTAAGCATGACCATCATCAGAAACAATCATGGTGGCACTTGTTTGTTCTGAATTCTTCCTGGTATAAGAAAATATGTACCATAGATGGATTTTTTAACAAATGGATCATTATAAAATGTGGGGCAACTTATACACTGGATCTATAAAAATCCGAACTTTTTCATCAAAATATGGGGTTGACTTATACACCACACAGACTTACACACCATAAAATACAGTACTTTATATTAAGGGTACATTAAAGGACCTAGGCAACTAGATTATCTTTTGTATTGTCTAACATTCAGGCATCAAGCCACTGCTTTAGGCTCCCCACATAATAATGATGACAGTTGAGTGTCTTAGAAAAGGAGGCAAACCACCTGGTACCTGACCCTGCAGCAACAGACCCAGCAAACCACCTGGTACCTGAGCAAGGAGTCACCAAGAGTTAGTCAATAGGAAAAAGTAAATTTAATGATATGTCTGAAGCCCCACGTGTCTTAGGGCTGCAGGGAAGTGTCGTGTCCACTTGGAATCCACACAATAGACATTTCTTTTCTAAAAGCACAGGTTAGATAAAGTCCATAAACTGTCTTGGTATCAGGGACCAAAATCCAGGAGTACCCCTTCCAACTCTCTACCTGAGTGCCCTAGTCACTAGGTTATGGTGTCAGGCTTTTCCTGCTTTAGCCAAATAAATCTTGAAATTTTTCCAGCATAATGAACCAATTTCCATAGAAGGGCTGAAAAATGTCTCAAACCAGCATAGTTTGTAGCTTAAGGTATTCTCTTGAGAGATGGGAAATGTGGATTTGAATTTTCTTAGGCTAAGAAGGGGATGTATTCTGGGTCCCCAGCCACTTGGCTATTATACTAGGTGGGCACAAGTACCTTTTATTTAAAGAAAATCAGTGACCACACCTGCATCTTGTTAGGACCCAGATCCTGCTGTTGCATGCTAGGCTTGATCTTAGAATGCCTACTGAATTGTAGCGTAAAGCTGATTTACACAGAGGAACACCTTATTTGAATACAGTTAGACTCACTTGTTAGCTTTTCCCAGCCAGGACTGCAGTGGCTAGAGGTTATGGTGCCTTCTGCTCCTACCTGCCTTTCACCAGGGAGGTTTGTCGTCCTGCCATTTCCTGGGGCTGCTGCACCATTGGCAGTCCCACCCAGGCCTCCCTACTCTGTCATGGTGCAGTCTTAAATCATGCCCAGGATGATGTGGGGCCTCCTTCTCTGCATATAGCCCCAGCCCATATACCTCCAAGTTCTTCCTGGCACAGGAGCTCAGCAGGGAGATGTTCTTCCCCTGCTGGCTGGTAAGAAACTAAATTGCTACCTCCAGCTCTGAGAGCAGTGCATTAACTTGCCACCCTGTCCTGCCACATACATTGCCCCTCATACAGGCATGAGGGAGGCCTGCCCAGTTTCAGGCAGAGTGGTGCAGGAGTTTCTACTGAACTGCACCTCAAACAGCTGAAATTAAAACTCATGTCACTTGTGTGTGTTAAGGGGTGTAGGTTGTTTAAGGACATAGCACAGACAAGGTTCTTAGAGTCAATCTGAGATCTTTTATTAGACCAATGAAATAGTTGGAGAAATTCTTCTTTGCAAGCTTTTGGGTTTAAAAACCCTTCGTTATGCTGAGGAAGCACCTGCAGTTGGTGTATGTGCTTTTCCTGGATGGAAGGAATAGTAAAGAAGCCGGAGGCAGGCATACAATGCAGGCAAGAAAGCCAGTCAGTGAAAATGGAAATGGAGGAGTCAGGGGATGAGAGAGACAGGCTGGGGAAGGGGGACATAGCAGGTAAAAGTGGAGAGGTACCTGCTGCTACCTCGGGAATCAGATGTCAGTCAGGTCATAGAGTGTTGTAAATCCAATGCCTATACTGAGTCCATTAGTTTATGTATCTAGAAGGTTGATGGAGTGAAGTTCATAGCCCCGTCTGTACAAAGTGGTTTGTAAATTCAAGCAAGCACTGAACCTCACTTACCTCATTACCAGAAGCCAACTTCCTACAGCCCAAAACACAAAACCTACCAACATATCGCCAGTACCCCCACAAACTGCACACCAGAATCTATCAAAGACAAGAATATCCAACCACCTGAGGTGGCACATTTCTCACAAAAAAAAAACCCCTCTGTCTCCAGTATCTCAGGCCTGATCCTCAAAGGGAGTTTACAAACCACTTTTCACAAATGTGCCTATGAACTTCACTTCATCAACCTTCTAGATACAGAAGCTCACGGACTCGATATAAACATTGGATTTATGGCAGACTACAGCCTGCCTGACATCCGACTCTCCAGATACCTCTCCACATTTACCTGCTACATCCCCTTTCTGCCCTACCCCAGCCTGTCTCTCTCACCCCCTGATCCCTCCATTTCCATTTTCACTAACTGGCTTTCTTGTCTGCATTGCTTACCAGCCTCTGGCTTCTTTAGTATTCTTTCCATCCAGGAACAGCACACACACAACAACTAGATGCTTCCTCAGCCTGATGAAGGGTTTTAAACCCAAAAGCCCATTCCTTGTAGATGGCATTCCAGGCAGCTAAGCTGAGCTCACTTGGAGCCTCACAACTCCACTGCAACCAGCAAGCCTGAGGCCTATCAAAGATGTGACAGGTCTGGGCTTTCCCCAGCCAGGGCTGTCCATGCGTGTGGTGGCTGGTGATTATGGTGCCTCCTACCCACCTTTCAACAGGGAGATCTTCAGTCCTGGCATTTCCTGGGGCTGCCATGCCACCCTGGCAGAGTGCGGTTTTGGTTGTCATGCCCAGAACCTGGAGCCTCCTCCTTCCCCATAGCTCCAGCCTAATACCTCCAAGTTCATCCTGGCATGGGAGCTCAGCAGCAATATGTTCTTCCCCTGCTGGCTGGTGATGCAGTTAGTGCCCACTCCAGCTGAGAGTGGGACATTAACTGGTTTTTAAAAAACTCAAAAAAGGAAATTGGTGCAGATGGAGTGAGGAGGGTGGCACTCAGTCCATCTGCAGGTGGAGTTTGGGGAACCCCAGCAGCGGGAGGTTAACCTTCCGGAACACCAGCTGCTCCACCAAGCAAGATCCAAGCAGGTGTTGTGGGGTGTCACAACATCCCCAGCAATGCTGAACACTCTCTCACTTGGAACACTGGTTGGTGGGCAGGACAGGTGTTGCCAGGCAACCTTGGCCAGATCCTGCCACATCTGGATGCAGCTTGCCCAGTAAGTCAAGGGACCACAGTCCAGTGGCTCCACATCCTCAGTGAGATAGGTATCCACTGAAGCATCAGCGCTACCTGCCCAAGGCTGGGGTCTGGTGCATTTGGACTTCAGCACTGAAGCCATGCCCTTGGCCCACCTTGGCAGTGGCTGGCATGGAGGAGACTGGCTGGTGCTGGTGCTGGTGCTGGTACCGGCGGCAGTGCTGGGAGTGCTGGCATGGGAAAGTGGATAACCCTCTTCCACATCCCCTCACCTCTGCCCTTCCACCTCCCTGACTGATCACCAGCACCTGCATCCACTGATCAACAGTTTTGGTGCTGCCAGTGTACATGCTTCCCTTCACCATGGGGTTCCACATGCCTGCCAGCAGGTGGACCATACTGGACTGCAACAGATCCAGGCATTTCCTGACGCCCTTCTTTAGGTGCCTCACCAGTGTCTGCACATCTGGTGACAGCAGCTTGCCCCAGCCATGAACATTGATCCCCTGGAACTTCTCCATTCAGTTGAAGCCCCCTCACTACAGGGATCACCTGGCTAAGGAGGGCATCACCAGTGCTGAGGGTCTCAGGGGCCTCGAGGAATGGCTTGAGAACTGCCAAGGTCTAAGAGTTGGTATCCCACACTGCTTTGTTAAGAGGGCTGCTGATCCCAATCTCCCTGAGCAAGGCCATCTTATGGATGGCCTTCTGTTGCACCACCAGAATTTCCAGCATCAGGTACATGGAGTTCCACTGAGTCACCACATCCTGCATGAGTTTTTGCTGCGGGATGCTCAACTCTGCCTGTTTCTCCTGCAACATCTTGCCCACCTTGATGCTGTGGTGGAAGTAGCCCACCGCCTTCCTGCATTTTTAAATCAGCTAGGTGGTAGTGATGGCACCATCACTGGCAGCCCTGTGCCCCTCCAAGACATCCCTCACTATTAGGTGGAACTTATGTGCCACACAGCAGATGCCAAAAAAGTTGGCATCATGGACTGCCTTGACCATATTGCCATATTGCCTAGAAGATAGGTTGCAGATAAAGGCAAACCTGAACAGGCTAGAGAGTTGGGAAGACCAGAACCAGATGAAGTTTAACATTTCCAAGTGTAAGGTGCTCCATCTGGGGGCAAGCAACCCTCAACATACATACAGGTTCAGTGGTGACAGCTTGACTTGCACCACAGCCAGAAGGGACCTAGGGGTAATGATTGACTATTGCATGAATATGAGCCATCAGTGTGATGGCCAGCAGGACAAATAACATGCTGACATGCATCAACCGATGTATCTCATGTAAAACTGAGGAAGTGATATTCCCGCTGTACTCAGTACTGGTGAGACCGCAGTTGGAGTACTGCATCCAGTTCTGGGCACCACACTTCAATAAGGATGTAGAAAAACTTGAGAGGGTCCAAAAAAGAGCCACCCATATGATCAGGGGCTTGCAAGGTAAGCCATACAAGGAAAGGCTGAGGGACCTGGGCCTCTTTAGCCTAAAGAAGAGAAGGTTGAGAGGGGACTTGATAGTGGCTTACCACTATATCAGAAGAGTGCATCAGGAGCTGTTCACTGTTCACTAGGGCACCCTGGGGAAGATCTGGATCAATGGATACAAACTCCTGGAAGGCTGCTTCAAGCTTAATACCAGGAAAAACCTCTTCACAGTCAGGATGTCCAGACTGTCAAATAAACTCACTCCAGAGGTGGTGCAGTCACCTACCCTGATGGTTTTGAAGAGGAGACCAGACAGTCACCTCACTGGGGTTATCTAACCCCAGTTGTCTTCCTGCCTAGGGTGGAGAGGCTGGACCCAATCAACTATAAGGTCCCTTCCAGCCCCTAACAACCACTTCCAGGTTGAGGGTGGGGATCCTGCCTTTTCCCCCTCCTGAGCAGGTAGAGGCACAATAACAGGGGAAGCTGAGCCACCTGCCCCCACAACCTCCTCTGAGGTGCCTTTCTGAGAAGGAGATCTGGCTCTAGTGTTGTTTAAGGAGTGTGGAGCACAAACTCAGATTCCCCCTCAGTCCCCAGAATTTCTTTTGCTAGGGCACTCAGGTGCCCTGGTTCCAGATCCAGCTCCTCTGGCAGTGGGAAGTTTACACTGGGAGATGAAATTAGGCTGGAGGACTGTCATTCCACTGCTGGTGGCTATTTCTGGTGTTAGGGGAGGTGGTGCAGGTGCAGGTGCAGGGACAGGTATTGCTCCCACCTCCTTGCTCCCACTGGCTGCAGAAACCTCATGACTGTCAGGAAAGAGGATGCGTCTATGTTTGTGGGGTGGAACTTGCAGCTCAAGCTCTCCCTCTACCTCCTCTAGCCCTTCTCCCTCCCCTGCCAGAAGACCTGGCACTTCCCATTCCAGCACGCTTCATATTAATCTTTCCTGTGCTGCAACATGTGTCTCTGTGTGTGAGCAGCTGTAATATCTATGCTTTTCCTTCTTCTCTGATGTATGACTGTGTGTAACTTCTTCTGTGTTGTGTTTACTGTATTTGTGCATAACTAAAATAATATCTCTTCTTCTCTGATGTATGTGTCAGACTTCTTCTGTGTTGTATACTGTATGTGTGTGTACCTATATAATATCTCTTCTTCTTCTCTGTATATGTGTGTGAATGTGTGTAATTTATGTGCTTTCCTGCACAGTGATGGATCACACTGCCAGGAAAACACAGGTTTCTTTTTTAAAGGTATGTGTGGGGGGGGAGAGGGAAAGAACAAATAAGAGGTTTTGGGGGGAAGAACAAACTGAAAGAAATGGATTGGATAGGGATAAGTAGAGGGATTCTAGTTAGTAAGCTGTATCCAATCCTTTCCAAGAATAGAAACTAGCAAGAAACTGACTAGATAGAAAGCCAAGCCAGTCCAGTGCCTTTCAGATGCTGTTGCTCAGGCAGAAACAGCTCACAAAAGTCACAGAAAGGCTGTAGACATAGGCTTATATGCTGTTTCTATGTCCCTCCCCTAGAGCACTGTGATTGGAAGGGGACACAGGGAAAAATCACAGTCACTGGCCAGTCAGTCTTTCCCCCTCTGCTTCCCCTCCCTCCTCTTCTCAGTTTCTGTTCCCCTGAAAGACTGCCTTCTGAGGCTCTGAATCAATTTGGAGGTTTTTTCCCTCCTGATTTGATTTGGATTTGGTGATTCAGCCTCCAAATCGGGCTGAATCATCTCCAAATCAAATCAGCGACTGAAGCTTCATACACCCCTAGTAGACACATCTTAAGTCCTTTATTTGTGCTAGCCCACATTTCAAAATGGTTATAACCATGCTTAAAAGACCTTTGGGGATGTAGAACAATATGTAAGAATTGATTCATCCGTTGTTAAACCTTTAAAGATAATTTAAAATATACTCTTAATAAGACTGTAGAATCTCAGCTGTGGCTGAAGTGTACTTAGAAGTACAACTGAGAAGGGAAGGTACAGGGTAACTTTAAGGTAACTGTTTTCCTTTATTACTAGGGCAGTCAAGCACTAAGCTGTTCCCTCAAAATTGTACAGACTGGCTATTTCTCCAGTTGGTCATTATGGCGACTAGTGAACCATGCATGTAACTTGCACAAACATACAGCGAGACTGGTTGGCATATGGAGCCCTACAATGGCTGGACATTATACAAGATTTCCTCTCACTCCAGTGAGATCCTACACTGGAATAGTACCAAACATTTTCCCAAGATAGTCACTTGAATTTAAAAACAAATCTTCTTAGCCATGTTTTTCCTTCTTTTTAGGATCATTTCATTTAAACAATAAATATTTCAATAAAGTTTGTTCATGTGCATAGTAAGAAGGAGGTGTTATGTATAGCATGACTCAGTTGAACTTGATTTAAGTTGAGAAAACTTAGTCCACTGTTGCAGGTGCTGAAACCAAACATAATCAGATTTATAATCTCAAATAGCATTTCAAAATAAAATTAAAATAATATTCAGATGGCTATAAATCTGCCCCTGAATAGCAATTCAATGCAACTTTCTCTTATGGGGCACAAATATACATTTATATAGTCAGAATTTCCTTAATGTTATTATCATTTGCTAAACACTGATGCTATCTGTGCTTTAATATGAATCACTGATGTAGTGACAAAGAGAGAAATATAATGATGGATTAAAAATCTTCATGTCTTGACAGTTATTAAGCAAGCATTCCTACTTTGCAACAAGGAAGACTCAAAAATATTTAGAGACTTACATAATTAAGGGTGTGTGCAATTTATTCAGGAGAAAAATAAATAGATAGCCCTCAGCTGTTTCAGTTTCTTTGATTGTGTATAATTCTGTTAAACAAAAAACAGACATTGGGCTCCTTTGATAAAATATGATACTCATATGTAATCTGAAGCCATATAACTTCAAGCTGCCTGGAGTCTGATCTTCAGCTAAGAATGCTTAGGTCAAGTGAATAGCTGCATAGCAGATCTCTAAGGAATAAATACTTGTCCCTTGATGTGATTAGAGATTCTGTAGGTGGCACTTTTTGAGTTAGTATTTAACCCATTTTTACCATAACAGTAGCAGAATTAGTTCTGCTTGAGGTGCTATATTCTGAAATTTAGGTTGTAGACAGGCATTACATTTCTAGCCACAGAAATACTGCTCTCCCACTAGAAATTGTCAGTGTACAGGCATTCATTCAGTTCTTGCAGAAGAAACATGCCCCGCCCATGAAAAAGATCTTCTGCTTTGACACCTAGAAAATCTTTCCTGTGAGAGAGTTTCTCTCACCAGAATTACACTATATGATCAACCTCTTCATGAGTTCCTCCTGGAGTTAAGAACAATAAGAAGTCCTTTTTTTAGGTATGTAGGCAGTAGAAGGAAAAGAAATGGAAGTGTGGGACCCCTGCTTAACACTGTGGGACAGCTGGTAACCAACATTCAGGAAAAAAATGGAACTCCTGAATGCCCGCTTTGCTTCGGTATTTCACTGGACCAAGGGGAAAGTCAAGCAAGATAAAGTTCAGAGAGGATATGCCAGGACTGAAAACCTCCCTACTGTGGATGCTGAGTGGGTGCAATACCAATTAGAAAAGCTAGACATTTATAAGTCAGCAAGACCAGATGGACTCCATCTGAGAGTGTGGAAGGAGGTGGCTGAGGTCATTGTGGAACCCCTGGCAAAACTCTTTCAGAATTCATGGCTGTCCCAGGGGGACAGTCACTGGGGAACAGGAGACCCTTCTGCGCTAGGACTCAGGATGGGGGTGACCCATCCCTACAAGAAAAAACCTGAAACCAGGGCAAACTTATCAGTTTCAGTCTGAGGGGAGCTGGACAAGCTGTGCCAGCATGAAGCACCTATGGCTTGTCCAGCTGGAGTCAGCATGGGTGGATGACATCATCCGGGGATACCACCTGGCTGGAATAAAAGTAGGCACTGGGAAGAATGATGGGGAGGCAACACAGGGAGTGGACAGTGCCCCAGGGGCACAGGACCAGAAAAGGGGGAAGCCTCTTTCAGAGGCAAACCCCAGATCAAAGAAAAAGGAAAAAAAACCAGCAACAACATATCTGTTGCAGGGGCCGGGAGGAGTGAGGAAACGTGCATTGGGAAACCACCCACGCAGTTTGTCAGCTGTGCCCATATACAGCTGGGGCCAGGTGACGTCATGAAGAGATGCCACCTGGCGAAGATAAAAAGCAGCCACAAAAGCGCGGGAGCAGGGAAGCCAAGGACTGGAGGAGCAGTGGGAGACTGAGAGGTGGAGGGCGTCTGGCCACTGTGATCTGCAGCAGTGGCAGCCGGAGCCATGAATGATCCGTGAGCCGGGGAAGACCAGCAGGGATCGGAGGAGCCAGCAGGGAGACCGGCAGAGACAGCAGGAGCTGTGAGGGATCCACTTGCTGGAGGAGACTAAAGGAGAAAAAGCGGCACCACCAAAGAAATCAGCAGTGGCTACAGTGAGAGCCGGCGTGGGAGCTCCCTTCAGAGACAATGGGTACCACAGCTCCAGGGTGGAGGCGGGTCCTGGAGGAAAGGAGAGAGAGACCCCAGCTGGGGTGAAAGCACAGACCCTGACCCAGAGGGCACGCTAGCCTGGAGGCCTTAGGGGCATTAGGGGTTAGGAGAGTATAGGACTCTCCCCGTGGGCACTCCTCTTCCTTTTGTTCTCCCTGTTGTCATGCTCCCTTGGTAGTTGCATGGTTAGTTTCATTAATTTGTTTCACATTGGGTCACTACAGGGAAAGGGGCTATGGTGAAGGTATTGTTTGTGTTCCCCTTTTAGGGTTTGTTTATTTTAGTTCCCTGGCAAGAGTAGAGTGACGGTGCTCCTAGCACCAGGCTAAGGTAGCTGGGACGTCACCCAAGGGTGAGAAGGGACCACATGAGAACGTAGTGAGGGCCAACAGCATCAGACAAAGAAGGCCCAGGGCACCGAAGAAGACAAGGCAAAAGGCCGAGAGTCACCAAACCCGCCGGGTCAGGGCAGGGTCCGGGGGGCTCATCTGCAAGAGGAGATGCAGGGATCAGGGAGGATATCAGCAGGGGATTGCCATGAAAGATTTGGAGGCCCATCTCAAAGGTTGGCATGTGGCCAGGGTGTAGGGGAGGTTGGAACCCCGTGAATGTCTGCCATGATGCGTGACAGCTCTGGAGGCATCCTCAAAGGGGACCCCCTCCACTGAAGGATCATTCAAAGTCATGGCAGGTGAGTTTGGGGGTCACCCTGAAGGTAGCCAAGGAACCCTTTGGGGTCTGCACGAAGGTCCCTGGTGAGCAAGGTCAGCAGCTCGGGCAAAGACAGCATGACAGCGAACCACTGAGAGGAGGCAGGCACAGACAGCAAGAGTGCTTCCCATGCCAAGCACGAAGGTCACCAGCGTGCGATGTGGGATGAGGCACTACACCCACAGGAAGAATCCTCGGCAGGGGAGAGGACCTGGAATGGAACAATGTCAGGGGACTGCTGGGGCTACTGGCATCTTGTCCATGAGTGGGGATGGGCTATGACCCTCTCCCTTTATCCTACTGTTAAAATTCTATTCTTTTTTTCCTTTTCTCTTTTTTTTTTTTTCTGCCAGGGACGGCACAGAGAGGCCCCAAGGTGAGGCCAGAGCATGGGCAGTGCTCCAAGGATAGGAGTGGCTGAGGACCCATGGCAAACAGCCAGGCATAATTAAAAACATGCCAAAAGATCAAATGCCCGCAGGGTACAGTGACTGAGAGAAACCAACTGTAACCCAGTCAATGAGAGGAGCAGGGACTGATGACACCAGAGGGCAAGCCACACTGACACCAAATGGCCATCCTGGAGGCTAGTGCATGGAAGTGTCATAGGGGAAGCAGAGCCCCATGGATACCCGCCAAGGGTTGGAAGGCTGCTTCAGGCTTAATACCAGGAAAAACTCCTTCACAGTCAGGATGTCCAGACTGTCAAATAAACTCACTCCAGAGGTGGTGCAGTCACCTACCCTGATGGTTTTCAAGAGGAGACCAGTCACCTCACTGGGGTTATCTAACCCCAGTTGTCTTCCTGCCTAGGGTGGAGAGGCTGGACCCAATCATCTATACGGTCCCTTCCAGCCCCTCACAACCACTTCGAGGTTGAGGGTGGAGATCCTGCCTTATCCCCGCCCTCAGCAGGCAGAGGTGCAACAACAGAGGAATCCATCCCCACAACCTCCTCTGAGATGCCTTTCTGAAACAGTCACCTCTCTGGGGTCACCTAATCTCAGTTGTCTTCTTGCCTAGAGCAAGGGAGCTAGACCCAATGATCTACAAAGTCCCTTCCAGACCCTAACAATCTATGAATCTATGATCAGGAGTCATCAAGCAGCAGCTTCTCCTGTGTCTTCCCCAGACTGTGGGACCTCAGTCCAAGGAAGGTGCAGAAGCACCCCACAACTCAACTCCTCCTGTGATCAGGAGGAGTTTAGCTGCCTCTGATCTTCAATTCATCCCCAGACCAGTACAGGAAGCCTCTCCTGGCCATTCCACTCCTCCCACGGACCAGGTGGAACAAAGCAGCAGCTGTTCCGTGTCTTCCCCATATCAGGTGCATAACCCCAGTCTGAGGAAAACATGGAGAGCAAGGGGAATGGGGGCATCTGCAGGCTTGAATGTCTGTATGCTTCATCTCTCAGGAAGATTTTTATTGTTGTAAAATGAATGCCTGTAAAAATGAATGCCTGTCCACAGCCTTAAAATCACATTGCAGTCCATTTGTGATTTACAAACCCCCAAGATATATATTTTAGGGTGTACATTAAGTTTCTGCAGAGTGCAGGATAGGGCTGAGGGCCCCATTGGCCTTTTGCCTGTTGGCTCTGTGCCATGAAGGAGTGGCCTTGTTATCCTCTTAGGATCAAACAGCAATGTGTGCCTGGATTCTCTCCTGCCACATCTTGATGTAACATATATGTGTTGGGAGGTGTTCTTCTTCCTGTAAGTTCACTTCAAGGATGTTAGACCTGCTCCTCTTTGGGTCTCCAACTTCCACTTACACCCCAGCCAAATGCCACCCACCTGTTCAGAGATCTTAGGAAGCTTGCAACTTGTTTGATAGAGGTTTTAACTTCTCCTCTACTCTTTTGCTCTTTTACACTTAGAACCTCTTCAGCATGTCCGACAAAGCAGACAGAGTGAACCCCAAGGAGAGCCACGCGGATGATCAGAGGGCAAAAAAATAGGCCTTATGATGAGAGCCATCGGACACTTCAGCCTAGAAAAGTGCAGGCTCGGGGTGACCTGGTGGTGGCTTATAAGTACATAAGGAGTGTGCATCAGGATCTGGGGGAACATCTGTTCACCACAGTGCCCCAAGGGATAACAAGGACCAAAAGTCATAAACTCCTCCATGACCATTTTAGGCTGGACATAAGAAAAAACTTCTTTACTGTCCAGGCCCCCAAGGCCTGGAATTGACTCCCTCCAGAAGTGGTGCAGGCACCTACTCTGGACTAATTCAAGGAACATTTGGATGCTTATCTTGCTGGGATCCTAGCTGACATCCTGCCCCTGGGGCAGGGGGCTGAACATGATGATCTCTCGAGGTCTCTTCCAACCCTAATGCCTATGTCTAAGAAAATATTTGGATACAGTTAAATAAAGGAAACAGTGACCACCAATGGACACAATAATCTAGGTAAGTACTGGAACTCCCAACAGCTTGAGGAGTATTAGGCACTTCATTTATCAGTTGTATGAGGACCCTTCCCCAGATGCTGAGGGCGATCATTGTCTGAACACAGCCTTGCAGGTAATTAAACTTCAATAAAAAGGGGAAAAAATGGAATGTCTTCACTTTCCCAGAGATCCAATCTTATTTTCAAGATGCAGGGATCCCCCCCCCCTTTTCAATAATGCCCCCAAATCAGTTCATCACACAACTTTTTTGCATAATGTGAACTTAAAGGTAAAAAGAAAAGAAAAGAAACTACCTTTATCCTCCAAGGGGCTCACAGCTGCTCCAGAATTCCCAGATACTGTCAGTGTTCCCTGTGTAATCAGTTGCAGGGAACAGCAGCAGGCACGTCCAGTTGTAATCAGAGCTTCTCCAAACCTTGGGACTAAAATTTGGTCCTCTCCCATACCCAGGGTTCTCGCAGCAAGAAGCTTCAGGTTATGATAGGGAAACCTGATCTGCTTTTCCGGTCTGCCTCCTTCCCCAGCACCACTACCCCACTGGAAATATGATGTCTGCTGTGGGGAACACCAAACTTGGAGGAACAGTGGCTGGCAAAGCAGCATTCTGGTGGCTGTGGCATTCCCGTCACTGGCATCATTTCCAGTGGCTCCAGTAGATTCTTCCAGTTTTATTCCATCATCTCTGAAGAGGTGAAGAAAGCCTCTTCACAGTAAGAACTAAGGAATTTATCTCATCTATGCACAGAAAAAGAATTGGACAAGGAAACAGTCATCAGATAAGTGTAGAACTTTTAGACAGTTTTCAGAAGTGTTTCCTTCCTGAAACTAGTCACTGTCTAAGAATGACACACAAAATGTTAGCATCCACATGTTAAGGTTTGTTAACTGATGCTAAATGCCCTCAAGTATCTCAAAGTTACACCACTTCTGGTGGGAGTTAACTCTGGGGTGTGCTACCTAGCTCATGGTAGGGTAACTTCAGTCTCCAAAAAGATAAAAATGAACAAATTTGCAGTCCTCCAGCATCCCAGGATGCACTATTTCCAATTCCCACCCTCCCCCCTACCCAGAACTGGAATAGATTTCAGGTGTCCTGGCTTCTAGACACACCGCTACTTGTTAGGTCTCTAATGGCAAGTCAGAAATATGCAGGCAAGAAACAGTATTAACTCTTAATGCATGGCTGTTCACAGCATGTTCTAACTTTAACACTATTTAACATTCCACAAATTTAGTATGGTCTAAGTGTAACATGTAACTTCACCTTTTTAGAGTTCATTTACAAAAGATGAGAAATTATTGAAAATATCCCCAATACTTTTCTGTACTTTACTTTCCCCAACAGTTCCTAATTTTGAAAAAAAATACTAGGTCTAGCAATTTTGTGCACCCAATGGAAGCTTAATAGAGATCTTAAACAGGTAGCTAATGGTAAGCACTATTTTCCTTAATAGATATAATTTAAGGAACAATTTAGTAGGCCAGCCATTAAAAAAAGTCATAATTGATATCATCCCTATCTTGGTTTTACTGATAGCATTCATTAGTATAGTATATTAATGTCACTTAAGTACCTATGTTTTCTTTATTATTTCCTTCTCACTAAACCTGTTAGCCCCACTACATACTTTTACAGAGTTTACTAGGTCAGGGATCTTTATATTGTGTCTAATTCACCTTTTTCAGGAATAATTCTCCTACCCTTCACTGCTTACAGTGCAAACAGAGAAACAATGCACCCAGTATCTCCTGGTACCTATTTCTCACCACGAAATATTCAAATACTGTTTTGATAAGCATCTCACCTTTGGCATAAACATCAAACTGATAAAGTCCATAGCATCCCTGTTTCAAAAGCATAACTTCGTAAGCGTATGGGTGTTCTTTGTACATTTAGACAAGGTTTGACAACAGAACATAGTGATTTATAGATTGTCCAATTTGAAACTTTGAGAGGAACTTCATTTTCAGGAGGTTCTGAGTAGCCACTTTAAATTCCAGGGCACTTTTGAAGATCCCAGGCTGGATACTGACACCCATAACAAGTATGATGATCAGTCACCTCGGAAAAATTTCGCCATACTACATTATATTTTATTCCAGGTGTGATTTATCCATTAGCAAATCTATTATTCTTTTCTCAGCAATCAAAATGAGAAGGGATTTTAATTGTCTGTTTGGTTTGAATGAAAAGATTTTGAAGTAATACAAGATTAGGCCATTATATTTCAGGTTACATCCATGCTACCAGCCTCATATGTGCAAAAATTATATACAAAAGATGGGGAAAAATAACTTTCATTGGAAAAGATTTTCTTCCTACTGAACACAATATTGTCTTTTTATATTTGGCAACATAAATGAACATAAAGTGGTCTTCCTGTCCAGTCTCCAATACCTTGTCTGGGTGATCTTAATTTATAACAGTACTCAGAAATCAGTACCTGCATGGGGAGGCAAAGGGAGAATGCTAATGTTCTTGAAACAGAGGTTACTAGCTTTATATATATCACAAAAATAAATATTTATATATTTATATGTGTGTGTGTTTATGTTTTGTTTATATATAATAATAAAGCTAGTATTTATCTGCCAAACAATTATATATATATATGACTGGCAGATAATATGCAGACAGTGTCATAATAAGAATCTTCCCTGCCAGCCTCTCTCACAAATTTACTCCTATATGCCTTGTGATACCAAGGAAAAAAGGAATCTTGCTCTTCCATTTCAATTGCATAGAACATTTTGCCATTATCACTGCCCCTGTCACTGGTGATCAAATAAATAATTTTCCCAATTGTTATAATTTTCTATCAAAGAATCTGGCTCAGAAAAGTCCAGCAACAAAATTATGTTTATTAGTAATCCTTAGGAGGTCATCATTTGCCAACCATTACCATCAGTTCATATTTTTCTATCATCCATCTCTCAAATTATCTATATTAGGTATTTATAGCATACTCATCACTTTAATATCTAAGCATGACATTTGGCATATCTGGTTCAGCAGAGGCTCCTTCCTATCCTACTTTGAGTAAGGTAGTATGACAAGGAGACCAATGACCAAGTCCTGTAATATACTGGCTACATGAGCAAATTAATAATAAAGTACACCTATTGTAATATGTTAGACAGATAATGCACATATGTCTAAACAGCTCCTACACAGTGACCTGGAGTTCAGGAAGGAACGTTAAGCTGTGTCTTTGGCCTGGAAAGGCATGTAAGATGAAGGATGTTGTTGATCACTAGAGAATGTTATTTAGAGGCTTGCTTTAGGGAACTGGTTTGTAGGTAAAGTAGATATTGCATTAGAACAATGGTCCAGGGGAAGAGCAAGTGTTAATTGATTTCTAAAAGCCTGTTTTTGACAATGTTTCCTTCAAGGCCCATTGTGTCTGAAGCCAGCAGAAACACAGCCTGGAAAACTGAAGATGTTCCATAACATGAGATAAGGTGGCATTGGGTCACAGTGCCAAACTGCACAGCCCTTGGGATTTCTGGTTTTGGTGAACAGACCATATTAAGAGACCAGTGAAAGCCCAAATTAAGATGTATGCATGTTATGGGTTTGTTGGAATAAAGAAATATGCTGACAGGACAGAATGTGGACAGTATGATGATCACTGGGAAACCAATCAATGATGCCTGGACATGAAGAGTCATCAGAGGGAAGAAAGGATGCAAAAGGAGAGATTTCAGAGTAGCAAAGTTTCCCCCCGAAGGGGAAGCTGAGGCCACTATGAACAAAAGGCATACCACTAGTCCATCTCACCCACTCCACTGGGGAGAGTGGGTGCTCAGCCTTCAACCTCCAGGCTGCTGACAGCTGACATTCAAGAGAGAAAGAACCTCAGGGTGATGCTTGCACACTGGCTAGGCAAAGCTTCCCTCTGTGACAGCTCTAGGACTGGTAGATATAGAACTGTTTACATTATTCTTATCTGCCATTACCGTGTATCAATAAAATTTGCCTATTATTAAATGGAGAGGTTGTGGTCAGTCTGAGGGTTTGGGTCTATCTGGGTCATAAATCCAGTGCCAACAGTTGTCAGCAGCAGCATTGCAACAGAAGCTGAATGGTGCTGTAAATCTTGTGATAAAAGGTGTGCATCCCCATGAGCATGCATGTGTAATTTGTGCAGAACCACAAACTGCATGCACCACACATGTGTGTATTCACTGGACTGCTAATTAGCAGCACGGCAGGTTTCTTGACACTTGGAAATCAAAAAAACACACAGCAAAAAAAAACAAGGTGACTCATGGGACTGCAGTATGTACTGCCTAAAACAAGAGCCTGGCAGGCCAGAGCCACACACTAGCTGCCAGCAAAGACCGGTATGGAAGGATTGCCACTGCTACAACCCCAGGAGGGCTCCAGGACCTCAAGAAAGGCTGCTGGGGCCAGCACAGGTTCTGGGCCCACCTGGGGAAATTTGCCACACATGCAAAGCACGTGTGCAGGGACATGCCCAGGGACAACTAGCAGTGACACAAATATGTGCCACTGCTATTTGTCCCTAAGAAATGGACATTCCTGCTCATGGGGATGCACCCAAGGTGCTTATCATGAATCAGACTGCATAATTATCTGTGTACCCAGCAGATGATTTAGTCCCTTCTACTGTAGCATGGTCATCCTTCAGAGACTTACCACAATGACACCTGTTCTTGATTTGAAATTGTAGGGAAAACAAATATAGAAAGTAGGGGATAAGTTGGATATTCTCATTGCAGCCTGTGTTGTTAAGGAGGTCAGCTAGTTCCCATAAGTGCTAAAGACTTCATGCCTAGGTGTACCATATGGCTGGAGAATAAGTGAAAGTTGATATGTGCATAAATAACCAAGGCCAGATCAAGACCACCAGGTTAGAAAGAATCTTTTGGAAACACTAGAAATCATTCATTATAGATGCTGCTTTGCTGCTATGTCACTACGTGAGAGTATAGCACAAGTGAGGAATCCAAGCCTATGGGCAGACAAAACAGTTAAATAAGTATGCCAATCAAGCTTATACATTGTAACTATTTGGTGTTACTCTATCTCCTAGTGTGGGGAAGCATCACCACAGTAATTTAGCATAATTTTCATTCAGGCATAAACTGATCTACTTGCTACAAGATGGAGCAGATATATAAACCATTACAGTGGCTCATCTGAGGTGCACTCATGAGTGGTATATCGTCCCCTGCTCTCCCCTTTTTATTTTGCTATATTTCTTTTGTCTGTTGATACCATGGGTAATCCCTAAACTAATTTTGCCTTTAACAAAAAAAAGACTATAAGTGTAGTGTCTGTGAAGTCCTCAGAATGCATTCTTCACTGAAAACTATATGTGTTTCAAGCTTAATATTTTAAAATAAAGCTGTTTTCATCTGAGTTTCACCAAAAGAAAATGTGTTTTTTTTATATATACAGGTGGCCATTCAGGAACACAGGAACAGATTACCTGGTTCATTAAGTCCTGTCCCCTAGAATCATAGGCAACCATTTAATAGATGTTAAGTCCAAAGGGGTCTGGTCTATATGAATATGAACTCCAGCTCTTCCTATAGAACACAAGTCACAAAACACATCTAACTTATTTTGATCACACCATCCAACCAATCTTGACACACAAAAGGAAGTTCATCTTTGGCCTGAGGACCTGAACTCATGTAGTATTTTATCCTAGGAGTTAATTTTCTTCAGAAAATTATATGCAGCTCATTAACACAGAATTCAAGTGAAAATAATTCCTTAACAGTTGTAAATAAAGAGAAAACAGCCTTTGCTGATGAGCAAAACTTCCAACTGATTAGATAAATTAAATGTTTTGGCCCATGCATGATTGGATAACAAAGTCATTTAAGACAATTCTGTGATCATTAAAAATGTTTTGCTTTGTTTTTACAATGGTTACAATATCATTGCCGTAAGTAGTTTATTTTGAGTAAGCGAAAGGGGGGATGCTTGTTATTTTTATGTTTATATCTTTGGCCAAGTCCTTAATTGCTGGTGAAGGTTGAGAAATCATTATCTGATGCATGAGAGACACTTTGAGGAAAAGTTCCTTACCAGGGAGAAGAGAAGAATGGAAAAAATGTAAACAGATGCTTCTGTCATTCATCAAAGTCACTAGAAGAGACAGAAGACAAAATAAATATAAGATTTGCCTTCTTATGGGTAGTTTTTTTTTACTCTAATGCAATCAGTATTTTCACTGCCTGTGTACTGCTTTTTAAGTTATCAGCCACTGGAAGTTTGACTTGAGTGTGTAAACAAGAGGATCTAAAGTACCAATTACTTCTATTGTTTCAAGTCACACACATATCCATCAATACAGTGGACATCAAGAGTAAGAGTTCAAGTTCTCTTTTACCCTGGAAAAACAAACTTGGAGTTCCACATTTTTTCCACATTATTTTTGTTAAACCTTGAGCAACTCCTGGAAGTTCATGCCAGTCTATGAGGTCTCTATGACCTGGGTACCAACCACATCACCAGAAATTAGAGATAGCTATTTCTGTAAACCAGATTTCCATCAGCATTGTTTAAAGTCCACATTTTGTTGTTGTTGTTGTTGCTTTGCTCTTTCTTAAGGCAGGTATACACTGTGATGATAGAAAACTCAGTCGTACCACCAAGGCAATAATCCTTGCTTACCTGCTCCCATTCTATGCATGATAATCCCAGAAATACATTTGTGAAAACAACTGGGGGTACCACTGGCATGGTGCTCAAGATTTGGTTTCCAGCATACTCAAGAGCAGGAGGTTTGGACATCCTCCCAGTTGTTTACAGCACCTCATTTCTGGGCTAGACATGCACAAACTGCAAGAAATTGGTATCTTTGTTGCTGAAATGCAGATATAACCTTAGTTCCACATAGGGTAGTGCCATATTCCCTAAATATCCTAATCAAAGCTGGATTCAACAAAGCCCTTAAAATCATTCTCAACTTTAACCTCTTAAGTAGCCCCATTATACATGTCCAGATGAGCGTGATCGTTCCTCTTGCGGCATATCAGACCAGTTAGAGACGCCGCAAGGGGCACACTGAGAATGAAAAAATGTTCCCCGCATGGCATATTTTCAACACAGGGTCAGAATTTGATACCTGGATTTCTAGGTATCAAATAAAATCACCACTGAAAAAAGTGGTGCAGGGAAAGTCCCCCACTGTGCCCTGAGGTAAGCCAGGGCTCAGACCTCCAGGGATGCTCTGGCATCTGGCCAGAGCATCTCTGTGGTGCCCCCTACTGTGGAGTTGTTCCCAGTAAGTAGAGACTGGGGGTTGGAGGAAATGGTGGGGAGGGGGTTCCTGTGTGGGGGCTGTGTGGGGGTGGAGGGGCTGGATGGGGTGTGTGGGACCCTGCAGGGTCCCAGACCCCCCTCCCCCTTGCAGGGCCCATAACTGACCTCCTCAGCAGCAGCAGCCGTGGAGCTCTCAGGACCCATTGAGGCCAAAGCCTGCACCAGCGAGGCGCATCCCCAGTGCCTCAGTGCAGTGCTGCCTCTGCCACTCAGGGCCATGCTACTTCAGGCAGCACTAGGGCCACTTGGCCTGGATATCCAGGTATCATATTTTGAGCCCCCATTGAAAATATATAGTGCAATGAATGTTTTTTTGTTCTCAGCATGCTTCTTGCCGCGTCTCAAACTGCTTTGAGATGCGGCAAGAGGCACATGTGGGCTCATGTGGATGCTCCCATCAAGTCAAGTTCAAAGCCCTGGCATAGTTCCGATCCTGCCAACAATCATCTGATTGTTGGCTAGAGGGACTACACTGGGGCCACTTGGAGATCCTGGTATGGTCCACCCTCTTTTGGATTCAATTTAAGGTATGATAGAAACCCAGCACAAAAATATTACACTACACATTTTCCATGTAATAATTTAGTGGCTTATTTCCTATTTTGTTGTGAAATTAACTGCCTAAATGTGTGGCCAGGTTACACTTTAAGACACAATTAACTGGTTAATTGTGTTTTAAATGTAAAATCTTCCAAGAGCCATAAATGAATATTTAATACAAACCAAAGCAGAAAAGGTGGGAGGGAAATTATCAAAGCCAACGAAAAAAGTGCATCTAACAATAAAGTAATCATCCTACAATAGGCAGTTTTGTGCCATAAAAAGGAAGGGCACACAACTGAATGTTCCTGAGACAGGGAATTAAATACACCTTATCATCTATCCTTGTTCTCTTCAGTGACACTGTTCTCAGAAAGGAAACTAGTTTCTTCATTTTGGTAGTGTTATTGGCCCCTATTTGGCAAGGTACTAAAATATAAGCCTAACTTCAAGCATATGAGTAATCATATGCTTAACATTCAGTATGTAGCTATATAGCTAATTAAATTACAGCAATGGAAGATGAAGACTATAATGAGTGCCAACAAGGCTGGTCTTACAATGCACTGGACTCAATGAATTTGGAAGGCTGAGATGAAGACATCTGTGTTCTTCCCCATCTGATCTAGAAGAGTAGAGCAAAGTGAGTTTCATGTTGGGTTTGACTCTTCCCATCGAAGTGGATGTCCTGATAAAACTGAGCATGGCCTGTCTATTACAGAGCTTGCCTTGGACCTGGGATATGGGGAAAAAAACAGCATCACAAGCACCCACTTGTTTTGACTGTGCATAAGAACTGCCTTAATTTCAATGGATACTATGCTTCTGAGTCACACTACAAGGATAGGCTCGTACAAAACAGTTTGGGCATGGCGAACATTAATAAACAGCATTGCAAAAATACTGTCAGTTAGCTCAAATACAACAAATACAGTGAGTCAGGGTTTTGAATCATAAGTGCTTAATTTCAAACTCTGGCACTCCAAATTAAGAATATCAAATATCTAAGTCCCCAAATATTGCAACTGTAACAGAAATACAATTTAGTATTGTATTTGATAAATATCCTTAATGTTATTCTGAGATCTTACACATTACTAAGTCTGCTGTTTATCAGTTCCCAAAACATGTCATAAGTGACAAATGCCATTAATCAGAACTAACCAAAGAAATCTTGCTGGTTTGTTAAATTTTAATGTCCATTACTGAAAATCATGAAACTGGTGCCAGCACACCAACTGTCTCCCAAGCCACGGAAATACAAAAACTCTATAATAATCAATAAGATGAACAATGCAGAGGGGTACTGCTGGGAATCTCAGGAAAAAGGCTATTTATGGGATCAACTCTTTTGAAATCACTCAGCTCTTGAAATAATATTTTTCTTGGACTAGCCTGAAAGTTTAACTGGAACTAATGTGAATTTATATGTTTACTGCCGATTTCATTTTCCTGTGAAAATGAAGACAAAAACATCAAACATTAAAAAATGTGCAAATTCAGTCTTTCTACATACAGACAGACTACATCAAAAAGTAGGCCTTGAAGGCTTGATATCTGGACAGTGATACATGCTCTACAATCTTCAACACCCATTATATTTAATAGGTCTCGACAGAAAGTCAGGGTGCCATCTAGCCTTAAAAAAGTGACATATCTGTTCTCAAGAAGGCATCCTCTGAGCTGCAAAATCTTGCTCAGGTGTCTACCCAGCTTCTCACCTTCCCTTTTTCTTGAGAAAAAATAACTAGCTATATTAGGTTCCATGGGTTCCTTACTAGGCATAGCATTATAAATTCATAGGCAGTTTCTTTGACTATATAAAAGTGAAGTGTCCGTGTTGATCCCTGTAATGCTGCAAACAGTCTTCAATACTATTAGTCAAAACAGGCTGTTGATGTTCTTGTAGACTTTGTCTGTGGTAGACCAGATCAGTGTTAGGTAGATCTATTCTTTCCTCTTAGAGAAATCCTGAACATCACTGCTGGATAAAAGTTTAGGTACAAGAGTTCCACAGAGATTTAATTAATTACCCATCCTATTCAATGTACATTATGAGGACACTGGAGGGACTTGCCGGAGATTCCATGAGCATATGAACAGATGCATAGCTAGCTATTTGGCATCCTGGGCAGAGCCAGAGATGGCAGAAGAAGGCTCTGCTAAGCACAAGGGAATGGGAGAAGGTGGCAGTCAGAGTCTTAGGTGCCATAGCCTGGGCTTACCCAGATGTGTACCCAGCAGGGGGCTGGAGGCTCTGGCCATTTGGAGCAGGGAAGGACCCCCTTTGTCAGCCTTATTCCCAACACCTGTAGAGTTAATCCTCTCACAAGTGCTGCAGAACTGTATGTAGTATGAGACTACAAAAACCTTAAATCAGTGAGAGCTGTAGTAGGTTTAACCCAGTAGCTATTGGCACCTCTCCCTGAAGCAGTCACATTTCCTACAGGGGAGGGACAGAAGGAAAGACATTGATGAGAGGACTCCTGCCTGCTCCAGCTTTAAATGGCTGCATCCTCCAGCCTCCTGCCACCATTCCAGTGCCTCCCTCCACACTTCATCAGCTTCTGGGGGTCATGCCCACTTCACTCACCCCTGGTTATACTACTCCATATGAAGACATCCAGCTGCATGCCTCTTTCATTGAACATTACTGAGTCAGTGATTTTGATCTTCAAATACCTGCCTGACATAGAGAACTGAATAACAGTAAACTAACTGAAGATCAATCCAAGCAAAATGGAGGAGGGACTACTAGCTGGGAAACCATCAGTATTTAGATATATGCTGGTATATATGAGGTTTTATCTGAAGGCTACTTACTTTGTGGGTGGTATCTTCCCCCTCAGGTGCAGATTGTGTTTATCTCTTGTTCATCTTGGGACTCAAGTGCTACTTGTATTGGCTGCAAAAAGTGGTTGCTAAGGCTTTTCTTTGATGTTGTTACAGCTATTCATACCTTTTTGATGCTCATTGTAATGAGCTATACAGTGAGTTATCCTTGAATGCCATCTCTCAGTACCTTTATCCAACTATCAATGTTAAGTTTTGAGAGGTAACCTCTTTTTGAACCACTGCAGGCCCATGTGTAGAGCTCCTTTGCCTTATTGTTAAAAACATTATTTATTAAACCCAAAACATGTTTATTCATTAATGAAAATTAAAAATTGTATCCATTTTATATTGCTTTGTGATTTTAACTGTGCTTTACATTATTATTTTTTTTTTTTTTTACACTCTAGCAAAGTCCTGGCTGAAGCTGTAGTGAAAAGATATTATCAAATTTATATTGGAGTAAATCCACAAATAAGAACTTCGGGATTTCACCCAAACTATGTACAAGCAAAATTGGAGGTTAAGTTGAAAGTGGCTGAAAAACTGACCTATAATATCATCCACTGAAGGATGTTAGAACATTTATGTTTCTGAATAAACACTGGCCAATTCACGTACTGATTAGGCACTTCCCAAAACAACTAAAGACATTTTCCCCATAGGTCTTTTTATCAGCCCCAGCTCCAGAAACTGTCTTTGGCCAGTTCCAGAAATCTTTATTCTGGTTTGCAACATAACGTTTATTATTGTATAGAAAAAGGCATTCACCTCATTATGTTATGCTTATGGACAAACTGAAAGGTCTAAAAAGAGTCTAATAAAATACATAAAAGCAGTTTCACTCAGAACAAGAACACAAAACACATCAAATGCAAATGTGCTCAAGTCATCATTTTCAACAAATTCCACTCATTTCACCTAAATCACTTAGCATTCATTTCAATTCAAGGCACTCATCTGAATGGATAAAGTGTGAAAAATGGAGGCTTTAACAAGAAAACATATCTTCTCTGTTTTAGCTGGGAGAGACATCATTTCACAACTAAAAACAATTATAGTGAATGTTTTTCTGTATAACCATATATAGCTTTATATTTCTAAAAAGGTGAGATTTGTTTTTATGCGATGCATGAGACCACCCTCTTCACTCATATAGATATTCAGGGCATAAATGACATATCATTAAGGAACAGACTTTGTACTGCCTCTCCACATCAGGATGAATTTCCCCCAACATTACCGATATCTCAGTGTGAGGAAGTTAAAAAGCACAAGGCTCTTGTAAAATCAGTTTAATGTCCACCAACACAACTGTCTTATCTAGCAATGCTGGCAGTACCATACGTATGACACCTAGAAACTAGATTTTAATTAATCCATAAAGAAAATAACTTTAAAATCAGGGGTGTCATATTCACCCAGCCATCTGGGCTGGATCCAGACTGCAAAAATCCTCACAGGCTGGATCTAGACCATGGAGATCCTCACAGGATGGATCTGGATGCAGCAGTGGTAGTGGTGATGACTACAGGGGTTTATGCCGTTGTCACTTGCTCCCTGCTATTGACACATGTCCCCAGTGAGGTTCTGCAGCCCAGATTTTGGCAGCAGGCCCCACCTGCTCCCCCTGCCCCCAAAGTCCCAGCTCTTTTGGGAGTCCTAAGGATAAGGGGTATAGGGGAAATAGTCTGCAAAGGGGGAATGGAGGAGGTGAGGGAAGAGGCAGAGTGGGGGAGGAGAGGCAGGCAGCAGGCATGGGTGTCAAGGGGTGCAGGGCAGACAGAAAGGGCAGGCACAGATGCAGAGGAGCAAGCAGCAAGGGAACACATGGCAGGGGACATATGGGGGCAGGCACAGGGTGACAAGGGGCAGGGGACAAGGGGTTGAGGTTTGGCCCCTCACCCCATGCCACTGCTTTCCCCACCACAGTAGTGGGCAGGAGGCGGATGTGGATTTAAGATCACCTTCCATTAACCTACTGTTACACATGAAAAACTATAACAAATTTAGAATTTTCCATGTATAAAATCTAATTATTGGGGGGATTGTCTTAAATTCAAAGTCATCTTGGATTTGGGTAAATACAGTAAATAAGATATATAAAAACTCCCCAAGCAATCCTCCAACCTTGTTTGCTAAATGTCTGCCAAAATGAGACGGTGTTGCAGTGCTTCTGGAAGATGTCTGGGCTTGGGCTTGGGCTTGGGATAAGGGTGAAGGCATTCCAGGCTTAAAGCACTAATGCTGAAAATGAACTTTCACATGTTTTCATCAAGCAAATTTGTCATGCAGATGACACTTGCAGAAGTTTGTTCTCAGCTGACCATAAGGAAGTGTGGTGAAATGTAAAGGAGAAGGCAGTATATACATACACCCAGTTTTGATCTCTATATATAGGCCCATTCAGGGACTTAGATATCAAAACCCAGCACTTTGAATGGTACTTGGAAAACTGTTGGGAGCTAGTGCAGATTTTAGAACGCTGCAGCAATGCCTGCTGCTAACCTACTCCCCTCATAAGGGGGTAATACCTTCTGCAACTGTTGCAGCTTCTCCAATCTTCTAGACAGGCATCAAGGACAAGTCTACATAAACCACATTGAAATATTCTAGCCTCAAGGTTATGAACTCTCAAAACAGGTTGCTCACAGCTTTCAATATTGCTGACCGCATTCAACTACATTGTTTCTGCAACTCTTTAACTTCAGAGGGATCTCTGAAGTGGTTTATGGGAGGCAGCATACAGTGCCATCTTATAGTGAATCATAAAGTGACTATGAGGTCTGTATATCCACTGCAGGCTGAAACCTGATATGTTTTACGACTCAATTCTTTGTCTTCTATGTCATTTCAAAATGTACAAAAACCTTCATACTTAGATTAACACTGAAAAGTATATTTTTGTCAATTGTAGCTAAGCGAAATATTTTGTCTTTTCAATTGGCAAAATATTCTCACAGATTTTTTTTGCCTAGTTGAACTGGATTTTGGTTATATCTTGTGAGAGTCAAAAGCTATAATGTACCATGAAACCCTTTAAGAAAGCATGTCTATTTTTAAATATTTAGAAGAGTTCTTATCAACCATAAAAACATTTCATATGCTCAAGATGTTAGTGTCTTCTTCCTACGCGATGCTATGGTATTTCTTTTGCTCTACAAGAAATGACAAGAAAAAACCACAACAGAATGAACAACATTTCTTCTGGGTAAGTATTTCCTAACAGTTTTTGCCACAGGTTTACAATTGAAGGAATTCACTACCTTGTGTGTGTCTACATGAGATGCTTTACTGCACAACAGAGCTAATTACTGTGTAGTAATCATCACCATCTACATGTACTGACCCTTACTGCACAGTAATTTCCTGTACTTAGAAGTTAACTTGCTACCTGCAATTGTAAGTAGCAAATTAACCGCTGAGTAATTACTATGCAGTACGTCACGTGGAGACAGCCAACCAGGAGCAAATTAGCTCCCAATCAGCCAGGCAGCACAGGGTGCTCATGGCAGCTGCCTGTCAGGACAATGATTTCATAGATATTAGGGCTGGAAGGGACCTCGGAAGATCTTTGAGTCTAGCCCCCTGCACCAGGGGCAGGAAGTCAGCTGGGATCATAGGTTCCCAGCAAGATAAATATCCAAATGTCTCTTAAAGGCATTCAAAGTAAGTGTTTGAACCACCTCTGGTGGCAGTCTATTCCAGACCTTGGGGGCAAAAGTTCTTTGTTATGTCCAGCCTGAAACTCCTCAGTTTGTGACCCTTTGACCTTATCATCCCTTGGGGCACTCTGGTGAACAGACATTCCCCCAGATCCTGGTGAACACCCCTTATAAACTTATAGGCAGCCACCAGATCACCCCTGAGCCTGCACTTTTCCAGGCTGAAGAGTCCCATAGCTCTCAGCTTCTCATCATAAGGTCTGTTTTCCTGACCTCTGAACATGCACGTGGCTCTTCTCTGGACTCTCTCAAGCTTCTCCACATCTTTTTTGAATTGTGGAGCCCAAAACTGGATGCAGTACTCCAGCTGCTGCCTCACGAAGGCCAAGTACAATGGGAAAATGATGTCCTGGGATTTTCTTGAGAAGCATCTATGGATGCAAACCAGCGTTTTGTTCGCTTTACTAGCTGCAGCATCACATTGATGGCTCATGTTCATCTTGTGGTCAATCATGACCCTCAAGTCCCTTTTGTCTGCAGT
>NW_017728947.1:57952488-57959905 GCF_001723895.1 Crocodylus porosus | reverse complement strand
CCTGCCCCAAGCCATTGGTGGGGCAGTTGGCAGTGAACCCCCAGCTGGGTGGGGAATGCCAGGGGCTCACTGCTAGCTGCCCCACCAGTGGATCAGGGCAGTGGGCTGGGACCTGTCCTTCTCCTGCAACTCCTTCCAAGCCTCCTGACCCTGATCAGGGATACAGGGCCAGGAGCTCCCTGGTACTGGGGCAGGGGGGCATTGTCCCCACCCAGGTTCTGCCACTGGAGCTTGTCCTGGCAGCAGGCAACTCCTGGGAGCAATCTCCCAGCCCCCACCAGGATACACCTGTCTCCTGGCCCCAGCTCCTGGCCAGTCCCTGAGCTAGCACCTAGAAGGAACCTAGAGCTCCCCCTGGTTGCTGCAGGGAGGCAGTGCAGGGCTGGAGGGGCTGAGAGAAGACTGCTGCCAGGACAAGCAAATCTACTCCCACATTCCCACACATGCAGGCACCTCCTCAGGCTGGGTTTACTCTAAAGCAAAAATTACTCTAGAGTAAACCCACCCCTAGCATTTGAATGTGGAGATGTGCCCACTGTTGCAAAAAGTATCTCTATGGCTGATAAAACAGATCAATATTAACTTACAACATTAGTGCTATACACAATAAAGCCCTATTTTTTTTAATGAATGCATTATATATTCTGCATGGTACAGTGTAGAAAATTGCTCTGAAACCAAAACTGATAGTTAATCTGGT
Organism: Crocodylus porosus; assembly: GCF_001723895.1. Taxonomy (NCBI): domain Eukaryota; kingdom Metazoa; phylum Chordata; order Crocodylia; family Crocodylidae; genus Crocodylus; species Crocodylus porosus. The sequence goes on along the minus strand of NW_017728947.1, from coordinate 57,959,205 downwards.
CTCATTGCAATTCACTTTGCCTGCCTAAAGCTCATAATGGGTACGTCCAGACAAGCATGCATGTACAGTTTGTGGCGTTGAAGATCCATCTGCAGCACCACAAACCACACGTGCCACACACGCTGGTGTTCACTGTGCTGCTAATTTGCAATGCAGTGGGGGGGTTTTGACACTGGCAAATCCTCATGTCAAAAATCCTGCAATAGAAAAAGGTCAGGTGGAGCATGTAGCAGCAGTGTGCACCAAATGAAACCTGAGCCTGGCTGGCTAGAGCTACACTCCAGCTGCCAGCCAGGCTCTGCATGCCTGGATCACTACTGCTGAGCCCCAGGAGACACCCCCCAGTCCCACAAGACTCCAAATAAGGTTACTGGGGCCAGCCCAGGTGCTAGCCCCAGACTCCCCTACCCCATTAGTGGTAACTTGTCATACACCAGAGGGCACATGCATGGGTGTTCCCTGAGGACAAGCAGCCATGGCACAACTATGTGCCACGGCTATTTGTCCCCAGGGAAACACATATGCAGGCTCATCTAGATGTGCCCGATATGTTTTTGCACTAAAAAGACTCCTAATTTCTAGCATAGCCTCTTTTCCTTCATGCAAACCAACTTTTAGAATTAAAATGGAGGAAAATTTACAGTATTACACTACCACGGTAATTTTTTACAAACTATAAACATTTCCTTCTCTTGTAATTTAGGCCATAACTATACTGCAGTCAGGTGGAGTGACTGTAAAACACACTAGAATACCTGTGGTACCCTGTTCTAGCTAGCTTGAATGTCAAGAATAGTGAAGACCTGATGGAGAAGATTTCAATACTGGCTGTATGGCTCTTCCAGGGACCTTGGGTTCTTATGTGGGTAGCTGAATTCTGTGCCATCTGCTGTTCTAATTCAAGTTATCTTGACCAAAGCTGGCTTAAGTATGTACATTCACACGTTCCAATTGCAATGCAGATACAGTGTACATAAGGCTGGTATGGGAGTACCTTTCCATGACAATACCCAAGCCAGTTCTGAATGCATTAGCTTGAATACTGGAAGCAATTTAATTCAAATTAACCAAATTCTTGGACCACAAACAATTCGCTTCTCATCAGGACTAAGAACTCATCCCAAAAGGGAAAAGGACCTGTGCATTAACATTTGGCACACTTTTAATGGGTATCGCTCTTTGTATTTGCAGATTGCACATTTTCACTGTGCATGTTGGGCAGCACTAGGATGTGAAAGGATTTCAGTCACAATGCTTTAAGTGCTGTCTTTTGTATCATATAGACCCAAACCATCCCAAGCACAGGTTGGTAATTAACTACCATAAAGTTGCAATAGATATCCCTGGGATGTTTTCTGTCATTCTGCCAAACAGAAACGAGACTGAATCAAAACCTTGGCTCTAAATATGCTTCCTCTTAGGAAATTTCAGATAAGTAAGGCTCTGGAGCCAGGCTTCAAGAACATGACAGAGTGAACCAAAGATCTAGTTGAATAAAATAGTTTGGATCCAAATCAAACTTTGTAGCTCAGGACCATATCTACTAACAATACGATTTAAGATTTTTATTGGTTAAATCATTCAAATTTTAGAAATTCACCTTTGGAATCTCCTGCTCACAATATCCTAGTAGGCAAGGTTAATGGCATGAAAGTTCATTAATGCAACAGTTTTAATAAGAACATTACAGAATATTTCTGTAAAGTTAATTTCAAATTTTTAATCACAAGTAGTCGTCTGGAAAAATTATTCAAAGAGTGTTTCTCACCTCCTCAAGGGAAAGAAGCAATACCATTAAACTTACATGGCCAACACAAAGAACAAACATTTTCTAATTTCTACTGATGAATACTTGCAATGAAATATTTACAAATGAGTAACAGACAGAGAAGTATTCACAGATGTTAACTGGCTTTTTATTTCGGCATAATAAATCAGGGGAAAACTGTTAACTCTTTGCAGACATAAAAAGAGATAAAATTCTTTCAGTGCATATATGTGAACTACTTACTCAATTCTCGTAAAAACCTACCAAGTCAGAGACATAAAAGAATTTTCACAACAGATTCTCTCTGCTGATATTCTAATAATTCAAGTATTCCTCCTTTCGTTACTATTCAAAATAGAGGAGAAAAAAGCTGCTCCATTTTCTACATTTAATAATTCTTTTTAAAAAATCAAAGAGTACTTCTAAAATTCCTGCTCTGTATTAACTTATTTAATTAATGCAATTTGCTAATAAAGGATCTGATACATGCTTCATTCTACCTCCAGTTTGCTATGATTCTAAATAACAAAGAAATGTCTTTAAACAGTTTGAAAAAATATTTTTCTATAAAAATCAAAGATGGCCCATAATGTGACAACACCACATAAGAAGCAGTGCTGAGTCTGCTATTGTGTCTTGTCAATAGATTTTGTTTAGGTCTCCCATCTCATTCATCATCTTTTGAACCTTCTAGAATGGGATAGGAAAAAGGTTGCTTATTTGAACTTTTCTCTGGATGAATTTTTCCCCTCCATTGAAATGTGCATTCTGATGCATAATGTGTCATGAATAAGAATATAACATAAGAAGTGCCATACTGGGTAAAACCAGTCCCTCTAACCCAGTATCCTATCTCCAACAATGACAGAAGTAGTTGCTATAAAGGGAGAATATTAAACAGGGTATCTCTAGAGAAGTGGTTTTCCACCTGTGATCTGCAGACCTCTTGGGATCTGCAGACTATGTCTAAGGGGTCCATGAAAGATGACCGGGGATCCAGGTTTCCATTTCCCATGGAAAAACAGAGTAACATGTGAATTCCCCTCTTACCAGAGTAAAACACGGATTTCTCATTTTATCGGAGAAACCCACAGATTTTGCAATTTTGCAAAGAGCCCTCTGTAGACAGTCAGGGAAGACGCCTTGCTCAGCCCTGCAGCACCGGTCACACCTGCCAGGCTGTAGAGGCTTGGGAGAGGGCAGCAGGGCAGGAGCCCAAGCCCACAGTTGGCAGCCCATGCCTGCCCCCACCCCGTGTATAGGTATGAGGGCATGGGTCCCCTCTGCCTCCTGCGAGTGTGTGCAGTGGCAGGGAGCTGCCCTCGCCCACCCCCCAGCCTGAGCCTGCAGCAGGGTGGAGACCTGGGTTTCACTCTGCTGCAGCAGCCACTGCTTCCTGCCAGTGGCAGTGGGCTGCAGAGCTGGGTCTCTGGCCCCATAGCCCAGGCAGCTGGGGGCCCCTCTGTAAGGGCTGAGGAAGCACGGGCTGTGGGGGGGGGAGTGAAGGGCACCAGCAGGGCTGGAGGGCTGTGAGAGGGGAGTGAGGGGGTGAGCAGGCCTGTCTGTGAGAGAGGAGTGAGGGGTGAGCAGGGCTGTGGGGAGGCTGTGGGGCAGAGTGAGGGGCACAGGCAGGGCCAGGGGGTGATGGGTGGGGAGTGAGAGGCACCAGCAGGGCTGTGGGGATTGTGGGAGGAGTGAGGAGCACAAGCAGGGCCAGGGGGACTGTGGGGGGACCTTTCATTTTAATCGTGGATTTGGGGATTTCTATCAGAGAATTTGTGATTTTTTTTATCAGGGAAAACCAGGATCCTTGAAGATGACTATGATCAATAAAAAGTATGTGAATACCCACACTTACAATTCAAAAGGGTCTGAGCATCCATTTAAAAAATGTTAGGGGTCTACAAATGAAAAAAGGTTGAAAACCACTGCTCTAGAATGATCTATCCCCATTCAGTACCCTCCCAAGCACAGGTGACTTGTAGGAGGGGTACCGGGGGGTACATGCCCCCTCTGATATTGGCCCCCAACTCAACACCACTCAGGATGGGGCAGGTTTTTTGCCATGCAGGCCAGCAGTGTGTTGGGGGGGACACTAAGCCATGGCAAAGAAGTATAAGAGTGGATATGGGGCTTTTGGCCTGCCTCCCAGCCCGCCCACAAATTGTGCCCCCCCCAGACTCAGGAGGCACCGGTCACCCCTGCTCCCAAGCATCCACCATTTATTTGGTTTGACATGCTGGAGGAAGCATCTCCAACCATTCTGTCCAACAGTCATTAACAGATCTATCACCCATGAATTTATCCAGTCCCTTTTTGAACCAGGCTATGCTATCTGCCTCCACCACATCCTGCTGCAATGAATTCCAATACATATTGCATAAAAAGTACTTTTTATTGTTTCTTTTAAACCTGTCACCTATTCATTTCAGCTGTACCCCCTAATTCTAGTGCTCTGGGACTTGGAGAACAACAGTTCCCTGTTCATGTGGTCCATACCCTTCATGATTTTATAGACCTCCATCCTATTCCCCCTCAGCCTTCTCCTTGCCAGACTGAAGAGTCCTAGCCTTTTTAGCCTGCCCTGTTATGGGAACTCCAGGCCCCTGATCATTTTGTTTGCCCATCTCTGTACCTTTTCTAATTCTATGACTAATCAGGTATGTCTACATGTGTTGCTATGGTGATGTTGTTTCGGAAGTACTAAATCATAGTGCAGTAACAGCCTGTACTGCGCCACACTCACAGCCTACGGCTACATTTAGCAGCTATTTTGCTTCCACAACATGCTATACCAGGGGGAGTGCATCAATATGGTGTAGTATAGTGCCAGGCATGTGTAGATGTCCGTGAATGCTAAGTCACTGTAGCACATTGCTAAGGCGACATAGCATCATGTGTAGATATGCCCATCCTGGCATAAACTGCTGTTGTAAAACACAACTGGGTTCACTGGAGAAAACTCAACTGGCAAGAAATGTGGGCTTATGGAGAAAGTCAGTATTTAAGGTTTCCAGCTTGCCAGTTTTGAATAGCTTAATCAACTATTTTACTTTCCTGGAAAAAAAAAACCTTCTAAAAATATTTTAATAGTTTGTTTGCAGTTTTCTGAAATAAGTGTTTAAAATATTTTAATGGGAAACACACACTAGCATTCTTTTTTTAACTTCCCTGCCCTGTCCTCCCCCACCACTCCTAATCCCTTTGTTCATTGTTGGGGAAAAAAGGATAGTATGGGTAGGTGATAAAATAGTGAGAGACAGAGTTGGATTTTTCACAACAAATAGAGTGAAATAAATAAATGAGTAAATAAAAAAAGAAACAAAATTTTGCATGCTTGAAAAATCATTTTTTCTAAAAAAGTTAACAGACTGCTTGCTCTGTTGTTTAAACCCTACTGGCCTTTTCTGGATTTGAGTCACTAATCTAAACATAAAGGCCACTTATACTACTATTAGTAGTAGCCTGAGCCCTAAAAAGTCTTAAGATGCATATTTTCTTTATAAAGACCCTTTGCAAGTTTAATTGCTGCTTAGCCTAATGGTAGAATGATAGAATGTAGCCATTGTTGACTTGATGCACAAAGAGCCCTCCAGCATCATGGAAGAGGGACAACCAGAGAAGACAAAGTAGTCAGAGGACCAGATGAGTCTCAGAAAGCTTTCCTTAACATCTTGGATGCAGGCTGCTGGCAGGCAGCAGACCTCCCAAGCTAACCTTACAGGCCAGCAGATGGATGCCTCTCTGCCCCTCAGGAAGGAGTTGCCAGTAACCATCACCATTGTTTCCTCTTGGTAGCTATAGTCTCATTCCTCCCTCCCCTCAGGATGCATGGCTTAGCATCCCCTGTCATTGCCATAACCTTTTCAGACAATGCCAGGGCTTCATACTTTTGTCTAGCCGGACAGCCACAGGCCTAGAAAAGGAGTGCTGTCTGTTGCCAGAGGTGACAAGCTTCCAGCTTCCACCTTTCAGAGTACCAGTCTTGTCTATGTCTTCTTATGCCTTCTCTAGCTATCCCTCTTCCATGATGCTGAAGGGCCCTTTGTGCATCAAGTTGAAAACAACTTCATTCTCACAGATGCTTCAGAGAATAACCAACTACAGGAGGCAGCTCTCACACCACAAGCACTCCCCCACCTGGCTGTCCCTGGCAAAGACACACAGACTGCAGTCCCTCCAAATCCAGGTCAGAGCTTGAGTGGAAGCCCAGATGGTCAGTGGCCATGTTTGGACAGAGCTCACAAAAGTACAGGCAGAGAAAGAGCTGGCAGGGGCTTTGGCACTGCAATGTCTCCCAGCCATCCTGGCAAGGGACAGACATTACACATAAACTTCTTTAAGTTAGCAGAAACCGGTTTAAATCTGTAACAGAACAAACCAGATATTCAGTGCAAACCAGCCTGAAAAATGGCTGAAACTAGTTTGAGATAAACCTGGTTGAATGTAGTATCAGACTTAACTGATTTGGCTCAAACCAATTTATGCAATGTCTATCCCAGACCTCTTGCTGGTTTAAGATAAACCGGAGACCCCCAGCATCCCAGCATGCTATTTGAGCTCTCTGCTTCACAGCAGGGCTGGCCCCACCCCTCTGCTCCATGGGCAGAGCTCCTCTGGCACAGACTTGCAGATACAGCAGGGTCCTCTGCCTTTCCTGTGCCCCACTCCCCATCCCCCTCCCCTCTCATCTTGTGCTGCTTAAGCAGGGATCCATCCCTTCCTCCCCTCTCCCACAACATGGACCATAGCCAGTCTGTGGTATGCCAGCTAATACTGTATATGGCTCCAGCAGAGACAGCAGACACAGCACGGTCTGCTGGCTTCCCCCTGCCCTACCCCCATCACTGCTTAAGCAGGAAATCCCCCCTTCCCTCCCTCCCTCCCTTCCATCTCCCACAGCACAGACCCCAGCCCCACAGATCCTAGGCATGTGGTGTGCTAGCTAA
>NW_017728947.1:57942803-57952388 GCF_001723895.1 Crocodylus porosus | reverse complement strand
TCCCTTCCATCTCCCACAGCACAGACCCCAGCCCCACAGATCCTAGGCATGTGGTGTGCTAGCTAATGCCGAGAGGTGTCTGTGTTTGTGTCGTTCCAATTTCATTAGGACAGGCAGGCAAACAGAACAGGGCTTCTGGAACTAATCAACAGGTCACCCCAGGAAGCTGTTTAAGAAGAGTTTGAAGTAATGAGAGAGAGGCTATTGTTTTACTAATCAGGTGACAAAGACTCTTATCAGCTCCAGGCTACCTTGCTTACCTGTCAGTTTCCTGCAGACAGTCTGATAAGCAGGGAGGGAAATTGAAAAGCTCCAGAGCATCAACAGATACATGCACAGCACCCCCTCCCCCTTGCCTCAAAGTGCTAGCAAGGATCTGGGGGCTGACAATTCTCCTACCCCTTGAGCAGCCAGTGGGGAAAAGCCTGGGACCATGCAGGCAGACCTCCCTAATGAGAAAGCCCTGCTGAAGCCTGGCCACACGCCCTCCCACTCCCCCAGCTCAACTTTGTGCAAGGGAAGGGAAGGCTGCTCTAGTGCCCCCTGGCTTCGAGCCTGAGCCACTGCAGGCATATACCTGAATTTCCTCAGTCCAGAGAGAATGTCTGTCCAGTTTCCAACCGGTTCAGTCTAGCCAAGTTAAACTAACCTGCAAAGGTTGAATCAATTCAGGCTCAGGCTTTTTGAATGTCTGTCCCTAGCCCCTGTTGATTCACCTGCTAGTTCCTTTTTCCTCATCTGCTGCTATTTCTTAGGGGAAAAATTCCTCTTCCTCCTTCACCTACTTCCACACAACAAGCTTTCAATGAAAGAAGGATAAGATTTGTTGCCAGCACAAGATGCCCGAGGGAGGCAACAATTGGGTTCATTGCCCAGTGTGCGTCGCGCCAAATAAACACACTGGGGGAGAAGCAGACAGAGTTTATTTGAGCTCAAGTAAAAGGCACAGGGAGACTGTATGGTCTCAAATCCTGCACACCTAACCCTGCAACAGCAGGATCTTTATACCCCAGTCAGTTTCACTGTCAGTGATTTTCCACCAGCTGGCCCCCCTCTTCCTCCCCTTTCCCTCCTCCTTTCTCTCTCCGAGCGGTGCCCTTGCATTCCACAGATAACAGTTTTAGCTCTCCTGCTTTCCAGAAGGACAGGAGATTGCAGGTGCCAAAGAAGGGTTACAAAGGTTGGGCAAGGTGGGGGGTTGGCTCATCTGAGCCTGGAGCAAAAGGACTTCCTCGACACTCGTGGTCTTCCATCCCTCTGAGTTACCCATGGTTATGCCCAGTGACACCAACAAGATTGAAAGCATCTGAGAAAACTCCTCAACAAACTCCCCACTTAAATTCTCATTTAAACCACCCTGTTTGCTGGCCTGTTCTGCCATCTCCAGTGTCACTGATCTGGTAATCCTAGCCCTTCTGCTTAGATAAGCCCCACCTCCTTGCTTACACTGCAGTCAGCCACAACCAGATCACTCCTCCAAGCAAGCCTGCAAAATGGCTCCCAACTAAAATTGTGCTACCAAGCCAAAACAAGTCAGGCTTTCCTACTCATCAGCATTCACAAACTCTCTCTTCAGGGAACCATGGCTTCCTGCTCCTCTTCCAAGCTAGACTCCTTCTTCAAATTCCCCTGTCTGTGGAGGAATTTATCAAATATCATTAATATCTCCAAATATGTGTCCTTTTCTGACTGCATTCTTGGGACATAAAGTTCAGATTTGCCTGTATTTTTGCCAAAGCTTTGCTATTTGAGCTATTTTTTTTCTTTTTGGATCTATGCTGAATATCCACCTCAAACTGATTCTTTTTCACCCATGGAAAATTTCCACAAAAATATTTAATCTTTTTCCCCCAAAGAGACTATGGGAAACTAAAAGGTTTATTCACGTTATAAAATTCATATAAACAACTTAATTATGAAGCCTGGTTTCTCCATGCTTTGGAGTAGGAATTTGAAATTTATCAGAAGCATGTGCCCTTTGTTGTCTTCGTGAAGCTATCCCATTTTGGCCAAGTTGTAACCTTTTGAAATGTTAGTATATACAGTCTCAATAGAGACTTTTTAGAGCTTGGTGGCCAAATTCTGTGGCCATACTGTCTACACTAAGACCACACTCCAGACAGGGATGCAGGGACAGTCTTTTCTGCATTCTCAGTCCCATTCCCTCAAACCTGCCCAAATGTTGTAAAGGACTTAACCTAACATGACTCAACTGCAGAGAGTACAAGAACTGAATCAAGGGACAAGTTTGAGGATGGAAGGAAAGTATTGGCACAAGGGGCCTGAGGTCAAAAGACTGAGATTAGAATCTAATAGGGAGTATAAACTGGGACTTAAAGATTTGGGTAAGGTGGGGAGGATAAGACCAACTGAACAAGAATCCTGGAAGCCAGAGACAAAATACTGGGCTCGATGGTCGCACCCAGAGAGTGGTGGTAGACAGATCATTTTTGACCTGGAGGGATGTGGGCAGTGGAGTTCCCCAGGGCTCGGTCCTCGGGCCTGTGCTATTCAACATCTTTATCAGCGACTTGGAGGTGGGCTTGGAAAGCAGGCTGTCCAAATTGGGGAGAATTGGGCACACTGGAGGGGAGGGACAGAATCCAGCTAGATCTGGACAGGTCACAGAGGTGGGCTGATGAGAGTAGGATGGAATTTAATGCAGACAAGTGCAGGGTGCTGCATCTAGGGAGAAGGAACCTGCAACACACCTATAGGCTGGGGAACACCATTCTCAACAACACAGTGGCTGAAAGAAATCTTGGAGTTGTTGTTGACTGCAGGATGGACATGAGCTGCTAACGTGAGAAAGTGGTCAGTAAGGCTAACTGTACCTTGTCGTGCATCTACAGGTGCATCACAAGCGGGTCTAGGGAGGTGATCCTTCCCCTTTATGCAGTGCTGGTCAGGCCACAGTTGGAGTACTGTGTCCAGTTCTGGGCACCACACTTCAAGAGGGATGTGGCTAACCTTGAGAGGGTTCAGAGGAGGCCCACTTGCATGGTTAGGGGGCAGCAGGCCAGGCCCTACAAAGATAGACTAAAGGGCCTGAATCTATTCAGCCTCCACAAGAAAAGACTGAGAGGGGATCTGGTGGCTGTCTATAAACTCACCAGGGGAGACCAGCAGAAAATAGGTTAGGTTCTGTTCCCCCAGGCACCATCTGGGATAACAAGGAATAATGGCCACAAATTGATTGAAAGCAGGTTCAGCCTTCATATCAAGGGGCATTGCTTTGTGGTTGGGGCTGCCAGGCTCTGGAATGGGCTCCCTAGGGAGGTGGTGCTCTCCCCTACCTTGGAGGTCTTTAAGAGGAGGTTGGATAAATATCTGTCTGGTGTATTATGATCCCAGCACTCATTTCTGCCCAGGGCAGGGGGTCAGACTTGATGACCTGTTCAGGTCCCTTCTGACCCTAGAAACTAAGAAACTTTGAAACTATAGAAACATGGATGAAAGGTGGGGAAGAGCAATGGGAGACTGTTAGGGGAAGGGAAAGATAATGCAGAGTGCCTATGGTAGAAACAAAACATGAGAAGTCATGGGCTGAGCACCTTCCATACAAAATATATAATAACTATAACGTCCTAAAGGATTTCACGGAGTCTCTGGCACTTCTTACTTCACAGGGCTAAAATAAGGTCTGGGGTTAGTTTTGGTTTGTTACACAGGTAGGTGTTGATAGGAATGAGTAGGATGACTGAACTGAGTTCTGACAGTAGAGAGACTTTCTCCAAGAGAAAGGCTTTGCAGTTTTTTTCTAATAGATAGTACAAGTTCTGGGACTGTTCCATAGTGCCATATCCTCAATTGAAAAAGCTTTGTTCCCAGTTGTCTCAAACATAGTTCCTCCTGGGGCTTGTAATTTCTACTTACATGCTTAAAGTTAAAGACATATTCATAATTTTTTACAGAATTGATATTTAAGAAGATAAACTGATAAACCCTAATTAAGATATATTACGATGGCATGAGCAACCTGGATAAATCCAGCCTCTGTTTAAAGTTAGGCAAGTGGATCTGAAAAAGTGAGTCTCCCCTGCCCCACCTTTTTACTCAAAAAATTAAGCTACCTGTCCATCCTTGCTATATCCTTCAGGTTACTGATTAAAGTAACATTTTACAATTGTTTGCTTTCCAAAGCCATGACAGACATGGTAGAGTGGCTTCATTCTACCTCATGCATGATTGACAACATTGTCAGTTAAGTTCTGGTGACAGGCTCTTCAGATGTAGGAATAAGATAGAAGTCATAAAGCCTAGGTAATTTTCAGACTGTAGCCTCAGTTTGGATTTCCTAAACTTTCACCTTACCTCAGGATCAGCAGTTTGGGATCAGCATTTATCTTGCAAATAGAGTTAATCTGACATCAACTTACTAATAGTAAAGAAACGCTGTACTATGTGATCAAGTTAAGAAACATTTCTCAGAGTAGAAGCCTGGTAGTTCTGGCAGTTGTGAAAATAGGTGAGATGCTGAGTCAGTACCCAAAGGGATCTTTCTAGGTCATTAGATATCTCACAGAATTGATGTGATCTTTGATGTAATGGTGTCTTGAGACAGGCTTCGGCTTCCTAGACAACAACCCGCACATCACAATGAGAGACATGCTTCGGTGGGATGGGCTTCATCTTTCCCCCAAAGGTAAGCATGTGTTCTCTTCGAGGTTGACGGATCTCTTTCAGTGGGCTTTAAATTAAGCTCATCGGGGAAGGGGAAGATAAAGGTGGAGGAAGCCTTGGACCACTAAACCAAGCAGCACCCACAAGTACAGCCCAGCCTAGACTGATGAGCAGAACAAATACCCAGGTAAACAACGATCAAATTGGCTAGACAATCACCTTGCTGGGGTCGTTTGACCCCAGTACTCTTCCTGTCATGGCAGGGGGTCGGACTAGATGATCTACTCAGGTCCCTTCCGACCCTAGAAACTATGAAACTATGAAACAGGGGCCAGGGCAATACTGAGATTAGGGGGGCAGTGCACTCATCTACAGGAGGCCTCAAATGCCTCTACACAAATGCTCATAGTATGAGGAACAAGCAGGAGGAACTTACCCTCCTGCTAGCTGACACCAACCCAGACATAGTGGGGCTCACAGAAACATGGTGGGACCCAACACATGACTGGGCAGTGAATATCAAGGGCTATAGGCTGTACAGGAGGGACAGAACAGGGAGGAAAGGTGGGGGTGTGGCAATCTACATCAAGGAGGAATACACATCCTCATCAAGTAGCACAAGGTTAGAGGAGGGGAACACTGACGTGCTCTGGGTTAGAATACAAGGCAGTTGAGGGGAAAGGGACTTAACAGTGGGGGTCTACTACAGACCACCAACCAAAGGGAAGAGCTAGACCGGGAATTCTTAAGTCAGTTCACAGAGATAGTTAGGTCAAAAGACATGGTCATCATTGGTGACCTGATCTTTCCAGACATCTGCTGGGAAGAGCAGTCAGCCAGGTCTGAGAGCTCACATAGGTTCCTAGCCAAAATACAGGACCTCCAGTCAACTCAGGAGATGCACAGCCCCATGGGGGGGTGCACCTGTTGGACCTGGTGCTGGCCACAGGTGACGACCTGGTGAGGGGGCTGCAGGTGCTTGACCATCTGGGTGACAGTGATCATCGCCTGCTGGAATTCACCATCCAGCACAACGTGGCAAAGGCCTGCAGCAAAGCAGCAGCCCTAGACTTCAGGAGGGTGCACTTCAATGAGGTAAGGAGAACAGTCGGGGAGGCACTGAGGTCCCAGAGGGGAGGGAAGTCGGGTGTCCAAGAAGAGCAGTCACTCCTTAAGGAGACGATCCTCCAAGCCCAAAGGGAGGTAATCCCAACATGGATCAAGGGGGACAGGAAGGCACAAAATCCCCCATGGCTCACCAAAAGCATCCAGGAATGTCTCCTAGCCAAAAGGGAGGTGTACACCCAATGGAAGGGAGGGGCCATCACCAGGGAGGACTATATTCCAGTTGCTCAGGGCTGCAGGGGGGGCAGTCAGGAAGGCCAAGCCAGAGATGGAACTGGAACTAGCTACCCAGATCAAGGCCAACAAGAAGTCCTTTTTTAAATACACAGGGGGCAAAAAGAAGGTACCGGGTAACGTGGGGCCCCTGCAGGACATGCTAGAAAATCTGGTCGGCACACCAGATGACAAAGCTAACCTATTTAATAATTTCTTTGCCTCCATTTTCCTGAGCAGGGACCGGATCAGCCCCCGCACTGGAACCCCCTCAGGCCCCAGGAGACGCACACCCAGGCCTAGGGTCAGTGAGGACCTAGTCAGGGAACTTCTGGAGGGACTGGACATATTTAAATCAGCTGGGCCTGCCGAGCTCCACCCCAGAGTGCTGAGGGAATTAGCTGAGGTCATTGTGGGACTCCTGGCACGGCTTTATGAGCACTCATGGTGCTCTGGTGTGGTGCCAGAGGACTGGAAGAGGGCCAACATCTTCAAAAAGGGGAAGAAGGAGGACCCAGGAAACTATAGGCCAGTTAGCCTTGCCTTGATCCTGGCTAAGCTTTTTGAGAGAATTATCCTGGCGTATGTCCATGAGGGGCCAGCGGGGAAGGTTATGCTTAGGAGCAACTAACACGGGTTCATTAGAGGCAGGTCCTGTCAGACCAACCTGGTGCCCTTCTATGACCAGGTCACCAAATTCTTAGATGCAGGGGTAGCAGTGGACATAGTCTTTCTGGACTTTAGGAAGGCCTTTGACACTGTCTCTCACCCCGTTCTCATTAAAAAGCTAGGGGACTGTGGTGTCAACACCTACACAGTCAAACAGGTCGCTAACTGGCTGGAGGGCCACACCCAGAGAGTGGTAGTGGATGGGTCATTTTTAACCTGGAGGGATGTGGGCAGTGGGGTCCCCCAGGGCTCGGTCCTCAGGCCCGCACTGTTCAACATCTTCATCAGTGACTTGGACAAGGGGGTAAAAAGCACCCTGTTCAAATTTGCTGATGACACTAAGATGTGGGGGGATGTGGGCACACCAGAAGGGAGGAATAGGCTGCAATCAAACCTAGACAGGTTACAGGGGTGGGCAGATGAGAACAGGATGGGTTCCAACACTGACAAGTGCAAGGTGATGCACCTGGGGAGGAACAACCAGCACCATACCTACAGACTGGGGAACTCCCTTCTCATCAGTGCAGAGGCAGAAAAGGATCTTGGAGTCATCATTGATGCCAAGATGAACATGGGCCGGCAGTGTGGGGATGCAGTCAGGAAGGCCAACCACACCTTGTCATGCATCCACAGATACATCTCAAGCAGGTCCAAGGAGGTGCTACTCCCCCTCTATGTGACACTGGTCAGGCCACAGTTGGAGTACTGCGTCCAGTTTTGGGCACTGCACTTCAAGAGGGATGTGGACAACTTGGAGAGGGTCCAGAGAAGGGCCACTCACATGATCGGGGGCAGCAGGGCAGGCCCTATGACGAGAGGCTAAGGGACCTGAACCTGTTCAGCCTCCACAAGAGAAGCCTGAGGGGGGATCTAGTGGCCATCTACAAACTAGTCAGAGGGGACCAGCTGGCTTTGGAGGAGTCCCTGTTCCCCTGAGCACTACCAGGAGTGACTAGAAATAACAGTCACAAGCTAGCAGAGGGTAGATTCAGACTAGACATCAGGAGGCACTACTTCACTGTCAGAGCGGCTAGGATCTGGAACCAACTTCCAAGAGAAGACCCTGGGGTCTTTAAGAAGAGGCTAGACAAACACCTTGCTGGGGTCATTTGACCCCAGTACTTTTTCCTGCCATGGCAGGGTGTTGGACTTGATGATCTGCTCAGGTCCTTTCCGACCCCAACTATGAAACTATGAACAAAGTGAAGAAACCTAGATGTGTCACCTTGCTTTGTGTATCCGAGAAAAGACGAGGAAAATATAATAATTGTAACCCTAATTCAAAACATTTGAAAGCAATATTTTGGGGCTATCATACATTTTCAGTTGTTGATCTACAAAGAGCTTTGCTGGTGAAAGTAGCAGAATTGCATTTACAAGTTAACTGAATAACCATGCAAATGGCAAAGTGATACACATAATATGCTGAACCAGTTCTCATTTACACAGTGAAATTTTTGTCATTTACTTCAATGGTAATTGAATGAGAGCCTTCAGAAACAAAGGCATTATCTATGGTACCTTAAATGCTTGACAATAGCACTTCAATAGAGCTTCAGGACTCAATCCAGCACAGCAAAAAGCACTACCAGGAAAACTGAAGAGAGATAAGGTAGACTTGAGAAGTAGGGTACTTGCAAGTCCAGTTACGACCTATATGGAACAAGATTGTGAAGTGTATATCCAAGTATCAGATAATTATTCATGTTATGAGTCCTTCAGTTGTTTGAATGCTTAAACTAGCTCCTGTCTAACATTAAAAAGAATAAGATAATGTCAGCACAAATTAATTACTGACTTGAGCTATTCTTGACATACTTTATGGGACGTACTGTTCCCTCTTCCTTGTTTCGACATCAAAACAAGATCAACTCTTAAAATAAGGGAGATGATTGCTGCCAAGGAATGCAAAATCGATTTTGGGGATGTGGGGGGAAAAATGAGAAATATTCATTACAGGATTTTCATTTCAAATGATGGCTTTACCAACTTAACCTCTAAATTGAAGAAAGAGTATTGCCTTTCCCTGAGTTTTTACAATAAATACTTGTTTAAAAACCTCCAAGAGGTTTCATGTACATACCCATGTAATATAAAGTCTGAATCCTGAGGTTTTAAACATTCTATCTGGCTTTTCTCATATTCTTTGAGGTGAACTATATTGCCAACACTTAGCTGTGGTAGCTTTTTATGCCTTAGGCACTTACTTGGAAATCCAAAGACTATGTCTGCTGCCAAAGATGCTATCATGCTATAATAACTGTTAATCATTATGATATGTTTTTGCCACTGACTTTGGCACTTTCTTATTAATTACTGTTTTGGGGAATACTTTTGTAGAGTTTGACTATAAAATTCATTTTAAATAGTGAATCACCATAAACAAAACAACATTCATGTTCAAACAAGATTAAATGCTTGCATATAAGGGCCTTGTTACACATTAATTTTAGGCATCTCCTGGAGGCCTTAACCCCTGGATTAGCCATACATTAACACCTGAAATTTGTTTTAAGCACACTTTGGGCAGCTTAAAGTTACGCCACTCCAGGGATGGTTTATCTCTGATCTGTGATCATGTCCCATTAATGTGTGACCACACTCCCCACAGATGAGCCACTCAAGCTGCATTCCTCCAGGATCCAGTGTTCCCTCCTGTTCTGTATGGACAAACTTTCCACTTCCTAAACTCTACTAACCAGGAGTGGTTCTGGCACCAAGCCAATTCCACCTCCCACTCTTCAGAGTGTGACCTTCCCACCCCCAGGGGTGCAACCCCATGCAAATAGCTTGTAGAACACATGCCAGGTAGCCAGGTTGCAAGACACAGATGAGTCCATAGATTTCATATATTTCATAGACATCAGGGCTGGAAGGGACCTCGGGAGATCATCGAGTCCAGCCCCCTGCCCAAAGGGCCGGAAGTCATCTGGGGTCATAGGATCCCAGCAAGAT
>NW_017728947.1:57936066-57942673 GCF_001723895.1 Crocodylus porosus | reverse complement strand
TGGTGGTCACCCCTGATAAACTTATAGGTGGCCATCAGATCACCCCTGAGCCTGCGCTTTTCCAGGCTAAAGAGTCCCATGTCTCAGCCTGTCACCGTAAGATCTGTTTTCCTGTAAACCCCTCTCTGGTCAGACCGATGCCCCTGTTTGGGCTGGGGAGCAGAGGGGCGGGGCCAGCCTGGCTGGGATGAAGCAGAGAGCCCCTCCCAGGCCAGAGAGCATTCCAGGATCACAGATTTCATAGACATTAGGGCTGGAAGGGACCTTGGAAGATCATCGCATCCAGCCCCCCGCCCAAAGGCAGGAAGTCAGTTAAGTTCATAGGATCCCAGCAAGATAAGCATCCAATTTGCTCCTTAAGGTGTTCAGTGTATGTGCTTGAACCACCTCCGATGGCAGGCTATTCCAGACCTTGGGAGCTCGGACAGTAAAGAAATTCTTCCTTATATCCAGCCTGAAATGGTCTTGCAATAGTTTATAACTGTTGACCTCATCATCCCTTGGGGCATTCTGGTGAACAAACATTCCCCCAGGTACTGGTGGTCATCCAATAAACTTGTAGGTGGCCATCAGATCACCTCTGAGCCTGCACTTTTCCAGGCTAAAGACCCCTATAGCTCTCGGCCTGTTGTCATAAGGTCTGAGTCCAGAAGCTGGGTTGGGGAGGTGGGAAGGGGGACAAAGTAGAGGGCCATATTGGAGCTGGGAATTCCCTCCTGGGGCAGGGGCAGTAGTTCCCCCAAAAGCACCTTCTCTCACTGCTCACACCTTCCAGCCACCCTGGGAAGCATGACCAGCACCTCCCAATCCCAAATTCCAATTTATTAAAGTATGATCCCTTGTTTAATTTACTTCCTCTTTGTTTCTTTCTAATTTTTTAAAACTTTTTTTAGTTTATCCTTCAGTAGCTGACTTCTTTCATTTCACAACTCATCCCCCTTCCCCCACCCCATTTCATTTCCATTGCCTGTTTCATTACCCACCCCCATCCCATTAACTTTCTGCCTCCCAGTTTCATGTTTCCATCCTACCAGCCCATCTCCCACACACCTCTACCTAGAGCAGGGATAGATGCGTGCTCTAGCCCACCAGCTCTCTAGTAGCAACTTGCAGCTGTAGCTCCTAATCCAGCCCCTGATTGCCAGCCCTATAGTGGCAAGTCACAACTGTATAGGTGGGTAACACTCATAGGTTTTTCGCTTTAAGGTGTGACTGCTCCAAACTCAAGCTAGCAGTAGCACCAAGCAACACTGGAGTAGCTCAAAATGCAACATGTAACAAGCCCCTTATGAAAAATGAAAGGCACAGGCAATAAAGGAGTATGTGGAATACCATGCGAAATGGCCCTATCTTATAAAGTTTAATGGTTGGATTCTCAGTTATTGTAAAATAGATGTAGGTCTCAACAGCACTACATTACTTTATACCACTTGATAATCTGACTACTAAATATCAATTTTTTGAAGCTTTGGATCAATGGGTAAACTGTTTTTCATAAAATAAGAGCCAGCCTGGTTTTTCATGCAGACTTGAACAAAACTCAGAGATTATTTTTTAGGGTTTTTTTTAACATGCTTACCTTAAAAAAGTATCTTTGAATAGTTACCTGCATGGTCCCATGGCTGAGCAGATTAAAGCTCCTGTCTAATAAACAGGAAATCCTGGGTTTGATTCCTAGTGGGGTCTTGGTACTCCCATGGTAGTGACCAGCTGTTCAGCAACTTGCCCTGCATGCTGTGTGTCTTCAGGCTTCCTGCCTTGTTTTAGGTTAGATATTAGGAAAAACTTTTTCACCGGGCAAGTAGTGAAGCACTGGAACAGGCTACCCGAAAGGTTGTGGCATCTCCATCCTTGGAGGTTTTTAAGATGTAGCTAGACAATGCCTTGACTGGGGTAATCTAGTTGGGGATGGTCCTGCTCTGATCGGGGGTTAAACAGTGAAAATCAAGAGAAAAGCAAGTAATCATGACTTTTTCTGATAGGCTGAAATCAGAAAGTACTTGGGATCTAAGAAGAAATTAGGGCGTTTAAATTTTTTTTATATTTATCCAGTGATCCTTATTTGTGGATAGATACCTGAATTGACCTTCTGCATGTTTTGAGTATTGTTCTTAACTATTTTAAATGAGAGATGTGTGAACAGTTAAGAATTTGGCATTTTAACTGTTGGCAATAGTGTTTGCTCTTGTTCCAGTAAAAGTCTTCATTAAAATATGGATAGGAAAACTTTTATGCTAATCTGCCTCATATTCTTTTTTCCTCTTTCAAGAGGGAAATATGCTATGCTAGTACTTTTCAACTTTGTGATGATATACCAACTACAACAGTCTGTCCTGAAGGAAGGCTGCAGGCCAGGGTGTTGTATCATCTGACTTGATGCTGCCCAATCAATTAAATTATATCTCTCATTGCACGTGACCACTGTACAAAACAAACTTAGTCAATTTATGACTTACTCTTTACCTTAAAGTTCTAGAGGCCAACCTCACTGTGTATAAGCAACCCCATTTCTCAATGTCACTGTTTTCCAAGAAATATAATATAAAGCCTGGATTCTCAGCCAGTTTTAACTCATTGTAAGGACAAACTGGAAACCAGACAACAGAACTATCAATAGCAGTAAGTTTCAACACAATTCAACAACAAAAAATCACTTCCAGATAGGACAGCATCTCAAGATTCTGACTTCATGTACAGTGATTTTATAGCCTAACTTCAGAGTTGCTCCTGATTTACACCAGTAAATATAAAAGGAGAATTAAATGCATTGGGTGTGTTAACACAAGATGCTTTAATGCAAAGTAGCATAGTTTATTGCCCAGTAGGAATGTGTGTTTACATGTGCACATGCTTCTTACACAATAAATCTCACTAATCATAAGTAAATTTGCCACCCACAAATGCAAGTAGCAAATTACTTGTGAGATTACTAAATGCACAATAGCGCTTATGTAGATTCCTGGCCAGAAACAAATCTGCTCCTGGTCAGTCAGCCACCAGGGGGCAGGAGATTGCTCCCTGACCCTGGGACCAGTGGGCTACTGTGGCAGGCTCTGCCACCAGAGCCCAGACATGGTCTATGTCCCCCTGCCCCAACAGCAAGGAGCTCCAAGCCCCCTGCTCCAAGATCCTAGTAGGGCCTGGGAGATCCTTATCTTCCAGTCCTTGCTTCACAATTACAACTGGGGAGAGGGGAACTGGGATCATGGAGCTGGCAATGGGAGCTCACTGATGGTGGGGCCTGGAGAACTTGCTCCATACCCAGCTCTGCAATCGTGGAGCTGAGAAGGGAAGAAATTCTCCAACTCCTGCCCTGCAATTATGGAGTGGAGACGGGGAATTCTCCTGGTTAGGGGAAGGTCCCAGCTCCATTCTCCAATTGAGCAATGGAGTCATGAGGTTTGGGAAGAGCTGTAGGAGTGGGGCAGGTCTCAGCCCCCTGCCCCAATCTGCCAATGGGGTAGCTAGCAGCGAGCCCCTGGTTGAGTAGGGACCTGCCCCTCCCCTGTAGCTCTTTCCAAGTCCCCAGCCCCACTCAGACAGCTGGGGCTGGGAGCTCCCTGCTGCTAAGGCAGAGAGAAATTGTCCCTGCCCTGACAGCAGGCAGCTCCGCAGAGGCAAAGAATAATGTCCCAGCCCTGGCCGGTAGACATCTGTCTCCTGGCCCGGTGCTCCCTGCCAGCCCCTAGCCTAGCACTTAGGGGGAGTCTTGAGCTTCCCCTGATGGTGGCACGAGCCCATCACAGGGCCTCAAGAACCAAGAGCAGTTTGCTGCAATTAGCAGCAAATCTGCTCCCGCTTCTCTACACATGTAGCACTTGTGTAGGTGCCTACCTGGAAGTATTTATTCATGAGTAGTTTACTTGTGAGTAAAATGCTTCTGGATCTAATGCACATGTAGACACACCTATTGGGCACATCTAAGCATGCAGCTGACTGTGCAGTTGTTACTACTCAGTCATTTAGTACTTGCTTTAGCAAGTACTAAATTACTACACAATAACTGGCATTACTGGGCAGCCCCAATGTTGCCTGGGTTTTTTTCCATGCTACTGCACAGTAGTATTGGCATCACAGTTTGTGCCCACTGATGCTACATCACCATAGCAACAAGCTGCAGTGATGTAGCTTGTCACTATGGCAACATAGTGTCTCATGTAGATGCACATTGTGTAGGAAATATAGCATATGCATAATCTTAAAGTAAGTTTATATTTGTTTCAATTACATGTTGCAAGACTGAAAAGAATCATTGTCTTATGCCAGACAAATACACACAGTTGATATTCTCAAGGGCTTATCTTTATTAGCCTCTAGAAAAAAGGTGGTTTCATATATTCTTAAAACTTTGAATGTATAAACTTTTGAAACATTTTCTGTACTTATAAAGAGAATTTCTCCATAGTTCCATTCAACTGTATGTATAACAATAATAAGACTTGAGCCACTCCAAACAGTGAACTAGCCAATGACTCTGATGTGTCGGTTTCAGACAATTAGCACTTCCAGATAATGGAAGAGGTTCTTCATTTAAAATAACCAGCATTGACAAAAAATGATTTTTTTTTAATTAATGAGGGGGTTTTCCTGAGTTCAGACATTAAGAGATGCTGTGGGGAGCTCTGGAAGAAGTTTGCTTTTGTTAATGACCTGCTGTCAACAAACAGGTACTCCCATACAAATGAACTGTAAAGAGGCAGATCACACAATTTCAGTATATTCAAAAAAGCCTATGATTGTTATGTGCATCTGTGTGATTGTGTATAAATCCTGAATAGATAGATAGATAGATTGTGGTCCCAATTTTCAAGAAAGGGAGGAAGGAGGACCCAAGTAACTACAGTCCTGTAAGCCTCACCTCAGTGCTCAGGAAGATCTTGGAGAGAATCATCAAGGAGCACATCTGTGGGGGCCAGCAGGGGAGATCATGCTCAGGGGCAATCAGCATGGGTTCATCAAAGGCAGGTCCTGCCTGACTAACCTGATTGCCTTTTATAACCAAGTAACTAAATCCTTGGATGATGGTGTCATCATGTACATAGTGTTTCTAGACTTTAAGAAGGCCTTTGACACTGTCTCTCACCCCATCCTCATCAATAAATTAAGCAACTGTGGCATTGATGCCTGCACAGTTGGATGGGTAAAAAATTGGCTGCTGAGGCGCACCCAGAGAGCAGTGGTATACGGGTTGTACTCAATTTGGTGAGATGTGAGCAGTGGGGTACCCCAGGGGTCGGTCCTCAGGCCCACACTGTTTAACACCTTCATCAGCAACTTGGACGATGGG
The DNA here is from genome assembly GCF_001723895.1 of Crocodylus porosus. Lineage (NCBI taxonomy): Eukaryota > Metazoa > Chordata > Crocodylia > Crocodylidae > Crocodylus > Crocodylus porosus. The sequence continues at coordinate 57,937,386 of NW_017728947.1, read as the reverse complement.
GGGGAAGCACGCTATCCAAGTTTGCTGATGACACTAAGATGTGAAGTGAGTTGGACACACTTGAAGGGAGAGAGACGCTGCAAATAGATTTAGACAGACTACAAAAGTGGGCAAGTGAGAATTGGATGGGGTTCAACGTAGACAAATGCAGGGTGCTGCACCTTGGGAGAAGGAATCCACAGCGTACATACAGGCTGGGGAGTTCCCTTCTTGAAAGCACAGAGGTGGAAAGGGGTCTTGGAGTCATTATTGACTCCAAGGTGAACATGAGCCACCAATGCCAGACCTCAGCCAGCAAGGCCAGCCATGGTAATAAGCTGATGGAGAATTGGTTTAGGTTAGCGATCAGAAGGCAATATTTTACAGTTAGGGTGGCCAAAATCTGGAACCAACTTCCCAGGGAAGTGGTCCTCACCCCAGCTTGGGCAAATTCAAGAGGAGGTTGGATGATCACCTGCCTGGGGTCTTGTGAATCCAGCATTCATTCCTGCCTGTGGCAGGGGGTCAGGCTAGATGATCTGTTTAAGACCCTCCTGACCCTAGCTACTATGAAACTATGATAGATAGATGAACAGGATATATAGAGAGGAAGGAGTTATTTTGATCAGCTGTTTTAGTTATTTGAATTATTTGAATCAAGTAAATAGCTTGTGTACACACATCCACTGTGTTTACTCAAGTCTAAGATAAGTTTTTCCACCCTGTTCAACATGTTATATATCATCATCTTAGAATTGAGTATAAGGGCAGTGGTGTGGAGAGGCAGGCAGCCACTTGGGCTCCCACCACTACTTGGGGTTGGAGCCATAGCTGCAGCTGCTGCTTCCCTCCCCCCCACCATCTCTACACCCTGCCATCTCCCCCCTGCAGCCTGTTTACCCACACTTCTTCCCCCTCACACAGCCTCTGCCCCCCAACTGACCCTCTCCAGTGTCCCCTCACCCTTGCCTCATGCTGACAGATTCCATGCATGCTGCAGCCTGGGACACCTAGCACAGCCCCAGCCCAGCCCACAGCAGCAGTGTGCAGCCTACACATTAGGGCTGTGTGAAGCTTCAGGTGCTAATTCGATTCAGAGGAAATTTGGCCTAATTCAGTGGCCAAATCTCCAAATCTGAATCAAATCAGGGGACCAATTAAAAGGTCCAAAGCAATTTGAAGCTCTCCAAATCTTTGGAAAAGATTTGCCAAGCTTCAATAATTTGGACAGTCCCTGATGGCTGCAGCTCAAAGCTGGTAAGTAGGGGCAGAGGAGAGGGGGCTGAAAGAGTGGGGACAGGATCATGGGGGACTCCTGCCAGGCCCTATCCCCTGCCTGCT
>NW_017728947.1:57927833-57935887 GCF_001723895.1 Crocodylus porosus | reverse complement strand
AAAAACCTGAGAAAAAATCTGGGACTCACCAGCTCCTGCAGTGGCCTAGGGGCTTCAGGGGGCTCATGCAGAGCCCCCCACATGGCATGGGGCAGCAGGGGGCAGTGGAGATCACCTCCCCACCTGGCAGCACCCAGTGAGTCGGGGCTTCTTTTTTCAAAGTGTCAGGAGCTGGAGTAGGCAGGCAGCCATTGCCAGGGCTAGCAGAGAGGGCAGGGGATGATTCGGAGGTTCAGCCGAATCAATTCTGGACAGTGATTCAAATCACTGAATCAAATCACTGTCCCCCGAATCAGCCAAATCCGAATCCAAAGTGAATACTAGCCATTTTGCACAGGCCTACTACACATATGTATCTGTATAAGTATATGTATGTATGTATTGCACTTTTCTGTACCACATTCAGCAGAAAGACCAAAGAAGAAAAGAAGAAAAGTCATGAAACATAATGATGTATTATGGTCATCTCTACCTTTAAGGGCAACAGAGCAGTTCTAACTACTATCTACATTTCATGGACTGCATTTGCTAGACCTCGGAGGCCATTTAGCTCTTGCAAAATGGTATTTGCACTGCCATTATCTATCAGGAGTTCTTAAAATGTATCTTTACTGTAGGAACTGAACTTGAAGGCTCAGGAGGCCACATCCAGTTTTACGTTCCTATGAAGTATGGTAGCCTAGCAAATGGATGGAGTCCCTTCCTCACCATGCCCACCTACTTTCCAGTGTCAAGAATATCCACTTGAGGGGGCCGCTCATTTTCTATAACTGCCGCCACTGCACCTTTACTTTTCATCTTTTCACTAGCAGGACATTATACCACACCAACAGAAAATGTGGCATCCCATTTCTAAACCTACCCTAAAGTCTTTAACAAGGCATTTGAGGATGAAATATATTCATAGAGCTTTCCCCCAGAAATTCATTCAACATTTGCTAACTTTTACTATGCCAGAGGTGCTAGACGCCTAGAAATACATGCTCACATACCATGGCAGAGCAGATGGTGGGTGTTAACTGGGTACTACTACAAATGTTCAGCTTATATAACAGGAGCTTTATGAATCACATAAATAACATTAAGGAAGCAGTGACTGTAAATATTTTTAGATAGTATACATTGTAGGATACACTGCATATTTGTTATTTTTAACTAGTAAACTACATTGGTGTGACCTTTGTTAGTTGAAAAACAAAAAAAAATCAAAATAAATAAGAGACTAATAATGTTACATCGTATACACTGGGAACTACAGCATGTGCTTTCTGTCATGTGGGATCACTTGGACTTAAAATACACAACTCAAGGCTGTACCTTGGTTATAACTATTGGATCTGTCTGCTCTAATGAGCCCTAAGAGGGTGGGCAAAGAGATATGCATGGTGGACTGCTTACAAACTCTCTCTGGTGGATGGTTTGCAAAAGTATTAAATATAATTTCTCCCACTATCAGACTTCCGAATGTACATGGCAGAAGAAAAGAGGTCCTAGGCAGAAACTGAGAAACTATTAATAGGTCACAGGACCTGTAACTTAGACCACACACAGTTTGATGCCCTTCTGTTAGGGACATAGAGCCACTATTTAAAGATATATTTGACTGGAGAAGTCATGAGGTCAAGGAAAAGCCTTTCCTCTGGTATTTGCCCAGCACCATGACAGGGTGAAAGATTTAGATAATATAAGGTAAAAGTATTTAAGTTAATAGGATTTTAAGTACCTTTCTGGTTCCCTTGAAATATATACAGAAAATTTAACTGTCTTAGATGTCTAAAGGATGAGTTATGTGCTAATAATTACAGGAGAAGAGTAATAACTGGAAAGGGACATTAGGCCTATAAACAGCCTCTCAATCATTCAAAAAACAACATTTATGAGCTATTATCATACAGAGGGTCAGTGCAAAATATGTAACCTCCACTTCTGAAATGTGCTTTCCCTGATTTAAATAATTGAAATCTAACTTCAGGCTGAATTTAGAAAAATATAGACTGCATGAAGTGTCTGAGGCACACAGAGCATGAGGTTGCTCATGTATTATCTGCTTGTCTCAACAGGATTTTTCATGCTAGTCTCAATTTAAAATTCTAGTCACCTTCCAACGCATACTAGCTCCTCCAGAATTTCAAACATCAAACATCCGATTATACTGAAGTGACAGTAGGCCACACAAAGATGCTTGTTGGAAGGCCAAATGTGGAGGACTCAAACAGTAGATACAAAAATACTGTATTGGGATAAAAACATGAAGAAAATACTTTTTCTCCCAGGACTTTCCTCCTTATGAGCAATGTTGATTGCTTCATTATGGTGGAATGGGCCTCTGACATGGATTACGTGGCTGAGGAGGGCTTCACCAGCACTGAGGGTCTCGGTGGCCTCAAGGAAGGCTTTGAGGACCACCAAGATCTGGGAGATGGTACCCCACTCAGCTCTGTTCAGGGGGCTGCTGATCCCAATCTCCCCAAACAAGACCATCTCATGAATGGCCTTCTGTTGCTCCACCAGCCTTTCAAGCATCAGGTATGTGGAGTTCCACTGAGTTTCCACATCCTGCATGATTATGTGCTGGAGGATGCTCAGCTCTGCCTGTTTCTCCCACAGCATCTTGTCCCCCTTGATGCTGCAGTGGAAGTAGCCTGCAACCTTCCTGCATTTTGAAATCACATGGCTTGCAGAAGTAGTGGTGGTGGCACCATCACCGGTAGCCCTGTCCCCCTCCAAGGCATCCCTAACTGTGAGGTGCAGCCTGTGTGCCACACAGCGGATACCAACAAAGTTGGCATCACAGACAGCCTTCACCATATTGGCCCCATTGTCAGTGACCATGAACCTGCAGGTGAGCTCAGCCTGCCCAACAAGCCACCCCTGCACCATGCGGTTCATGGCCCCCATGATCTCCCTTGCTATATGGGACTCATCCAGCACCTCAGCTTGGAGGAGAGCCCTCTGACAGCCTGACTAATCGCACAAGTGCCCTGTGAGGGAGAGGTAGGCATGATTGCCACCCTGGCTGCTCCAGATGTCAGAGGTGAAGTGCAAGGTTACCTGCGTCCCTGCCTTGCACAGCTCTTCCCTCAAGTTCTCTCTGCATGCCTCCTACAGGGAGGCTACCACCGTCTTTCTAAAGGTGGTGCATGCAGGCACTTTGTAAGATGGGGCCAGAAGCACGATGGGCCGCCCGAACCCTGGCCGCTCAACTAGGGAGAAGGGCTGGCTATCCAGAGCAAACATCTCCCCAATGGTCTAAGTGATCTCACTCACCTTTGCAACTCACCCCACTTTGTGTCCACCTTTCCCCTACTGTTCCAGGGTGGCCTTCCTCTGCTTTGGGGGGAAGAGGGCTTTGGAGACTGGGGGACTTCCCTTTCAGCACGCTCACTATGGTGCCAGGCTGAGCAGCAAGAAGGGCAAGGGGGTGCTGCCTCCTGAGATGCAGCAGCATCACCATGGTGGAAAAGTGTTTCATGTCCTTGTCCCGGCTGATGCGTCTTCGGCAATGCTGGCAGAAAGCAAACCTGGGATCATCTGCCAGCTCAAAGCACTCCCACACTACATTAATCACCCACCTCTGCGTTCAGGGTGGGGATCCTGCCTTATCCCACTCCACAGCAGGCTGAGGCACAACAGCAGGAGGAGATGCCTCAGCTGGGCCACTTGCCTGAGCCTCCACAACCTTAACCTCCTCTGAGGTGCTGCTTTCCAGAGGAGACCTGGGTCTAGGGGAACTTTGAGAGGTGTGAAGCACAAACTGTGATTCCCCGTCAGTCCCCAGAATTGCTTGATCCAGGGCACTCAGCTCCCCTGGTTACAACTCCAGCTCTTCCTCTGGCAGCCGGAGGCTCACACTGGGAGATAACACTGGGGTGGAGGAGACAGTGATTCCACTGCTGGTGCTTATTTATGGACTATGGGGAGGTGGTGCAGCTGCAGGGACATCAGGTTCAGACACTGTTCCCACCTCCTTGCTTCCACTGGCAGCAGAAGCGTCATGGCTGCTTGGGAAGAGAATGCATCTATGTTTGCGGGGACGGGATTGTAGGTCTCACTCTCTCCCTCCACCCTCTCCCCCCCCCCGCAAGAAGACCTGGCACCTGACTTTCCAACACTCTTCATATTAATCTTTCCTGTGCCACAAAAGGTGGGTGACTGTATGTGGCTGACTTCTTCTGGGTTCTTCGTCTGTGGGGTGTGCGACTAACTATTAGATTTCTTGTGATGTGCATTAATATGTTTGTGTGTTGCTTCTTCTCTTGGGTGTGCAACTAACTATTAGATTGCTTGTGTTGTGCTTTAATAAAGTTGTGCATTGCTGCTTCTTCTCTGGTGTGTGTGACTATTAGATTGCTTGTGTTGTATGTTAATATATTTCTGTGTTGTTCTGTGATGTTGGTTCTTGTTTTCTGGATTGTGCAATTATTAGATTGTTTTGTGTTGTGTGTAGTGGACTGTGGTGAGCTAATGAATCTGATTATTGATTATGAATAATAATTATGGTGTTGCTCTTCTGTGATGTGATGTCTGTAAGAACTAACTATATACAGTCTCTTCCTCTATGAATATATGACTTCTTCTATGATTTGTATGAGTGTGTGTAATTGTGCTTCCCTGCACAGTGACGAATCACACTGCAATCTGCCAGTGAAAACACTGAGCTTTCTGTTTTAAAAGTATTGCAAAAAAAGAGAGAACAAATATGTATGTAAACTAACTATAATAATATTAATAACTAATAACTACTATATATAATCTGACTCTTTTCTATGAATATCTGATTTTTCTTCTTCTATGCATGTACATTATAAGTGTGTGTGTGCAATTTGTGTGCCTCCCTGCATAGTGATGGATCACACTGCCAGGGAAAACACTGAGCTTTCTTTTTTCAAAGCTTGAAACAACAAAAAATTGAGCAAACATAAATTGAAAGAAATGAATTGGATAGTATTAAGTAAAGAGATTCTAAGCTAAGCTAAGCTAAATTAAATCCTATCTAATCCTTTCTAAGAACAAAAAGGAGTGGGCAAGTTGCAACTGATTGACTATGAAGCAAGCCAGGCAGCACAATACCTTTCTGATGCTGTTGCTCACTCAGAACCAGCTTACAAAAGACACAGCAAGCCTGCAGACACAGGCTTTTATGCTGTTTCTATGTCCCTCCCCCCAGACACTGTAACTGGAAGGGCAGTCAGAGAAAAATCATGCTCACTGGCCAGCTAGACATGTCAGTCCTTCCACCCCTGTTCCCCCTCCCTCTTCTATGTTTCTGTTTCCCCATACAGACAGCCCTCCAAATCTCCAAATCTTTTCCGAATCAATTCAGAAGCTCCAAATCAATTTGGAAAGCCTAAAACCTCTAGTGATTTGATTTGGACTTGCAAATTCAGCCTCTGAATCGTCCACATAATCTCCGAATCCAAATCACAGGCCAACGCTTTGCACAGCCCTAGTAAACTTGAAACGATTTTGTTGGTTTTGAATGTGCATACAAAATCTTCAGATATTTCCTTTACCAAATCTGCAAGGTTATTTTCATCAGCTTCCTGACATAATGCTGGATTGCATAGTCCCTCATGGGCTGCACTTTTTCTGTTCTGTTAGTCAGCCGATAGAACAAGGAGTCAACAGCATGAATTACTCAGACAAAAATCCAAATGAAGCCAACATTTTGTCCTAATTTTTCAGACTTATTGGCCTAGGGTTTTGTACACTGGTCATCTGCAGAATTTGTCAGTACTGGTTTCTCTATTGTTCATTGCTCTCTCCATCTCCCTCTTTTCTTATGATCTGGAAAAATCAACTGAAAAGCAGAAATAAAAGTGCATAGCTTTTAATTTTCTCCATCTGAAAAAAAGGAGGTCTCGTGTAAAGGACCAGAATAGCTAGAAAAAAGGAGTAGTGTTTAATTTCAGTGCAGTGACAGCATTTGTAGTGATGTAATCAATACCTTATAGGAATCCAGTCATGTAATACTAGCTCATATAAAAGCTTTAATACAATAAAACTTTAACACATCTGCATTTTCAATAACAGAACTGATTAATCACATGGTAAAGCTGTTCTGACATGATGTTACTCATCATATTTAATAAAGAAAATTTGTTACAAATACACCTCATTTAAGCCCTGAAACAACATTCATTCATAATTTCCATTGGCCAACTTGCTCCCCAGTTAAGAGATACATTTTTGCAAAAACTCCCAGTCATTCATTTTACAGATGTTACTGATATAGGGTTTATAAAATATTCTGTAGAGATCAAAGTTCCTGTATTTGCAGAAACACAAATAATGAAGAATGAAAATAATTCACCAGCTCCATAGCAGCCCTGTGCAGGTGGGTATTTGTGAAGCCAGTTAACTGGCACTGCAGTCAGCTGTTGTAATGAGTCTGTGGCAGAAGTTAGATTTAGCGCCAAAGAGATTCTAAGTTTTTTAAATACCGTCTCTTCACTTGTTCAAGAAAGCATAATTTGTTAAAAAGTCCTAGGATTTTATGGACTGCTGAACAGCAAATGTGCCACCTTCTTTCATTCATATCAGCACTACTATCAGCTTCCATCATCTTTTAGCTAATGTGCATTTTCTTCAACATATTCCCTGCTAAGCTCTGTTTTTTCTGTTCTCACTTACCATGGCCTTGACCTGGTTCTCAGAGGTATTAGGAAGAAATGAGGAAGCTGAATTCCCTGAAGATGAAGCCATGGTTCTTTGGGGTATATACTGCACAAGTGTGTAATGGAAGTGGGCTCCCTCAAGAGCTATTCTCTGGAGCCAGATAAGTTAGGAGACTGGGCTAATAAATAGTCAAAACAGTTCAGTGTGAAAAAATAAAAAAATAATTAACTTAAGATTAACAAGCTAAGCAACCAATTCTATTGTAGCTAACAGTTACCATAACAGAGCATTTTCACAAGCTTTCTCCAAACCAGGCCAGTCAACAGTCCGGGAGATTTTCAGAATTTTTTTCCATGTGTGTTTTCTAGCTTAGAGTCTGAAGAATTTTAATTGTTAGGATGTTGTCTATAAACACACACTGCAAATTTGGATTATTCATTTCTAGACAAAGGGCACGTTTGTAAATTTAAAACCCACAAATAATTCTCCAAAGCTTCTTTTCCTTTACAATGTGCACGGCTCAAATAAACAGAGAATTTCCTGGAATCTTATAAAAGTGTAACATGCTTTAGTACTTGTACTTCACCTTGATCCTACTGCATACTATATGGCCAAATTATTGGTTGATGCATGCCTGTTCTATGGAAAGAAAGCCATTTTACTCTTGTTTCAATTTTTTTGCCTATTTGTAAAATTAGTTAAAAAGGTACTCTGGATGAGGTAAAACTGCCATTGCAACTGAAAAATGTTTTATAAATGAAATAGAAACCAGATCATCAGATAGAGTTTAATTTTAAAACCTTGGAGGGTACATCTACACATGCAAGTACATGCATTTGCAGCAGCTCAAATAAAAGCAGTGCAAACTTGATCCTGGGCTTTTTGCCTCACCGCGTATGCCTGGACATGCACTTTTGGTGTGGGACAAATTGTGCCACTTGGGGCAAAATAATTCTGCCTGGTTCCTCCTGGATCTGCAAATAGCGGGTGCTAGAGTCTGGGGCCAGCACCCACGTTGTTCCCAGCAGTATAAAAAGCTGCCCTGTCCTGGCCCCATCAGTACAAAAAGCTGCCCTGGGTACTTAACCACAGGGGCCACTCACTCTTAGGAGCTTCTGGGGCCCAGCCAATTGGTACCTGGGAACACTACACCTTGTGCCAGCTGGCCTGCTGAAGCATCCCTGAGAATTCCCTGCACCCTCTACTTACTGCAGCAGTCTGGCAGTGGGGGCTGCTGCCTGGCTGTGACCTGCTGCACAACTACCAGACCCAGATGTGGACCGCGCAGCCAGTAGAGGGTGGCTGTGGAGGGATGTGGGAGTATGTTGGGTGTGTAGCTGGGTGTGGGGGGACTGTGGGGGGTGCTGCTCAGGAGGGGTGGGTTCCCTGCCCCCCACAGGGTGCAGCCCCCCTGCACAGCTCATGGGCAGCCCCCT
>NW_017728947.1:57925951-57927303 GCF_001723895.1 Crocodylus porosus | reverse complement strand
CTCACTGACAGTAGCAGCTACTGTGGGGATCACTGGGGCCATAGAGATGCTGTGGCTGGCTATCAGAGTGTCTCTGTGGAGGACCAAGCCTCCGGTTGCTACAGGGCATGGTCCAGGACTATGCCGTGCCCCACTTTTTCCCCCAAGGTTTTTTTTTTTGACCCCTGGATATCCAGGGGTCTAATTTTGCCCCTGCACTGCAAATCTGTAGTGCAGGGAATGTTTTTTCATTCCTGCACATGCCTTTTGCAGCATCTCAAAGGGCTTTGAAATGCTGCAAGACGCACATGTGCTCTTGTGTGGCTACACTCATAAAACTAACCTGAGAAAGGGCACTTTATGCCCAAAGCTTTTCTAACATCTCTCCCTACTCTTGTATATTTACTGGGCTATCTCTGCTATAACTATACTCCAAGCCCACTTGGGAATTGAGGACTTCTGAAATAGGCTGTTGACCATTCTGTTCTTCAGTGTATACTTCTGGAAAATGGAGATACGTACCAATCTCACTTAGTAATATGAAGGTATTATTAATAATAGCTACAAGACAAATACAGATTATTGTTAGCTAAGACTGTAACCTTAGGACCCAGAAATTATTAAGTAATGAGTGATTTACACCATTTATGTACCTAGAGTAAGCCTTTTGTTTTACTATTAACATGAGATCCAATAATCTAAATGCTACCTAGAAAATAACTGCTAGCATAACGATGCAAGAATGCAATGAATGTAGTCCAAGTACTTCATTTTTAGACTGTCTAACTAAAAAAATTATCCATAAATACTAAATTACTGTGTTTTAAAGTAGTAATTTGTTGAGGGAAGAAAATAAAGTACTGCTTCACTCTGTCATGTCTGTGAACAGTAAATACCATTTCCAGTAATAACTAAGATTCTTGGTGGAGAGGAAGAAGAAAAGGGAAGGCAACAGATCAAAGAGTCATATTCCTTTCCTTCCTCATACTCCTTGAGTTAAGCTTCATTTGTCCATGGAAAAATTCATAATAGCCTCTAAAATTATCAGAATTCTATATTGCCAAGTATGCAAGCTCTGTTAAAAAACAACCCTAACCAAGTCAAATTTGTTTGAATTAAATATAGACTCATTTTGTTTTCAACCTAATACATTGTTTTCTTTCCTAATAGCTTCCTGATTCACAGAAATGTACATTTCTGGAAATCACATGGGCACAATACTCTGGAGACATTGTTTTTATCTGTCTCTTTATATTTTAGTTTTCATTTTTGTGTTTCTTTTTTTGTTGAGAAAAATTTTCGGCCTGAATCATGAAAATCTGTTGTTCTGCATTTTAAGCAATGCAATGCTGCGGCTAGTAAAGCGACCAAAA
>NW_017728947.1:57919582-57925542 GCF_001723895.1 Crocodylus porosus | reverse complement strand
CCTACATTGAACACCTTCAGGAGTAAATTGGATGCTTATCTTGCTGGGATCCTATGACCCCAGATGACTTCCTGCCCTTTGGGCAGGGGGCTGGACTCGATGATCTCCTGAGGTCCCTTCCAGCCCTAATGTCTATGAAATCTATGAAAGTCTGAAGGGTACCAAGAAATTATTGGAGGTGTCCTTCTACAGCAGAGCTACAATGCTCTATGAGGGTACCACAGGCTACCATGGGTGACAGAAGGCTAAGGCTAAGGCTAAGGCTCCCCAAATGCAGGCAGCCCAGGCACAGGCTCTGAGCGGCTGTAGTGGCAGGGGGAGGGGTATGTACAGACGGAGCCTGCAGGCAGCGGGAACTCAGCCTGGCCCAACTGTGTGTGGAGAAACAACCAGCTGAACAGGTAAATGAGTGGCTAGAAAGGGGCTCATGAGAGGGAAGAGGCATGAGGGGGGCAGACTGAGGCCCCCATGGGTTTTGGGGAAATGGGGCCCTGGGGCAGGTTGTGGAACACTTGCTGTCTGGGTGACTTGTTCAGAGGTGCATGGGGGCTCCCGCTGCTGCGTGCACCCGCAGAGAAGGCACAGGGGATATGTGCCCCCCACACAATCTGTGCTGTGTTCAGGGCAGATGCAGCACCCTGCACCCAGCTGCCAGTGCCCTGTGCCACGTGCACTCAGATGCCACGTGCTTCCTATACTCTGGCTGCCCAGTGGTGGGAAGCACGTGGCATCGCACGGTTGCTGTGGCCCTGGGGGTGCACACAGTGGCAGGAGCCCCCCAGCACCCCTGGACAAGCCATCTGGGCAGCAAGCATTCCACAACGCAACCCGGGCCTGGGGCCCCATTCACCCCTGCCCTGTCTCCACTCCCTTCCTCACTATGGGGGCCTCAGTCTGCCCCTCACCCCACTCCTTTCCCACAACAAACTTACTCACTGGTGGGGGAGGTACATGCATATGTGTGCTTGCGCACGTGCACATTCAACCACCCCAAATCATATTTTCTTCCTCCACCTATGCAAACTACCTACCCTTCTTCAGAACTAGAGTCAGAGCCATAGATTTTTATGTTAATTTCTTCTCTACTTTAACATATTTGCATGTAAATCCTAACAGCCAATTGATGAAGACCTTGCACAAAACATTATATAAATCAAGCCAATCAGTTGGTTACATGGGGAAAACTTCAGAAGTTTCTCATGCATTTTAGTACAGGCTCTAGAGAATTTTGATTTGATGTTATCTGTAAATATACTTAGGACAATTTGGATACTCATTTCAGAGAGAGAAACAGAGATAAGGTGAGTCTATAAATCCTAAGTCATTCATGAATAATTCTAAAAAGAAAGGATTTTTATCTGAATAGGTTTATAGCTTTGAAAACAATATAAGTATTCTCCTTGTTAAAAACTGCATTAACACAGTAACTATGTTTGTATAAATATCATCTTTAGTATTGACACTGTGACTCATCTTTAATATATACCATTCACAAGTCACTGAAAGAGTCCCATAACAAGTCTTCTCTGAAAGACTTATTATTCTTCTATTTGTTGGAGTTGCTCAAATCTCTTAGTTTCTTACATTCACTGTTTCAGCTGCAATCTTATGATCAGAGATCTGGGTTTTCCATTTCCCATTGGAAAATGAAGAAAACCACATATTTCCCCCTTTCCCAGAGGAAACTGCAGGTTTCTCATTTTGCCAGAGAAACCCATGGATTTTGCCATGGGCGACTGGTGCCTCCTGAGTCAGTCAGAGACCAGGGGGAGGGGTCCTCCCATGGCCAATCACACTGACTCAGAAGTGGCAGCAGCACACCACTGGCACTTCTAGGTGGGTGTGATCAGCCATGGGGGGACCACAGGGATTGCTTCTCATGGCACCCCCACTCGGCAGCAAGTGCTCTTGTGGGGGCGGGGGCGGTACCAGCACTCTCACCTGCCACCCCTTCCCAGGAATGCTGTCTGTCAGGGATGTTTCAGCCCTCTCAGGGTTGCATGTGCACCCCATGCACCCCTTATGTGTCTCCACTGGATTTTGATGTTTTGCAAAGAACTGCAGGCTGGCAGAGTTCCCTCCTGCAAGGGGCTGGTTGAGAGGAGAAGAAGGGTGGTTAGGCAGGGGGCACAATGTGCATGTGCTTGCTCACATATGCACATGGCTGCAAGGCAGCCCAGAGAGCATCTTCCACAGGTAAGTGTTTGGGGCAGAGGGGAATGAAGGAAGGGAGTTGGGCAGGGCTGGGGCTGCTGCCCAGCCAGATGATGGATGGAGCTTGGAGCCCAGGGCCATAATGCACAGCTGCAGGGCCCTGGCAGGAGCAGAACAGGGCTGCAGTTGACCCATCTGGGAAGTTGGGGCAGGGGCGGGGGCTGGCTCCCCACCACTGTGTGTACTCCCAGGTGCCTGGGGGGAACCATGCCCTCCCAGATCTCTGCACAGGGTGGCAGCAGGTGTGGGCTGCCCACTGCAGGCTGGGGCTCCCACCCTGCTGCCCTTTCCCAGGGCCTCCCAGCCTGGCAGGTGTGGCCCAGGACTGCCGGGCAGAGTGGGGTCACACAGGAAAGCCGCTTGCTGCTGTGACCTCCATGCTGCCCTGGCAGCAGCCACAAGGGGCACAACCCTGGACTACCACCTATGCTGCTGCCACGCAGGCAGGGAATGCTGTGCCAGGGCAGTGCAGAGCTTGCAGTGGCCAGGAGATCCCCACATGGACCCACTATTCCCTGCAGTGCCAAGTCACACCCACCAGTCTCCAGAAGCCCCAGGAGAGGGTAGCAGGGCAGGAAGCCTGAGCCTGCAGAGGACAACCCATCCCACATCTGCCCAATGCACAGATCTGGGGGGCATGGGTCCCCCTGGCCCCCAGGGGTGCATGCGGTGGCAGGGAGCAGGCAGTGGCAGGAAGCAGGCAGGCAGCAGGGGCGGGAGGAGCCAGGCTCCACTCCCTGCCAGGGCCCTGTGGCGCACCAGCAGGGACAGGGGGCGGTGGAGGGGGGAGTGGGAGGCATGATCAGGGCCAGGGGGCTATGGAGGGGGAGTGAGGGGCACCAGCAGGGGCATCAGGAGGACAGCAAGCCCAAACCTGCAGAGGGCAGCTCACCCCACCCCAGCCCCACACACAGATCTAGAGAAAGGGAGGCTGTTAGAGATGAAGGGGAAGGGTATTAAAAGAGGGTACCATACTAAATTGCAAACTCATAGCTAATCCATTGTCCCTAATCATATCAATGTTAGAGCATTTCTTCCTTTTATTGAACTTTGTTTTTAATTTTCTCCTACATGTGGGAAATTACAACTTATCACACCCTATCATATATTAAATCCAACTTTTCCATCTCCTCCCTACTTTTCATTGCACTTAAGTACTTAGGGGTTTTTTAAAAAATGAAAAAAACAGATCATCAGAAGCAAAAGAACAGTCAGAAAGTAAAACTGTATTAATGCTTTAATTTTACACATAGATAAACTGAAGCACTGAGCAACTTACCTAACTGGAAGGGAACAGACTCATGTCTCCGACTCTCAGCCTTTTGGCCTCTCCACTTAGCTACCCAGCCAATGTTCATCTTGTTTATTAAATGTATGTGCAGGAATTCAAATAGTATTCTGCAAAATATAAAGCAGAGCTTTCATTTGTTTTCTCTTGTCTTGACATCTTAGATCCTGGGCCATTGTTAACAGTAATAACAATAGGAAATTTAAGCAGGTAATATTACATTCAATTCATTTTGCCTTAATGAACTCTGCCTATAATAATTTTCATAATAGAAACTATTTTAAAGAGACTGGAAGAAGCACAAATGTATTAATAAAGTACTAACTAAATGCACAGCACCTACATAGTAACACCAGCACACAGTTATTTAGTGATGCTTACTGCGCATTAGCCTAATAACACTGCGCAGTAGGCTATTAGCACAGTTTTGGCCATGACACACTACTGTGCAGTGTTATTAGGCTAATGCACAGTAAACATCTCGTGCAGATATGCCCTTTGTTATTCAGCTGCCATTAACTCTTAAAGAACTGAACTATGGCAGTAAGTCATGGAGAACAAGGCTGCCATGACCCAAATCCCTCTGCAACTTATAGCCAGGAAGAGAGATGGCTGAATGAGAGCTCCTGCAGCAGACAGGCTTCCATCAGAGCAAGATCTGAGGCCCTGGAGGAGACAGGGTGCATGCCATGAACATTGTAAATATTTTCCACTAGATCAGACTATAAAAGTATTTTTCCACCATTATCTAGTATGTTTCTTTCTTGGGCAGGTTAGCAAAGGTTAATTAAACAGTTAATATAATTAGGGGTGTTTTTTTACTGTCAGTTTCAGTGTTTGAACTCCCAAGGACCAGCAATGCATCTTTCCCAATAGGGAGTTCTCAGATTCATAATCTAAACTCCCAGGCTCCCTGCCAGAGCCCAACTTTACTGACCTTCAGAATGTAACATAAATCAACATGTTCTGTTTTCATTCACGGCTATTTGGTGGGTTTTATCCTTAGTCTCACAACATTTGAAAAAAACCTGTTTTGTCCCTTAACAGTGGACAAATAATAAGGTGATACTGTAATATTTCACAGCAAGTGTTTAGCAAGGTACAAAATTAGCAAGATACAGAAACTCAATTCCTATCAGTCATTTTGTGTTCTCCACGTGAGCTTTGAAGACACCCATTGAACATCACACAGCACAACACAGCACATTCTAAACCTGCTGTGTATGAACCCACTCCTTCATAGAGGATGTGAATCTCAAGCCAAGAGCTAGCATCTAACAAATAGCCTTTACATGTTATAAATGTGAATTTATCATTTTTCTGCTGAGTGTCAAACCACTGTATGCCAGAAACAAACATCTACAGATGTTCTTTTTCTTCCATAGATCTGAAGGAAATGATGATAGTCTTGAAATTATGGATATTTAAAGAAAAATTACTGCAGATGGCAGAATTCCTTGCCAAAAGTCTTTTATCACCTGCTCATCCTTCATCAGTGCAGCATTTGAGGAAATCCAACTTAGAGATAGATTCATTTGTTAAAGTGAAGTCTTCTGAATTGGGGTTAGCAGGAATTTTGGCCACAGAAGAGCAAGGGTTACTTTCAAGGAGCTGAGAGATTCATTTATTTAAAGAAAGCAAGCCACTGCTCTATACTCCTTCAATGGATACTTTGAGTCACTACAAGAAAGGGCAATGACCTGACCAAGTTCCATAGATACCCTGTGCAGCAGGCTGACTTAATCTGCATGCTTGCTCTGGGGTATTCAAATAGATGAGGATCTGTTAAGACAGTGGTTTTTAAACTGTATTCTGCACAACAGTACACAATAGGTCATTAAGGGTTCTGTAAAGAGATTGGGGGTAGCAGAAGAGTGGGCTCAGAGGTGGTGCAAAATCATCAGTGGACTGCATCACCTGGGTCCTCCTCAGTCTTTAGGATAGGGGTAACGGTTCTGGAGCAGGAGAAGTGGTATGAAACGGTTCCATGACTGCAGGAAGTTTGAAAACTGCTGTGTTAATATCTTGGGTGGATCTAGGATTTTGAAAAGGGGAATGCAGGTGATGTGGTGCATCATCACAAAACACATTACTGGCCAGGTGAAAATAGCCTAGAAGCTTTATTAATATACCAGGGACTTAGGGCTATACTATTCCATTCAAGATCAAAGCAAAAATAAATACAACTTTATTGGAATGTGCATTCATTTGCTGTATTATATGTTATGTATAAAACACAACAAACTAGGCACATACAATCAATAAATATTGTTTCTTTAGTCCTGTTTTCATTAGAATTAAATTTCACATGGCTTTCATATTCATAAACCACAGTTTAGCCTTCAGCATCTTGACAGTGCATCCAAGGCTTCACTGGGTATTTATTCCACACCTGAGTTGATGTTACCCTGAGTTAATGTCTCCATGCCTGTATTAATGTTTTTGCTAGAGTTAAAAA
>NW_017728947.1:57917982-57919432 GCF_001723895.1 Crocodylus porosus | reverse complement strand
AAGGAATCAGGTAGATTATAATGAGCCATGAAGTCAATCAACTCTCTCAGCACTATGAGAATAGAAATGCTGCTACCATTGTTAGGCAGTTGGTTTTAAACTTTGAGTGGATCAGGAATCAAAGTGGGGTATGAGTACACCAGTGCACCCCTCCTAGATCTGCCCCTGGTAGCATGAATAAAAAAAAAAAATGATCAGGTTAGAGCTTCCTGCAATCTATAAATCACTGCTTAATGGCCAGGACAAGAAAGCATCTGCAGTATCTCAATGCACTTTCACCCCAGAAAACTCCTTAAAATACCAAGTTATATTGTACAAATGAAATGCATTTTGCATTCTCAGTTTAGTCCTCGCTGTATGTATATGTCCTAAATATAAATACCACCAGGGAGTCTGTGGGAACTCAAACTAAGTGTCTAGCTATGTGTCACAGGAAGGCTAGCCTCTATAAGGGGAGCCCCAACTCCCCTGTGACAGAACAGGTGCCTACAACCAAATTAGGAAGGTGAGGTATTTGTGGCTAATAGAGGAAAAAAAGTGCAAGAAGAAAGAGTCAAGAGATCTTTTGAGAAAGATGTATGTGTCTTGTAGAAGAATGATGGAGTAGCAGAGCAATTTGCTTCTTTGGTTCCCCAAGCCAGGAACAATACATTAATCCATCTGATGACCTCTCTAAACCAAAAGCTGAAAAGGATGAGAGCTGTGGGGCAGCAGAGGGACTTCCCTGTTGGCATGCCCAGAGCAGAGAATCAACAGTGCAGGGAGAACGGTGGACCTTTTTCTGATGAAAGAAGAATTCCTGTGTAGAGAGACTTGAGAGTTCCTTCTGGAAAGGAACCACTTGAAACTGATAAGCCATTTGGGTGAAAAAAACTGAAACTGAATTCAGATAAGACAGAGGTAATGGTGATGGGCTTGAAATCCCATCTCTGATTGTGTTGAGCCTCCCCTTGTCACTTGGGTTCACGACATTAGAGTGCTCCTGGAATCTCTGCTGCACCAGGATCTTCCTACAGCAATAGTGGCTAAAAGCACCTTTCACAACTCCATCTGGTGAGAAGGCTGCAACCCTTTCTTTCAGATTCATATCTGCCCTCCAACATCCATGCCTTTGTAAGCTTGAGGCTAGAATACTGAAATGCACGCTTCATAGGGATGCCCTTGAAAACTGTCTGGAAGTCACAGCTGGTGCAGAATGCAGCAGGATGTCTTTTGATGAGAGTGGTTCACCAAGAGTACATAACTCCAGTACCCCAGAGCCTGCACTTGCTCCCAATAGCTTTCTAGGTGAAATTCAAGGTGCTGGTTTTGACCTAAGACCCTAAATGGTCTGGTCCTTACATACCTAAGGGACCATCTTGGATGCTTATCTTGCTGGGATCCTATGACCCCAGCTGACTTCCTGCCCTTTGGGCAGGGGGCTGGACTCGATGATCTCCCGAGGTCCCTT
>NW_017728947.1:57916555-57917971 GCF_001723895.1 Crocodylus porosus | reverse complement strand
AGGGGGCTGGACTCGATGATCTCCCGAGGTCCCTTCCAGCTCTAATGTCTATGAAATCTATGAAATCTTCTCCACTACACTCCATCATAATCTGTAAGATCAGCTGAGAGCAACCTCAGCTCTGGAACTCACTCCCTCTTGAGGCGCGTGACAGGCCAAGCCTGAACACCTTTCGAAAGTGCTGTAAGAGCTTCCTATATGGGCAGGTATTCAGTATCCAGAAACACTGGCAGCAAAACTGGAAGTGGTGCCAGGGGACTGAGTATCCCCTAAAGGGCCCAGCCACAGCCACAGCCCCCCCTCCCCCTGGCCAGCACTGGGGGATATGGTACCCCCTACCCCACCTGTTGCTACGCCACTGCAGGTATTTAACATCTAAAACTAGGCCAAACCATTGTTTAGGAGGTTTCTGGCTTGTGTTGATATTCTGATTTCCCTTTGAGTTGTTTTATCTTACTCCTGTTTTATAAACATTCTGATTCTCTTATTGTAAGCCACTCTGAAATTTGCTTGAAAGAGTGACATATCAATCAAGTAAATAAATAAAATAATAAAGGCAGGGGAAAACTCCAAAAGGAAGGGCTGAAGTGTACATTTCACAAAGAGGACTGTAGGAAACCTCTGGAAATAGCAGGAGATGTTAGAGTTGAACTATCCATACTAATGTACTGTGCCTGAAGTATCACAGGGCTATATGCTGTGTGCTCTAAATAAAGGTTGTACTAAGAGAATGCAGTAGAACCCTCAAAAGGCTAAGAAGGAAAAATGGAATGGATACCACTTCAGTGTCATACCTTCTACAAGGGGGTATTTTGACAGTGAGGCTTAGGTTACATCGTGTCAAGACGGAACAATGACAACTATAAAGAGGCATTTTTACAAGTTGTACATTTCAAATGAGCACCTGAATTAATATGCTATCCTATTGGGGTGAATCTCAAGTTCTAAGCAGGATTTCAAAAGGGTCCAATTTTATTTCAACATGGGAGAGAGAAAAAAAATGAAATCTCAAAGCTTTTAGTGAAATGGAAGCTCATGTAGCAAAAGAACAACAATACACGCCAAAGCAATCAAGGGGATTTTCTGGTCCATCACAAGTTTTCTGAATGCTGGATTTCTAGAGTGAAATGTTAGATATATAAGTAGGCCTTCCCAAGATGGTGCTTTCAATGTTAATAAAGGATATTGTTTTCCTCATTGTATGATCAGACAGTAGCCAATAACAGCCCATTATTGTTGTTCACCAGTACAAGAACTTGTATTAATTTCTTCTTTACTAGTAAACAAGCTTACATGCATCACTGAAAACAAACTTACTGAGATGATAGTGCAAAGTATTTAAAACTAAGAATTTGATTAGAATAATTCTGGAGACAATCTATTTTTATATTACTTTCTAAACAATGGATTCCCCAA
>NW_017728947.1:57903064-57916455 GCF_001723895.1 Crocodylus porosus | reverse complement strand
CGGACTAGATGATCTGCTCAGGTCCCTTCCGACCCTACAAACTATGAAAATGTTAAGTAGAATGTTATAAATCCCTTTTATTCTGTAAAGTCTAAACATGGAAAGAATCTGTAAAAAGAAGTAGACAATCCAGGAAAGAAACATTTTTTCCTAATAAAACATTTTCAAATTGGAAAGTTTTTATTAATTACTGGTTTCATATCAGCTATTCCATGTCAGCAACAACAGACTTAAAGCAAATCAGAGTTTTCTTAGCTGAAATAGGACAACTTGGAACATCCACACATGAAGGCATGTGCGTTTGCAGCAGCTAAGATAGAAGCAGTACAAATTTTAACCGGGGCTTTATGCCTCAGCACACATGCCCAGACATGTACTTTGGTGTAGTGCAAGTTGTGTCAGTTGGGGCAAAATAACCCTGCCTGGTTTCTCCAGATGTATAGCCAGGGGAAGCTAATGCCTGGGGCCAGCACCTGTGCAGACCCCCGATGGCTGCCTCAACTGGCCCCAGTCTCCTGACACTTAAAAAAAAAAAAAAAAGAAAGAAAGAAAGAAAAAGAAAAAAAGCCCCGCATTCACCAGCTGTAGCAGCAACCATGGGGGTCACTGGGGCCTCCTGGCCAGTAACTTGGGGGGGGGGCTGGAAGAGAGGGGAGGGGACCATGGGGTGACCCCCACCCAGCCCCCACCTGCCCTCTGAGCCTCCCTGATGGCTGCCCTGCCCAGCTCTAGCATCCCAGCAAGAAAAGAAAACCCCCTACGCTCACCAGTAGTACCAGCTGCCTAGTGGCAGAGCCCCCTCACACAGCACATGGTGGGGGGGCAGTGGGAACTGGCCCCAGCTGCCTGGTACCCACACTGCCATGCCCCATCACACAGGTGCAGCCCCGGTTGGCAGGGCACTGTGTGGTCCCACACGCTGTCAGGCAGCTGGGGCTGCTGCAGCTGTCATCTGGGGTCCAGCACTGCTCAGCCTGAGTGGCCCCGGCTGCCCAACAGCACATGGAGCCGCGCAGCACCTTGCTGACCCCACCAACACCCAGGTGATTGGGCAGTGGCAGTGTGGGTGCCAGGCAGCTGGGGCCAGTCCCCGCTGCCCCCCTATGCCCTGTGCTGTGTAAGGGGGCTCTGCCACAAGGCCCCAGTGGCCCCCCACAGCAGCTGCTACTGCCGGCTAGTGCGGGGTTTTTTGGGGATTTTTTCTGCCCAAAAGCTGAGGGCAAGCAGGGCAGCCATCCGGAGGGGTTGGGGGGTCAGGGGTCAAGTGGGGGATGGAGTCAGGAAAGGCAGCAATCGAGGGGGCTCAGGGAGTGGGCAGGGGAAGAGGCCAGCAGGTGTCTCCCCTTGGCCCCTTTCCCCTCCTTTAGCCCCCCCACCCCCACACACTTACCAGCATGGATCCTGGGTCCAGCTCCCTGCAGCTGGCATGCTTCCTGCCATGCATGGGCAGGCAGTGTGCTTCAGCACTGGGGTGAGGGCTAACCATAGAGATGCTCTGGCTGGCTACCAGAGTGTCTCTGCCGAGGACCCAAGCCTCCAGTTGCTATTTTCCCCCAGGTTATTTTTTGACCCCTGGATATCCCCCCTAATTTTGCCCCCATGCTGCAAATTTGCAGTGGGGGAAACATTTTTTGTTCCCACACATGCCTCTTGTAGCATCTCAAAGCCCTTTTAGACGTCGCAAGACGCACGAGCCCGTGATTTCTCATGACAAGGTCTGGAGCGAGGAATCATGAATGTTCTGAATGTAACAGGTTCTTCCTGTGATTTCATAGCTTTCTCAGATACCACTCTAATGCAGACCAGTCTCTCAACTTACAAATTCAGTAATAAGCATGATATGACAGATGCAAAAGTTTAAAACTACTGTCATGATCCAGAGACTGGAAAAATGTGTTTAAATAAAGGCATTTTCATTCCATTTAGAGTAGATTTGGCTCTGTGAAAAGTATGGAGTTTTTCAGTGGAATGTAATACATCAATAATTTCATGCTCTAGGGAACTTTACAGCACAAGCAGAATTGTTACATTTGAATTCCTCTCATCTTCTACTCAAACTTCTCATCACCACATTGATCAGTATTTCTACATGTTATAGTACTTTAGGTCTGCTTGGTCTGGAAACAATTGCAGGTGCTCCTCACTTAACATCATCCTGGTTAACATTGTTTTGTTATTACTTCACTATTAGAGAACATACTCATTTAAAGTCACGCAAAGTTTGGTTATAATGTTGTTTGGCCACCACCTGCTAGTAGGTAACTACTGTGACATAATTGGATTCGCTTTACATCATTTCACTTAAAGTCACATTTATCAAGAATGTAACTACGACATTAAGCAAGGAGTAGCTGTATAAGCAAAATGCTTCACGAAAAAGTGCAGTACCTGTAAGAGGCACTATGAGTTTCATCAGCATAAAGCTGCAGCATCTGATGTTACTGTGCTTCAGATTTCCAATTTTTTTTTAAATATTTCAACTAATATATGGATAATTTGAAGTCAATAAGTCTAAATTCCATGCACTACCACTCTTACCACACTTCGGTTACCTTCTCCCAAAGAAAAATGTCATGTAAATAATCTCAGTTTGGACAAAGGACATCAACTATGCAGGAGGGTTACATTTTCAGGCATCTTAGAGCTCATGCCCTTGTTTTCACATTTATGCATCCATTGAATCAAATTACACAAAGTACATAGATTTTTATGCTCGCAGTTGATTGAAGGTAAACAAAACTCATCCTAAGCCTGCTGCTAGTGATAAAGGTTAATTGAAACGCCTGACCCATATACTTGCCAGGAAAACTTGTTATTTTGAAAAGTAGGTTTCCAGTGCCAGATTATGACATGCTGAGCCCCTAAACTATGTCCAGCTTAAGAGGCCTCATATGATAAAAATAATCCAATGTATGTATATTTTTGTCATATTAGAATGAAAATGTCCATATTTAGAGATTCATTTTCCCATATCTCCTCTATTTATGAACTGATTATTATAAAACTTGATGTTGAGTCAGTTTTTTTTCCTTATTTAGAGGCCCTAAACTATAGCTTAAGTTGCTTAAACCTAAATCTGGCATTGGAGGTTTATATGCCTTTACACAATCCATCCAGTGATCAGTTGCACTAGTCTTTATGACATGCACCATTTTAGCTGCTTCTTCCTCATTTCCAGGAGACAAAGGTTCACCCTGGAGCTTTACCCTCCAGTTGGGATAGTGAGCATTTCTCTTTTACAAGCTTGTCTATAATATTTCCATCTGTTGGAGAAAGGATTATAAATAGTGACAAGACTCATCCCATTATTTTCACAACAATGCAAATACCCTCCTCAGAACACCCAGGTCCTGAATATCTTTCCAGAACAATAAATCCTCGGGAGACGGGGGGGGCAGGGAGAGAGAGAGAGGAAGGAGAAGGCATCTCCTGTCCTCTTCCCTAAAAGATTCAGCTAAGCAATGATCATGCCTCAGTGCAACCTCACAGTCTAAAATACTGCCACTGTGCAAGTTAAACTGGAGGCAGACCCATTGGCTACAACATATAACAATAGAAATTGTTGAATGGCAAGCCTACTTCTTGTTTCTATCTAATTGTCTTCTAGGCTGCAAATTGAATAAACTATATTAGGGCTGTCCAGAAGGCACATAAGCCGCATCTGGCCTATGAAGGATTAATATGTGGCCTGTGGGCTCCCACCTAGACACCACTCCTGCCATTGCTGCTGAGTTGAATGGTTTTTCTGGTGCATGGTGGAACAGGGGCCAGTGAGCTCACTGCCCATGTGATGGCAAGGTGAGGGGGAGGGGGACAGGGTCAGAGATCTTGTGCTGTATGCTTAGCAGTGATGGCAGGAGGGCCTATAGCCCATGTGGCAGGGGCAAAGGTAGGGGTGCAGGAAGTTTACATGGTATGTGGCCTGCAGCCTGTGTGGTGTGTAAACCAGAGCCTAAGAGTGGTGAGGCATGTGCCATTGTAGTCTACAGGAATAATCTGTTCACCAACTTCTGCCACATTTCTATCCCTTCATTATCTTCCAGTATATCAGAAGCCCAGCACAAAAAACATTTTGGAAAATAAGGAAGTTTGGGAATTTAAAACATCCTATAGGACTAATTCTGGCTTATTATTTTCTTTTCAGGATAGTACAACTATCTTAGCTATTAATGATATCCAGTCCCCTCCCATTAGAAAAACAATGTCTGTCTTAATTATGTCTTTTCTCCTCTCTCTCAAAACATACATAGAAGTAAAATGATGTGAGAGATAATATTTCTATATTTGAGGTATTAAACACATTTTCCTTCTGGGCAATGTGTCTATGCTTCACCTGCATGCATATGTCATTAAGCTACTTGAGGAAAACCACTCAGAGTTTTGAAATACTGAACAAAAACATATCAAGTTTTTAATATTAATGAAATATTGTCTAGGACATTCCATTTATATGTAGTTCTATTTAGTTGAAATGACATTTTCAGGCTGCCATCCCATTAATACGTTTAGCCTTATGCTGGGTGTTGTGCTTTCGGAGAAGCTATGGTTCCAAAGTTTGAGCCCTATCCCAGACTGCTACCAGTCTGTCCAGTACTAAATACGTATTTGGCCATTCAAACTGTGGAATCAAAGGCAACCAGACAATACTAGCTACATCACTCCCTAGGATACTATTGTCTACAGAAACTGGCCCTAACTGTGCAAGACTGATGGGACATTCAGCTTTGATTTTGAAAACTAGTTAATGTTTGCTATTTAGTTAGCATAGAATTATTATACACCAGGATGGCACCCATATCTACAAGAGCAAGATTACAACCCACAGTATAGACCTAAAGATTTACTGAACTTAAACATTTCGACCTCACACACAACAACTTCACTTTCAATAACTGACACTTTCTTCAGACCACAGGCACAGCTATGGGCACCAAAATGGTCCAACAATATGCCAACCTTTCTATGCCCCACCTGCAAGAAGAATTCCTCAAGAACAGTACCATAAAGCCTATGCTATACCTAAGATATATAGATGACATCTTCATCTTTTGGACAAAAACCTGCAATCTCTGATTTCCATCACAAATTCAGTTATCATCACCCCTCCGTCAGACTCTCTCTTGAATACTCCAGCACCAACATTTCCTTTTTAGATGCTATGATCAATATCCAGAATGGTTAAATACAAGTCACCATATACAATAAATCCACAGACCAACATACCTACACAGAACCAGCAATCACCTTGAACACACCAAGAAAGCTGTAACATGCAGCCATGCCCCCTAATACTACCAAATTTACACTTAAGAGAGTACCTGTGATCACCACCTCGCAAATCTCAAAAGGGCTTTCACCCAACAAGGACACGCCTCCAGAGAGATAGATCATACTTCTCAAAGTGCCATGTAGATACTATGTGAAGAATTGCTGCATTACAAAAAGAAAATCCCCACATTGAGCCTGGCTGGGAGCAGCTCAGGGCTGCTCTGACCGAACTCAGCATGCTGTGGAGGGGCTGCCTGGGGCACAAGGGTGCTTCAGCATGGGGCTAGATGGCAGGAAGCCCCCACACTGAAGCACCCTTGTTTCCTAGCCAGCCAGGCAACATCTACACATGTGCTGCTGTGCATGAAAAAACTCCAGACAAGGCTAGTACTTGTAAATAGTACTTGTAGTAGTAGTACTTATACCATTATTGTATTAATGTTGGAAATACAAGTACTAGCCTGCTCCAGAGTTTATTAGTTTCATGAGCCCTAATAGGGGTGCACATGTAGACATGGAGGCATTTACTGCAGAGCTAATTAGGCAGCTCCACAGCAAATGTCTTGTGTAGATGCACCTTGTGTGTTGCCAATTTCTTCATTTTACTCGTGTGCTTGGTCATAATCCTGCAGGGTGAGGCATTTATTCTGCTGTATTAGCTATTTCCTTTTACAATCTTGATACTGTTCCTCATAGAGGAATACCTTGCTTGGAGACCTTCACAGAGATTAACACTAAACTTAGTTTGTTTTGGGTCCTCAGCTGTTAAGAGTACTTAAAACATGAATGATTGCACTTTAAGATTCATTAAATAGTGCTAAGTGCCCTTTAGGTATCTTAAAATTACATCACTTCAGGCCAGTTACATTATCTTCAAGCTGGGCTACCAAGCTTGAGTTAATTAACTTCTAAGTGTTCAACTGAGATAAAGCCAACAATTTGCAGTCTTCCAGTATTCCAGGAGACACTACTCCCAGATAGACTAGCTATCATTCAGGACTTTGACCCTTTACTGACAGCTGGGAACAGAGAGGAAAGAGATGAGTGTGGAGGGAGACAAAAGGGGTGAGGAAGGGTAGGGGAGCCTGGGGCGGGGAAAGAGGAGTGAGTGAATGGATGGGCAACTATTGGGCTGCTGTTCCCTCTTCCCCCCAAATCACCCTCTCTCCACACTCAGGTCTCTCCCCTGTCACCTCAATTTCCACCTCCCCACCCCAACAACTTTGCATAGCTCTGGCACAGATGGCAATAATAAAACATTATAATTTTATTCTAGCAGTCATTGTGAACACAGCATTTTTCACAAGCCTAACATATTGTTTGGGTTCACCATGCTGAGATCCATATATCAGCTGTATATATATGCTTTTAAGTATTTAAGTAGTAAGCTTGTAATTGACAATTCAAAATTCACCTAATTAAATTAGCTTCTTTTTCAGCCATAGATCATTTCCAAGGAGATTGCTCTCTAAAAGGAAAGTTGGGGAAAAAAACTGACTAATTTCAAATAATGAAAAAATGGCAATCAGGACAAATTCTCCATGAACATACAATATTTGAAGTTTGGGCTGTGGTGTTTGGTTATGATAGCCACATTGTTGCATTGCTGGATGAGCATACAAGTACTTCCAAGAGCTCAAACACTGGCACATGTAAATATAAAATCTGGTTTATTTTGTGCCAACAAAACTGTTGGCTCAAATGTTTACAAAAAGCATATACCAAAGGAGTAGAGGACATTCATTATAAAGCTGAAAGAAAGTTTATATCTTTAGTTGCTTGCCTCTTCATCCTTTAAAGCCACAGGAAAAGTTACCTCTCTGGCACAAGCTGCTTTAGATGCAACAGAATCCATTTTAAATGTCTAGAAACAATTTAAAAAGTTACAGTGAAAGAATTAGAATGATATAGCAATTGTCTCAGTTTGGGCATTTCTTGGGAATTGATCAGTAGTTGGAAATTGCTGGAATTGTGCCAAAACCCTGTGCCAAAGTCACTATCATTACTGAGTCAAAACCTTGAAGTCCTTATTCAGTTAAATCTTAGGAATTTTGCATGTTTAAAGACTGCAGAATTTTGCTTATAACACACTAATTATTTTATGATGTAGGTAGTATGACTTTTATAGGTGAGAATTTAATTTGTCCCATAGAGATCATTTCTATGGACAAAAGCCCTGTACATTTGTTAATCAAATGACTTGGATCATATTTCAAAATTCCATTAAACATATTATATGTTCTTCAAGTGCTGTTAGAAAAGTTGAAAGGACCTGACTGAGCACAGCTCTCTCAAGAGCTTTTCTTGCAGTCTAAAATAGGACTGTATCTGCACTGCTTGCCATTTCACTCCAGTAAAGGGTACAGAGGTAGGTTTTTAGCAGAAAAACAAAAGCACAGTAATTTCCTCTCTACCTGCTCCTCCCTCATTATTCCTTATTAGCAGGTCATTCACAACAGCCTTAATTAATTAATGTTCCCTTCCTTTAGCAATGTTGCACAACTCCCCCCACTTCCTTTTTACACAGCTTGGGAGGAGCGTTATCAGTTACAGCTGTCTTTTTGGAAAAAGAAAATCCAACTTCATTCTCATTTTGCAGGAGCTTTTTCAGGCCAGAACTTTTCACGTATTTGCTAAGAAAAAAAAATTTCACTGTTCAATGCTTCAAAGGGTTTTATCATCTGCCAAAGAATTCAAGGCTACGCAAAATGAAGACATTCACAGGAAATAATAAAATACTATTGCTGGATATAATTAAAAATATATTTCCAACACTTGTCAAGAAAGTGTAGATTGTGTGGGCTTTTCTTTACGTCACAATCTTTTCTTATCCAAGGGTGACCTTTAACAATGTTTTTCAAGATCTTTCATTCAGGAGAAGTATTTTGTAATTGGTGACTATACCATCTTTCTATTGATCAGTATCTGAAATCAGTGGGTTGAACAGAATTTCAGTTTAATCATCACAGAGCTCTGAACCTAGGGATCAAGTCAGCAATGCTAGAGCTGGTGAACAGGTGGTCACCAAAAGGTGTATGAGGCCATTATTGGCCCAGGAACCTCAAGAAGGTCAATTCAGCCTTTACTAAGGGGGCATGTGAGAACACAGCTCAGCTGATCATGGGCATTAACTGGGGAAAACTAGGGGAGAGCCACATAATTTGAGTTCACTGTTCTTTTGACTCCTTTCTTCTGACTGAAAAAAACTACAGGGACTACCTTTCCCACTTGTATACAGAGAAGGTCATGTTAACAAATGTACAAGTTTCTGTCCCTTTACCTAGTTCCGTAGCCAATGGAAAAGAAGTTGGGTAAGTTACCTAAATAGCATGCAGGAGACACTCTGACGTGACCTAAGGAAGCAGGGGTCTACATTTCAAAGTGGGCAATAGGCACCTTGTAAACAATGCCACCCATACCAGAAACATAAAACCTGTGAAAACTGGGTACACAATAGAACTAACAGACAAACATCCTAAGGGGCAAAGGACATGCCATTGTCAAGGCAACCAAGGGGGAAAAAGGGGTGGAGATCACCCATAAAAAAGCAACCAGCAATAGAACAAGGGATTTCTGCCCGCCTGCCAAGAACTGCCCGCCCCAAAAAACTTCTAAATGCCTGGGTGCAGGGACTATATAAGACTTATGCAAAGTTTCTGTTGCGTCTTAACTTAGGTAGTTTTCTATTGTTTCTTCATCTCATTTTGTTGGCTTAGACAAAGTTTTCTGTTGTTTCTTTGTCTTATGCCTAAAATCGTAAATTGCTATACTCAAACACTCTCTTCAGAGAACAGAGTATTCTTGCCCAAGCCATTTTCATGACTTCAGTGCCACTACATAAATTCTAACACTATGGTTAGATAACAGTCACCCTCTCCATATTGACCCTAGTGGCAATATGGCCAGGTATTCAAAGCCCACTACTTACCAAGCCAAGAGCCATCTGCCTCTACAAAGCTAACTAAAGTAAAAATCTAGTAAAAACTTGTGAAGGACTCAATATTTATGAGTAATAGCAAGAGCACCTTGGCATGCTTGTAACCACAGCAGTAAGACCACAGACAGGCCTAGACAGGAAGACAGAGATCCTCTCGTGGTTAGCTCAGATGTCTAGTAGCACCAACAGGAGATAGGAGACAGGAAGAGCGCTAAGTGATACCTGGTCAGTTAAAGAAAAGAGAAAATTAGGATATAGGTTAGGCTAAAATAATAGCTGGCATCCCCTTCCATGTTGCCAAGGAGATGCTTCACAGGCAGCCATGTTATATAATCTATTTTTAAAGGGATCAGGCTTCACCTGAAAATGATTAAGGTTTCTTGCCCTTGATAGTTTTATTGGAAAATTAGTCCAGAATCTCACTGCTTTGATAATTAGAAACTTTCTTCTAATGTTCAGACTGAGCTTATTCCTGGACAGTTTACACTTATGTAGCAAAACCCTATTTTTATTTTTCTTTATTTAAAAATATATTCCGTCCCCTTCCCCTAACCATTTCTGACTTTCTCTCTGCTCTTTCTATCCCTTATAAGTGATTACAAGTAATACTAGGTAAGCTAAGTTCTTGTATACTATTATTTGTAATAAGCCCCGTTTTATATTGTAAATAGTGTTGTTATGTTTGTATTGATTTTTACTGTTTTATATTGTATTACTATCATTTTTGCATTGATTATTGTTTTATATTGAATTTAAATTAAATATAATTTAAATATAAATAATTTAAATTATATATAATTTAGGTCTATGTCCGTAATGTCAAGTAATGTCATCTTCTGCCCCCTGATGTTGTAACTTATGACTCATTCCTACCCCTCCTATGTAAATTGGTTCCTGAATGAATGGGGATGCATGAGAGTGCTTGAGAGACAATGGCAGTAGATCTAAAAATAGCTCCCTCTGAATGACCGAACCATCAACTCAATGACCCAACCATCACCCTGCATTGACCCTCCCTGGCTCAAGATTTGGAAGACAAAGACTGCTGCAGAAACCAGCCAACCCACCATTGTGCCAAGGCTGCACGTGCTCAGTATGAACATCTGGAACCCTCTGGAACAGGACTGACTTTGCCTGGACATGCCCTCCCCATAGGAGATCATAGGTAGTCTGCCCCATAAAAAGGGGTAGTGAAGACTGACTCCTTGGGACGCCATCTTCACCTGGACCAGACCTGCTCCACGTCACACTGCCTATCAATCCAGAGTCCCTGCCAGCGACACCCCTCTGGACAACACCTGCTAGAGACAGACCCCAACTAGCCATCGAGGACCCCCCGCCCCAGCCTGGATAGGTAGCTATCACCCCCACCCTTTCTTCAAGCAAGGACTTGGACTCTGTTTCTCTTCCCCTACCTTGACTCCAATCCTTCCACTGAGTCTCTTTCTCCTACTACCACATTGTGAGTGTGTGTAGGAACCAAGCTGTACAGTATAGCATTCATTTAATAAAACTATTATTCAGAACCCTGAGCTGGATTTTGCTTTACTACGGTTCTGGCCCTGCTCCAATCTCTGCTTCTCACCCCTCTAATTCTGTTTCATTTCTCCCTCTCCTGCTTCTGGCTCACCGCCACCTCCAACACCTGCCCCATGCTCCTGTGCTCCGCTGTGCCTCCAGACCCCTGTTTCTTTGCTATTGCCTTATCTCCATTGCCTTTTCCCCTGATCTCTGCCACTGCTATTGCCTTATCTCCACTGCCTTTGCCCCGATCTCTGCCACTGTTATTGCCTTGCCCCCACTGCCTTTTCCCCTGATCTCTGCCTCTTACTCTTTAGTTACCAAGCACCCCAAGCATAGGTACCACAGGCACCAACACACACATACTGTCACCTGAGTTAGTGTTTAATCTGTGTATATGTATGTGTGTGTATGATTTCATGTTGTTATCATTAGAGCATGTATGTGCTTGAATTGGTGATAGCTATGCATGTGCCTAGGCTGGTAATCTTGGATATGTATGTGCTTGAAGTAGTAGAGTGTGTGTGTGTGTGTGTGTGTGCGCGCATGCCTGGTGGGGGTGTATGCACCTAGTGTGTGTGCATACACCTAATGTATGTGTATGCACCTAATTGATTTTTGTACGCATGCATGTGCAATTGTACACCATGCCCTCCTGTCTAACAGCGCAATATTGAGATCGTGAGTGTTGGCCTGACCACACAGAGAAATACTCATTTGTTCTTGTCTGAAATTTTTGCTTTTTAAATGAGTTTTGAAAGGGAGGTGAGGAGACTCAGAAATACATTAAAGATTATCAGAAGCAGTTTTAATATGAAAAAAATAGAACAAATTTCATCAGCATCCTTCAATTAGTTCTCTGCTTCACAATATGTCTTCTAAAATACAATGCCCATGGTAATCTAAAAGAAGAAATTTTCACACATGTTTCTCTTTTGCCAGTTTTGGGTACTTTGTAATTTAAGATTATGGTTAAGAACTATTGTTAAATGTAAATAACAACCTTTTTATAAAACCACGAGCATTTTATTTTAAATGGAACTATAGACGCAAATCACCAGCAGAGAGGAATAATGGAACAAACTAGATAGTTTTCTACACAAATTTGGTTTTATAAACTTAAGTCACTTTTAGCTTCAATATGCATCTATCTAAACAGTTGTATTTCTTAATGGTACAAGCCAGTGAGCAAAGGCTGAGCCCTTTTCCAATCTACCTGGACCATAATGGGAGTGACTCAAGAAGTCCCACAGTTTTTGTATCTCTATCCCAAGCTGAAATTAGCAGGTTGGCGCCACTCTCTCTGGGATGGTTTCTATAAGGTCCTGCCATTATAAAAGGAGTGGCACCAGAAGAACATCCTATAGCCACCACCAGTCACATGATGTTATTAAAGCCTTGAAATCTGAATTTCAGTTGCTTCACATTTAGTTGGCCTGCTTATTGATTGGTCATCAGAGCAAGATGGCAAACTCTCTCTGCATCAGTGTCTCATTCTCCCTGACCACCATGCTCCTCTCTATTCCCCCTCTCTTAACTTCTCCTCTGTCCCCATTTATGCTCCTCCTCTTTCTGATTCCGTCTTTACCAAACTCCTCCACTTACACAAATGCTCTTTTTTTCTTCAGAAAAAAATAATGGCAGTTGCTGGGAAGGTGAAGAAACCAAGATATCAAATTTCTAAGTATGTTAAATGAGACCTGTTGGAAGACACAGGGAGAAAGATGGAGCTGGGAATATGATGTGGTTTGGGAACATGAAAAGAAGGCATGAGGACAGGATACAACAGAGGTGAGCAAAATACAGCCCACAGGACAGATCCAGTCAAGGAATTCTGTCCAGCCTGTGGTGGGATCTTTGGCCCAGCCTAACCCAGCTGCAGGGGGCAGCCTGGGCCATGGCCCATGTGGCCAGTCCTACCACCCCCAGGTGTGCAGTGTGGTTGGGGTTGCAGTGCAGCACCTGGACTCACTTCCTAGCAGTGACAGCTCCTTCTGGCTGTCACTGCCAGTCTCCGCCACTGCCGTTGGACCTGCGCCCACTGCCCCGGCTCCAGCCCCTCATTGTCACAACCCCATGATCCTAGGGTCTCCATAGAAACCAGTCAGGACCGCCATGGGCAAGGCACATGGCCAGGTGGATGGGATAGGGCTGTGGCTGGGTGGGGAGCAGTATCCAGGAGCAAGACGGGCAGGCGGGGTTCAAATCAGGATCATGTGGCAATGACAGTGCAGGGCCAGTGCCAGGGTCTGGGGCACAGCCACAATCCACTCCCTGCACGCCCCTGTGTTAAGTACTGGTTCTGCAGGCAGGGGCCTGCAGGCAGCGGATTGTGGTTCTGCCCCAGCCTCAGCCCCGTGCTGTCCCCTCCCCAAGATCCTGGCCCCAGCCACCCAACCCAATCCCAGGCACTGCTTCTTGCCTGCCTGCCTACAGCTCCATTTCATCTGCCTGGCTGCACACCCTGCCAGTGAAGGTCCCAGCCAGTCTCCACAGAGACCCCGGGATTCACAGGGTGGTGACAGCACAGGGCTGGGCCCTGGGGCACAGCTACACACCCCTGCCCGCGGAACCAGCGCCCAGCACGGGGGCATGCAGGGAGCAGAATGTGACTGCCCGCCCCGACCCCATGCTGTCACGGCCCCAAGACCCTGATGGGAGCTCG
>NW_017728947.1:57891859-57902964 GCF_001723895.1 Crocodylus porosus | reverse complement strand
GCCCACCCCCGGCTGCTTCTTCTCACCCACCTGTGGCCCCATCCCATCCACCCTGCTGTGCACAGGGTAGAGCAACTAAGGGAGTTTTGGTAAGCTGTTGCAGGTGAGGGGTTCAGAGAGGTGCTGGCTTCCTAAGTGGACCTCCAGCCCAAATAACTGCCCACCCCTGGATATAACATGGAATGATGAAGATGAGTAATGAAGGCAACAAACCAAACTGAGGACTACAAAAAGATGGGAGGATGAAGTATAGAAGAATATTAATACATGAAATATTAATGAAAGAAAGACAGTGGAATGAGCAAAAGCAATTAATGGACTTCTCAGTATACATTGCCTAAATAGTTAATGCCTGGATGAAATGAAAAAAACCAGCAGTAAGTAAGGAAAATACAGAAGATGATCAATTGCTATTCTTTTCTGGCAAAACACTGTGTGTAAACAGTCTTACTGTAAATCAGTTTCCATGCCCTTCCAATTCCAGTATTTTGGTGGAATTTATTATTTCATTTGTTGAATTTACAAGTCAAACAGATTTGTATTGTGAATATTTTCAATAACGCTAAGAGATTATCATAAGGTTGCCATATGTGAATATCAGCAATAAATTTAGCTTGGAAAAAAGACGCAACTCCGTTTGGTGGAGATGTACAGAATGCCAAAAATGAATTTCCTGACTGAATGAAGGACATAATTGCCAGCTTGTCTTTCATGTGGTCCACTTCAGAGATGTGTTGGAGATACTGGTGAGTCTAATACTCATGAAAGGTGAAGAAACATTCACGGCTGAATAAAACAGGAATGATGATGGTGTTTCTCAATAATTTCTTGCCATATATAGTTTGGCATGAGGGGTAAAAAGGCATTGAGGCATAGGATTAGAGTTTAACCATGATATTTCTTGAACCTTAAAACAGACATGACATTATTTACATACACTTAATTTTGCAACATGCGGTAAAGACCACATTCCAAGGATGGCACAAAGGTGGCCAGAAAATACTTATAACATTGAGATACTGCCAGCCACCTACTTGCCATGCTCCACTGATGAGCTCCTAAACCATAGGGCACTTGTTAGTTTTCTGCCTGGCTTGTGTAGTTTCACATCACTTTCAAATTTGGGTTTGCAGAACACAAGCAATTCAGACTTAGTTCTGCTGATCAAAAGCTGTTCCCGTTAAGGTCTTTTTTGGCTCAATCCCTGACCTGAAATGTAGCATTTTTAGATTTAATTCTACCTATATATTATTAGTTATGAATAAATAACACACTGAAAACCAGAGGCAAACTTGGACACTCTCCAGCAAAGCCGTTATGTCCAAATCCTGGTGATAAAATGTCTAGTCTCTGTCATTCTGTTGATACTTGCGTGAGCATACGTACACACAGAGACATAGAGACTGAGATCTGACTCTGAATCTGTAAAATTCTGTTGAACAGATGGAAGACAACAACTCATTAAATCTGTCATCATACATCATACTAGCTAGTTGCTAAGTCATACAGGAATAAACTGAAGAAAACACAGATTTTAGCATGATTACTCAATCATTTGAGCATCCAGGCCTCTGTAATAAGTTTCAAAGATTAGCCATTTAACTATTTTCAGGAGGTAGCTACTGCGCAATCCACAAGGAAATGGTGCTGTGCAAAAGGATATCCTACGTTATAGCCTGTCACTAGTGCCTTTACTTCCCTATGACATATTTGAAACTTGTTTTCTGTACCATGGTCAAAGGCAGGAATTTAATATACAAAATCAGTTCCTTTATATGATCACATGCAAATATTTTGTAAGAAGGGATTAATTCCAAAATTGTTGTTGCTTACCCAAATTAATGGGGAAGATATATATTCTGAACCAGTTCATCTCATGATAAAGAACTAAAAATATTCCAGTGTACCCTAATTAAAGTAAACCACAGCAGAGGGTACAATCTAAAATTGTCACATGCTGGCAGCTGAAGGACTTATGTGGGCATTCACAAACAATTATGAGAGTGCTTCTAGACAAAGTAGCCAGAAGTGACTGGGATGCTGCTAGTCATATCTCTGCATTCAAGTCGATAAGAACCACTTGGAAAGGACATCCACCCACAACATGTCAGCCACAAAACAATCACAATGGGAAAAAAAACCTTACTGAAAGCAAAAGCCTGGGGTTGTCCAAAGATAAACTGTTATTTGAGGAACTGAGATCTTATCTTTGAAATAAATCCACATCCCTCTCTTCCAACACAGAGGCCCCTAGACACCATGAGATATCTTACAGTCATACATTTCTCTCATACTCCAAAGAATGTGAGGATAAAAATGGGGAGAACCTTCCACTCTGCTCTGCCTCCTGGACAGGACATTTTAGAAAATACTTTGATGCTGTGTCTCACTTGAATAAGAAAAATCACATTATTCATATGAGGTTAAATTATTTGATAAGCACTTATGTACTAAGCTAACTATGAAAATTTAACAGGTACCAATGTCTACTGCAATAACTGCAATAACTGTCTGCTGCAATAACTCTAATTATTCTATTCTGATGTCATTTACTACATGTCTTTTCAAGCCATCTTACTAAGTTTAATATTTTCTGCTCAGGGCATGGGAGGTAAATATAACTCAGGAAACTTCAGCCTTTACATTTGGATGCTTATCTTGCTGGGATCCTTTGACCCTAGTTGACTTCCCGCCCCTGGGGCAGGGGGCTGGACCCAATGATCTCATGAGGTCCCTTCCAGCCCTAATGTCTATGTCTATGAAATCTATGACTTTCATTTGCTTATGTTCACATGACTGCCCTGCCCCGTTCAACCCATCAAACAGATAGTCATTCATTTTTCCTCCATTTTGTTTTATATCCACGTAGTGGTAAAAATTTCTAGATCTACAAATAAAACATGTAATAATTTGAGGAGAACTGGACCTAGGTTCAAGTTTGAACTGACCTAAATTTCAGGCTTTTGTTATTACTAAAACCAGGAAAAGGAGTAGCTATGACATCCTTATCTGATTTAGATTCAGAGTTCTCCAAAGTTCAGAGTTCCTGACATCTCATTTCACAGATATGTTAATTGAGGTATCTAGGCTCTTCTACTCTTTATCATCCAGAGAATAAGTTATATGAAATAAAGTCTAACATTGAGACATACATCCAATCCAGTCAGTCAGTCAACATGTACATAACTGCTAAGCTATGCGATAGCATCCTCAGTGGCCATGTGCAGTTCCTGTAGTTCACCACTGAACTTAGTCAGCAGGCAGTCATAAACAATATGTGACATGGTGTGGGTTTTGTTACAGCTACAGTCAGCAAAGACCCTTGCCCTGTCCGGGATCTATTCAGCAAGGCCCACTAACAGCATGGCAGGTTGAAGCCAGATAGGCAGACTGCAGGATCTGTGATAAGGAACTTGTTTGATGGTGATGTCAACCTCCATTCCTTCAATCCAGTGAAAAAAACAGCCTCTTCTAATAGCTCAATGATCTTGTTTTCTGCCTAGATTTGTGTAATTTTTATTTAATTTCCCTGTGCAAACTATAAAAATAAAATGAAAAATAAAAAAGAAAAAAAGCTGGAAATACCTCTTTGTGATATTTTAAATGGTGATGAGTGATAAATTCTGTATGACTGGACCATTTTTGGAAATATCTGAAAATGAGTGACCAATACCATCCAAATCCTCATCCCACTTCACTGTTCTGTGAAGCTCTTGCTGGTGGTTAGTCTTGTAGTTACGTTTCATAACTAGAAGTCAAGGGATTTGGGTTCTATTTTTTTCTTTACTATGTAATGTTGTCATGTAGTAGGAGTGGGACATTTCCAGAACCCACAGGGCTAGCCAACATGCTAATAGAAGTGGGGAGAATACATTTTAATGGGGATGTGATCACACAGAAGAAATTTGACTTGTGGGAGTTTACAGGAACAGTTTTTGGTGATTTATCCTCAGTGTTGGATTCAACAGGATTTAAGTTGCTATAGGTGACAATGGAATAAAATTTAAAAAATTTAAAATGGTGGTGAGAATGGTTTCTGAGAGGCAGGATAGAAACAGGGTTAAACATAGGCCGCTACCCATAGGGTCACTGTGACATTAGGCAAATAAATTTAACATTTTATCCTTTTAATTCCCTTTTGTAAAGTGGGATATTTTGAAAGACTGTTGTGCCTTAATACTTTAATTCAATGCTCAGAATGCAGAGATACGTGTCACAGAACTCTCAGTTTGTTTTATTTCATCACATTGACATCACCTGAAGGTCTGCTTCCAAGTGAGCACAGACTACAGCATCATCAGTGTACTGGAGCTCGATGATTGAGGTTGAGGTGGTCTTGGTTTTGGCTTGGAGCCATCTGAAGTTAAACAGTTTACCACCATTCAGTAGCTTAGCTCCACTCCAACTAAAAGCTTGTTGGTTATCCAGTCAGGAAAAAGGTAGGCAGACCACCATGTCCAGTGCGATCACCTTTACTGTGGTCAAAAATCAA
The DNA here is from genome assembly GCF_001723895.1 of Crocodylus porosus. Lineage (NCBI taxonomy): Eukaryota > Metazoa > Chordata > Crocodylia > Crocodylidae > Crocodylus > Crocodylus porosus. The sequence goes on along the minus strand of NW_017728947.1, from coordinate 57,898,472 downwards.
CAACAAAAAAACCCCACACAATCAGTTTTGGGACCTGGAACATCAGGATACTCATGAACAATCCTAACAGCGAATGCCCAGAGCACTGCACCACAGTCATGGCTCAAGAACTCAGGCAACACAATATTGATGTTACTGCACTAAGTAAGACCTAGCGAATGGGAGATGGGCAGCTCAAAAACCAAGGAGGCAGTGGCTATACTCTCTTCTGGAATGGTGAGCAGGAAGGAGAATATTAACTTCACAGAGTTGGTTTACCATTAAGAATTAATTCATAAACCAACTCAATGAGTTCCCTATCAGAATTAATAAGCAACTCATGACTCTCCACCTAAATATGGTAGGGAGCCAATAAGCCATTATCAGTGTATGCTGCAATTCTTGATGCCACCAATGAAATCAAAGAGGAAGTCTATGCCAACCTTGACCAAATCTTTCCTGATGTTCCAGAGGGAGATGGGCTTATTCTGCTCAGTGACTGCAATGCCAGAGTTTGAATGGACTCAAACCTCTGGAATGCAACTATTGGCGAGGAAGGAGTGGGAAAGGTGAACTCTAACAGCATCCTCCTCTTGACAAAACGCATGGAACTTGGATTCACCAGCTCATCTCTATACCAGCCAAGGAAAGATAACATCTGTCATGAAGATACGTAGCAAAACTACAGAAATGAAAAGTGTTGTGATAGTGTAGAGGTGATGTTGTTGCCACGATGGTCTAGAAGCATATCAAAGGGGCAAGAGTTCTTGTGGGTGATATATTTTACTGGACCAACTGTATGTCTGGGATAAACACAGGCAGTCTTGGGGGTGGGGGGGGAGGGGAAGGGAGAGGGGTATCACAGAACACTTCCTCAGGCCTCAGAGGTGAAAAATGCTATTTTTCACATTAAGGTTATTGATGTCCAAAAGCTTGTCCAGCAATTCTTCCAGCTATACATTTGGTCCAATAAAATATATCACAAAAAAGACACTTCTCTTACATGTTGTAAATTTAAATAACAACATAAATAGCTTGATAAGAACAGACCTTAATGACTATTTAAATACAAGTTGATCAGCTACATTTTTCCAACACATTCAAATCCAATGAAATGGGCTAAAATGGTACAGTTATCTTGAACCAGTCACTTAGCTTCTCCATTTCTCAATCTGTAAAATGCAGGTAATAATGCTTACCTGCCTTGGGCATCAGATAATTTGCCTTGCTTAAATGTTCTGAAACCAGTGGATGAAAGAGTGCTATTTATGCACCTGTCATTACAGCTATTACTGCCTGGCTTTCTTTAGTCTCCTGCATTCACTCCAGTGAGCAAAGCTTGTAAATGTTTTCCTTTTTCCATGTTTTAACTCAAGTATAAAATACACTATACATAATGGCTTTGTTAACAGACATATCCCATTTGACAGGCATTGACTTGATTGAATGTAGCTGGTGCCTGATACACTCAAACCTCCTGTTCAGTAGCCAAGCCAATGTGTGTACAATGCCTCATTGTTAAACTCCTTATAGGTGATAGTGGAGCTGGCATTAAATTCCCACCCCTGAATGGTTTCAATGAGACTTAAAAAAGGCTGTTTGATACTCCCAGTATTATATGACATTATTAATTTCAGTGCACACAAAAGCATTTTCTTTTCAAATACCTTATCTCTGGGTTTGTATTAATAATTCTATGTGAGTCATGCTGGACATCAGGCATTTTTGTGTTTACATGTGGTGCATACTAAGGTTTTCTTCTAAAAACCACAGTTAAATCTCTCTGCCAAGGCTATGTCAACACATTAACTTGATTATCACTTGGGTGGCCCTGAATTTACTTTAGAGGTGGCCCTGATGCACTTGTGTCTGTAGGTAATCAAACATTACACTGAAAACAGAAGAGATGATCACAAGCTAATTACATTACCCTATAGAAAAGTTCCCTAGGATAAGTAAGCTTCAAATTTAAAAGTTCAACAGTATCAATTGTAATAAAATAGGTTTTTATTTCATAAGTTCCTGAGCACTCCAATTCCAAACCAGCATGGCCCCAAACCATGTGCTTCACTTTAAAGGCATATATAATCCTAAGGATTTCAGCAGAACTAAGCATGTGCTGAAGTGCTGTGCTAGCTCATAAGTGTGCAATGCTTCACAGGACTCACCCTTTACTGAAGCTCATTAGCCCATACCATGGAATACAATTGTAATTACCATGATACCGCATAAATTATGACATAGTAAGAACCATGTGATGGTGATTATTTCTTTTGCAGTGAGATTTCTCTTTAAGTGGATCTAAAATAAATGTTTTAATATTTTGAAAAAATATAATGCATGTCCAGAGATGCTCATGGATGGACCCAGTATAACAACAAGAGGGGTGTGGCCACCTCCCCTTCTGTAGTGTGGCACAGGGGAAGGAGGCTCACTGCATATGTGTCACACCTCTAAAGCAAGTGTGGCTGTATCCCCTTTGCTGGGATTATGGGTACCAGTGAGGTCTCTAATATTAACAGTGTATCAACACAGCCTCTACCTGGAGTACCACATGTGCCATGAGCTCTCTGAGCTCACCAACTGGTCAGCATGAGATCTGCCCAGATTCCTGCTTTCAAGCAGCTCTGGAGCCCGGGGGTAAGCACTGCTGTTGTTTACCCTTCCCCTTCTTCATACCTAATGCCTGAATTCAGCCTTAGGAGAAGAGAGGAGAGGGGTCAGTAGTGGCCATGCTCAGTTTTCAGACAGCTCCAGAGCCCAGAAACAGAGTGTCACTGAAGTTGCTTTTTCTCTCTTTTCCCCTGCCACTGAATTCATTAGGTGGATGAGGGGAATGACAAACAACAGTGCTGGTCACCCCCTATCCTCAGGGAGATCATGGCATGTGCAGGAGTTGTCACTGACATGCTGGTGAGCTCAGAGAACTCATTGGGTATGCAGGACACAGCTAGTGGGAGGAGGCAGAGCTACCACACCACAGCAACCCCCTGGATCCACCCCTGTAGATGCTTATTCTTACATGATCAATGAAAGGGGGACATCTCATATTATAGGATGCCAAAAGCAATGGCCAATATTCTGGAAAAAATAAATACAATTAAAATATATATTTCTTTGCAAATTATCAGAGATAGTTATAAGCTTGCATTGTTCCTGCTAACATTAATGAATGAAAGTTGTGTGCAAGTGCAAGTCCAAGTGCAATGAGCTGCAATTCTGATGATGTTTAGGATGGTCAGGTTTGTAGAGAGATTTATTTTATTGCTTTAGAAAGCAGCAAATGTTTAAAATACCAGTGCTGTACTCTGGAAGAAGAAAATGTAAATGATCACCGGGTATTTCTACACAAGATAGGATAAAAGACTTTGCCAACATGTTTTAATATGTTATCCTTATTACAAGATTTTACCAGGAAATAGAGGGTATTATGTAGTTTTTTCCAACTCAGAAGCATTTGAAAGCATGCATGTTCATCCATCACTCAAAACCAGTCCTCCCGGCATGCAGATTATAGGTTCTGTTCTCCCATGACTGTCTCTGTTTAGTAGTTTCTATTAAAATTAATGGGGGATGTATGCATGAATCATCTGGATTCATTATATACATACATTGGTGTGTATGTATATCAAGAAAGATGTGCCCCATCTATGAACTTTCATTCTTGGCTGAACGAAATAGAATGTGCTGTAATCCTTGATCCAGCCAGAAAACAGATCACAAGTCTCTTGAATTTAATGTTAGAAGCCATAAATAAAGTTATATCTGGAAAACCTTTGTTGCAGAAGGGTTATTCAAACATAGATCTCCAGGGAATTGGAAAACTGTGTATAAATACCCATTATTTTATATACAAAGAAATTAAGGGCACAAAGTAAAGTTATTTACAAAAGACAGTGCAACCTCCTGGTACAGTTGAGACTAAAAGCCTAGATCGCTCAATTCCAGTTTAGGCTGGGTTAGCTTTTTCTAACAGAAGATTTAAGCCAACTGGAAAAAAAAAATATCAGTCTCACTTAAAATTTCAAGGAGTTTTGGACAAGTGAAAGAGTGAAAAAAGACCTTGGAAATGTGGCAACACTTAATTTCTAAAGCCTCCAGAATGACCTTCTTCTTTTTTTGGGGGGTGGGGGAAGGAATGGCTAGATTTACTACAGGATTTAAGTGTCATTTGCAAACAGATGACATCCTCCCTTTATTCCCAACAGGTCAGCAACAGGACAATCACCTGGGTTCAAAAGCAGAACTTGGTTCAAATTCCTGGTTCAAACAATTTGAACCAATTTTTCCCAGCTCCAAAGAGAGTGTACTAACCCTGCAGATAACCTCTCCTGCTAAATTGCCCCACGTTGTATAAAATACTTAACTGTTCATTGGAGCAAGAAATGGAAATCAGGCCACTGACATCCCAGGTAAGTGTCCTAACCAATAACCTACTAGAGAGTCATTTCTCTCTGGTCTGGACCAATGAATATTTAAGCTTTTTAGGGAAAGTAGAATGATTTAGCATAGACTGAAATAAGCCAAACACAGCAACAACCAATTACTGGCACATCTAATTCTAGCCCTAAGCCCTGATCACCATGCATTATTGTTTCCATGATAAATCATTGTTCTACACAAGTGACCATGAGAGTGATTATTAATACTGACATACTAGACTTTCTTGGGAAGAAACAGTCCCTAATATTAACTCATTTAATATGCCAGTATTTAAACATTCAAATATTTCAATTCGTTTTACCTGCTCTGAGCCTTTTTGATTGGGTAGAATTTAAATCTAACAAATAAATAAATAACCATATGTCTTTAAGGACTTATTTTTCCCATCAAAGAGAAGTCTTGTACAGTACTACTTTAGCATTAGCAAGCCTGCTCTTGATCAATTTTATACTGCAGCCATAATCACAGGGAAAGAAAGTTAGAGTGCAAAATGAACTCAGACAAATAGCTCTTCTAAAGACAATTGCTTAGTTTAAAATGCTTGGACCAGTTAGCATAGGTAGACACCCCTCCCCAAAGCTTTGGGTGAAGAAAGTGCCTAACAGCCCCTCTACATATAGATATAGATCTGTTTGTGTTACATATTTATATCTGGATAAGGATCTGGAAGCAGCACAACTCAAAAGCTGCTGTGAAATACAGCATTAAGTTGTGAAAAAGTAAATTGCTCTACTATTGGTTGTAGCTTATTTCAATTGTAGCTCTAGAGCCCAGCTGTATTACAATAAACAAACCAGTTAAAATTTTTAATAGCAATACCATAGAAGTCTGATATCATCTTGCAGACAGTAGTGGCCACATACCTCTTCTAAAAAGCACATTAAAAATTCTTGGCACAGCAACGTAAACATTTAATAACGGAAAAATATCAGTAAGAGCCAGCCTTCAGGTCTTGGTTGAATGCGTCTTCTTCACCCTATGACTGAAACACACGTAGCTATTTGGATTAGTCTAAAAGACATTTTCTCTTAATGAGAATATTTTCAAACAGCCCCTCTCAGTTCTACATCATTCACACAAACTCTATACTGATTGCCTTTGGAGGCAAATATACTGCATGCAAGGATGTAAAGTGCAGGTGTTCATACACATCACTCATGATTCCTGAAGAAAACTATGCTCAAACTTTAACACTACCAGCATGCTAATTATGCAAATTTGAGTGACCATATTATTATGAATGCCCTGGTGCTAGCACTGCTATAGAGGGCATTGATCGACAAAACAGTTCAGCATTGAGAAGAGAAAGTGTACAGCAAACCTAAATAACTGTTTGCCATTTTTTATTGGTTATAATATATCATGGCTTTTTAAGGGATACTCATGTTAAATATTGGCTGACAAAGTTAGTGGGAGTTGCATCTGTATAAGATCTCCAGAATCAAGACCAATATATACAGGCAGAACAGGAATAGTTCCTCTCAGGGAACCTCTGCAGGGGAACTGGCAGCTGATTAAATACAGACAGCAAAGTACCTTAGAAATGGAAATAAAATTTTATGTTGCATTAAAACTTCAAGGGGAATTTTAGAAAGGTAAAATGAAGTTACCATTAAATGATATTTGAAGAACAAACTGATGTTAACCTATTCATTCTTGCAAATAATAGTAATAGCAGCTACCTATAGTAAAAACAAATATTCAGCATGTTTCACTCAAAATAAGAAATGATGTGGTTACACATGACTCTTTGTACTAACAATTTAAATGTGAGAACTTAAGTCTCTCAAGCTACAGAAATCACATCCACCCAACTGACTATAAGCAGGTATGTTGTAGACTGCGTTTTCTTTTAAGCAGGTATGTTGTAGACTGCGTTTTCTTTTTTCCCCCCTTTTCGAAGTCTATCAAAACAATTTTTAGTTCTAGCAAAAGCAAACTGCAAATTTTTATTTTGACTTTTTTGTTTCTTTTCATAGAATCATAGAAGTAGGGTCAGAAGGAAGCTTATAGATCTTCAAGTCCGACCCTCTGCCAGGGCAGAAGAAAAAACTGGGCTCAAATGATCCCAGCTAGGTAGGCATCAAACCTCCTCTTAAAGACCAGGTCGAATGGTCACAAACTCCTGCAAGACCGTTTCAGGCTGGACATAAGGAAGAATTTCTTTACTGTCCGAGAGATCGGAAGAGCG
>NW_017728947.1:57882300-57891478 GCF_001723895.1 Crocodylus porosus | reverse complement strand
GTCTGCCCTGTAGTCCCCGGATCATGTGGGTGGCCCTCCTCTGGACCCTCTCAATGTTGTCCACATCCCTCCTGAAGTGGGACGCACAGAACTGGACACAGTACTCCAGCTGTGGCCTGACCAGTGTTGCACAGAGGGGGAGAATCACCTCCTTGTCCCTGCTAGAGATGCACCTGTGGATGCACGACAAGGTCCAGTTAGCCCTGCCAACCGTGACCTCGCATTTTCACCAGATGCAAGTTAGTTTTATACATGCAGCACCTCTTAATTTACACTGGACAAGCATAAAAATTCCCTTTGGTAGGATATTTTAGTTTGAAAAATAAATAGTATGCACATTTGTTGATTTATCAATGAATGAAGAGGTAAGTCTATCGCAGGCTGTTCTGTAGAATACATTACTGATGAGTTGCAGAGTAACTAACACTTACACCCCAACACTAAAGTAGTAACTAATATCATTAAGGCTGTATATTTACACAGTGTTCAATAATAGGTAGACAAAAATTGAAATATTGGATTATTTTCCAGGTAGGAAGCCTATATACAGGTGACCCTCACCATTCGCAGGGGGATATGTTCCCGTGATCCCCATAAATGGCAAAAACTGTGAATAGGGCATGGTGTTCATGAACACAGTGCCCCTGGTAGGTAGGGGTGGGGCATAGCTACAGTGGTGATGGCAGGAGCCCGGTGGAGGGACCCCGGCAGCAGGAGCCCAGCAGCAGCAAGCACAGAGCTCCAGTAAGTGTTTAAAGTGTATTTAAAATGCAGGTTCGGCATTTGCAAATATTTGTAATTGTGAATGCTGAACCCGCGAATACTGAGGGTTTCCTGTAAATACTTATTCCTTGGCTCTATAGACTGGAAATCACTGACTGTTCTCAAAATTTCTACCATCTCTTTCTGCCAAGAGCACAGTTCCTACTTCTGGTAATTCACATTAAGAACTCATAGGTTCTACTCAATATTATTTGACCATCAACTTTACACCAACCAAGGTGAAGAACTCCATTCGAATGGTTTTCCCAGAGATGGTTATCTGATCTGTCTTCCATCATCCTAACCATATATACACACACCGTATTCACTGAAGTCATTAGAATTTCACTATATTTTCTGTTCGGTTCTTCATAAATCTTCTGTATACATAGTTTTCAACAAAATTAACAAAATTACCCTAAAAAAAATCTGTATTTGTAAGATCTTTCTTCCTTCCTCATAAGTGTCCTGGTCTCATACTGATATAAAGCAACAGGCCTCCTAATGGTGGTAAAAATTTAAATTTGGCTTTTCCTACTAGTTATTTAAAATTAAAATTCTCTCCAGAGGACACATCTACAAGTGTGTATTTACCATGCAGTAACCAAAATTACTGCAAAGTATGGGCACATGTCTGCATGCACATGCCTGTGCTGCATAGTAAATATGGTGACTTGCACTGACTCGAGCATAAATTTGATACCTGCTTTATGCGGGTATTAAGTTTATGACTGATTAGCTACTGCACAGTAACTCAAGGGTAGACACCTTACTGCACAGTAACACTGTGCATGTGGACTGACTTGGGACCAACTTTAGTCCCAAGTTAGATCACACACGGCATTAATACACTTTAATCACCTGCACATACAGATGTTGGCCTATGCCTACTTACTGCACAGTAAATTTAAGCTAATACAAATGCCTGTGTAGACACGCCCAGAGAAAAGTAATAGACATCAGTGCTCTGTAACAATGCCCTAATATTCTCCAACATCAAATCATTATTTACCAAGCCCATGTATCCTGTAGTCTTCTAGGTTCTTGCCCAGACTTCAGCTCCCCATGACTCACTGATGTCTTCACCCTTTTATTACATCCCCATATTGGGATCAGATGGCATGTCTCCATGTCACCTGTTCCTGTACCTTATCTTCCTTTTGATCTCATATTTCTTCCCTTTGGATCCTCTAGGATTCCTGTCCTTTTTCTTATTCTACCAACAAACCAGTGCAGTAGCTGGAGTCAGGAGGCATTCATTTTATATCTGTAAATATTTATAAGTGACCAGTACTCTTTATACACTTAAAAATAACCCTTTGCAGCTTTTAAACTTTCACTCAAACTTTAGAAAGTCACTTGCTCTCAGCAAGGCCTATAAAACAAGATACATTTAGAATTTCTAGGCCAAGGCACATAAGAGAGATAATTAGCCAAAAAATACAACGGAAATTTTGAAGTAGTAAATTACCATTATATTTTTACAACACTATAACTTTAGGTTTTACCTGATTAGTAACCAAATTTTCCATAAAAACTCTACTTGGATGTGATGAGGCCTGAAAAGTGAGAAGTGACTGCTGTCTTATTGGTAAAGTTGAGATAGAGTTGGAAAATCAAGAATATTTGGTTCAGCCTTAAGTAAAGAACTTTCAAAGGCAGGAATGGAAAGAGTCAAGGCAGGAAGGATAATCTTGTGATTAAAGCACTGCTTCGGGAATGGAGATCTCTGCATTCACTTTCCAGATGCATTACAGATTTCTGATGTGATCTTGAGCAAGACTTTGTGGTTCACTCTCCTTGGCCCAGTCTGTCAAATTTCTCTGGAACAGGGATCATCCTGTAGTATGAGTGAACAGAGCCTTGCGCATGAGGTGCTAATCTTGCTTGATGCCTGTCTTGGAAATATAAAGAAATAGAAAGCAGTGACCACCCATTCCAAAATTCACTAGACAGTACCAAAAGAATTCATAAAATGACTGATCATGTTACTAATTATTCTAATATGTTCTATAACATTATGCCATAAGATGGAAGCGCTGTCTATGATTAAGTTTTTCCAGCATTTCCAATTGTTAAGAATTGTGCTAAACATTAACCATCCCAGCTGCAAATTTTCCTTTTTTGAGTGGAACTTTGTTTTTTCAGTTTTTTTGCTTGTTTGTTTGCTGGGGGGGGAGGAGGGAGAGTTGCCACACTCCTGAGAATTCACCCAAAATTTGCCCATTTAAACCTCTGGGGAAAATAAAAAGGAGTGTAAGGAAACAGTATGTGACAGTCATAATTCTGGCATTATTTCATTTTAGAATATTCAACTTTGCAAATAAATGTTTTCTTTTAACATTGGGTATAAAGCCCTTCCAGTTTTGGTAATCATTCATTATATCTTGAAAATCTTTCTATGTATATCCTATTTCCAGACTCCTGAGTCTTTATATTTTAAGTAGTAATCATTGTTTCTTCATAGCTTTAACTGAAATGATACCGTAGAATTAACAATAAAAGTGTGTGCATGTATCACTGTAATTATACACACACACACACACACACACACACACACACACACACACACACACACACTATATAAAATAGAATTACATGATTTGTGATTATTGATAAAAGTGCGCAATAAAGATACAGTGGGAGCTATACATGCGCTTTCATGCACAGTAGCTTATTTTACTGAGCATTTTACTGCACATTAGAGCATCATGTAAAAAACCCATGCTAATATGCTAATGAGCAGTAAAGTTAGGCTACTGCACATTAAGCATCAGTTTAAAAGCATGTGCTTTCACTACTGCATATTAGGGCACCATAATATGCATTTATTTAGCACCCCATAGTAGAGGGTGCCTATACATAGGCCCGGGGGCTGCTCTGAACTAAATCTGCTGCACTAAAATTCAAGCAGATAAATTGAGTCTGCTGCAGCATGGCAATTACTGCACTTCAGGAGCCTCCTGCACCTCATGTATCAGAATCCCTACTCTTAAAAATGGCAACCAGAGCAGCTGAACTAAAGCTCATCAAGCAAGCTTTAGTTCAAGTGCCCTCCCACTGCCATTTTTAAGCATGGGGATGCGGATACATGAGATGTGCCTGCATTTTAATTACAGTTACTCTTGGAGCTGCTCTAATTAAAGCACCGCCCCCCCCACCAACCCCCTGAAAACATATAAAAGTGTCCATACGTACTAAATTTAATGCACAGTAGCAAAAGTGTATTAATGAACGTGTAGACGCACCCACATACTACTTATTTAAAGAATGTTTTAATGTATTATACTACAAAATTATCCCTCCCTCAAGGAATGGAAAGAACAAACCAGTAAAATATTTCTACAAACAGTCTGTATTATCATCATTCATAATTAAGTAGGATAGATAGAATCACTCATACTGCCATCTTACTCTGCCTTCTGCCTGTTTTCAGACTAACAGGACCAACTACCTCCTTTCTACTGAAGTGAAAGTGATCGCATAATGAATGCATTGCACACTGTCAGCTCATAAAATCAATGCTTATACTTGTTAAATACTAAGAGTAACTCTTCCTCAAAAGAGTAACTCTACACAAAACAAAACTGATATTCCTAGACCAAGCTGGCTGTATAGGTAGAATAAGTCTAAAAAGCATTAGAAAAACTCAAAAGCAAACTGCAACCTCAGTTTCCAAAATCCACAGCAAAATCCTGGCTGTGCTGAAGTCAATGGGAGTTTCACATTTATTTCAACAAATCAGAATTTCCACCTTAATTTTAAAACTTTACCAATTTTTCACCAAACTTATTTGAGGGGAGATATAGCTGGCAAAATCTTGGGAATTCAATTTTTCTTGGAAAATTATATTGGATGTCGCATGAGCCTTCATTTAAGTCATACATGGGATGTTTAAGGGTGGATTATGGATGATAAAAGAACACAGAGGTGTCTGTTCAGATCCTGCACTCTGAAGCTAGGTCTGTAAAACAGCTTCCAAGGAGAATGACAAGATGTACAAGCTTCTGAAAGAGTAAGGTAAGTGTTGGAAGATTTGTGTTTAAAAGTAGGCAACCTTGGGCAACGTGGGGGGCGCTGAGGTTGCTTGTCTCCCATGTAAGCTGGACTAGAAGTTGATGGAATTGTACCACAGCTCTGTCTGTGCCTTAGCTCCAAGTTGGAGGTCATAAAATTGATGTCCTCCCTTTAATGCAGCCTCATTACCCTATCTTTATGTAGGTGAAGTGAACTTTACCTAAATGATTATTAGCTAAATGAAGTAGACTATTGGGTAGCATAGAGGCTCAGTACGCTGGCTTTTTGGCTGTAGATACAGTGCAGTACAGTAACTCCAGTTATATCGTGATTTTGTTGGCTGGGTTGTTAGATTCCCTATAGTCTGATAGCTTGACTGTTTCATGCTGTTTCGTGATGGGAAGACGTGAAGATAAGCCATTAATGCAAAGAGAAACAGATAAAGAATGCCTTTGTTCTTTTGGATCCTTGTTTAAAAAAAAAGGAAAAAAAACTTGAAATACTGTAGAAATTCTGTAAAGAATCAATGTTCATGACAATTGTGTTAAGCAACAAAAACCAAATGCTTTGAGAGAGAGAACTGTTGCCAGTGAATCACTGAAAGGAACTAGTGGCTGCAAAAGATAGCTTGTTCATAATTTTCTAAATGACAAGGGGTAACCTATCTTCTTGTGCTGTTTTTTTCCAAATGAATTCATAATAAGTTACACACTTTAAAAATGAAAATGGGAATCAGCTGCAGTATGTAAAGACATGAACTCTGGCCTACCCCACAAATAGCTTCCTGCTTTTTTTCAGCCTTCCTCTCTACCACCATTCTAGCAATGCTCACATAGTATATCATGTGTTGAGAGCAGTGATTTTTTTGGTTGTTTCCTTTATAAGCATTACAAGTTTTTCCAACTATTTAGTTGGTCTAATAAAAGATATCACATCTACCCAAAGAACCTTCTCTGTTGTGGGGATGCAGTAACTCTTGGGAATTATAACTAATAAATTAAGCGTACTGAAAAGAAAATAAAGTGTTGTTATGACAAACCTTAGTCTCACCCGGGGGTGACCTCAGAGCTCCAGGTTCTCTCCCATGGCCAGCTGTCCTGCAATCACTGTTAAGACCGAACTGTAGGGTAAAAAAAGCCAAAACAGGCCTACTGCATAAGACAGATAAACAAAAGAAAGAAGTTGTTGGGTTTGGAGATAAACATACAAAAGCCAGAGAGATACTACACTGCTACTTTCTAACCTAAAGTAACTTCCCAGTATTACATTTCCAAAAGGCAGAAATCCTGCTAACTTCTTGGGTGAACCTCCAGCCTCATTGGCTGAATTCCCTCTTCCCTTTAAATGCTGCACATCTTCTTTCTTCCTTTCTACTTCCCAGGGATACATGGTAATTTAGGCAAAGGATTTCCATCTGAAGTTTGGCATGTACCTGAAAAGCATGTTAATAGGGTTCTCTTTCATATGCACAAGGCTATTGTCTGATACATGTGCTATTCCATGTAACAATTCCCAGAATTTTTTTTCCTACCCATAGATAGACAGAAGGTAGGGCACAATGGCACCTTAGAGACAGCATCTGATGATGCAAGACCTCTTCTGACAAAATCTTGTGCTACACAAATCCGATTTAGTTATTCTAGTAAGGCAAAAATCTACCCTGCCTTTTGCCTGAGTTCAGACTAACATAACTACCTCTCTCTGACTCAGGGTGTGTTCAGACGTTTGCCTCACCTGGGGTGCATCTACAAGTGTCCCTATGGCGCCTTTGTTACTGCGCTACTATGTTGCCATAGCAACATGCTATAAAAAGGGATTGCTTTGCTATGGTGACGCAGCTGTGGCATCACAGTTTGGTCCCAAACTGATGCTAAGTCTCCACAGTGCATGGCTACAGTGGCACTACATCATGTGTAGACATGCCCCTGGTCTGTATCCACACAGCTCACTTTAATTCAGGATTGGAAGAGAGGCAGACAGAATCGGAGGGGGTGCAGGGGATCTGCCACGTCTGTGAGAGTAGGGGTGAGTCCCCACGGGTCGGTGTTCACCTGGGGGTGGAGGGGTCATGGACCTAAAAATAGCCCAGTGAGGGTCAGAGGTATAGGAAGAGCACAGCCCCAGGGCTGGGGCAAGTAGCTCAGCTTTCCCAACCCCAGGGCTGTGCTCTAACTACACAGATTGAGATAACCCATTTCCAGCCTGAATTCCCCCCTCAGGTTGAACTAACTTGGATTAGGCCTGCCATTTTTTGCTCATTTAACCTCCTTGAATGCCTGCACAGATGGATATTTAGATCAACCTCACTAGGGTTAGTGTCGACACCCACACAGTCAAATGGGTCGCCAACTGGCTGGAGGGCCACACCCAGAGAGTGGTGGTGGACAGGTCATTTTTGACTTGGAGGGATGTGGGCAGTGGGGTTCCGCAGGGCTTGGTCCTCGGGCCCGCAATGTTCAACATCTTCATCAGTGACTTGGATGAGGTGGTAAATAGCACCCTGTTCAAATTTGCTGATGACACTAAGATGTGGGGGGATGTGGGCATGCTAGAAGGGAGGAATAGGCTGCAATCGGACCTAGACAGGTTACAGGGGTGGGCAGATGAGAATAGGATGGGATTCAACACCGACAAGTGCAAGTGATGCACCTGGGGAAGAACAACTGTCACCATACCTACAGGTTGGGGAACTCCCTTCTCGTCAGTAAAGAGGCAGAAAAGGATCTTGGAGTCATCATTGATTCCAAGATAAACGTGGGCCGGCAGTGTGGGGATGCAGTCAGGTAGACCAACCGCACCTTGTCATGCATCCTTGGTGCATCTCAAGCAGGTCCAAGGAGGTGATCCTCCACCTCTATGCAGCACTGGTCAGGCTGCAGCTGGAGTACTGCGTCCAGTTCTGGGTGCCACACTTCAAGAGGGATGTGGACAACATGGAGAGGGTCCAGAGGAAGGCCACTCACACGATCAGAGGGCAGCAGGGCAGACCCTACGAGGACAGGCTATGGGACCTGAACCTGTTCAGCCTCCACAAGAGAAGGTTGAGGGGGGATCTAGTGGCCTGTTACAAACTAGTCAGAGGGGACCAGCAGGCACTGGGGAAGTCCCTGTTCCCCCGTGCACTACCAGGAGTGACCAGGAATAACAGTCACAAGCTGGCAGAGGGTAGATTTAGGCTAGATATCAGGAGGCGCTACTTCCCTGTCAGGGCACCTCGGATCTGGAACCAACTTCCAAGAGATGTGGTGCTGGCTCCTACCCTGGGGGTGTTTAAGAGGAGGCTAGATGTACAGCTTGCTGGGGTTATTTGACCCCGGTACTCTTTCCTGTCATGGCAGGGGGTCAGACTCGATGATCTGCTTAGATCCCTTCCGACCCTAGAAACTATGAAACTATGATATAAATGGTTATATACATACCCTTAGAGACTAACACCTTGTCCCAACTTCTTCCCAACTTCAGACTAACATAGTTAGCACCTCTCTACCCATCTGCTAATACTGTTTTCTTTGATATGTACTAGATTATTGCCTACTAAGAAGCTGTTTCTGTCACCAGAGCTTGCTATACACAAAGTGATACTTTGTTGATTGGGTGGGTCCGACTGCTAAAATACAAAAATATAAACCCATTTGTATCAAATGTCACATTTCATACAAACAAATAAAAACTAAAAATGAACCTAGCTTATTATTAGTCGTTGATAGAAATCAAGTATGATATTAGTTAGCCCAATTTGGGGGCATATTTTGTGCGAGTAGAAACCGCATCCCCCAAAATGAACCATTGCAGATTTGGGGTATCCCATGACAGCTGTCTTTTAATATACCAACAAGAAGTGTATTAAAGGGAAGCTACAATTGAGAGGGCATACAGATAAAACAAGTTATGGGATGTTGAAAGGTCAATGCAGAACAGAGTTAAGGTTATTTGGGTACCAGAGTACATTAGCTAGTTATTCTGCATTTGAATGCAATGAGTCAGTATTCTCCACATACAAGCATATATTCACTGTATATTACTTGCTTCCAAAAATTGGGAGGTTTTTATGAGTGTTTAAATATTTTTGTGACCATATTTATATCTCTTCTCATGTAAAGTCAGATGCATTAGCTACCATGAATCCAAACTTGAAGTGCTTAGAAGTGGGCCCCAAAGCCACTTCTAATTGCTTCCTAGATGTAGTAATGTGATTATTATTTTCCCAAAGAAAAGTCTCCCTTTTCCAGGTGGTGTTCTCTTCAGGCCTCTCAGTCTTGGGGTATGGGCTGAGGAGCAAGAGGAGGATCCAGGTAGTGAACCAAAGACTGTGGCGCTGGTGTCATTGGGAAGGCTTTGGCTTCCATGACCACAGCCCGCTCTTTGGTGAGAGAGGCAGTGAGCTGCTGGGAAGAGATGG
>NW_017728947.1:57880299-57881671 GCF_001723895.1 Crocodylus porosus | reverse complement strand
ACCCTTGTAACCTGTCTAGGTCTGATTGTAGCCTGTTGCATCCCTCCAATGTGCCCACGTCCCCCCACATCTTAGTGTCATCAGCAAATTTGAACAGGGTGCTTTTTACCCCCTCACATCTTGTGAATCGATCACTCAGCAAAATCCGAGCGGTCGCAAAGCTTCCTATCATGCATGGATGACCTCTACCTGACTCAAGAAGTCTATGAGCCAACGAGAGGCAAAGCGCTGCTCAGCATGGTACTAGCTATTGGGCATAACCTAACTGGCAACCTAGTGATCAAGGGGAAGCTGGGTGACAGTGACCATGAACTTATTATCTTCACCATCTGCCGTAAAGCTGGCAAGTCAGTCAGCAACACTGAAGTCCTTGACTTCAGAAAAGCCGACTTTGACAAGCTCAAGAGATTTGTCAGTGAGGCCCTAAGGGACCACGACCCCAGGGAGAAGGGAGTTCAGGAAGAGTGATTGCTCCTCAAGGGAGCAATCCTCAATGCACAAGCTAAGTCTATTCCATCTTGGAGAAAACGCAGCAAGAGGGCACAGCAGCCTCCCTGACTCTCCAGGGATCTAGCAGACTTCCTGAGGCTAAAAAGGGCCTACAAAGGATGAAGGATGGGATTCACCTCCAAGGAGGAATATTTCGCACTGGCCTGGTGCTGCAGGGAGCAAACCAGGAAAGCCAAGGCTGCAACTGAATTCCAACTAGCTTCGAGTATCAAGGACAATAAAAAGTCCTTTTTCAGATAAAAAGTCCTTTTTCAGATATGTGGGGAGCTAGAGGAAATGCAAGGGCAACATTAGACCCTTGCTGAACCAGATGGGACAACTGACAACTGACACCCAGGAAAAAGCCAACCTATTAAATGGGTACTTTGCATCAGTCTTTCATCAGTCCCATGGGACACCCATGCCCGTTACAGGACTGGGAGGCCTGGGAGATTCCCTGCCCTCCATCAATGCTGACCTCATGAAGGAACACCTTGAGAGGCTGAATACCTTCAAGTCATCTGGTCCTGACAGTCTACACCCCAGGGTACTCAAGGAGCTGGCGAGCACCATAGCCCATAGCTCTGGCACAGATCTCTGAGAATTCCTGGTGCTCTGGTGTAGTGCCTGAAGACTGGAAGAAGGCCAATGTGGTGCCTATCTTCAAGAAAGAGAGGAAAGTGGATCCGGCAAACTATAGGCCCATCAGCCTGACCTCCATCCCGGGGAAGGTCTTAGAAAAGTTTATTAAAGAGGCCATCCTGAATGGACTGGCCGATGCCAACATCCTGAGGGACAGCCAGCATGGGTTTGTTGTGGGTAGGTCTTGCTTGACCAATCTCATTTCCTTCTATGACCAGGTGACTTATCACCTGGACAAGGG
>NW_017728947.1:57868823-57876375 GCF_001723895.1 Crocodylus porosus | reverse complement strand
AAGTCTGGAACAGTCTGCCATCGGAGGTGGTTCAAGCACCTACAGTGAACACCTTCAAGAAAAAACTGGATGCTTATCTTGCTGGGATCCTATGACCCCAGCTGACTTCCTGCCTTCGGGCAGGGAGCTGGACTCGATGATCTTCCAAGGTCCCTTCCAGCCCTAATATCTATGAATTATATGAACCTCATCCTGTTCCTCTAATACTGCAAGACTTTAAAATTGTGGTGCTTCCACTTGCAAAAAAAACTTGTTCCTAAGATAGAGCTCAATGTAGTCCTTCTTGTTCCTCAATTCTAGTTAATTTTGGGAAGGAAATTTAAGATTTATATGTATAAGAAAGAAATACTTCCCTTTCAGATTATTTTTTTTAAATAAAAATTCAGGCTGGTGGATTATGGAAGTGCTACAATGGCAGATTCATGTACAGAACGAAAGTTGGATAGCACAGGTTTCTAAATAAATGAACTTAAAGGCCATTATAGTCAAAACAACCAAAGTTGCTTCCGAACACAAATCTAATTTACTTGTAATCCCAAATCTTCCCAATTTTACTTTATATATGTAAAGATGCTACACATTTAGAGTATGGTCACAGAAAGTATACAAAAGCAGTATGAGTGTTCATTTAACATACAAAATGAGGAATGAGCACAATTTAAATGAACTGGTCTTTCAACAAGTTTTAAAAAGTAAAAAAAAAAAAGAGAGACTTGCCCATTTTTTTGCAATATTCTTTCCACTCTAATATACTCATTTGATCTCTAAAAGTAATGAAAACACTAATGAATAAAAGGCCGCTATTGTATCAGTTTCTTGGTAATAATCATAAAACACTTCTAAAGTTATCCTAACTATTTGCATAGAAAAACATAATAAACATTTTATCCAAGATTAGAAGGGGAAAAAAAAAAAAAATCAAGCCTTTCTGGTTTGGAACACAACAATTTATATTTAAACCTGCTTAGTTTTGGAGATCTGAGAGCACTGTCTGTGGTCATGGACACAAAAATATGCAACTCTCTTTTCAGAAAATACATAACGAATGACTGATTAGTTAAATAAATAGGCCACAAAGTGCCTGTGACATTTATTTGGATAAGAACACCCACCTATTTTTAATTACTTAAGGAACAAAAATAAGACCCTACAATGGAACTTCTATTTTATTTTCTCTTCTCTTCACCTAAAATGATTTACCAGCTTATTTTTCTGTTATATGGCAGAATAAATTCAAAAGCTCAAAGACTATATGCCAACATTAAGTCTGAACCATATTTTCTGCAGTTGTATAATATGTTCAATTTATGAAGTTAAAAACCATGTTTATACATTGAAGGTGCTAACATCACTTTGTAGACATGAAAACAGTTCCCCATGTACTTGTTGTTTTGGCAATTATGCAACAAATCATCAAAATACATAATGGATTCTTAAATTAATCAAAAAGGAAAAAAGGGAACATTTTCAAAAGAATTATTTTTTGTAACTGATAGTATTATTTGGGTCACACTGGGCGCATCTACATGGGATGCTACTACAGAGTCATTACTAGGCATTTATTTAGAACTTGTATAAGCAAATACTAAATAAATGAGCAGTAACCAGAATTACTGTACAATAGAGTCAGCAACAGTTTTTAAGTGATGCTACTGTGCAGTAGCCTAATACTACTTTGCAGTACTGTGTTGGCATGATTTTTGCCACATGACACTACTGCACAGTAGTATCAGGCTACTGTGCAGTCAGGCTAAGTACAATCAGTCAAAAAGCCTGAAGCTGAATTGATTCAGTCTTTGCAGGTTAATTTAAGATGCAGAGATTAAATTGAAACAGAAATGAACAGACATTTACTGTTGATTCAGGCAATACAGCCACATGCCTGCAGTGGCTCAGGCCAGAAACCAGGGGACACTAGACCACAGCTCTCTGTCATGTAGCCAGCATAAGCTGTGTGTTTGCTTCCTCTTCCTGCTGCCCCTGAGGTCTCTGGGATTTGCAGTCCAGAATTACCCAGTAGGACTCTGCAGCATTGCTCATCACTTCCTCTTCCTGCTTCCAGGTGCCTCTGGGATTTGTGGTCCACAGTCACAGCCAGCATTAAGTAAGCAGGGCAGGGAAACTAACTACTTGGGGGAAGAGAAATTTAACCCCCCTCCCAGACCCCAGCCATGGTTTGCCTGGTGGGGGAGTGGAGGGGGGTGGGTTGCAGTGACCAGGCCAGTGAGCCAGCTCTCAATGCTGCTGCTAGGGAGCAGAGGGATGGGGCTAGCCCTGCTCTCTGGAGCAGACATCACAGCCCAGGACTGCAAAATGCTGGGGGACTCCGATCTTGGAAGGGGTCTGGGACAGAAGTTTCATGAACTGGTTTGACATATGTCAGTTAAGTCTGATACTACATTCAACCAGGTTTATCTTAAAACTAGTTTCATCCATTTTGAAACTGGTTTGTGTGCACTGAACTTCTGCTCTGTTCCAGACTGAAACCAGCTTCTGAGTGATCACTTAAACCAGTGTAAGTGCAGCTTCTGTCCCTGGCCACTGTTGTTTAGCTGTGCCCATTGTGTTTATTCTGGTGTAACCTGAAAGTAAAACCACAGAGGTGAAGAATTAAGGTTGTACTTACTGAGTTAGGGGCTGTGCGTAGGCGAAATGAGAAGCATGCGTGCACAACACTTTAAAGTGGGCTAAATGCTTTTGCACTGCTTTAATGGTGTCAGTGTTTGTATGCCTCAGTGGCATATTGTGCATTAATTCCAGCCACTGTAGGAAATTTGGTGGTGTAAAGTGCCTTAAATGACTTGGGGCACAGCAGACTAAAACTCCTTCAAGGAGTTTCGCTTGCTGCCCCTACAGCTGTGGAGCAAAGCACCAGGCTCTCTCTTTCTTGTGCTTAGAAAAGTCTAGAACTGTCAATTCTTTTCATTCTCAACTAGAAGTTGGGTCCGACCACAGAGTTGAAATCCAGAATTTGCATAATAGGAATAATAAGTTTCAAATGCCAAACCTGGGTCTTTGGCTCACTTCTGTAAACATATAGAGCTTTAAGCATATATGTCCATTTCTAGTCAACAAAGCACTTAAGGGTATTCTTCAGTTTCCTGGAGTCTATCAGAATTAAGAACATGTTTAAGCGTTCTTCTGGAAGAGGACAATCTATGGAAATTCTAGAGAAAAAGTGTTTCAAATATCATTAGGGACTTAGAGTTTTAATTCCCATATATTTCTCCAGAAAACCTGTTCAAAATAAAATGATTCTCTGGTAAAGTTTCTACTGAATCAGGGGCCCCAGAAAACATTTGCCAGTAAGTTTGGTTTGGCCTAGGTTTTGGCTAAGAACTCAGAGCACAGTACTCTTTAACCACATTTTTTTCCATTAAAGCCCTGAAGCTAAAAATGTCGCTGAGAGCCAGAGAAAGGTGGCAAGAGGGCAGACTAACCTGTATTCCAGCCTATCTGAAGAATCTGATGGGAATTGGAAATTATCCGTAGGTGCTAGAATTAAAAGAAAGGCATATTTCTTTTTACAGTGAAGATTTTAAGAAAATTGTCTCAAGGGGAAAAAAAAGAGCCTGAAAATATGCAATGACTAGTGCAGGTATAAAAGGTGAGATAAGAAGGTTGCAAAGAGCTGAGGGACAACAATCTATAATGGGAATGTCTCTCCTGTCTTCTGCATCCCCTGCAAAATTATTTTAGAACTCCGAAGAGACTAGGCTCAAAATTGCAAACCTCACTATTAGTCACCTAATAGCTTAGTGTAATCAATAGCTCTGATTTAAGAATCACTGGGCACAAAAAGAAGTTACCTTTTTTTGCATGATTGGCCCCTTGAGAGCACTCTACAGTCATGCCGTGATACAGGTGCACAGCTACAAATCGCTTTTAAAATGGCCAATAATGCAAAAGAAATAACCCTTCTCAAATGAGACACTCTGCTTTAGAGTGATTTAGGGAACTCCTCATCTCTGTGGTTTTACTTTCAGATTTTTTGAATGTTCAGGTTTGGGCTGTCAGCAGGAGGGGAGGGGGGAGAAGAGGGTGGGGGAATCCGGCAGCAGCAAGCTGCCAGAAGAGCTTTGCCCAGCCTAAGCTAGAGCGGAGGGGTGCATCAGAACTCCTCCCCACCCCACCCCACTGCCTGGCCTACTGGTGGGAGCTGGCCCAGGCCTGGGAGGCAGGGGTGTTCCAATGCTCCAGATCAAGTTGGGCAAGACAGCAACTTCTGCTGCTCCTTTCATGAGCTGCCATCTTGCCTGGCCTGACACGGAGTTGAGGGGATGGATTGGAGTCTCCCTGCCTCCCACAGAGTGGGGTATGCTCCAGAGAGTGGGGTTGGTCCTGTCCCTCTGCCCCCTGGCCCCCAGTGAGGGCTGGCTGACAAAGGGATGGGGGTGGGAAACCCAGCTGGGGACTGCAGCCAGGTCTGCCTGGGGGAGGGAAGGAGGGCAGCCCCTGCCAGACTTTTCCCCACTGGAGCAGAGGGGATGAGGCGAGGTACATGTTGGGGGAAGGAAAGCCTGGGAGGGACTCCTGCCCCAGGCAAACCTAGTTAATCATTGTCATTGCTATTCCATGCTAGGAACATGAGTACAGAAACTCTAGTTGTATATCTATTGTATGCTTCATTTGAAAAATATGTAAAGTTCAGGTACCTGATTATAGTCTCTTATGCATAATCACCTCATTATAGTATCTTTAACAATTTAGCTAGTCAGAACAAAAAATTGCATTGTGTAATAGTCAAGCACTTTCACTCCTGTTTTGTATAGTCTGTGTAATTTCTACTGTCAGATGAATCATCTAAGTTTGAAAGCAAGGAAGAATAGCTGAGAGGGTAAATAGTTTTATCTTTAAAATTAAGCTTTTGTATATAACCAAGCTGTTGTCGATCGTCAGAGCTGGGACTCCCCCCCCTACACACACTCACACACTTCCTGGAGCCCCTCTGTAATAAGGATCAGTGAGATTTGGCAGAGCTCAGAAACAAGTGGCTTCTCAGCTATGCAAAGTCTGGCCAGCCTGACAGATGCAGTGAGAGATACACGAAGGAACCCAGCTTTATTCCTAACTAAATCAATGTAGTCATCTCTCTGTTAGAAATGGAGTATTGTTAGAAATGCACAGCTTGCATCTTGCGCCTGATAAGAAAGAAACACTGCCAAGGACTTTTCTCCTTGCCCAGCCTTGCCACAGCTCTTCTTATACTAAATCACAGACTCTCCCCCAGCTTCTCCCTAGCCTTTCTCATGCAGATTACAGAAGCTGGAATTCAACTGACTGTGTCCTTGAAAGGGGTGGGGGGGGGTTAAACTCTTGGTGACTTATAGAACTTTCTGAGCATGCTCAATTAGCTAATGCATATTTACTTCTCCGCCCTGCATACTTAAGTAGTTAATTATAATGTACATGCGATGGATGTATTGATGTAACCACATATATGTTTGTATGAAACGGAAATGAGCTGTAAGAGTTCCTGTTTCTGCACACGTGCCCAGGAGGAAAAAGATAAATACAGCCTGCAAAAATTCCTTGGTGGGTTCAGAGTAATCTGAGTCTTTGACTCTGCTCTGACCCTATTTGCAAATACACCTTTTGTGCCATCTGATGTATGTGTGTCTGTGATTTTAGTGGCCTCCAAGAAACGGACCGCAATTTTTGCAACATCTCTAACCTTAACATAAAGCAATAACCTCTGCTGATTATTCTTGCTTCCTTCCAGACTAGAAACAGGATGATTCATAAGATTACACACAGACAGAGATACTGGTCAGTGCATTTTTGGGGGGGGACACAGCTGCAGTGTGTGTGTGCCTTGAGGCAGCCTCCTTACAATCTTTCATTCATATCCTCTTCACTAACACAAGCTTCTACAGGAACTACTCTCATGGTGAAGTGTAGTCAGTCCACAGCCCTAGACAAAGACGTTCTCCATTCACAGGTAGAGATCAGGCAAAAGCAGCACAAGTTTCTCAGTTGAGGTACCTGAAATCACAACATGCCAAGAGACCATCTTTAAGGGTGAGAAGGTAGTTTGTTCTTTGCATTGTTTAATCTTCTCCTGAAGTCAGATGTGCAATTAGATTTGAAATACTGTTGTGCTATGCCAAATACTATTAAGTCAGGGATTTAGTGAGCTGCTGAGGGATATACAAGGAAATCCAGCTGTAATCCTAGAAAAATCAGGTTGGGCCTACATATAAATTCTAAGGTTAATCCACATGGCCCTTTGTGTTATTCTTTCCTCATTACAGATTGAAGGCAGGTTGAATCATCAAATGGAGCAGCATTTGCACAGAATAGACAAAACTATGACTAAAATCTTGTTTGAACATTTTTCAGTGCATTTCCTTATTCCAGCTGCCCAAAATTTTAAAGATATTACAATTAAAGGGTTAAGTGTAACAGCTGTCATCAGCTTCCTGTGATTTACATGTTTCAGAGAAAGTAGGCATGATCCAATAACAAAGTAAATATGATCTAACAGCGCTGCTGAAAGGATCTTATCAGAATACAGTCTCCCAATGTTCCCAAAAGCATTCTTTGCCTCCCCTTTCTCTCAAGTAACCAACAGTGCACTCTATGGATACCTGCGCAGTCAGGCAGGAATGCCGAATGCATGTTAAACCTCTTTTTTTCTATAGGAGGAGAGACTGAAAAGGTTGGGATTGTGAAGTTTACGAAGGCAAACAAGGGTGAATACAAGAGATTGACACCAAGGAATGGTCCATATAGAAAAAAAAGAAAATTAGGCCCTTCTACACACACTTTCACATAGTATAAACACAGAGGACAGCCAATGAAATAGGTGATAATTTTGCATAGTAGGTAAAATGGAACCTATATATCTCAATATTATGTCATTGTGTACCTCATAAGACTACTGGGGAGTTTAATCAGCTAAAATTTATAAAACACTTTTGGAATATTTAAATGTCAGGTCCTAGAGAAATGCAAAGCAAGATTCACTAATAAACCATCCCTTGTCTACTATGAACTCATTGGTAACATAACAGTTTAGACTTGTGGATTCCTGGTAGCTGACTGAGCAGTATGGGGAACTGTAGAAAGGAAAGAAAGGCCCCTTGAGGAAAATGTTATAAAACTGATAAGCCTTTTAATACATCCTCTTGCCCAATATTTTGATGGTCCCCACATGATTTTGACATGTTCTAAAAGGTAAAAACAGTATCAATTCCCATGAATGGCACAGAATAAGAATGAACATACATTTATTTTAATAGTTGCCACTGCATTTCCATTTACATAGAAGAAGAAACAACCATGGCCTCTCAGAGGATATAGAGTGCAGTAAATCCTGAGCTTTAATTATGGCTCAAGTGCTTTCTTTTTCTTATTTGTCCTGCAGCAGTGTCTGGTGTGCTTATTAGCTTACAGAAAGCACTGTAGATAGTTTCTGATTTTGGACTTCACTTTCTCATTCTAAAGTTTTACTAATTATGGCTCCAGTCAATTTCATATTTGTATCATCTGACCCTGTATTTTCATAGTTTCATAGTTTGTAGGGTCGGAAGGGACCTGAGCAGATCAC
>NW_017728947.1:57860640-57868343 GCF_001723895.1 Crocodylus porosus | reverse complement strand
TGGTCACTCCTGGCGGTGCTTGGGGAAACAGCGACTTCCCCAATGCCTGCTGATCCCCCCTGACGAGTTTGTAACAGGCCTCCAGCTGCGACCTGACCAGTGCCGCATAGAAGGGGAGGATCACCTCCTTGGACCTGCTCGAGATGCATCTGTGGATGCATCCTTGTTATTGAAGCAGGAAGGGAGTGTAGAGGTATGTCTATCTACCATAATGGTATATAGTTTTAGTTTTAGGAATCATTTTAATGTGAAAGAAAGTAAAATCCCCATACACAAGTGAAAGGAGCCCAACTGCTGTTCATTTTATCAACCCCAGACAACCTATCTTCAAAATCATCAAACAGTAATAAGTGTCCCATGCATTGGCAAGCATGTACCTTACACAGAACCAAAACTGTTTCCATTCATAACCCTACAACTCACTGATTTTTACACATAATACAAGGTTTTTCTATTCTTCTTTCATCCAAAACATACAGAATGCAAACAAAACTGACTGAAAGAAATTGTGAGGACTATACAGATTCATACTGAATTAATTTCACTTCACTAAGAATGAAGGAAAAACAGATTTTAAAGGCAAGAAGTTACAAGAGCAACTTTGGCTCTAGCTTTTTATTCATAACAATAAAAGTTGGGTGTGTATTCAGAGGCTTTTTTTGGAAAAAAAAATATGCATTTGGGATTTTTATCATCTCTTTAAAAGAGCTATTTCTTGAATAAATTACTGTTTTCTAAAAGTTAGTTATTTGGTCATCAGCATTCATTTTATTGATATTTAGTCAGACATATGACCTGAGTTCATGACTTGTCCATGCTATGCACAAAAAACAACATCACAATTGGCATCTTTCCAGCAGGCAGAGGTAGCGTTGTCCCCCAACTCAGAGTTCAGAGATTCATTCTTTTCTGACCTTAAACTGTATTAGCTAAAGCTCAACAGCTAATCCATAAAAGCCTGGATTTTAGAAAACATAAATTTAATGCTTTAATATGGCACCAAGGCCTAGACCTGCATAACACGTTTACTTCCAGAATGGTTTAAGAAAATGTGCCAGACAGGCCTAGGGACTTGCTAGGGACAGACTTACACTTTTACCAATATAAGTGATTGGAAACCAGTCTATACCCATAATAGAACAGAAGTTCCGTATACTTATTCTAGTTTAAAAATGGTACCACCCGATCTAAGATTCGCCCCCTTGCCTTCTGCCTCCCGCCAAAGGGCAAACGTGTTCTGTTTGCTACTGATCTAAACTATGCCACTTATATAAAACCAAGCAACTGAGATCAATTCCACATCAGGCAATTTGAATGTCAGTACCTAACCTAGGGGAGAGAAACACAGAGTGTCATTCTCATAACTGTTCCTGTAAGTCATGATTGTATAATTTGTGAATGTTGTAATTTGACATTCTCAAAATGCCTACTGGAGTGTTTGCAATTTGCTGGTTCCATAAACATTTTGGCTTTTGATGTTTTCCACATAAATCATGTCAGAAAGAATCCGAACAACTTCTTAATTTGTTTTGCTTTTTTGATCTAATTTTTTTTCTGATTTTATCAGATTTTTCCCTAAGTTTTATGGTTTTTCTCCCTTTACAATAACAGGCTCTGAGTCCCTTACAGTTCAAACAGCCAAAACAGCAGTACAAATGGACTCTTTCAATTTAATGTAAAGAACAGGATGATTCACTTTCTGAATCTTAATAATTGGAATGCTTTCCTCCACAGCAAGACTTCAAAGACTAAGGAGAGATAAAATTAGTTATTAGGTGCTGGACTGTCTAATATAAGGTTATCCAACCATGGTCATTATAAAGTCCCCTATTCAGTATCTTATCATCTTGACAAACTTTACCTTGTTGGGCTGTTACTTTCCATAGGATCACAGCACAGTAGGGCTGGAAGGGACCTCATATCATCATCTAGTCTGACCCTCTGTTCAAGGCACAACAGTCACAGAGTAAACCAACTCAGCCATCTATGCCTTCCTAATTTTCTCCCTGCATACCCATGAGATACTCTTATCCTCTTCCCTAGTACTATGACCAAGTCTCCCCTTACTGTAGGATTCCTTTTTGAGTTTCAGCTTATTGAAAAGATTGCTATCTAGCCAGGCTCTCCTCTTGTAGGACTACCCATTCCTCCATTACATTAGTATAGCTTGTTCTTGCACCCTTAAAAAGGCCTTAAAAATACAGCCTGCTTCCTAGACTCCTTTTTTCCTTTAGACTTGCTTCCCAAGAAATCCTGCTCAGTTCCCTGAGTTTAGTAACACTTGGCTTTCTGAAGTTCCATGCCCTTATTCTGCTGCTGTCCTTCCCTCTTCTCCTTAGGATCTTGAACTCTGTCATTTAGTGGTCAGTGGGCTCTTCTACATAAGACACTGGCTGTTCAGTAGCCAATAATACTGTACAGTAGCCCATCACAGCACCAACACTGCTAATATGCTACCACACAGTATTATTAGGCTACTGTACAGTAGCATCATTTAAAAGGTGCTTGCCAGCTGATTATACAAGTACTAATCAAATGTGCAATAACCACTGTACAGCAGCATCTTGTGTGGATGCACCTACTGTCACCCAAGTTGCCTTCCATCTAAACCCAGTTCCTTCCTGTTTATGAAAAGCAAGTTGAGAAGGGCTTTCCTCATTCCCCACCCTCCCCAATTGGCCTCTCTACCATCTGTATCAAATAGTTATCCCCAGCACAATCCAAGAATTTGCCGGATTGCTTGTGCATGGCTGTGTTTCCGGCCCCAACAGATGTGCCAATAATTAAAGTCCCCCATGAGAACTAGGTCCTGCAATTTGGAAGCTTCCATCAATTGTTTAAAGCAGGCCACATTCATCACCTCCTCCTTGTTTGGTTCCTGTAGCAGATGACCACCATGACATCCGTTCTGCTGCTCTCCCTTCTGACTGTTACCCAGAAACTTTCAACAGGCCTGTTTGCCACTTTATACCACACCTCAGAACACTTGTACATTGCCTTTAGATATAAGGCAACACCTCCTCCTTTTTACCCTGCCTATTCTTCCTGAAAAAACCACCTATCTGTGACCCACCCATCCACTGGATGTCTCCTGCTTCATAAGGAGTCTACAAAATGTAGAAATGGTTTGGCTGTTTCTGAAAACAGTAAGGAAAAATACATTTTCTAGACACATTAAGATTCTTGAGACATTTTTTCTTTGAAAAGTTTTGATGCCCCACACTGGAGTAGGCACATTAAATGGCCACATCCTTTGTGTGAATATGTTTTTTTCCCTTTCCCATGAAAATCTACTCAAATTCAGCCACGATAACTTTTTTTAAAAAAAAAAAAATCACTGTTTATGTTCACTCAGGAGAAATTGTAATAGCTATACATTCCCAAGAGTCCATAGACTGTGGGCAACAGAAGGGAAATTAGGGAGACCTATCTGGAGGCCAGGAGAGAAGAAAGATGCATAAAATGTGAAACAGAGGGAGAAACATGGACTGACTGAGCAGGGGAACTTGCAGCAGGGAAGAAGGCTAGCACTGGGACAGAGAATCTAGGAGTGTGTTTGCAATGAGACTGACACTGAAATGAGCAGCTGAAGAAGCAGAGACTGGAAGTGGCTATGTAAGGAGACCAGGACTGGCACAAGGAGCCAAGAATAGCAAAGAGATAGGACTGAAACAGAGACAGGTTGTAGGGGGTTGGCAAAATGGATCTAGCTGAGGATATACAGGCAGAAAACCCAATAGTCATTAGGGAACACACTCCACCAAAGCTTCAGATTTAGGAATCAATCTCAGCGTTCATCTGCCAGCAAACATCTGTGAAAATCCTGTGCAAAGCATCTCCCCCCTTTTTGGTAGCCCAGATATAGTATGAAAATCTGCTACAGCTAGCCATTACTCCATAGGCTCAACTAGCAGAGATCTCTGAAGAGGATCCAAATATTTCAGCCCTGCTGATGAAGAATTGCCTTGCAATGAGGGATTACTCAGGTTGTGAAATCAAGCACTCAGATATTACGGAATGACAGAATTAAAGTCACCTCATCAACCTTATGCATATGCATTATGATTCAGAACCTAAGTACACAATTACATACTATTTTATCCACAGGAATTCTGCCCCATTCAGTGCTTCATGTGCTGCCAAGATGGTGAATTAGGCAGAGGACTGCAAGAAGAAAGGAGGCTTCATGATTGTGCAGAAATGCTGCCCTGGAGAACTCAATTCTAATCCACTCCCCCCACAGACTGCAAGTGATGCTAAACAAATCACTTCAACTAGATTTGTTGCAGGTGGTCAACAATTATACGCTAATCCTTTTCTAGGTGCCTGATTTGATATCCTGGGGTCTGATTGGCAAAAGTACCAAGCATGCAGCAATGCATGTGAAATCAACTGTGCCTAAAGATCTAAAATGTTGACAAAGCAGGTGCCATATGTCTCAAAGTGGGTCCCCAAATTAGTGAAAACTTTTGTCATTAATCTTTTATGTCTCTTAATTCTCAACTATAAAATGAGACTGCTCCCTCATCCCAAAGTGTTTATTGTAAATTAATTAGTGCTTGTGAAGCACTCAGATACTATAGTAAGGATCACCATAGGAAAGCCACAAGGAACATTATAATCCTGTCTTCAGAGCATGGTTTGAATACTAAATAAATCCTGGGGCCACCCAGGACAAGGAGGAAACAAAATATTGACTCTCTCTTCATTAAATGAGTACTCCTCCTCTTGCACACTGAATAAAGCAGGGATCCTATAGAAACTAGTGTGCAAACATGTAATTAAAGACTGCATACGGTTATACATGAGGGATTTAAATTAAGAAAGCATTCGCAACCTTAATTCTAGCATTTCTTAACTTTTTAGTGCTTGACTTTACAGCCATGACAACATCCTTTTAAAATAGATTGGGTGCATATACAGCACAGGATAAAGTGAAAAATATTAACTTTTTCCAACTTTGTGAAAAAGGAATGGTATCACTTTTACATTTTTCAGAAACAATATATTTGTTCCTGCTGTTTATATAAGTGATTGGTGAAACGCGGTAACGAAAAAGGTTATGGTTATAATCAGTGGTAAAGAATGTGCTTGTAGTACGAATAGTAAGCAAGAGACACCTTCTTCCTAGAAAATAAAATGACTTTTAACCACAAGCATTAATATTGACCATTTAAAGGAAATGTGGTTTTAACATGGCATAATGATCCACAATAATCTGGAAAAAATCTAAGAGAGAAGGAAATATTCCCCTCCCCTCAAATGTTAACCTTTACCACATTAAAAAAATATTTATGAATAGGAATTTATTTTTTAAACTGAAAATAGTTTTAAAGCTTAAGCAGGACCATGGCAGCAAGAACAATGTGTGAAATTATTTTTTTACATGCACCTAAACAAAGGTATGGAAACAGGTACAGGTCTGCCATCATAATGAGGGAACAGCAAGATACTATGTTTAGAGATCATGGGAATCCTCAGAAATAGTTTTACCGGCATTAAATGTCAATAGATATTAAGGTCATTACGGTAGAGAAGCAAAGTAAGTATTTCAGCATTCTCAGTGGACAGAAGTGAAGCACTCAGGAAAAATGTAACATCTATTTAAGAAATTCTATGCTAGTTACTGACATCACACTGTATTTTTAATTAAAAGCAGCATTGTTACATAAAAAGATCTCAAGCCACATCTGCTGGCACAATAGTTGTTCAGTTGTGTTCCATACACCTATGGAACACATTCTCACACTCATTTTAATATAATGTGCCTTATAGATATAAACATAGTTATAGACATAGATATCATTAAAAAAATATATATTTAATGTTTCTGTCAATACTCAGACCATGACTTTTTGGGCTATGATGAACCTAAAACAGGGTCTGGTTTTGTGATAGCAACACCACTTTTGCATTTACATGGCCTTTTCATCCAGAAATCTGAAAGCAGTTTATCACTATTAATTATGTAGATATTTGAATGTTCCTTTGAGATAGGTATCGTTGTTGTTGTTATTTACAGAGGAAAAATCTAACACATGGAAAAATTAAGCCTATCATGCAAAGTCATATAGTAAACCAATGATAGAAGGAGGAATAGAGTAAAGAGTTCATTTTCTGTGATCTGACTATTAGGCGATACTTCCTGGCTATTTCTGCTACTTTAAAAAGATCAAATTAACTGAGTTGTTCAGCTTCGCAAACAATTAGCACACATCCTAGAGCTCCTATTTATAATATTTTTAGAGCGGATTAGAAAATGGATTTCCCCATTCTACTATCCCCCCAGCCTACCCACAAACACAGAACATTTTGGAGACAAAAGAATTTGTCCTATCCTTAGCTGGACAACTCACATCAGTCTCTTTTCTTAGTTACCTTACATGAAGCATCATGGGGATTGCTGGCTGTAGCGCATCAGGGTAGATGCAAGTGGACCTAGGGAAAATGGAGGCATGAGGCATTGAAAATACAATTCTCAAAACGTGTTGGAATGGAATTTCCAAATCAATTTTGGGGGAAAGACTGTGTGCGTGTGTTCAATTTTTTGATGAAAAGTTTAAATTTTCCACAGAAAAGAGACACCATGAAAAATGGATTTTTTATTATTTCAAACCCAATTTTCCACTGAAAAGCAGTTTTAATGGGTTATTTTTGATCATCCCAGATATTTTTATTTCCAATATGCCAATGTTCTGTATACAAGCAATACAACAAAAACAAATGTGCAGATCTACGGTTTCCTAGGTGCCTATGCCCAGCAACTATAACTTATTTTTTATCCAAATACTATTTGCACATCAAAAAATATTTCAGCTGTTACATTTCATGGTTTTAGAAACTCAATTCTTACTCAATTTATAGTCAGGACAAAAATGCCAGTTTATTATTTATGTTTACATTTTATCAAGACTTAATGCCACCTAAGTCAGGACAAACCTTTTAAAGAATTCATCAAAATTGTATTTAATCAAATAAAAGACAACCCTGATTCTACACACAGACAATTTATAAATGTATTTTAATTTTCTGTGTATAGAATTTAAGTATTGGAGGATCATCTGAAACGTGTGTGTGTCCCCACTCCCCCCTCACTACTGCAGGAGAGGTGATGAGGGGGGGCAGTAATAGGGCAGGCATTAGGGGACAGACAGTGGGGAAGGCAGAATGGGAGCATGTGGAAGGCAGAGAGAGGCAAGCAACTGGCCCCATGATGCCTGCCCCCCATCACTTACCTCCACATTGTGCCTGCCCTCCCCCCACAACCTCAGGTTGCCCTGATTTCCCCTTTCCTTGTTCCCCCGCTCCTCTGTCCATGATGCATCCATGCTGCTGCTGCTATAGGGCTAGGCTGAAACAGCAGTGCCAGCTCTGCATTGCTACTACAGGGCTAGCCTGGAGACATGCTCTGTGCCCCAGGCTGCAGCAGGGATGGAGCCTGCTGGCATAGAGAAAAAGATAAGTGTGGTAGAAAGGGCATAGGAGGTGCTGGGGAGAAGTAGCAAGGTTTCATAGATTTCATAGATGTTAGGGCTGGAAGGGACCTCAGAAGATCATCTAGGCCAGCCCCCCACCCAAAGGGCAGGAAGTCAGCTGGGGTCATAGGATCCCAGCAAGATAAGCATCCGATTTGCTCTTGAAGGTGTTCAATGTAGGTGCTTGAACCAGCTCCGATGGCAGGCTGTTCCAGACCTTGGGGGCTC
>NW_017728947.1:57857593-57860167 GCF_001723895.1 Crocodylus porosus | reverse complement strand
TGGGATACCAGATCAAAGGCTTTTTTGAAGTCAAGATATATGACATCAATCTCTTCTCCCTTGTCCAAGTGATAAGTCACCTGGTCATAAAAGAAATGAGATTGGTCAAGCAAGACCTACTCACAACAAACCCGTGCTGGCTATCCCTCAGGGTGTTGGTGTCGGCCAGTCCATTAAGGATGGTCTCTTTAAGAAACTTTTCTAAGATCTTCCCCGGGATAGAAGTCAGGCTGATAGGCCTATAGTTAGCTGGATCCACTTTCCTCCCTTTGTTGAAGATAGGCACCACATTGGCCTTCTTCCAGTCTTCGGGCAGTACATCATAGCACCAGGAGTTCTCAACGATCCGTGCCAGAGGCTGGGCAATGATGTTTGCCATCTCCTTGAGTACCCTGGGGTGTAGATTGTCAGGGACGGCTGACTTGAAGGTATCCAGCCTCTCAAGGTATTCCTTCACAAGGTCAGCATTGATGGAGGGCGGGGTGTGCAGAGGCAGTGGCACAGGCCAAGTAGCAAGCTGTGGCTCTAGTTCCGGCCCCAAGCCCTGGCTGGAGCTGGAGCCACAGCAGCTGCCTTCTCCCTTCCCCTTGCAGCTGTGTGCTCGATTGTAAGGCAAGGGGCATTTTCCCACCCATGTTAAATGGGCGGGGGCTCGTCTTCTAATCGATCGGTGCTTTAGTGAGTAGAGGCAATGACTTGCATACACTATATAAAACAGTAAATCAGGTTAGGTGATTTAATGGGTCTTTGTGGCTTGAAATGATTTCCCAGTTCTTAGACAATTCTTGGTGATTTAACTGTACATAAAGTGAAACTAGAATTTCCAGCTGTAGCCTCACCTTCCTGCTCTCTTGAAGAATGTAACCAATGCTGATACAGGACTTTTTTTTTTTAAATTAGAAGCCTAGGGCCTTTGTTCTACTCTCAGTATTTTACATGAAAGTTAGGAATAACATCCTTGGAATTAATGGAGTTTTAACAGTTAATAATGAATTCAGGGTGTTCAGGACGTGTCCAGGGTTTTATAAAGATTCTCTTAGTTCTTGGTGAGGCCACATAGTCTCAAATAATTAACCCCCACCCCCAGTGAAAAAAAAAGCACTGTGCCCATTGTACTCAGACACATTTGGATGTAGTAAGGAGAAGGAAAGAAAGACATA
Source organism: Crocodylus porosus (assembly GCF_001723895.1). Taxonomy (NCBI): domain Eukaryota; kingdom Metazoa; phylum Chordata; order Crocodylia; family Crocodylidae; genus Crocodylus; species Crocodylus porosus. The sequence continues at coordinate 57,859,007 of NW_017728947.1, read as the reverse complement.
AATAAAAATAGACATTTTGTTCTCTAAGGGCAATATCTTTTAAAAACTACAGATTCCTCCTAAACCTTCGTATATCCAAACCCCTCTCAGGGTTAATGCTTCTCTAAGACAAATTAAACTTGATAATCTGCCATCCCAGGTAGACGCAGCAGAAAAATGCATACTTGACCTTAAAATCACTTATATTTTTAAAGCCGTTTTATCATGCTGTCATAAGGCTGTTCATGACAAATACAAAACTGCAGTTCAGATTACACTTTATAAAAACAAAAGTATAATTCTGTGTTTGACCTGAATTTTTAGGGCTTCATATAAATGTATTCCCAAAGAGTACTGTGTGGAACTGAGATAGGTAAATTCTTCAGCTTCCTCAGAGTGGCCTTTATCTTCAGGGTCAGATTTGGAACTTTGGTGTTAGTCCCAGACAGACAGAAATCAAGTGAAAAAGTTTTTGTCTCAAAATATTCCATTGTCAATTCCAGGTGCACTGGCAACTTGCTGAAGAGAACTTTGTCATCCGTCCAGACAAGGGCTGTGAAGCATATGTTGCAAACCATCATTTCTGAGTCATGTGGTACCTTTTCTAAGACCCAGTTGATGGCATGACAAAATGGCACTGGGGCAGGAGGCAGCCTGGCAGTCCATTCACAAGTTAGCTTTGGCTTCTCAGCCCTATAGGAAGGTGGCATACAAAGTTCAGCAGGCTATCCAGGATGCCAGTGCCACACACAGCCTTTCCTCAGGCATCTCTGTCTAGTATTCACATCTCTGATTTACTACATGCACCTCAGCCAGCCACCGGTACACCACCATTAAGAAGGAGTGAACCTGAAAAGTGCTATAGCAGCTCTGTTTAATCTGAGAGTTCCTATATGAAAGATAACTGTTTTGTGATGAGTTACCAAGTTTTGGAATAGCCCTGGTGGACCAAGTCTTCCCTAATTTATGGTTGCATTGTCTCTGTTTTCTATTCTACAACAATCAAAACTCTATACAGGCTATCTTTGTTCAATATAGGGTTTTTCATTTCCCTCAAATCCACATGAAACTTACTTTTTGCTCCTCTTTAGATACCACTGCACTGCCTGGATTCAACTTTAAGTCTCTGTTTTGAATAAGTTAAGAAGTGCATGGTGAAACTCAGGTCACCTGTCTCTGTGGAGAGGAAGAGAGAGAGAGTGGAGGGGGAGAGAGAGAGAGAGAGAGAAGGAGAAAGGGAGTTTTCTTTGTCTGACTATTTTTAATTTTGTACCGTTTCAATGCAAATGAACTGAACCATGTTCACTCAAACCAGTCATGAGCTTTAACAAAACCAGGAGTTTTGAGTTTGTAATTAAGCTTGAAACCAACTGAGTTTACCCTGGTTTCAGATTCCTCTTGTAAACAATTTTTCACATCCCTGCTATCAAAAAGG
>NW_017728947.1:57835596-57857493 GCF_001723895.1 Crocodylus porosus | reverse complement strand
ACTGCATTAATTTCTGGAACATGATTAATTTTGTAACATACCACAACACCACCATACTCAGAGTCACAAAATTGCAGTGGGGAGGAAGACAAAAAAGCTTCATGAGCCCAGAAAATCTCATTCTTTATGCAGAATGATATTTCCATATCATCTTTGGCAAGTACCTCAAAAGTCATCTGAATGTGTTAATAACAGCAAATTACCTCTATAATTGTCCTTTATCTACATACTCCTTGCTCAGACAACTAACAATATTTCTAAAAGTGTTGGGGACTAGCTTAAGTTTGTAAGTGAAAAACAAACACAGTGAAGTAAATCCTGAGCTGCTTTGATTTTCTTTTCATTGTTTTTGCTTTTGCAGTCTGCTTGTACTTGGCTATTTCCAGATTTCACTATGGAACTAATCTATTTCCAATAAGATCATTCACTGAAGCCCTGCCAAGAACCTTGTTCGTTGGAATGGACAACATGGTTAAAGCTATAGCCATCTTGAGTATTGCTCATTTTTAAACCACAACTTTCATCATGAGCAAGAAGCTGGAACACTGTGTTGAAAAAGCATTGCACAAATCAAATTTACTGACAACTCAAATTTTGTTAGCCAGAAATTTTGTTGATTCCTTTCTTGACATGTGGATATTATGACAGGACTTCACCACATGAGTGCTGGCCACGGCAACGTATGGTTTTAAAATCTGTGGCTTATTTTCACAGCTTCATATCCTTGCACACACACCACATCCATGCATGGGGTGGTGCTATGTATACCATTTCAAAGCCACGTGACATATGGCATTTAGCACATGGCTTTGACTACTTCATCCGCCTCCTGGCAACAAATCCATTTTCCCTGGGACTACTTCTAACGTTCCAAACCTCTGAGCAGCTTCAAACAACTATTGTTTTTCAAAAGTCAACCTGCCACAAATATGTTTTCTTGTTTCCCCTCAAATATGGAATATCTCCCAAAAATAAATTATACTGGCCCAATGCCTACAATGAACTATATTCAGTCTTGCAGCAGTAAGGAGCCTGAATTCTAGCAGCTTCTTACTTTGAGAAAGGGACAGAAATCACTTGCTTCTTGCCTCAGTAAGACCATAGATATTAAATTAATGAACTTTAAAAACTATGATTTTTTATAGATAAGTTATCTTAGCTCATATTTCAAATGTTTTGCAATATTTAAAAACAGGTTCCTAAACTTTGGCTTCTTTCTGTCTGGACGAGTGATCACCAACCAGTGGATCTCGATCCACTGATAGATCTTGGAGCCTCTTGGAGTCAATCTGTGGTGGGGTGAGAGGCTGAGTGCCCCTGTGCATGCACACACACACCCCAGCCCAGCAGGTAGTCCATGGGGGAGGGAAGGGGCAGGGGATAAATCGAGGCCCCCCCGTGGTAAGGGACAGTGCTGCAGAGGCAGGAGCATGCGTAAGTTGAGTGGGACCCCGGTTGGGTGGGACTTACCTGCTGGAGAGGCATGCCCCCAAATAATTTTTTCTCCATCTGCCTCGATCTGCCCCTTCCCTCCCCACAGACTTACCTGCTGGGGAGGGGGGAAGGTAGATCCTGGGTTGCTTTTAAATGCCGAAGGTGATCTCCTACTTAAAAAGCAGAGACCACTGATTAGACACTAACAAGTGACCTTAAGTTGTTAAAGTACCAAGTAATCAATACCTTCCAATTGGTAAAGATGGAGTTTCACTCATTCACAGCAGTAGATAATTTGTCCTGAGGTGTGATTGTTACCTCTAACTAACCCTAAAGGAGGCATACACCTCATTTTCAGCTGAAGGTCTGTCTGAATTGAAATGGGCTGTTGGCTTTCAAATCATTGTGCTCTTTTCTTACTCGTATTTATACTCCTGATGCTACATTACTATTTATTGCTTTTGAAACAATAATTATACTTGATAATACCAGATTTTGCTCCATACAGACTTAACATTTCTTCCAGCCTCCAAAATGTTATTCTTATTTATGCTAAAGCCAACTTAAACTGCTGGAGCTATATAAATAAGCCCCAGGTCTCTAGAATAAGAGATCCATATACAATAGTCCCTTTAAAAAGGGATAGCAATAGTTGCAATTGAAGTCAAACTCCTGTTGACTTCATTGAGGCTAGAATTTCACCCACTAGTTCCAGTCCAATTAAAAACTAAGTGCAAATTTGGTTGACAACAGATTAGATTAAATATTTTCTTCATAATTTGAATTAAGAGAGGATGGCATCTACCCAGAATGTTTGTCCACAAAATTTTTAAGCCATTCATCCCTTAAATCCTGCAACTGTGAGTCTAAATCAGAGTAGAGTATACAGGTAGCTTTTGCATAAGCACGGTGTTGTGAAAATGTTTTCTGTCCCCTTAGCCAATTTCTGCACATATAGGGAAAGAAGCTTTAGTAATTCACTTATCTTGCTGGAGCATTAGCTAGATATACAGACCACAGAAGCTGAAAAGCACTTTTTCCTATTAGCTGTAGGTCTTGTACACCTCACAAATAGAAAAATTTGATTTAGAGTGACATTCAAGAAAGATTTTCTATCTTTTTTCCTCAATGTAGTCAAATGCCAGTAGGAATGTCATAATTAGGAAATACCATGAGAGTTTTGGTTCACATAGTACACCTTTTCCCCATACATTTAACATTGCAGACTTTGATGCAAGGAAGAAGCTTCTGAAAGAGATGAATATATGTGAGAGAAATGTTGTAAGGCTTGGATGCTGAGAGACCACCAGGCTCTGACAGAAGTGACATTTTTCATGCAGTAGGCCCTCTGAACATGTTCTACTGCCATGTCCTGAAAGAAGTGTATGGCTGCAGAATACTTTAAAAGTGCCCAATCATGCAACAAATGAACCCTCATTACCTGAGGACTCAGATGAAGGTGCTCATGTCATTCCCTGCACATGACCAGGGCTGGGCAGAGGCAGCTCAGCCCCATCCCCAGTGCCATCTCCAGGAGGGGAGGGGAAAGAAGGGAGGGCAGGGAGCTCCAAACTGGGGTTTGTCCAGCCTGGGCTGGAGAGGGGGTGGATTGGAGTCCTCCTGCTTCACAGCCCCACCCCCCAGGTCCCTCCCCCTCCAGCTGAAGCTGGGCAAACCCCAGCCCAGAGCTCTCTCCCTTCCCCTCTCCCCCCTCCTATCCTGCAGACAGCACCAGAGCTGGCAGGGGGCAGGGCTCTGGGAGAGATGCTACAGGTAGGCAGCCTCTCTCCACTGGATAGGCTCCAAAGTAGACCTTGATTTTACCCCTCCCCCCCCAATCCTCCACACTCCCAACCAAACAGCAACCATCTGTTGCTCTAACTCGTGGCACTTTCTGTGAAGCACCATGAGTTAGAGCACGGACCTGCATATCTGTCAGTCCCCTGTGTGACATACTTTGATGGGGGATACTTCGTTAGGACAACAACTGACAGAATTGGTTTTGTGACAGGCAGCATTGTCCAAATCTAGTGAGAATAATAAGTGAGAGCAGAAAATACCTTTAAGAATAATTAGTCCTTTAATAATAGGGCTAATAAGAGAATCAATTGAGACTTTACTGTTCTACATAGACTTAAGAAATCCTGAAGGTCAAGCTATTTTGGGAAGTTCAAAATTGAAACAGTGGATAAGACAAGACAAGACAGTAGCCAAGAACCAGGAATTTGAGAAACTGACTTCTGTGTAAAAGTAGCCCAATAGAGATCCTAATGAACTTGGCTCTAGAGAGATATTTACAAGAACACCAGATTGGTGAGCTTCTACAGACTTAACTAAAATCTCCAAAACAAATAAGAAGCGCTTCCTAGCAATACTTGTAAATTGAGACAGAGCAGCCTATGATCAGATAAACATTCACTCATCCCAAAATGTGCATAAAAAAGAAACTTAAATAATTGAGGGTGAAGGGGCTTCCCAAAAGGGTTCATCATGTCCAAGTAAAGTGGTGAGTCAAATCAATAAGGAAATAGTATTGTCAGGAGAATGAAATCAAAAGATTTCTTGAAGAGTGGGCAATTCAGCACAGTGAAGTGCAGGAGCAGGGCATCAGGAAGAAATCATTTTCATCATATGAAAGAGAAATATAAAATGAAAAGTCTTTTTAAAAACATTATGGGATAAATTGCATAGAGGGCGGTACAGTCAAGATGTAAAGAGAAAGAGTGAATGAGGGAAGACAATTATTTAATACACAGGAATGACAGGAATGAAACCAACATGCAAAACTCTTCCTTGCATTTCTCCCACATGTCCCTATGATATTCATAGATGTCCAAGCAAAATATACTAGAAAGCAAATTCAGATATGAAGATAAATGCCACGGTTATAAAACCAAATGCTCAGCATTAAATGTACTCATCACTAAGAAATGGATGACTTCTTTTTGCTTGTTAATTTGTAGTCACTCAGAGACTCATCAAAATGCTCACTGAAGTAAACAGAGACTCTCTCGAGATGACAGAGTTTGGATCAAGCCCAAAGATCTATGTGATCTTAGATTGGATCCTGCTTGTACAGACATTCACCCATGCTGGGAGCCATGCCAGGAACCCATTCCAAGTAAATCAGGGTGGGGGAAGGGATGCATGGGATTGGAGGTGGGGGAAACTAGTGGGTCTGTGTGGGCAGGGGTTGGTGGATTCCACAGAGGGGCTTGTCCATTAGGAGGCTGGGAGGTCAGGGGCTAAAAATAGCCTGGTTGGAAAGAGGGGGAGGCAGGGGGGTAGGAAAAGCACATCCCCTGGGGTGGGGCAAGTGTTTCGGTTTTCCCAGCCCTGGAGCTGTACTCCGAATGTGTACAGATTTTGGTAGATTGAACTAACCCATTCCTGATCTAACTTAGTTCACCACCTTGAATGAACTAATTTAGATTAGACTAGCCATTTTTGGCCCAATCTAACTTCCCCAAACATCTGCACAGATCAACATTTAGTGTGACATCTGTCCATACTCTAAGTCAGGGGTTGGCAACCCCTGGTACGCATGCCAGGGCATGGGACATGAGGCCATTTTACTTGGCATGCCACTGCCAGCCCAGGCTCTGGGCAGCTGCTGCCAGCCATGGAGCCCAGTCTGCTCACAGCAGGTGGGTGGGAGGCTGCAAGTAGCCTAGGCTCCATAGCAGGCAGGAGCTGCCCAGAGCCCGGGCCAGCTGTAGCAGGCAGCAAGGAGGCTGCACACAGCTACAGCAGGGTCTGGAGCCCTGGTGGTGCTCCATGGTGGTGGTGACTGCACATGCACCTCAGGGTGCAGTGCAACCCTGGCCCCTTCCCTGCCATGCACCCCCAGGCGTGCATGCAGTTGCCACCACCACAGAGCCAGTGCTGGGGCTCCAGACCCCGGTGCAACTGTTTGCAGCCTGCCTCCTGGCTGCTGTGACCAGCCTGGGCTCCATGGCTGGCAGTGGTTGCATGCCCACCTGAGGGCACACAGCAGAAAAGGGACAGAGGCAGCGTAAACCTGACCACTACTCCCCCATCTGCCTGGAAGAAGGATCAGACCCCTCACAGCACACCAAGTTGGGGCGTGGGTTGAGGTTGCAGTGTTTTTGGCACTCCAGCCAAAAACATTGCCGCCCCCTGCTCTTAGTCTTTTTCTGATGCCAATGACTGGGCTCTAAAGAGATGAAACTGCAGTACCCCTTTTTTAAGTGAAGTAGACATTCAACTATAAAAATGGTAAAACTGCTGTTCTACTAAAATATTGTAAGAAATATTCCCTAATGTGATTTTATCCCATTAAAACAAACATGCATTTATAAGCAATGTACCCTCAAGAAACTGGAAAATAAACAATACTAAAATAATAAGCCAAACCCTGAAGACCTTCTTCAGCCTGCCCTGAGGCAAAATTCTAACAGACATAATTAGAAAATTTTTAAATTCTATTGAAGAATTCAAGCAAATACTTTAAACCCTGGCACTAAAACGAGACAGTATGTTGGATAATTTTAGTCTGAGAGAAAGATATAATCCAAATAATTAAAAAAAGAGAAGAACCATTATTTTGTTAAGAGATTCTTTTTATTATTGGGTCATATTTGCCCACCCATAATTGTAAACAGAAGAGTCCCTTTCCCACTGCTAAACTCTTCAACTTCATCACTTCACCTTCTCCACTGAAATCGTGGGAGCTATGATATACAGCTCCAGGCAAAAGTCAGCTTTGAAGCTATATCTATAGCAGTGATCTCCAACCTTCTTATGGTGAAGATCACTTTTTGTAAGTAAAGAGCACACCAGGATTTACCACCCCTGCCCTGCCCCTCCCACCATTTCAATTTAGGGGGTTTATTTTTCCATCACTGTTACAGTTATGGACCCAATCCTTTTTTTTTTTTTCCAGCAGAGCTTACCTGCAGCAGGAAGGCAGGGGGGAAGCAGCCAGCAGGCCAAGTGGCCAGTGAGCTTCAGGGGGCCATGGTCCTTCCTTCCACAGTGGCAGCACCCCCTGGGGCCACCCAGACAGGCTGCTAGCGGGCCAGTGAGGGGGGGCGGGCACGATGAGCTGACTAATAGCTGCAATGCATCATTGCAAACTAAACTACATTGGGATGTAGCTTAATTTGCAACGATCCAAGTTCATTTAACATCCCCAAAACTCTTGCGCGTGTACAGTGTGATGCGATTAAGCCACACAAAGTAACATTTTCATGACATGTACATAGTAATGCCGTCACATGTAGGAGTGTCCTTGAATCAGTTAGCCTGTATCCTGAAAGCAGCACCTAAGAACTACTCTCACCAAAATTGGGCTAGCTAATCAAGGTGACTCCAGAAGTGTTACCTCTAGAACTTCCTGGGTTTTTGTTTTAAAAATATTACTTCATACTATAGGACTAAAGGAGGAGTAAATTATATAAAGACTTGGGGCAAAATAATATTACTCTTTATGCAACTATATGGCCAAGCTGCAGAAGTGACATATTTGTTTGTTATGCATAGTTTATGATCCTATACCCTGTACAGTGTGTAAGCATAAAAATCCACATAGGTACTGCATGTGCTCAGTAGGATATGCACTGTTTGGCTATGTGGCTAAATACATAAGTACATGCCAACGTCCTGGACTTGAGTCACAAAAAAACCCCAGGAGGAGAACTTTCCTGTCCTTTAGCCCTTGTGCTGAGTGGTTAGGACACTCCCACAGGAAACACAGGTTCTAGCTACACATCACAGAATCATAGAGAAGTAGGACTGGAATTAGAGGGAATTTGAACTTGAATCTCACAGACTGCCCAGTACTCCAACCACAATGCCACAGTTTAGATGTTTATCTAGTCTTTCCTTCTGCCCCTCTTGAAGCTGAGCCATTGTGCCTTATATTTAACAATCATTGGATAAAATGGATGGAAAACAGTAGACAAATTTCTGCCCCATTGGAAATAAAGGTTTAGACTGGAAACCCAGGCCTACTCTAGACTAAAGTAGCAACTATCTCAGTGAGCCATACAGCCACTACTGTGTTCCCTCCTGATCCCACATATGTCCCTCTGTTGGATTTTGGGGTACAAAGGAAGAAATTAGCTTGAAAGGGAAGCTGGAGAAAGAAACTGAATGATTCCTAGGCCATGTTGTGGTTACAACATTATGTGGTAAATTGGAGAGGATGCAGGTTCTAACATCCACTGGGCAAAAGAGAGCCTAGACCCCAAGTGTCACAGTATGGGGTCCCCAGGGATGGCCTAGGGCTCCTTGGCCATGCCAATCCTGCCCCATGGGCACCATCTTTCTTGTCTGCTATATCTTGTTGGTAATTCTGATAAATGGGAAGCTGCCCTCAAGTTTGTATTTTGGACACGGTCTTGATGGATCCCACTGAACTCTGTGGGTTCTTATACCCCTTTTGGGACCTGCTTCAAAATGGATGCCTCCCAGGACCCCCTCGGCCTTATGGGCTAGATGTCTGGCTCCAAAACCACCCCTTTACCATGCCCCAAGCCTTGCAGATGGTATTTAAATATTGTCTCTCCTGAGGCCTTGCTATATCTTGGCCTCTTGTCCTCACTGAGCTCTCCACAGCCCTGTCTCCTCACCCCACCTTGGCACTGGGGTCTGTTCACCCCTTTTGGCAGTGCGCCCTCTGACACTGGGGTCTGCTCACCCCCTTGTTTCTGCACACTTCTCTGGTGCTGGGGTTCCCACATCAGAGTAGGCCCCCTCAATGAGGCCTCCTCCTTCCCCAGTAGCCTCAACTCAATCCACCAGTGTATAAAAAGCAAATAAAATATGAGCCCCTCGGCTACATCATAAAAGGAGTTCAGGGATGCTCTGTCCCTTTAACAAAAATCAAAATTATCCTAAAATTAAGTGCCTTGTAGGCCAGGGTCTATGGTGAGCTCCTGGAGTCCTTAATCCTACCTGGAGTAGGATAGGCAGCCAAGCCTCTCTGGTTAGCTCCTTCTCTAAGAGCCCCTTCCCCCTTGGCTGCTGACCAAGAACTCCCTCCCTAGTCCCAGCCCTGGGGTTTATATATGCCCAGGGCCCTGCCTCTTCTGGTCAGCTGACCAGGTGCAGGTGCAGGCTAATTTGCTCTTTAGCCTGTTGCCATAGTATCCTGCACCTGTGGGCTTCTGTCTGGCTTTTAGGGTCCTCTCCCTAAGCAGTTTCTGCCCTTAAAGGAGGAGGCACCTTAGTCTCCTGCAACAACAAGGCCTCTATTTGTTCAGCTATTGGAGCTAAAACATCAAATGGCTTCCCTCTCTGGGTAACACCTGTTTATCATGGGCTTTTGCTGGGCAGAAATTTGTGACTTATGCACACCTATTGCATGCATATAGAGCATGCATGCATGTAGTGGTCCAGCCACGGCATAGCTTTCTGTCCATGTACTGAGCATGTGCAGTAACTATATGAATGATTATGCTCCTATTACTGCAGGGGTAATAGAACAACAAACTCTGCATAAGTGTCATTTAGGTGCATAAAAAGGTAACAGAATTTAGGGTATAGTCCTCCTTTCCCCTCATTTCTTCAATGATAGAACTCTTAGGGAAAGATTCTATAAAATATAACAAAAGATTAAATGTATCTATAAGTGTTTAGAACCAGTCTATAGGAACTAAAAGACATTTGTATTATCTTCCTGGAATTGCATTGGTGGTACAAAAATATTTCAGACATTGAAGATAAGCTTATAGCAGGTATCATATAAATTAGAGTTAAAATTCTTCAGAAATGTTGATGTGACTTGTAGTTGCAGCTGGTTGTATCTGAATTATTTCCCACTAGTCATAACATATTTTATCTGATAACATAAAATCTGGAGGGTTCAAGATGGCAATGATGTTAAAAGAAAGACATATATAAAATTAAGTTTAAAAAAAATAAGGATTTATCTTTCAGAGAAATTAAGGCTAATATATAACAATATACATATAACCTTCTGTAACAGGGTGGGGTACCTAGGGTGGCTGTTTTACCTCCCCCCCCGATCCTTGACTGTGCCAGTCTTTTACCCTACAAGTGCCCTCATTCTCACCTACCATGTCTTGTTGGTATAATACATTTAGGGAGGCTGCCCTTGAGCTTTAGTTTTGACCACGGTCAGGCTAGATCCTATTAACCCTGTTGTTTCTACCCCCTTTGATGTCCCACTTCACTGTGGATGGTTTCCAAGTCTCTCAGCCTTATGGGCTGTATGTGTGGCTCCAATTACCCTTTTACCATGCCCCAGATGATACAGGCGTTGTCTTGCCTAGGCCTCTCATTAATTTGGCTCCTTGTCCTCGTCAGGCTTTCTGCAGCCCTGTCTCAAATGCAGTGCCCTCTCTGGTCCTGGGCTCCCTGCAGCCCTGTCTCAAGTGTGGAAGTGGGCCAGATAGCCTCACCCAAACCACCAGTTGTTATCGGACAGCACACACTCAACCACCATGAGTCCCTAAGCTGTAACTTAACACAGAGCTCACATGTTCTGGCCCTTAAAAATGGAAAACTGCCTCTCTGAGGCTCGGTGCCTAGTAGGCAAGGATACTTTATGGGCTTGTCGTGTCCCCTTTGTTCTAAAGGTAGCATATCTATCAGCTACCACATCTCTAGGCCCTTCCTTCTCCTGGAGGCTCCTTCCCCTTCAGCTGCTGCTAAGGGACTAACTGCCTGGTCCCAGACCTGGGGTTTATATGGACCTAGGGCCCTGCCTCCTCCAGCCAGCTAACACGTGCAGATGCAGCCAATTCTGTCATTAACCAGTTGTTCTGGCAACCTGCACCTGGGTTCTTATCTGTGCTGTAAGAGAAGCAGGCACCTTAGTGCCCCGTTACACCTTCCCAAGAGTAGATTCAGTCATTGTTATCATAGAATCATAGAAATAGGGTCAGAAGGAACCTTGTAGATCTTCAAGTCTGACCCCCTGCCCAGGCAGGAGAAAAACTGGGCTCAAATGACTCCAGCGAGGTAGGCATCAAGCCTCTTCTTAAAGACCCCCAGGGTAGGAGCCAGCACCACTTCCCTTGGAAGTTGGTTCCAGATCCTAGCCACCCTGACTGTGAAGTAGTTCTTACGGATGTCTAATCTAAACCTACTTGTGGCCATTATTCCTTGTTATGCCAGATGGCGCTAGGGGAAACAAGGTCTCTCCCAAACCCTTCTGGTCCCCCCTAGTGAGTTTATAGACGGTCACCAGGTCCCCCCTCAGCCTTCTCTTGTGAAGGCTGAACAGGTTCAGGTCCCGCAGTCTCTCATTGTGGGGTCTGCCTTGTTGTCCCCAGATCATTCAGGTGGCCCTCCTCTGAACCCTCTCACTGTTGTCCACATCCCTCTTGAAATGGGGCACACAGAACTGGACACAGTACTCCAGCTATGGCCTGACCAGTGTCACATAGAGGAAGAGTATCACCTCCTTGGCCCTGCTTGAGATGCACCTGTGGATGCACAACAAGGTCTGGTTAGCCCTGCCAACCGTGACCTCTCATTGTCAGCCCATGTTCATCTTGGAGTCAATAACGACTCCAAGATCCCTTCTACCTCAGTGCTCTCAAGAAGGGAGTTTCCCTATCTTAAAAGTGTGCTGCTGGTTACTACTGCCCAAGTGCAGCATCCTGCACTTGTCAGTGTTGAAGTGCATCCGGTTTTTGTTAGCCCACCCCTGTAACTTATCCAGGTCTTGCTGCAGTCTTTCCCTCCCTACTAGCGTGCTCACCTCACCCCAAAGTTTGGTATCATCAGCAAATTTAAACAGGTTGCTTTTCACCCCATCGTCCAAATCACTGATAAAGAAATTGAACAGTGCGGGCCCCAGGACCGAGCCCTGGGGGACTCCACTGCCCACTTCTCCCCAGGTCGAATATAACCCATCCACCACCACCCTCTGAGTATGACTCTTAAGCCAATTTGCAATCCATCTGACTGTGTAGGCATCAATGCCACAGTCACCTAGTTTTTTAATGAGGATGGGGTGGGAGAGGGTGTCAAAGACCTTGCTGAAGAAAAGAAAAAACACTATCTTTTTATATAGACAATGTTATTGTCACCATGAGGCTCAATCACTGCCCCCTTTGCTCTGGGGTTACGGCAACCTTAGGGCTCAGGTGGCCATTGCTGTGCCTGGCCCCACCTCCCCTCCTCAGGGTCTCAAACCCCCACAGGGCTCAGGTAGTCTCAGCCTTACCTGGCCTCCAATTCTCCTCTCCCTTTCTCAGGGCCAGGGTCAGTGCACCCTGAATGCTGCGCCCTCTCTGGTGCCAGGGTCCCCACGATACCATGGAGACCCTGTGAGGCCTCCTCCAACCCCTAATAGCCTCACCCAGTCCTCTGGTTGTAAACAGTAAACCATCAACACAAACTCAAAGCCCCTTGGCTGCAACACAAACTAAGCCATCCAGCTATAACCACATTCAAGCCTGTCACAGGGTCTCTCCCTCTCTCACCCATAACAACTGCCCGTATATCCTGGCCTCTTCCTTGTCTCACTCCAGCAGAGTTCCCACCCCTATGGCTACTAGCAAGGAACTACCTCCCTGGCCTCAGCCTGGGTTTATATATAGGTCACGCCCTGCCCCTTTCGGTCAGCTGACTCACCGGTTCCCCAGGCAACAGCTGTGCTTCTTTATTATTACTGTGGCTGCCCTGGTAACCAGCAGCTGAGCTCCCCACTTCCTCTCGGTCTCTGGCCCATCCATGATCTCTTCCTATACACCTGGGTCTTTTTCTCCAGGTAGAGAAAGACGGTTTCTTGTCTCTCTCTGGCTCCCTGAAGGTCTTGGAGCCTTCCCCATATCTCCCACTGTCTCCTTAATGCCTTCTGGACATATTCTTTTTTCCAAAATTCTATCTTTCCCTGGGCAGCGAGTCTTCCTACCAGTCCCTTGTAGATCTTAATGTATGCTACTCCAACTCTCTCTTCAACGATGTTTCTCAGCCTCCACCACGTGACCTGCCTAGGGATGTCATTTACATAGATCTGAAGCTATGTAATGGCTTTTCTCAGGCTCTGATCCCCTTTTGGTTGGTTGTTCCCTCCTCCTCATCTCACATGCCTTGGCTCTATCTTCCTTTCTGGGCTGTATTGCTCCCCTTTTTGTGGAGCCTGTCTTTGACCCATGTTGCCCTAGGCCCTGAACTGTCTGTGCACAGTCCTGGTAAATTGAGCAGGAGGTCTTCCTCCTTGAGGAATTACATTCATCCTTCCTTGCTGTTCCTACATCTGTCAGGCCTACTTCCCTTGGCTGCCCCTCACTTGGTGGTATGCTTTCTCCCTTGGCTTGTAGTCTGAATAATTTCCCCAGCTGGATATGGGCGCAGCTGACAAACCACGCAGGCAGTTTTTCACCATACGCTTCCTTGTTTCTCCAGGCCTCTCTGACAGGTAAGTTTTTTCCTTCGTTTGCCTTAGTCTGGGATCTGCCTCTGAATGAGGCTTCCCCATTTTCCAATCCTGTACCCCTGAGACAGTTATCTTAAACCAAAGTGGTGGCTGAAATAATAGTAGCTGATGAAGAAGGGATCTTTGCTTCTCATATTTGTCTTTAAGCTAAAAGAAACAGACATATAACCAGGGTACGTATCAGTTAATTCCCATGGTGCTTAATCAGGTCACTATGCTGCCCACTACACAGAATTGAGGCAAAGTAGCTCAACTAACCAAGAAGAGCTGCCAAGTGCAACTGAAAGAGATCCCATATGCTTTCCTAAATCAAAGCAATATGTTTAGTTTTTGTGGTTCTCAGAACATTTCACTTGATAGACTGCTACAGACCATGGTGTTTGAAAATGTGCTATGGAAAGATTGCACTGATTTAATCCTATATTTGATATGGTTTGGGGTTAAGGTGGTTCTTGGCTATGAGAAGGAAATGCTTTCTTACTGCCACCTACAGAGTTATAGTTTCCACACATTGAAACCGTTACACTTTCATGGAGCCTACATTTTTGCAGCTGAATGTTCCTACTCTGGGACCTACTTTTCCATGACATTTAAATGTTGCTGTCTGTGTGGCAGTTTTTTTTAAATTTAGGGATTGGTGGCCCCTTCCTAATAGTGGCTTTGCAACACAAGCTCAGTTCCTATTCCTATAGAAGCTGCATTGTTTAAGAATAGGAAAACTGGAATATTTTAAAGCTGGAAACCAGAACACTAGAACACAAATTTCAAATACAAAAAAAAATCCTCATTATCTTCTTCATAGTCATTAATGGTAGACAGTGCTGCCCAGGTTTTCTGGTGCAGCTATACCTGCTACAGGACTGGGGATTGGGATAGGGACAGACAGTGGCCTTACTCTATTTTTGTATTCTATCAATCTGTATGTAGTGATCCTACCCTCAAGTATAATTTAGAGCTGATCTAAAATATGTCTTGTTCCCAAAGGGCCACTCTAGAAGCCAAGGATCACTGATACACAATGACAATGGTATAAGTATATTTTACTTAAAGGACTTTTGGAGTTTTCACTAATTGAAATTGAAATCTCAGTTTCCCAAACTTCCTTTTTCTATTATTTTTTCAGATTAGATGCTCAGCATCCAGAACTTCTTGTGACTCCCTCTGAAAATTGGGGGATTTCTATATTGGTCTTAAATGTGGATTACGGTGCCCAACTTCAGCCTTTTAAGAGGTAAGGCAATAATGGAGTGATTGATACCCCTTAGAAAATTTTAATGAATGCAGACACACAGGAATAACCTAATAATATAACTAAATAAAATGGGGACCAAGATAATAAGTCAGATACCCCACCTTGGCCACAAAGGCCCCTTTGGCAAAAGACCTTCTCCTAGAATCTTACAATCTGTGAGCCTAATCTAATTTCATTAATGTTGGTGGCAAGACTCCCATTGACATCAGTGGGAGTTGGATAAAACTAAATCAGAAGAAGCACAGAGCAATAGCCTTCTTTTAAATAGGATTTTTATTGTGAAATGTTCCTTTGGACTTATAAAAAAGGAAAATACTTTACATTTTTTTTCTTTTAAAAGAATGGGTCCCAGACTTTTGGAAAACAGCCACTGTGAGTCACAGAAACAGAAGACTGCGAAAGTACCCATTTATGTAATCAAAGCTGTTCAGCTTCACAGGGTGATATACATGTCGGCACAGCAGATGAACTATTTTGGGTATTCCAGGGGCAATTTGAGATCAGACATGGTCTTGGCAAGCTTTGCAGATCATGTCTCAGCTTGACCTGAAACTTCAACCTCACAAAGGTAGAGCAGTAGCTCTAAACTTTCTCATGCCAGTGAATGGCAACCTTAGCAGAGAGAGTTGAACACATCAAAGAACTCTTTGACTGCGAGTTATGCGGAGACTCCTTCTCCCAAGGAAAGAGGGGGTCGGGTGGGAGACAACATATTTGCTGTGTTAGCTTTAAAAATCACACACTGTTTGTGGAAGGGGTTATCTTGTGTCCACACTCTCTGATCTGAACTAATGTTTGTTTACTGAGACTGGAAAGCAGGAGGACTGAAGAGCAGGAATGTTTCAAAGTATTACATGTGGCCTTCTCTATAAAGGGATCTTTGATATAATTTTCAGAGAAAAAACATCACCTGCAACAGCTACCTCAGGAGAGGCCTATTTGCAGGAAAAAGTTCACCTCCATTTGGAGGGTGTTAGCAACCATTTGAATTTATATTTTGCCTTCAGTGCTTTCATGGAGAGGGGAAAGTAAACCACAAAGAGTGTTATAGGTAGGGCTTAACCATTTATACAGGTGGTGGGTCTAATTCATAAAATCAAAGACTGTAAGTCACCTACTCATTCAGCAGTTTCTAGATACTTTTTCCCTATAGGCCACCTTGGATGGTGTCTACAATTTTGTGCCCTGTATTTCCAAAGAAAAATAGCCTCGAAAAAGCCTGCCGCAAGCAATACTTAAGAGTAAATGCAAATCTTGCTGACAGAAATCACTTTTTTATAAATTGTGAGCAAAACCTAGAGCAGCAAAATACTAATGGGTTGTTAAAAAACTCCACCTCTTTTGCTCTTCGCTAAAACTTTTGTTACACCTTTCCAAAGTCTAACTGAACTTTAACACCCTCCTCTAGTCTAATAGGAAAAAAACTCCAAAATCCAGGCAATCCAAAAGACTATTTAGCCTCCCCTACGGGGGAATTGTGCAAAAAAAAATGCATGGTCAAATTTTCAACCCCCTACATTTATATTGCTATTAGCCTCTTATAGAGGCTAGCTTAATGCCAGCCCAACTGGCCAAAGCAGATATTGCCTCTTGTAGCAAGTATATATAAAATTAAATGTTTGGAGTGGGACCTCTGGGAACCAATATATTATACAAGGAGCAATGGACAGTTTTCATCTCTCTTCTAACTTATCTGCCAGACTGGTTCTTTGGAAAAAATGGCCTGTTCATGCAGCCCCTGTTTCTCCTTGTCTGCTAGGAAGAAAGTGAAGGAGATGCTATTGGCTTGATATCCAAAAGTGCCCCAGCTACCCTGTACTGCAGTAAAGAGTCATGTCCTGGTCACAGATTAACCTACTAAAGAAGAGGTAGAAGTCTGGCAGTCACATGAGAGCCCCTTATGTTGTGGGGCTCTTTGTCCAAGCTGTGGCTTAGGGTTCCACTATTTATGCTGTGGTTGCATTTAAAAGCCACACTCGGAGTCCATTTTTTCCTTCATTTCTTTTCATTTCAGCTTATTATGTCTACATATTCATTCTGTTGTGTTTCCAACAGCATATTCTGTTTACCAATGAGTGGATAATAATAGCTTGATGCTCTTTACTTAGGATTTCTCCAAGTTACTTTAACAAGTCAGTTAATTAAATTTTTTAAGGAAATTTTTTTATTTGCATTCTTTAGATGAAGTTTCCCACTGTTATGAGACAAGATCAGGTTTGAGTCTGTTGCATTTAATAATTATTAGTCAAGGATTCTGTGTGTAATTCCCCAGATAGCTGCCCATTATGAATGCTCTTATCTCCTAAAATTGTTTGAAGAATGATATAAGCTAATACAGCCATTGCTTTTGTGTTGTTTACAGTAATTCAGTGGAACAATTTGGGCTGGAGAGGGTTAAAATGTCTTTCTATTTATAACAATGTAATGAAAGAAGTTTCTGAAGATATTTTAATTGATATGGGGTATTTTTACAAAACCTGTTTAAGAGCCTCAATCAGGAGCTATTTTACTTTCAAGTGCTATGAAAGTACACATACATAATTTAGGGCTGATATACTGGTAAATCATTCGTGGGCTGAAATGTGGCTAAGTCCAAGAGCATGAAATAAACTACATAGTTTCCAAGTACTGCAAAAAGTGCTGTGCTCTTGAGAGGTGCCTCCATTGTGTGCATTTGTTGTTGCTCAAATTCTGGGAAATAGCATACATTCAGAATAATGGTTTGTATTCAGAGGTTTTCCATATGGAATCATTTACAGATCATTTACCCATCTGTCCTGCAGAACTGTCCTAGGAAGCTACAGTAATCTCTTTTGCTGGTCTGGTTGTTTTACTCCACAGGTCAGTCCTGTGGCCTGGTCATTCCTTTGGCTCTACCCAGTCCTGCCCCACCTTGATCTCAGAATACTAATTCCCATCAGGTGCCCACCTCTGTAGTACATACAGGATACATATGTTGGTACAAGCTTTCAAATCCTGCTTGTCCACTAATGTGGTATAGATCTAGATGGGTCTTTTTGAAGAGACATTGTGATTGCTACCCAGATAACTTGTTTAGTGCCAAGTGCACCTGTCTGATTGTCAGCTCACTGGGGCTACTACGTGCTATGGAAATGCAGATAATGATTTATAAGAATACGTAGTGTATTTGAAAGTCCTTAAAAGGCAATTCTCCCTGCCTTTTGTGACCTCATCCTGCAAAACATGACTGCAACATAATCCAGACATTTTTGTCCCCATAAGACAGACATCCCTAAAGGACTAAGCACATTGGAATTTTGGAAGATTTCTCAGTCTGACAGTGACAACAAATGACAGAAGCCAATTTGGATTCTCCCTTTAAAAAAAATCTGGTTTCCCAAGAACACAGTACAGTTTTGCATTATTCATCATATTTATATTTCATTTCTTGCTGTGAGGTGGGTGAGGCCCTTGGAGAATACCAGCTTATAGCTTCCACCAAAGAAAAAGGGCTGGGAGTAATCTGTTTCAATTTAAGTTATTTTAATAGCAGCATTGAGCTCTTTATAAAAAGAAGTCATTCAGAGACCACCAGTGAGATTGAAAGAGCAATAGCAATTTACACCAATCAGCAACACCAGTTTACACCAGTCAGGCTGGTTATGTTCCAAGCTTCATCTACAGCTGTGGTGCTGTCTCAAAAAAAATCTAGTTTCTCAAAAGAAATCTAATTCCGTGTTATGGACGAGGTCTTTCACGCACAACATGGCATATCAGCTTGTTAGAGCACATGGGGATCAGTTTCTTGTAATGGTTTTTTGTGATGCAGTTTCTAGGTTTTAGATATTTTTCATCATCACATAGCTGAAGCTCCTATTGCCTTAGACAAACTATAACTCTTCTGCAGGAGAACATACTAGAAGCACCAGGTATTCCCAGAATTATCTTTCTGATAATTGTGGAAAATATTTCTCATAGACCACTTACATCTTTACAGTGGTAGGTAGAACCAAATGATTATTTCCAAGTTCTAAAGCCTGAGTCTTTGTTTTCACTTGGCAGTGTTGAAAGCCTGTGAGTTGGTGGCCTTTGGGCTAGGACTGGACTAGGCGTCAGGTCTCCTGGGGTGCCAATAGACATACGCATTCGAGTTCTAATTAGAACACCTTCTAATTAGAATGCCTCACATGTATTAAGCCCCTGCATGTTTCAAAATGGCCACAGGACCATATTATCTAAACCTCATTGAATGACCTTTAGATAAAGCATGCTGTGGTCATTTTGAAACACATGAGGGCTTGATACACATGACAGTGAGCCATTGTAATTATAGTGGCTGTCCAGAAACCACTCTAATTAAAACAACCCCACCCCACCCCGAACACACACACACACACACACACACACACACACACACACATATATATATATAGGCAGCCCTGTGTTCTTCTCAAAGACACAATGCATGAACTTGATTGATTCTCTCATCTTCTCCACCAATATAATGGAGAAAAACTACTACTGCCCGCCTCCAGGGATACCATGAGGACCACACTGTGACTAGAAAGTTTTGTGGGAAGGATGCAAGGAATGTTTTCCCTCTGTGTATTCTGCACACAAAGCCAGTCATACCCATATTTCCTGCATCTAGGGGAAAGCAAGAGCAATTCCTGGGTATCCCCTGCGGGCACAAAACAGCTACACAACCATGCTCCCTCATGTCCTTTCTTTTTGGCCAAGGGTTCTTGCCAAACCCTTATTGCACAGAGGCACAGTCTCAGTAAAAAGAAATAAGGATTCCCACCTCAACTTCCTTTCCAACCCCATAGTGTGTTATAGTCTGGTGGCTAGGATCTGCTTCAAGGAAGCAAGAGATGGGGGTTTGAATCCTGTCAGGCAGAAATCGGAAGAAATTTAACTGAGATTCACTACTTCTTTGGTGAGTGGGTTTTTATATAAAAGAGAAGTACCTCCTCCCAAGACTGTACTTAAAAAGAACGCAGCAACTACCAATTTATTGTGTATGGAGCCAACCAGACTTAGCTGTGAACTACATGTTAAACTGCACCTCTAGGCATGTGCAGAGGCATGACTGTAGACACAGAGAAATTATAAAGTAAAAAGTAAAGCACCCATGGGGTTTAAGCACCTCCAGAGTTAGGCAATAATGGTACATGTGTTTCAGGATCTGAATTCTGGACCTTGGCACCTCTAGTCTGCTAAATGCTGCCTTTTTTTGCATCTGGCCTTTAGACTCCTGGTTTCTTTCAAGTAAAACTTTCTTCTGTCAATGCAATATTTTATCACTGTACAGAACACTGAATTTCCATAAGAAACAGACAATGGTTATTTTCTAATGGTTCTTCTCAGCAAAGAATGTGCTTCCAATGCTTCCAGAACAGGCTTTTGTTTCAAAACACAACAGGTTGGAAATTCAAAGAGGACTTTTACAAGAATGATATGTTTTTAACAATCCTTATCTCAACCCTTTATTTATGCATCAAGGATACTTAATATTGTTTTCCGAATGTTAGGAATGGGTACGCTGTTCTTTTCAGAAGTAAAGGAGACTGTGATCAGACACTAATTTTAAAAAACATATTGTTCTTTGAGGTGCCAACAAAGACCTTACAATAAGAAAGTCCATAATAATTTTAATCGTGTATTTTTTTCAGTATTTATGAGTCAGTAACACTCTATACTATGTAATCGTGAATCAATTCAATGAAAATTCCACTGGCTCATCATTGACTCTTACACGTATTTTCCAAGCAAATGCATTTATCAAGTTTAATGTAGCTGCAATAGATAGTTATGCAGTTAATACCCATTTGTTTGTTACGCCTTGGGCATGTCTACACATGTAAATAATGTGCATGAATAAACTCCGGAGCTTACTGCTCCAGAGTTTTTTGCTCCTGGGCATGCCATTTGAATGTGCACACAGGAGCAAGAACTCCAGAGTTTCTTCATGCACAGCATGTGGAGCCAAGTTGGAGCAGCCCAGAATCCCAGCTGGAGCAGCTGGCTAAGATGAAAGGGTGCTTCAGCACAGGGGCTACCTGCTTGTTAGCCATGCACTGTAGCACCCTGTGCCCCAACCAGCTGGGTCAGTATCTACACATGCACTGCTGCACACACAAAAACTCCACACAGAGTGCAGAGTATATTCATTTCATGCACCCTAATAAGGGCACACATGTAGACACCAAGATGTTTACTGCGCAGTTAATTAGTCAACTGTGCAGTAAATGTCTCAGGTAGACATACCCCTTTTAGTGAACTTTAATAGCAATAAAAGTATTTTAAAAAGATAAATCAGGAACACAGTCTCCTCTCATTTTTCAGGCATGTAAACTGAGGCACAAAGTAGTGCTCAACATTTAGCAAGTCAAGATAAAAAGGAGTTGCCATCAATATCTACCACTTCTGTGGATTTTGTTATGATTAAGTAGAGCTGATGGGGCATGTCCACTGTGCAATCTACTGATAGGGCATGTCTACTGTGCAGTTTACTGTGCAGTAAGTGGGAATAGGCTGTCATCTACACGTGCAGGTGTTAAAACATTAACACTGTGTGGACTTACTTGCGACAAAAGTTAGTCACAAGTGAGTCCACACACAGTGTAACTCAGCAGTGAGGTGTCTATATATGTGTTACTGCTCAGTAACTAATCAGGCATATATTTGATAATTGCATGATTCAGGTATCAAAATTACACTCAAGTCAGTTTAAATCACCATATTTATTGTGCAGTACAAGCATGCACATGTAGATACATGCCCATACTGTGCAATAATTAATGTAGAGTTAGCCAACATGTATATGCACCCCATGGAGTAATAGTCTGAGTTCTGGCCAGTAATCAGTAACAATTCAGGGAGAGAGAACTAGGTAAATGCCTAGGTTTAACCTTTTTAGAAGCAATTTCTGCCATCTTCCTTCCATCAAGAAAAGCTATTAAGCTACAGTTTACACAGAAATTTAGGCATTTGGGGTAGGAAGTTCATCTGAATTTCCTAATCCCAATTTGCTTTATGCTGCATTTCTTTCATCAGAAGGAACCCATGCCAGACAAAATAATAAATATTATTAAACCACAAAGCCAAGATAGCTGAAGCCGTATCCTCCATTTCTCCTTTTTATTCTAATGGTCATCTTTAAACTATGAAAATATTTAGTTCTTTGTGTTCAGAGTAGAATCCTTTGTACAGGAATGTCAGAAACCAAGGTGCTCTGGTTAGTTCCAAATGCACAATGCACAAAGGAAACTTTCCCTTAGATGAGTGTTCTCCAACCTTTTTAGGTCAGAGATCACTTTTGGAATTTAAAAGGAGTGCAAAATCTACACACCCCTCCCCTGCTGCCCAGCAGGTATGCCTGTGGGGAGGGTCAGGAGGAAGGGAAAGGACCATGGTGGGGGCAGGGCAGATCGAGGCCCCAGCCCTAGCCCCAACCCCTCCCTCACTGCTGGGGCCTTGATCTGCTCCCCCTCAACAGTGGTGAGGGAGGGGCAAGCCCTACACAGCTGGGGCAGGGAGGGGGACAGAGCCGTGAGCTGCTCAACCATGGTGCATGGTGGGGCACATAGCCCAGGAGGGCATGGGGAGGTGTGTGCCTCCAGATCTACATGCAGGGCAGGCTGGGGCTGGGGCAGCACCAGGCTATTTCTGGCTGGGCTGTGCTCAGGCCAGGCAGCTACAGTAACAGCACTGAGAGTGGGGCCCCAAGGGGGGGCCATAGCCCCCCAACCCCTGCTCCCAGTGCCACCACCAAGCTGTGGCCCCACTCCCAGCATCGCTGTCACCACTGCAGCTGCCCAGTCTGAGCACAGCCCAGATGGAAACCATCCAGTACTACTGCCACCCC
>NW_017728947.1:57832654-57835496 GCF_001723895.1 Crocodylus porosus | reverse complement strand
CCCCACCCCATGTGTAGATCTGGGGGCATGTGCCCCCCCTCCCCACATGCCCCGGATGAGCTGCTCATGGCTCCATCCCCTGCCCCACCTCGCCCCACCCCAGCTGCAGCTGTGGCTAGGCTTTGTGCCCTGAGCCCCACTGAATATGCCCCCTGGGCCTTTGTCCCTTCCCTCCCCCACTAACTGACCAGCTGGGCTTGGCAGGCGTAGCGCGTGCACAAGCTTAGCTTCTACAGCCCAGGATTGACTTCAAGAGGCTCTGGGATCCACCGGTCGATCCCGATTGACCAATTGGTGACCACTGCCTTAGATAGAAAGTCATGTTTTTTCATCTGTTGGATAAAAAGAAGAAAAGCCATAAAAACTGTAATTCCTGAGTAATTGATGTATTATTCCAAAAGGTAGATTTCATTCAACTTTGCAAATTCCAACTGGGTCATAGAAATACATTCTTGTTTTAATGGAAAAAAATGGAATGATATTTAATATTACTCCAAGAAAAATGTGCCAGATTTCATTTCTATTAAAGATGAATGATCTATAATTATTTTATGGTTTTCTTTCCATTTTCCAGTATATCACTCATTCCAGAATTCGTGACACCATTTACAGCAGAAATCTTATAGGACATGTAAAATGATATTTGCCAGCCAGTTGAACAGAACCATAACCTTTTGGGAATGTTAACAGCTCTATAACAGTTATTCTAACCTTTCACTTCTCATTTATGCAATAATATACTTTCCTCTTTGTATGAAGCAGGACAAAGTAATCCATCTAGCTTCTATGGGTGTGGACAGATATAATAATTGAAGGGCTTTAAACATCTTCAAAATATTTCAGAGCCAGCTGTACATGCCCTCTGAAATGTTCCAGAAGTAAATGAAGTGCCCCAAAATAGTACCTCTTTAAATGAGATACTATTTTGGAGCATTTAACTTTTTGTTACGTGTATACAGGGGAGGGAAGGAGAGTTGGGTAGATAGCCTGTCAGCTGTTCAGTCACTGGGTCCCATTCTGAGTTACTTGAAACTGCCAGGTCCCCACTGGAACCTCGTGCACTGACTGCTGCAACCCCTGCTGCCACTGGAACCAGATGTCCCCACCTCCAACCTCCCATGCCAGACTTCTGACTCCCAGAGCCCCTACAGTAACTTACCTCCCCCTTCCAGTACTCTACATGCTCCCCTCCCTTCACAGGGAAGAGGAAGCAAAGAGTGGAGTCACAGATCACTACAGCCTGTCACCCCCTGGCAGATGCTAGAGGAAGCTGCAGCTGTTTGAAATATTCTAGTCTGGGGAACATCATAATGGTTGTACATGTGTCCCATGGATGAAATACTTTTTTTAACATTTTCTATTCTGGTGCACTTGGGAACCATTCAGTGATTACATTTCTCTGCATCCATATAGTCCACATAAAGCAGCTGATGAGAGAGGAATTTTCTGAAACTTGAACAGCACAGAACTTGGACGGATTTTTGGCTGGGCCCTTGCTTTGTTCCCACTATATGGTCTGAATTAGGGCTTCTTGGAATATTCACAAAGCCCCAGTCCTGCAATGTGCATAACTTGAAGCCTAAAGTGGCCCCATCATGAGACTAACCATGTTTAATTTTTTTGTAAATTATTTTATTATAGCAATATATATGCAACATATCTGATTCTATATGACTAGAGTACAATACGGCTGGAGGAATATAGGGGGAATGATTCTCTTTGCTCGTTACATTAAAAACATTCATTGGTTTCCCCATTTCCTTTCCAACACACCCATGTTCTATGTTGCTCTTGCTGATATACTTCCCAGTTAGAAGCTTTGCTCTAATTAGGCTGAGGCATAGAGTTCTTTGTGGCCTATGTGGTCTGTACATGCAACCAATACTGGTTTTGGGTCATAGTGCCACTTGGCTATCAGTCAGTTTAGAGAGAACATGAGTCAGAACTAATTGGTTTTGTTCCTATTTTTCTATAGGCAAATATAACCTTAGACAAGTGACAAACCAAAATGTATTAATCTAAAAAAAACTATGGTTACAGCTTGTAGCAAGGGAATGAGTTCGGACTCTGTTACAGTCATTCCCCAAGATGAGTCTGGCCAAGGAAGACAGCCACTGAGGGCCCTGGGGCTGGGGGAAACTGCCACCGAATGGGTTAAGCATCATGCACTGCAAGCAAGCGCAGCTGGGGTTGGTTCCCATAAGGCCAAGGGAGTTCTGGCCCTCTTAAAAAGAAAAGTGGAAAGCGACCTAACATACAACTCCCCTGGACAGGGAAAAGCAGGAGACAGGTACCTTGCATTTCATTTGGAATCACAAACAACACCCAAGGATAAGAGAAGGACTCCAGCCATTGAAATAGAGATCAGATGCCAAAGCTGAGATGACCACCTTGCAGGCAAGTCCTAGCCTAACAGTGAAGCAGTTCCCTCTAATAAAAAGTGAGGGGAATCCCGGTCATCTCCAAAGGAGAGCATGTGGTGGGCTCCAATTGGTCATGGAGATTGATTGAAGAGGGAATTGATTAATGAGAGTTGGCACTATCGTACATGAAGCATTGAAATTAATTAGCCTGATAGAAGAAGAATAGTGAATAATGAGAGTATGGACTATATTATATGAGGCATTGAAATTAATTAGCCTGATTGAAGAAGAAAGTTGATTAATGGGAATATGGAGTATACCAGGCAAGACATTGAAATACTTTAGAGATTGATTGAAGAAGAAAACTCGAGTAGTTGGGGAAGCTCTGCAGTCACTCATCATGGTGTCCTGTGACCAGTGGGGTCCCTCAAGGCTCTGTCCTTGGACCCATACTGTTCAACATCTTCATTAACGATGTG
>NW_017728947.1:57820143-57831854 GCF_001723895.1 Crocodylus porosus | reverse complement strand
CACCTACATTGAACACCTTCAAGAGTAAATTGGATGCTTATCTTGCTGGGATCCTATGACCCCAGCTGACTTCCTGCCCTTTGGGCGGGGGCCGGACTCAATGATCTTCTGAGGTCCCTTCCAGCCCTAATGTCTATGAAATCTATGAAAACAAGGAAATCCCGAACGGACCTGGGGAGGGGGGGCATTTATGAGTTTCAGTCCACAGGAAAGACCCCAACTCGGACAACTGTGTCAGTTGATGAGCGATTTAATTTAAGTTCAAAATCTGGTAAGTACAGGTCCTGGGTGAGTATCAAAAAGGTCCAAAAAAAGGAGGGAAAATTAAGAGAGACCTCTGAGTTAAAACCTGTTGCCCAGGGAAATATCAATCAGGTGAGTGACTTACCAGGGTGTAGCAGAGAAGGAGCCTTGTAAATATCCATAGAGAACTTTTGTTTTTATCCATTAGCAGGGCATCTGCCTCCCCTGTTTATTTCAATATCATTTCAGCATGGCAGGTAAAATAAAACAGGTGAGCAGTGACAAAGGGTCAATTAACAGCTGAACGGGTGACAGTTCTTACTGCAAAATGTGGTTACTTAGGCCCCTGCCAGACATGCCGGTAAAGGTATGATGGGATATGTTGCATGATCCACACAATCACACTTCCTGCCATGCTCATCATGCCTTCTTGCTGGTGCATGGGTCACAATCCCAGGCTCCCCCTGCACCTGCTAGTAGCAAGCTCCCATGGCTGAGAGCACCAAGCTCCCAGTCACAGAGGTGTACCAGGTACTCTTGTGGTTGGGAGCCCTGTCAGCTGATCCAGGCTGCCAGCCACAGGAATGCACCATGTAATGGTTCAGTGAAAGTCCTTTATTATCTTTATTATCACTACAGTGGCTTATTGTGAATGGAATTCTAGGTAGAATGAGTAAAAACTTTTTTATATGCTGACATAAAGTTACAATAGCAGAAGAGAAATATTGTTTCTAGTCACATTTTAAAATGTCCCAACCCAAAGGTTTTGGAGGAAAATGTAAATCTGCACAGTATATATTACAATTATTAAACTTTTTATTATACATGTTGTTGGATCATTCCATTCTTTAATATACCCAGTCCTTGCAGTTATTAAGCAATCACATAGATTGCATGATATAACTTAATGTATAATAAAGATATTATAATGTAATCTGTTACATGTATTATATACATGCTATGTATATTATATATGGTGTGGTTGTTATAATATACAAGAGATATCATATATTTTTACATTTTATATATGTGCGTGTATATATATGCATATATACTATATATATTTATAACTATACATGTACAGTGGATTTTATAGAATCGCTGGTTAATAGAATCACCTGCTTATTTGAATCGATATGGGAAAACCAAAATCATTTGTATATTATTACACATAAAAGTTGCTCATACTAGAATCACAATTTTTGGTTTTTGGAATCATTGATTGGAGAAGTCCAGAGATTTTGCAGTTTTGTGAGGAGCCCTCTGCAGGCTGGCAGAGTTCCAGTCTGCAGGAGGCTGGGAGGGAGCAGGAGGAGGGCAATCAAGTGGCAGGGAGCCATGTGCATATGACTCCAGGCAGCCTGGAAAGCACCTCCTGCAGGTAAGTGAGGGGAGAGGGGGAATTGAGCCCCCATAGGGAGGGAGGAAGGGTGGGAGTTGGGCAGAGCCGGGACCCCAGTGGGGAGCAGGATGGGGCCATGGGCAGTTTGTCTGGAGGGCAGGGGCGAGGCTCCCTGGTGCTGTGCCCCCTGTGTGCATAGGAACTTTGAGAGTGCAACCCCACACCACTGCCCTCACTGCCCACCCCCACCCTGTGCACAGACCTGAGGGCACGGGTCCACCCCTTGCCTCCCTGGGAATGTGTGCCTTGCCAGAGAGCTGGCCCTACCCCCGTGCCCAAGCCCACCATGGGCAGCAGCAAGTGGGGAGCTGGGCTCTGCTCCACTACAGCAGCCGCTGCCTCCTACCAAGGGAAGAGGGCTCCAGACCTGTGTCCCTAACCCCATAGCCCTGGCAACTGGGGGGCCCCCTCCAGCACAGCTGAGGGACTTGTAGGGGTGGGGGGGGGAAGTGAGAGGCACAAGCAGGGCCAGGGGGCTGTAGGAGAAGTGAGTATCTGTGTTCTTAAAAAAACAGGTCTCCTTTTAATGGAATCAGCTGATTAATAGAGTCAAATCACCATTTCTCAAAGTGATTCCAATAAGAGGAATCCACTGTATATACTATATGTATATAATGTATACAGGTGTACAAGCACATATACTTACATATAAGTGTGTGTGTGTGTGTGTGTGTGTACTTATACACGTTATATACAAGTGTGTGTGTATATATATAAACACACGTGTAAACAAGACAGGGTTTATTCTTCTAAGCAGCCCTATGCAACAGTTTGCATGACTGGAACTTAGAAATCCTGAAGGCATAAGGTGAGCAATGAGTGGATATTTTCTGGTTAGATTCTGATTCTTCACAAATTCTGTGGAAAGACAACTTTGCAGGACCATTGTGAGAGGGGATGCAGAAGAACATTCCAGAGTGAGGCCTAAAGGTCAGAGGCCATAGTCTACAAATCTGTGCACCTAGGAGCTCTGACACAGCAATGCATTCAACCCACACAGATTACACAAAATGAACCCAGAAAATGTTTTTGTTTATATTTTAAACCTTCATTTCAATGAGAGGTTTTATTTTTAAACTGTGTTTAATTGAATTTTTTCATAGATAGAGTTTCAGATCTAGGTATTCTGTGTCAGCTCCAAAGCAATAATTAACAGATAATCAATTAGAGAACAGCGGCCCCATGTACACAAGACTCTGACTGCTCAGTCATTACTGTAAAGTCATGTAGTACTTATATAAACAAGAATTGACTGTGCAGTAACCCGAGTTACTGCAGAGTAGCACTGATGAACATCTTTTTCATGACACTATGCCTAATACTACTGTGCAGTAGCATCGTATCACGGTTGTTGCCATGTGACTCTACCATGCGATAATATTGGGCTACTGTGCAGTGAGCATTTCGCATAGATGCGGCCAGTATCACTGTAACCAGAGATATAGGAACATAAATAGGGACATAGTGAGTGCATCTACATGTGCACTTTATTGTTGACTAATTAGCTCCGCAGTAAAACATCACCATCTACACGTATGCTGGTATTAGGGCACAGTAAATTAGTTAACTCTGCCATAAGATAGTAAAGCTGGGGACACTGCTAGCTTATAGTGGAGTCCTTTTCTGCATAGAAATGCACATGTAGACAGTGGCCAGGGCTGTCCAGGACATGACAGTGCTAAAGTGCAGGGGATGCCTTCTGCCTAGCCACATGGCTCTGCCCATTTGTCACTCTTGTGCCCATAAGCAGCACTAGAAAATATTACTGGGTGGGGGGGCAGTGCAGAGCACACACACCTGCTCCTCCCTCCCTCCAGGCCATTCTGTGTGTGCAGCAACAGAGGAGCACGCGACAGGGGTGCTGGGTGCAGTGCTGCAGCAGCTGTGGCACTGAAGCCACTGTCACTGGCTCAGTTTACGGGGGTTAAGCCCCATTAGCCCCAGCCTTCTGCCACCTATGCTTGTGCCCCAAGCTAGACCCAACACTACCCAATGCCACCACCCAGAGCCCAGGGCTGAGCCCCTGAGTCTTCTGCCAACCAGGGTCTGCTCTGTCCTGGGCACACATGTAGACACTACACGTGTGCCCAGTGTACTCCAGCTCAAAGGGTTCTGAAGTTTATTACATTGCATTAATTGCATGTGTAGATGCACCCAATGCTATGATCATATGCTGTAAAAAGTTGATGAAGTTATAATATAAATACTAGACCTGTGCAAATAGGGATGTATTCAATTTGGATTCAGCTGATTCACTGGACAGTGATTCGATTCAAAGATTTGGATCACTGTCCCAAATTGATTTGGCCGAATAGACTTCAGAAGATTGGGTGCTGATTAAGAAAGATTTGGTGATTCAGTCATAGACTATAATGGGGAATCACTTAAATACCTATAACATTGTCACTTTTGACAGATTTGGATGAAAACATCAGGGATGGTAGCCCCTTCTGAGGGCATGAAGCCTGCCAAGTTTCAAGGAGATAGCTGCAGGGATTTCAGGGAAACTGTACCTCATACTGCTGAAAGCAAAACTTGTGTCACGTGTGTGTGTGGAAAGGCAGATTTGGATGAAAACAGCAGGGATGGTAGCCTGTAGCAGGGGGCCTTCCCAGTGTCAGTTAGATATCTGCCCACCAACCTGTTTCTGGCCCAGCCACTCACCTCTCTCTTGCTCAGACAGAAAAAACTCGCAAAAGGAACAGAAAGGCTGCAGACAGAGGCTTATATGCTGTTTCTATGTCTCTCCCCCAGACCACTGTGATTGGAAGGAGACTCAAGAGAGATCACAGTCACTGGCCAGCTACAGATGTCAGTCTTTCCCCCCCGTCCCCGCTCCCCCTCCCTCTTCTCAGTTTCTGTTCCCCTGAAAGACTGCCTTTCAAATCTTTGAATCTTTTTTTAATCGATTTGGAGGCTCCAAGTCAATTCGGACAGATTTTTTGGTCTCCCGATTTGATATGGATTTGGTGATTCAGCCTCTGAATTGGGCTGAATCTTCTTCAGATTGAATTGGCAACTGAAGTGTCACACATCCCTAATAAAAACACCCTCGTTAACTATTAAATACTGGCTGTGTTCAAAATGTAATGGAATAATGATCAACAAGTAGAAATGACAGTGTGGCAAAGTGGGGCTCCAGATCTCCACCCCCATCACCTGGGGCTACCTCCTCACTGAGGTCTTCATTTCCACCCCCCTCACTCGGGCTCCACATGACCCCCTCACTTGGGGCCACAGGGCTTTTCTCCCCGATGGACTCAGGTGGCTGTAGCAATGCCTGGCCCCACTCTCCCTCCTCAGGGTCTCCCAGGGTCTTGCACCCCAAACAGGGCTCAGGTGGCCGCAGCCATGTCTGGCCCCCACTCTCCCTCCTCGGGGTCTCTCCGCATCTTGCACCCCACAGGTCTCAGGTGGCTGTAGCCGTGCCTGGCCCCCAACTACCTCCAGTGTTACTTAACCCACCCAAAGGTGAGGGCTAGGGTTAAGGCGCCGCTATGCCTTTCACTGGGGTGATAACTGGCCTGGCATTTCCTGGGGGCTCCCATGCCACTGAGAGCCCCACTAGGCCACCCACTCCTGGCAGGGTGCAGTTTTAGGTCATGCCCAGGGCCAGGAGCCTCCTAGCCATCCCCTACAGCTCCTGCCCTTACCTCCAGGATGATACATGAAGCCTTGCAACCAGGCAATGTTGCTGCCTCGGTTGCCAGCAGTGAACAGCCCCTGTTTATATGGATGGCCAGAGATCTAAAATGACCGCCACAATCAAGCACCTGCTAGTGGCTTGGCTCCAGTCTTAAAGTGGCAGGCATCCACAGTGCCCTGCCACACACCTTCCCCCTTAAAATGGTACCTAGGTGAGGTTTCCCCTGCTGCTCCTCCAAAGCAGGCCCTCCTCAGAGCCGGTGAGAGCCCTCAAGTGGCGACCACCCCGACGATGCTCCACCACAGTCAGAAAGACCAAAAATAATCTGTTTCTAGATATTATTAATAACTGAAAAAATCAACCATTATCAAGTAAAGAAATGCTTTACCTTTAAAAGACAATTTTAGAATAAAAGTGGCATATAAATCATTCAAAGCATTGTAGATAGAGAGGTGTATAATGCCAATGTCATGATCATTGTTATAGGGGTGCTGAAAAAGGACAAATGTTCTAAGACAGTGGTTTTCAGCCTACCATCCACAGACCCCACGGGGTTCACAGACTATGTTTTAGGGATCCATGAAATATGACTATGATCAATCAAAAGTATGTGAATACTTACACTTCCAGTTCAAAGGAGTCCACACCTCCATTCAAAAATTTTTAGGGCTCCTCAAATGAAAAAAAGTTGAAAACCACTGTACTAAGATTTCAACAAAATAGTTACAAGGAAATATATAAACATACTTTGGGAACACTAAGTGGCTTCAGAGAAATGTTTAATTTTCCTTACTTGTACTTTCTGTGCTCAACTAGGTAATTATTTCCTATCATACAGAAGTTATATTATACAGAGTTTTCAATTATACAGGGGAATAAAATATTCTAAAAAAATTCAGTTGATTATTGCTGAAATTCAGTAGAGCTGTCTGAATCTTTTAGGCCTGGACATCAGCTAGAAGTCGAAGGGAAACCAGCTTTCCACTGAGCTTACATTACTCTTTGTTCTCCCTGAATCAGAAACAGAAGAAAAGCTCCTATTCTCATAAATTTACCATATTTATGCACATACCACATTCACCTTTTTCCAAAAAAGCAGTCTTCAATATTAGAGTGTGTGTCTTAAGTGAGGAAGCACAGACACACTATAAACTGCTGCTTCTTTCCCTTTTCTTCCCTCTAACAGATGCAGAGGAGTGGCAGTGTCCAGCAGAGGCAGGTCCAGGGTGGCTTTCAGTGGTCTGGTTCCTCTCCTTTGATTCCTGCTCCATCCAAAGTTTAGAAAAAAATTCCCAGCAGCAATGGCATTTCTATTCAGACTGATGGAGTCAACTGACTTCATGATTCATTACAATCTACCTGATTTTTTTTAATGGCGCTTCACAAATGTTAATGACCCTCTCTTCTTTTTAATGATTTTGGTTGTCCAGTAGTCAAGTTATCCTTTCTTCAGCAATTTTTGCTGTCTGTTAGTTACTTCTGATTTATCTTCTCCTATTTTACAGTGTTTCTGACTCTTTTTAACCCATTTCAATATCCTAGATCCAGCCATTGAGTCCAGCAGCAGCTACAATTTCAGCTATTGAACAAAATTCAAACAATTCAACTGTGAAAGGGTTAAAACCCTAGCTGTTGCCTGATCAAGAAAGGGAGAGTGAGTAAGCTGAAGATTAGCCCTGGCCCTGCTCTGTGTGACAATAACTCTGGAAAAAATCTTTTTTTTTACTTTCATTCTGCCTTTCAGAAAACAAGGTGTGTTTCGTCCATGGGGGTGTGTGGTATGCAATAATATATGGTGCCTCTGCTCAGAACCAGCCTTAAGGAAAATCGTCCTGGACAAACATGCATTTTGGTGCACCCAATTAATGCCCCCCACCCCCACCCCTCACGATGCTCCCCCAGTGCTGCTGTAGGCAGAGGCAGGCAGGCAGGGGTATGGGGTGCTGTCCGGCAGGAAGGTGGGGCCACCCACACTGTCTGGCCTTGCTCCTCCAGAGGAGCAGTTGGGACAGAAATCAGCCAGAGCAAGTGGGGAGGAGTGAGGGGAGAGTGCTGTGTGTGTGTGTGCACAAGCATGCGCACATGCACATACGTCTGTATGAGTGTGGTGCCCCCCTTGACCACGATGCCCTGGGCGTCCAGACCCAGACCCATGTAGCCCACCCCTAAAGCTGACTCTGCTTCTGCTTTGGAGATATGATAACTATCAAAGAAAAATTCTACAAATTATTTTACACTGAATATTCCTTAGAATTTTTAAGCCAAATCATAGAATTCCAAAATACAATGTTCTAATACATTTTATAGCTTGATCTATATTGAATATACTTTTCCATTGAGTTCTTTAGACACTGATGGAAACGTCTAATTTCTCTAGAAACATCTTGTTTCTCCCCTGTTGAATTCTATAAAATAAAAGAGGACACTGAAAGACTCAGGACAGCGTAACAAAAAAAAAGTTAGCTACATTTTTAGAGACATAAGGTATTTTCAGGCTTGAAACAGGCCTGAGCTTGAGGGAAGAGTTTGAGCTAGGTTTTTATTTATCCAATCCAATTGCCCCATTACTATTTAATATGGAATGGGTGCATCTTCATGAGCAATTAATGCAAAGCAATAAATTCCAGAGTTTATTGCTCCCAGGCACACCATTTGAATGTGTGCCTGGGAGCAATAAACTTGGGCAATAAACCCTGGAGTTTATTGCTGTTTGTACATGCACCCAGGATCGCAGCACATTGAGCTAGGCAGGAGCAGCCCTGGCTAGCAGGGGGCCCTGGAGGTCAGCCTGCCAACCCAGAGCTGCTCCCACTTTCGGCTCAATGTGCTGCGGAGGTACTGGCTGGGGCATGAGGATACTTCAGCGCAGAACTAGCTGGCAGGCAGTCCCCACACTGAAGCAACCTTGTGACCCAGACAGCTGGGGCAGCATCTACATGTGCACTGCTGAGGAGGTTTTTACTCTGCAGCAGCATAGTACTTGTATTTACAAGTAAATTAGTTTACTCCAGCCTAATAGGAACACACATGTAGATGCTGAGATGTTTACTGCACAGCTATTTAGTCTACTGTGCAGTAAATGTCTCGTGTAGATGTGCCCAATTAGTTGCAATATATTCCCCCCACTCAATTATTAACAGCAACATCATACTCGTTAATAACAAGGTACCTATGCACAAGACATTTACTGCACAGTAGACTAATTCACTGCACAGTAAACATCTCAGCATCTACACATACATCCCTATTAGGGCACAGGAAACTAACAAACTCTGCAGCAGGGTAGTACTTGTAAATACAAGTGCTACTGTGCTCCACAGATTTTTTGTGCACAGCAGCACACATGTAGATACTGACCCACCTGGCTGGGGTATGAAGGTGCTTCAGCGTAGGGCCTGCCTGCTACCTAGCCCCTACACTGAAGCACTCTCATGGCCCAGTCAGCCCCTCCACAGTACATTGAGCCTGGTTGGAGCAGCCCCAGCCTGGCAGACTGTCCCTCTGGGCTCCCTGCCAGCTGGGGATGCTCCAACTGGGCTCCACATACTGCACCTGGATAAACTGTGGAGCTGATTGCTTCAGAGTTACTTGCTCCTGGGCAGACATTCAAATGACATGCCTGGGAGCAAAAAACTCGGGAGCAATCAGCCCCAAAGTTTATTCATGTGCAGTATTTGCACATGTAGATGCACCCACTTTCATGGATGCCAAGTACATGGGGGCCCTCAGAAAAAGGGCTATCACCTGAAATGCATAAAACTTTCCACATGTCCATCATTAGGCCTCCTCCCCTGGCAAAAATATAAGTCAGGGCCTATGTCCACTGTCATGTTACTGTAGCTACTATTCACGTAGCAGTTATTCTCTGAATTAAATAATGGAACCAACTGGCTGTAATCAATACTTGTTAGCCTTTGGTTTATAGAGCCTTACAAATATCTTGCATTTTTTATCCTGATGCAGTATAATATAATGTAGCCGGAAACTATGATTTACTGTTTTTGTTAAATCAAGATTAAACTTGTGGACTATCATATCCTCCAGATCTAGACACAGTGGAAACAGAACAGTAATTTCACCAGTGAAATTTATGTATTTTGCTCATTAATAAACTCTGGATAGGAGTCCTAAAGACTCTAGACCCCTAGATTGATCAAGAGGCTCTGCAGCAGGTATGGAGTCGTCAAAGCACAGGTCTTTTGCTTCCACTTAGCCTCTTTGATAATCCCCCTAATCAGGTTCTGCAGCACGGGTAAGGCTCCAGATAAAAAGTTAAGGCAGCTATGGTGGTGTTACTTTTCCTCTACAATTCATGCCAGGTGCTAGATGAGCATCCCACAAGCCCCAGTGTCATGTCTGTGGGGCCCATGGAAGACCTGTGCTCATCATAGGTTTCACAGAGTTACTTGTAATCTTCAGTTTTCATATAATAACATTGACCTTACACTGGTGTGACGGGGGGAAAAATAATCCTGGGGAGATATCCTACCATCAAAGGTTACCTGTACACTTGTCTCTAAAGGGTGTAATTTTCTTACCATTATATAACCATATAATCCATGCTATCAAGGTAAGAAGGTGGACAAAAAGCCCTTAGGCCTGCTAGAAAATGTGTCACTACAAAGTTAAATATGAAATGTGAAAGTGATCCACCATTCAGTAACTGTACTTTTCCACAAAATAGCATATCACAGGTAGTACCACTAAAAGCTCTAGCCTAACCTCAAGTTCAGTGATGATACTCACAGAA
Organism: Crocodylus porosus; assembly: GCF_001723895.1. Lineage (NCBI taxonomy): Eukaryota > Metazoa > Chordata > Crocodylia > Crocodylidae > Crocodylus > Crocodylus porosus. The sequence continues at coordinate 57,821,813 of NW_017728947.1, read as the reverse complement.
AGACTCTCATTGAACCAGTCCCTTTTTACCTTAACACAAGCCTAGAGGCCATATCTAGAGGTTAGAGGGTAGTTTACCCATCAGGCAAAAAGTATGCTTGCCTCTGCTGAGACTGTCTAGAACTCTAGCTGAAATGATATCTTTTGTGACAGAATGTTTAATACTTAAGAACTGGCAGCATTTGGGGTATAAATCTTAAGAGTACATTGAACTGATTTCAGAAGATAACCACTTCCAGTCACTCTTAATTTTTGGCATAAATTCATCTCCCATACTGGGGTGGGAGGTGAAGGGAAAGGAAAATGGAGCTATGCAAAGAACCTTTCCAAAATCTAGAATGGACAAAAATAGGACATGTGTCTGGGGATCCCAACTCAAAAGCCTTTCCATAGCTGCCCTATTGTGCAATATTTGTTTAAAATATGTTAGTATAATGTGGAACATATGTAGACAGAGTCAGAGGGGAATAGCCAAGTAATCTATGTTGATGGCTGTTTGAAATAACTTTATCTTAGAGGAAGGGTATATTCAGGTTTCATTCAGAGTACAGTATGTACTAGGTAGATAACCAAACATTGAAGCCCCATGGTGCCCTCATCATAATCTATATCCTAGGTTAATGGGCAGCTTATAAAGGCATGAGGTTTCCAATAATACCATCACTGAAAAATATAATACAAAGTGTAAATAAAATGGAGTGCACACTATCAAGACAAGCAAGCTCATGGCAAAAGCAGAAAAGTAACCAAGGGACCTCAGTGATTACTATTCTTCATTTAAAAAGATATACCAGGTCATTTAAGGCCGAATCAGGCTTTAAACCCTGAATCTGCCAGTGTGTATGTTCATGCTTTTACGCAAATACAATTTACAGTTTTTTATACAAGAAAGGAATTCTTATGTGAGAGACTATTTGCAGTCTGAGGTCTTTTTTCTTGTATAAGGGCAATTGTAACTATCATGGGAGCAACTGAGTTTTCATTAGAACTTCTAAATCTTATCATAGGGCTGCTTGCTCTTTTTAGTTTTATTAAACCCCAATAGATTGAAGAATAAATGTTTTCGCTTGATCTGAGCCTTCAAGAGGCCGAGAAGCGATACTACATGAGACAGCTTAGCCCTCAATGATGAAAACACTAGAGTAATAAAAATATTTAATAAAAATTACTGGTGAATCAAACTGAACAAATATTCTTACTGTGTATATCAGAGTCCTGTCTGCTTACTTAAGTCAGATAAATGCTTGCCGGTTTTACTCCTATTTTACTCCTATTTCTCCTCAGCTTAGATTCTTATATTAGTCATGTCATCAAGATACCAGAGTCTTTCCTGCGTTAAATGTATACTTCTTTTGGCAAGGTAAGACTAAACAGGAAGAGGAGGCTGACATCTATCCTTCCTTGTGTATCATCAGCAAAATCATATACAGGCCGTCCTTGGACTTACAACAAAATTAGCTCCTGAGAACCGCGTCTTAAGTCAAAACATTGTAACTTGGAACCAATTTTCTCATAAGAAACAATGTTATAAATGGGGGATTGGTTCCTGAACCAAGGCCCCATACCCTATTTTCACCAAAAATACCCCAGAGTTTTGTACTTGATCAATTATAGATGAGTAATATAGCTACATTAATGTATTTATATTGTAAATAGCAATCATATTGATTT
>NW_017728947.1:57781484-57819963 GCF_001723895.1 Crocodylus porosus | reverse complement strand
TTTTCTGGAGTCTTGTCTGCTTTCTTAAAGAAAGTGTCCAAGGAAGTTTGGACAGATGTTCTCCAGGGAGATTAGTGACGCAGTGAACTTGTTTGCTGGTATGGTATCGCATCGGATCAAGTGTTGTAAGTCAAAACTGACATCAAAAAGTTGAAACAGGGTGTCAATTTATAAACGTTATAAATGCAAAATGTTGTAACTCAAAATGTTGTAAGTCAAGGACTGGCTGTACTAATCATGTAGCTACCTGTGCAATCATAGGGGAGGTGATGAGGTTACGTAGGTGAAACAGGCCATGTCTACACAAGCGATAGACTGCACAGTTGTTACTTAACCAAGTACTAAATGACTGTGCACTAACTGGCATTCTTTTTAGATGCTACGGTGCAATAGCAACAAGCTACTGTACCATAGCATCTCATGTAGACACTCCCACAGAAGGAAAACAGGAATTAAATTAAGTTGGGCACACACAAGGTAAAGTTCTCAGCACTGGGCACTTTGAGTACTTAAACAGACTCCAACTTATTTGAAGAACCTGTCTTAGATGCAAATTTAAATCACTTATGAATGGGAATCTATCATCTGGCATTTACATTATATAGAATCAGAGAGCTGACCCGTAATCCAAAGCCATGAATTTATTCTGCCCTACCACATGTGATCCAAGTCAATATCAGACAAATCCCAGCTTTCTCAAGCTTGTTCTCAGGCTGATAGTGATTGAAAATGAGCCAGGTCCTGGGAAAAGTTTTTCATGGTGGCCAGTTGATAATGTGAGATTACTCACAAGAGGTGTAATACCATTCTCTTAATGGGGAGTATGGTTAAGCAAAGAGAAGATGATCTTGCATGTTGGAGTAGATGAGAATTGAGCTCTTTATGGAGTGTCAGAAGAGCATTAGTTGAAACAATAAAATACAACGGTAAAAGAAGAGTATAAAGTTACATATGGGTAGCTTTTTACAAAAGCTTAGGAATTGGGATAAGCCAAAAATCACCTAATACGAAAGTTAGCACCAAGTTTTTCTCCTGCTTATTTCTGTTATAGAAGCTTTCCTGTAGGGAAAGCAGAGAAACATGAAGCTCTGTTTCTGAAAGAATGGGCTCAAAATGGGTTCATCAAATTGGCCAGACCCAAATAATAAAATATCCATAAACCTAGGCAAGATTAATTCAAATTAGCTTAAAACATGCACATAAAAAACCCTAGGAAAAATACAAAGAAAGATTTGTGGGAGATCAGGAGGGAAACAAAATATAACAAGAACAAGGAAGTGAGAAAGCACCATCTTGCTTTTTTCTCTCTATTGTAATATGTCACTAAAATGCACACCTATATTATTACTCATTTTCAGTCTCCTCTTTGTAATTAGTCCTAAAAGCAGTTTTAACACCTCTGCTACCTGTACCAAGGAGGTAAATTGCATTATTTTTACTTAACATTTCTGTGTGCATCACTAATGTATCAGGGCACTTCATTATCATTTTTTGACATCTTTCCATTGCCCCAGTGGTAACATCAAGAAGTTGAAACATCAGATTTTTTTTAACTCAAGGGCAAAAGCAAAATAGACTCCCAGCTAAGAGATGACAGGTTTACTGCACCAGTGCCAGAGGCATAATAACTTGGCCTAGTGCCTGTGACTGCTGCCACAAACAGGGGCAGCAGCAATTTCTGGTTGTCACCACTGCCACCCATGTGATTGTGCAGCTGCGACAGCACCTATTTTTTTCTTGCTTCTTCCCAAACCGGTTCCCAGAGTGGCTACTGCAGTCACCCCACCCTGGTTACACCACTGGCCAGTACAATTGTCTGTTTAGGATTTGTCATTCCCCTTTTCCCAAGCCGTTCTCTTCCTCCCTGCTTGCCTGTGTAGGTTTGCCTGCTACTGAGCAGGCAGTTGCAAAGGAGGCTATAAAAATGTGTTGCAGCCAATGGAATTTACCCTTTGACTCATGCCCTGAAGAAGCTGTTTCTTTGGTCTTCATGAAATAAGGAAAAATGAAATAAACTGCAAAAGCAAAATAGGATATTGATTTTCCCACTAGTTTCTCTGGAAAGCTCTCCTCCCTGCCTTCTTCATTACTGTGTAAATACATTCACTAATAACAGTCTCTTTAAAAATATTTATCTAACAACTGCTAGGTTTTCAGCCAACTTTAGCTAGGTTAAAAATTAAAAAAACCTGAAGGATGAACCAAGCATCAAATTTCAGCTGGAGATCAAGGATTCAAAATCCCCTCCCATCATCATCTTCCCCCTCCTCTGCACCCTCACGTACACAATTCAGAGTTTGGATTTGGCCGATTGTAAAGAGATTGGTATGAACCAAACATGAAATTTACAGGTTCAATCCAGGATTTACAGGTAAATCCAGGTTCAAATTCCAAACTCACCACCAAAAATTCAGAGTCCTGTATTCAGATTCATGTCTTTAAAAAAAATGACTTAGACTCAGTGACTTTCCCTTATTGGGTCAGTTTCAGATAAGAAAAACAATTCATAGTTTGAACGATGATGGTTTAAACCACCCAGGCAGGTTTATTGTCTATCCAGGGATAAAAGGCTCTAAATACCGCCTTGTCCTTCCTGCCCCACTTCTGTTGTCAGGCCTTTCATTATAATGTGCTTAAAATTATATGAGCTAAATAGATGGTTTTCATTTAGGTTGGAACTCTGTCAGTCAGCTTGGAGGGGTAGGGCTACACTACGTCCAGGTTTTCCCAGACATGCCCTCTTTTTTGGCCCCCTGTCATCATGTCTGGGTGGGTTTTTAAAATGCGACCAAATGTCTGGGGTTTTGCTCTGCCTCTGGCTGTTCCCGGGCACAAGCAGCTTGGGTGCTTGGGGCTGGGAGCAACGGGTAAGATAATTGGCTGTTGAGGGTCACATGCTCTGCTCTATATGGGCCCATGCAAGTGAGTGAGTGTGTGTGTGTGTGTGTGTGCGTGCGCATGCACGTGCACTGGAGCTGCATGCACAGCAGGGCTGGGGGGTCAGGCAGCTCTGGATCAGGAGTCAGGGGCACTGGCAGTGCTGGGGTGGCAGCAGGGCTGCAGGTCAGGAGTAAGGGGCACCAGCAGCGCTGGGCAGGGCAGGGAGGCAGGTCAGGAGTGAAGGGCAGCAGCAGGGCTGCAGGGCAGAGTACCACAGGTCAGGAGTCAAGGGCACTGGGGGAAGCCAGGGGCTGCAGGTTGGGAGTGAGGGGTACTGGCAGGGATGGGGGGCAGGGGCTTAGGAATGAGGGGAAGAGGCAGGGCACAGGCATATCACTGCCGCCCCCCATTCATATATACCCCTTCCACTCCCCCTCCCCAACACCAGCTCCCCGCCCTTGCCCCCTTCCCCCCTTCTACAGGTGCTCTTTTTTGATCCTGGAAATATAGTAACCCTATGGAGGGGTGATATGGAATTTGCTGGGGCTCAATTAAAGGGGAGGCTAGTTCAAGTAAGTGGTGTTTATGAGGACCATAGCCTAAATTTGATTGTTCAGGGGTGGAGGATATTCCTCAATAATGGAGTGATCAGTGGAGCTACATCAATTTACATTTGCAGAAAATTTTGACCGGTTTTGAAACCCAGGTTGACCATAAGTTTGAGGAGCAATTGTGTACTCTTTGCACAGGTTAGTGGGCATTTAGTTATGCAAATACTTTCAGTGAAGTCAGTGGAACTCCTCAAATGAGTAGTATTCACCAATTGAAGCGGGTGGAACAACTGAGCCCTTAAGATGTGATCTAAGGTATTTCCTTAAGATCTCTGTGCTGCATTTGTCCCCTTTAAAATGTGAATAATAAATAAGAGTTACCCACCACACTGGGACATTGTAAATCTTTCGTAAAGTAGTTTCAAATCTGCATTGAATTCAATGGAGCTACAAGAGTTTACACCAATTGAGAATCTGTCCTTGATAATTGACTGATTTGAACTGGGGTTCACTTTTCAGATTCCCTTTTGTCTTTAGGTCAGCTATTATTAATAATTGTCTTTATTTATTACATTTATAGCCTCTGCAATTTGCTTGGGTTTAGGGAAGGTAATATAATTTTTAAAAGAACAGATTCTGAGCTGTGTGGTCATTTTCAGCTTAATGAAATTGTCTTCATTTCAAGAAATTTAAAGCTGAGCATAAGGACACCAATTCGTAATCTGCCAAACATCTGTTTGTTAAAGTTCTGCCAAGACCTACAGATACTTAGTGTGATCAGTACGATTTCATTGTTTACACAGACAGAGGTCTATGAGAGGACAGCAATAATTAAAGTAAAATCTGCCAGCCCTACTGTATGGTACCAGAGAGAGTTAGTGTTTATATGAAAATAGAAAGGACTGCACCAGATATACCAACACGTCATCTTTTTTGGCAGATCTGTATTGAGATTTGAAATGATTCTGATTATGTTTTATTTTTTAATTACTGAGTTAAAACTCACAATGTCTCCTAGAAAATAATGGGAGGAAAGCTAAGGAAACATTTCCCCACTTTTTCAGGTTCTTATGGAATAGTCCTATATCATTTAATAGCAAAAAAAACTCCATATTTTAATTATTAATTTAAATTATTTAAGAAACAAGCCTCCTTTGCTTTGAAATTCTATAGAATTGTTCAACAAATAATAAAAAGGAGGTCACACTAGGAAATTCTATAGATTTCATCTATTGCTTTCACCTATTGAAATTCTATTGATTCAATCTATTCATTTCTATTGGTGTCCTTTTACAATCGGTAAGGGTCTGGGAGTGAAAATTAATTTATAGTATGAAGCTTGATGTTAACATTACATACACAACATGCTCGAGGCTCACATTACTATTAGCCATCAAATCCTTCCATAGAAGAATATATAAAAATCTGCATTGTGGCATTAGGCCTCTATGGCCTTGCAACGTGCGTCTACACAAGACACATTCATTTGCATTAACCTAGTTTACTCCACAGTAAACTAGGCTAATCACAGTAAATGGCTAATCACAACTAAATTTGATACCTGCAAATGCAAGTATCAAATGTAGTCATGATTAGTTAATATACAGTAACGTATGTGTAGATGCAACCCGGCACTAACCTTACTACTGGGTCTTCCCAGCCAGTAGGGGGCTGACCTGAGCCCAGCCCCAGGGCTCCTGCCTCTCCTGCTTCAGGGCTGGGCTGCTCTCTGGCAGCCCCTTGCTACAGGGTATAAAACTCTGCAGTCATTTTGTGCCTTGGGGCACACTACACAGACGCCTGCTAGAGCCTATGCATTCCTTGGGACCAAAGCAGGCCTCGTGTTCCCCCTTGACAGGCCACAGGCTGCTACTCCCTGGCCTGTCCCCTCCACAGGTAGGTGTTGCAAAGGGCTACAGCTTGCCCCTTGCCCAGCCCTGATATCCCCCCAGAGCTGCTGCCTGGTTGTCTCTGGCATCAGGGTCAGCACCTGCTCCCTGCTGCTGCTCACCCTCATAGTGTCTTCTGTCCTTGCATGTCCTGTATTGAAGTGGCTCTGCCATGTGGCTCCCAGTCTCTGGCTGTACCCCTGGTCTAGGCGATGCTATGAGCTCTCCAAAGCCAGCATCACAAGGACAGCCACACAGGGGCCCAGAGAGCCAGCACGACACATCATGTCAGCAACTTTGTCCCCATCAAACCCTGGCCCCACCTGCATGTGCATACCTGTGCTGACTGCCCAGGCCCCCAACTGGTCCCTGGAGGAGGTCAGAGACCTTATGGCACTCTGGTGCAGTACCAATGTGCAAAGGCAATGTGTACACTTGAACACTCACATTTATGAGGCTCTATTGGGTGGAATGCAGGAGCAAGGGCACTCCCAGTCAGTGCAGTAGTGCCGCATTAAGGTCAAAGCCTTGAGGGCACAATGCATGGCCATGACTGACCACAATTGCTGGTCTGGTCCTGCCCATAAGACCATGGCCTTTATGCAGGAGCTGACTTGTATTTTGGCACCCCAGGACCCAGGCTGAACCCCTGTGACTGTCACTAGCAGTGGTGGCCTGTCTGAGTACCCACCCTTCCCTGACCTCTCTGGTGACACATCACTGGAGGAGGGGCCCTCAGGTCTTAAGCACCCCTTCCGGTTCCCCTCCCCAGCTGCTGCATCCACTGGCAGCTCAGGGAGACCTGGCCAGTGGTTGTCTTGTCTGCTCTGCATCTCCAGATCCTGCCACAAGAAGTGGCTGGCCAGGACAGCCCTGGCCACCACCAAAGCCATCCCCTCCCTGGATGGCAGCCAGCCAACACAGACTGTGGACAATGGATACCAGGCACAGCTGGTTGCCCATGCCAGTGGAGAGGCCCACACTGAGCTGCCAGCCTCACCAGCCCCAGACTCATGGTAAGTACCACACTAGAGGGAGGGCACTGCCAGTTCCTGCCCCTGCCCCTGTCTGTGGTCTCAGACTCTTCCCCTCCCTCCCTGCACTCCCCTGGCCAAAGATTCCCCCTCTCACAGCACAGCAATCGGCCTTCAGGTTGTGGGGGGGAGGGGGAACTGGGCCTGGAGCCATGGCAGCAAGGGCTGCCAGAAACCTGGCCTGGCCCACCCTAAACAGGAGTCAGGGGAGGCAGGATGCCTTCCATCCTGCAGTGGGATGCTGGCCCAGGAGAACAGCCACCTGTGCCCAGGCCTACCCAGCCATTTACCATAGTCCCTGGGCACCCATGCACAGCTGACCCATGATCTGAAACCAGGCAGTACACAGCCTCTCGTGCAGAGTATCTTATCTATGAAATGTTGCAAACTCTCACAAAAGGCTTCTATTTCTTGCCTCTGCAGAGCCAACATCTGGACAGGGACGGATTCCACTAGCCCTAGCAGGGATACAAGCTCTGGGTCACTACCACCCACTGCTGGACCTGTCCAGATGCACTGGTTGTGCCAACAGATCATCATGGACTAGACCCTCCTGCTTCAGCAGCTGTTGGCAGTGGTGGAGCAGGAGATGCAGAAGCAGGCCTGGTGGGCAGAGGACATCAGTCAGGTGGAGGTGTGGGACTGGGCGCAGCAGGACCACTGGGTCTGAATGGGGGCACTGGAGCAGAAGCACCTAAAGCTGCTGTGGTAGCAGGGGCACACCAGCCTCCAAGCCCTGGACACTCTCCTGGGCCCAGCAGCCACATGCATGCCCCCTACTGCCTAGCCCCCACCCATGATCCCATAGGGCCCCTGGGTCCCACCCACTGCCCTGCAGCAGGCCCCCACCTGGACCTGGGAGGAAGTCCTAGGGCACCTCCTGTCCACCAGACCCCCTGGCCCAGCCCAACCCCCAGACCTGCCACCACCTGCCTGGGATCAGCCCCACCACTCTCCCCCAGACCATGCACCCAAAGACCCAGCTGTGCATGAGACCACTACCCACTTGGGTCACCACGGCCCCTGGATCCATGGGAGAATGTATCAAGATGGGGGTGCTGGGCACCTGCCCCATTGCTCTGCCCTCTAGGCCCCTCCCATATAGCCCCCCCTCTGTGTTCAAAACCCAGAAATATTATAAATAGTTTTTCAATTGTACATAGTTTCCCTATTGTAAGCGGGATTTTTATTGTTGGTGGGTGGGAGAGTGGTGGACGGGCTCTGTTGATTGAGGGAGGTAGAGATTGGGGTGGGAAATAAGGAATGGGTGTTAAGGAAATAAAGTTTTTTTGTTTTTTCTCTCCCTCAAACTAATCTATCACTTCCCTTCCTTTCTGGGCTTCACATTTTTCTTCTTCCTCTCTCTAGTGTTCATTTTATAGCTCAGTAAGAGGTATACGCTTTAAAAAGTGATGACTCCTCTCACTTGCACCATCTTGTCTATAAAAACAACCACTTTGACCAAATTGTAAATGAATTTTTCCATTGATGACTTTCAAGCAGCAAATTTAAAATAAACAGATTCAAAGGAGAAAAAAGTCTCTGCTTACAATAAGAATATGTGTATTCCCGGAGATATTATGGTTACCCTAACACTGGGAGTCTTAGGATAGCAAAGAGATGGACTTCATTAGGAAGCTTTTAAGTATTAAGTGGGACCAAGGGCAAGAATTTTTGCCTCCAGGCTTATAACACAGTTAAGGCTTGGAAACAATTCAGAGAATTCCAACTGTTCCTTGCAACCTGCAAGAGTTGGTTTATGCCCAGTAACTCCACGTGAAATGTTTAAATGAAAGACCACTTTGGGTGGTCTTCTTTCTAACAACTGCTCTTAGATAGCTACTCAGTGAATTCCTTTAAAGGGGGAGAGAGGGGAGTTACTTATAGCCCTACAGGACTCCTGTTCCTGGCCAGCAAAAGTGTATGACAGTGAAGCAATTCCACATGGCTGAAACCAAAATGAACAGAAACGGGAGGTAATATTTATGCCCTTGTCAGTAAAATAGTTTTGTCAGTTTCCTTAATGACATATTTGGAATTCTTCCTGCTCATGAATAGTGTGTTTCATTGCAAAATTAGTATTTCTTGTCCTGAGAATTTCAATGCAGTTCCAGTTCAAAAGTCCCTATTTTTATCACTCAGCTGTAAACAATGTGTTTCCGTTTCACCCAGGGATCAATGAAGGAATGACCTCAGCAGTGTAGGTGAGACTAAAATTTGAGGCTGACCTACTCCATATGTCAGGCAGTCAAGTGGGGGAGGGAAGGAGGGACTGGAGAAAGTTCCCTGTGTGAGAGCCACCCTACTGCAGGGTCCATGCGTTGTGTGGGGTGACCTGTCATGAGGGCATCCCACACAAGGCACAAAACATTTGTCTGTTAGATAGGCCCCATGTAAATAGCAGTTTGGGGCAATTGCTCCTCCTGTACCCATACGCTACATATGTTTTTGCTCCTGCAACCACATGTGTTTGTGTAGAGACTCCCAGAGGGTCTCACACAGCACTGATCCCAAGTGGTGAAAGAGTGGCACTTCCCCAGTGGTGGCGACTGTCAAGGGTGCTTTCAGTGGTACAATGGCAATTGTGGCAGGCAGTGTCAGTGATGAGACAATGCATATTTTATGTGTCATTTGGTATATTTGTGAATATTTTAAAGTGTCTAATATTTAAAAGACCTGATATTTTATGTTAATTAATATTGAGAGTATTGATAGTCAAGGTAATTAATAACTAAGGGGCAAACATTTTGTAAGGTTGGACATTTCGGGATTGTTGTTTGGGAAATGTTGGACAATTGGGGCATTTCCTGTTTGGTGTCATAATAGTTATAGAGTTCAAAGAGGAGTTGGATAAGGATCCATTATTTTATTAATTTATTTACATTTTAATAAACCAGTCCCTTGGTTTAAGTTGCTTGTGAGTGGGGAGGTTGTCCCTTTAGGACCTCAGTAGTATATGTTTTCCCAAGTTTCTGAGTGACCTTGAGCCAAAGCCCCCCTATATTGGAACCCTTGTATTGCCCTCAAGGCCCTGCAGAAGGGTTACATCCATTTGCCAAAAAAGACTTTTAGGGCCCGATGCTCTTCCACCCATTTGGCATGCAAGTAGATCTAGATGGCTACATACAATTTTATTCCATTTGAATCCCTGAAAGTTCTATTAATGCATCTACTTTTGTTAACAATCCTCTTACCCATACAACTGAGTCATAAAACAGGAACAAGTAAGAGACCCTAGCTTTTTATTAACAGTATTTCATGGACTTAAGCAGAGTGGTATAGAATTACACTTAGTTGGTACATGCTTAATATGTGGAATAGACTCTAGCTTCTAATGTCTAAGAGAACATTACATTTTGGACAGCTTCAAACACTTTATCATCTTTAATTTGCCTTTGGGGCACAAGGCATGCTTGCCAGATTGATGGAGTTTGGAAGACAAACAATCCGAAAACTAAGTTTTCCTTCATTCCTCTGTTTCACAGTAGTGCAGACATATGTGGCAAACAAAACTTGTGTAACAGAGTGGAGTATAAACTCTTATATATTTAAAAAATACTGGATCAAACGTCTACTTCTTTACACTCATGTAAAGTGGGATTGCGTGGGTTTAAACTACTAATAAATCTGGCCGGAAAGTATAAAAAATATATTTTAAAGAGGGATTGAAGCCATCCATCAACTTTAAGCAAAAATATCTCTTACCATGAAATATAATAGGCTGAGGAAAAGAATAGCATGGTAGTCTTTTCATCTTCCTTAAACTTTCTTCCTCTTTGGAACCTGAATCAAGCCTTCAGTTCTCCAGTTCATTTGTTCCTGAAACTCAACAGATTTCTTGTGGAGCGATCTCAGGGAGTTACTCTAAGTAAAAATAGAGCTATGCTGCAATGAACCTATTTTCTAGAAACTGAAATAGTTAGCAACAGTTCTATCACGTATCAATGTGTTTTCAATAACAATCCTGGCAAAATGGAGAATTCTTTTTCCCATCATGGAAATTCTGCTTTCAGAAATGAGAGTCTGGTTCACTTCATATAAATGCATTCTGGGTCCACTGCTATCAGAACTAATTTGACTCTCTCTACTGACTTTATATAAGAGCTGCCATGCCAGGAGAGATCAATGAGTTAGCTAGTTCAGCAGTCCCTCCCTAAAAGAGAGCTAATTCCTCTATCAATCTCATCTGGCCCCAGGTCCACAGATCTGGCCCATAGGCCTCCCCTTCCCCCACAGGCCAGATCCTGTGCCTACAGCATTCACTCCAGGAGGTCTGGGATTGCACATCACATGGCTATGGCTGGATGAGAATGTAAGCCACATGTAGTGCCTGGTCTACCTGGTCCAGGGTGAATGTGATATGCATAGGGCCCTGAGAAAATCATGGATTTCTTGTAAAAAAAACTGCAGCACGTGCTCAGGTAAAGTATCATTTTTCACAGAGTATTCATGGAGCTACCACTGATCTTGGCAAATGGGTCCCGGTAGTTCCGTGAATATTCCATGAAAAATTATACTTTACCTGTGCACATGCCACACGTGCAGAGGGCACAAAGCGGTGGGGGAAAATATTATTTGGGGGGTGGCTCAATCCCACTTGATCCCCAGCTCTCCCTCCCACGGGGCTGTTGTGGGACCAGACTGCACTGTGGCTATAAGCCGTAGTGGACGAGCAGCTGCATGCCAAGCACCACCAGGTGCTGCAGAACAGAGGTGCCATGGTGCTGCTGCTGTCATCAGTCTCCATGAAAAATTTAGGGGCTAAACCCCGTTAGCCTTGGCCTTCTGCTGATTATGGCAGGCAGATACATACCACCCCACCTCACCCTGACAGTCCCTAAGCCCTGGCCCTCCAAACCCCCTTTCCCCTCTGCTCCCTATACACTTACCTTCATCCAGCTGCCTGGCTCCATCCTGGCCATGCCCCCAGCAGCTGCTTGCGGGCTGGAACACTGCCAGCCTGCAAAGGGAAACCTGCAATTTCATGTGGTTTTCTGGCACAGGCTTGTGACATTTACAAAATCGCAGTGTGGTGCTAATTTCATGGTATTAATGCAGTCTGCAAAAGCACAGTTTTCACAGGGCCCTGCATGTGCAGCACAGGTCCTGGACTAGCTGAAGCAGGCATTGTGTGTGGTACAATCCCAGACTGACCCTGTGCAAGGCCAGCACTAGGGGTGGATGATGTGGCTCTGCAGGCCAGATCTGGCCCATGGGCCCTATCTTTGACATCCCTGCTTCATCACAAAAATTTTGTTCACTTCATTGTCTCTCATAACTGTTAGAAACACAGGAAAGTAACAGAGAAGAGAGGGTGAACAAAGTGTACACCAATATTTTCTTTAATGTGCTAAAATGTCTCCTTGATTTGTTAAACTTAGCATAAAAATAGGAAAAGTCTGTAGGTGAGCTAGTTCACATGGGAATATTTAGTGAAAGCACAACAGAATGTGTTTATGAAGCCAGGTCACACATTGTTAGCATTTGTAAAACATCTTTAAAATGTTATGCTTTCTGGTCCTCTCTTATCTTGCTTCGTCATTTGTTTTGAGGCTTTCTTGGCACCCTGTCTGACTTAGATGAAGCTAAGCTCAGAGTCTACTGCAGGCCAACTACCTAAATCAATTTAGAACAGCTAATAGAGAAGGACTACGTGTTCTTTGGTGAGTACGCTGAACAACTACTACTCTGCCGACCTCATTTAACAAGCCACTCCTTGGAAAATTTGAAAACGCAGACCATCGAATCAAAAGACCATGCACGACACTCTGGATTTAAAAAAAAATGTTGACTTTCGGGAAATGCCTAAGCAAAGAGTAAAACTGTTATCAAGTTCAAGGCATAAATTGGATATTGGAAAAAATGTGTCCCGTTAATCATAGCCTCAATGTACTACAGGGTTACAGATGGAAGATTCAGAGCAAACAAATGTGTTTGCCCTCCCCCCGAAAGAAGAATTGAATTTTCAAATAAGAAATTACAGTATATTAAAGGTTCTTCCTTTTAAAATGTGGGTATGTGCCCTCAGGAGTTTTTTTGAACAAATTTCATGGGTTGAAACGTGATCAAATGACCAAAACTAAATACATGCTATTGCTCCAGGGTGACAGGTGTACATTCAAATGCAAAATGAACAAGGGACATTATCATTCAGTGCCATAACTGGCACTGGGCAACCAGGTCAGCCACCCTGGGAACCACCTCAGGGTGGGAGGAAGGGGAGAGGAAAGAAACTGCGGCTCCTGCAGCCATGTGATCAAGATCACACGGCGTGGTAGGAATCAGAAGCTATCCTTTGTGTGGCAGTAGCACCAGGCACCCTGCTGTATGCATACACGTCTATTATCATTGACATCTGAAGTGCCAGTATTGGCAATGAAATAAGGTTGGCACAAGTACCTGGGAAAATCAGGACCGAGAAAGGAAAATATGGGTGCTCCAGCCATATGGAATTGGGGTTACAACTTCTGTACAGAACATGAGCCAGAACTAAGATCTTTCCTTTAGAAGCTATTAGCCTTGACCCCTCTGGCCCTCCTTCCAAAGACACGTACTGATCTGGAGAGATATATAAAGGAACTAGCCAATTGTCCATCCGTCAAGAATGATGGGGGGGGGCGGGAACAGGGATGGAGCACCTCCACCCTCCAACCTATGCTGCCACTGCTTCCCAGGAAGAATTTTTTCACCGGGGGGTAGTAAAGCACTGGAATGGGTTACCCAGAGCGGTGATGGAAGCTTCATCTTTGGGGGTTTTCAAGACCTGGCTAGACAAGTCTTGACTGAGATGATCTAGTTGGGGCTGGTCCTGCTTTGAGCAGGGGGTTGGACTAGATGGTCTCCAACCCTAACTTTCTATGATTCTATGAATACCCTCTCCCTTTCTCTTAAGACTACTTCTGATAGCTTCTGATAGCTAGCAGGGGAGCACAGACTGTCTCCTTTTCCTGAAAAGTGAGCTGTCTTCAGCCTTCCATCACCACATTTTTGATTTTCAGAGGAAAAGTTTCTGGAGCCTGGCTTATTGCTCCTGCGAGCTGCTGTGCCACAAGGAAAGGAAACCACACAGCTTTTTTTCAATATGTAACTTAATACCATGAATGTGGAAAAGGGAGAGTGAGAACAGCGGTGTAATATTTTTTCTGTGAGTGAGTAGATTGTCCTAGCAATAGTTTATGTAAAATATGTCCAGATCACCCTGGCTGCCAGGTCACGCAGAAGCAAAATTCAGGTCCTGACTCCAGATTTTGTAACATTTCCATTCAATATCATACCCTTCACCTGTGATTATGCATGCGTAAGGAATCCCCAGTATCTCTATATATACTGAAGTGAAATAAGTCTTGGCATAGCACATTCAACACAGATGAATCACGACACTCTCAACAGTTAAACCATGCAAGGGGAATTTTCTTGTTTACTTAGCATGAGTCGGTCCTAATGAACAGAAAAATATCAGTTGTGACAATTCACTATCCCTTTTTTGTTATATTTATACTAAGGTTTTCTGAGTTCATTCTGTCTCCCCAGCGGTATTTTAGCCCGCAAGTAAAGGGTTTTAATTGCAGCTGTAAGGATACACACCCAGGAAGTTCATGTCACGTCGCAGTACGAATCAGTCAAACATTCAGTAAAGAAAAACAAAATGCCCCTAAACAACATTGGAAACAAAAAGCCTGATGCATCTCAGCATGTAACCAGTTTTATATTGATTTTAATGGCATTATGTTGACATCAGTTGTAAAGTGCAGCATGCAGTAGCAAAGCAGGTTCCAAACTAGCGCAGTTGCACACTGCTACTGAAAATATATATGGAAAATAAGAGTGGATAATATCCATATCACTGCTGACTTGGAAGAATTTAATTGTAACCATCTTATCCCAAAAAATATTAAAAAGTAATTCACATAAAAAATGCCATAGCTTTTAATCTGGGAAGTAACAGACCACATCTCAACAGTCTACTTCTTTATACCGGTTGCCTGAGTCGCATGTAGTTTTTAGAAATTTGATATATCATTTTAACACAACTGTAAATGATAACTTACAGTTGTGTTTTTTTATCAGCCCTGGGCTAAACTCACAGATTCTGTAAATCAGCTCAGTTCCACTTGTTTCACTGAAGCTAAGATGATTTACACCAGATGAAGACCTGATTTAAAATGTTTAATAACATCGTAATTGCAAGGGCTCAAATTTTCATCAGCATTGCACTGTGAAGCACAATAGAAACCCACCAGCTGCAGAACACAGGGAGGAATTTGACCCCTTCCTGTCACTAACTTTATTTAGTCCCTGACCCAAGGAAGCACTTACACACATACTTAACTTTAAACATACGTTAAATATCCATCAAAGTCACTAAGAACTTGAACACAGGCTCAAGTACTACCTTGAATAAGTATGATTACCTGAATTAAAAGAATGGCAAAGATCTGAGGAAAGATTTCTTGGACTTTTTACATTATGTGGGGTTGCAGATGTGGTGGCAAAGAATTTGCCTGTGAGGTGCAGGCTGTATCCTCAATTGGCTCATCCCTTTGGCTTCAAATATAGTATGTAAGACACGACTATTTAAAAATAATGAGAACAGCCAAACCTATCATATACCCACCTGCTCAATACATTTCACTCTTGAATAGTAATAGAGTGGAGAACTTCTCTAGGCATTCTCCCTTTACAGACTGACTTTTCAACTAATATTATCCTACCTTTCATACAAGTATTTTGCTAAAAATGAATAAATATTCCTAAAAGGGTCTGGTCGTGCAACAGTGGGAGCAAAACTGTCTCTAGGGAGAGTACAGACAGCAACAGTGCAGGCTTCCTCCATTTGGAAGGAAATGTTCCTCATCTCTGATCAAATGGGACTTCCTCTCTGGGATGTTCATAGCTCAGCAAGGATTTTGTCATCAGCCTTTCCTGAGACAGACAATAAGAGAATGCCAATTAGTTCCAGTTGAAATTGCAGAATTAGAACTAGATGGCAGCTATTGGTTTATTAACTCTAACCCTATAGAAGAATTTTTAAAGTGATCAGGCAGCAATAAATTGGGGTTTAACTGCTTTGTCTAAAAAATACCACACAACAAAGGAGCAAAAATATATGCCGCTGCTTGCTGTGAATGACAGGCAACCCTCTGAACATTGCAGTTCTCTCACTGTATCAGCCCCCTCCAAATTCACCAATCATTTCCGATCCAGCACAACAGCTGCGATATCGTATATAGCTGCCTTAATTCACCACAGAGATGGACATTTAGGGATAAGTAATGAGCACCCTCAGGGACATATTGCTAAATAAACTTAAATAATTCCACTAGGTTTTCTTTTTATCATCTCAGTGCTGATGATTTACAGATTCACAGGAAGCCTTCTATCAGCCAAAGCATGACTGCACAATCAAAGCATCCCCATATTTCAGGGAAATGTGTAGGCCAATTGTTTGCTGGAAAAAACTACAGATGTAATCAGGGAATGCTCAGAAAGTTTCTTTTTTTTTTTTTTTTCAGACAGACATTCCTCATCTACCGGAATTTGTGTCCTTATATGTAGAAACACAAGCTGCGGCTTCCTGTGACACACATTGGAAGCACATACATGCTGTTCCTTTAACTCACCAAATTTTACAGACTGCTGCCTGCTCTTTGATGGAAAGAATGTCATTGCACATATTACGCACTGCTCCCAATTTGAGCTCTGAACAGAAATTCCCACCTGAAAAAGAATACAACTTTTAAATATGCTGCAGTAGAAATACCACCAAGGATGCATGCTGGTGAGGGGGAGGCTTTTCCAGTGAGAGATGGTAGACAACAGCTCTCTCAGGACAGTTTCTAATCTTTATACTTTGTTCAATCTTACAACCTTTTACTTTGGAGCTACAAGAGCTCAAAATATTTATATGTCTTCTTGATCCCTTGCACTTCCACAATTCATATACGCAGCCCAGTGCCCATGTATTCTGATTCTGGAGTAAGACATGGGAAATACTGGAAATCTAAGCACAGAAGAAAAGTAATGACAGATTTATTTACTATGTTGTTTACTCTTGGGGAGTGGGGGACAGGGAATAGAAAACTGCATAGGAAACGGCAATCAAACAGTTATTAGCACATATAAAAACAACAGAAGGATCTGTGCCATGTTCTAAGTTATATATTGTTTTCATCATCATGGTAAGAAATGGATATTCATAGTCTCTGAGCATTTTCTAAGGTGGTTGGGGTTCTTTCTACGACTTCCCTTTCTCCAGCCTTCAGTTCTGCTCTTTCATGACCTTTTCCCCCTCTTCTCTTTCCTAAATACAATGCCTAAACATTTAATAAAGTATGTTTACCTCCCAATAAAATGGTATACACAGACCTTGAAACACTGGGGCAAATCTTCAGTGAATGGAAACTGAGCTACTTTGATTACTATCAGCCACTTGGTTAATGCTTTTGATTAAACTACAGCTTTGGGAGGAACTCCATTAATTTTCTTAAGATTGCTTATACTAAGCAATGGGAAGCATGAGAGCAAAACTAAAGTTATTAGTAAACACATTTAAAGTGGGCTTGTCCTTTCTGATTAAGAGATATTGGAAAATCGATTGAAAAAACAAATGCTGAATCATATATGAAGTTTGAACAAATTCTACAAGAATATTGTCAAACAGTTGCTTTTGCAAATCTATTGTAACTTAAAAACAACCATAAAATATTAGGAAATGAATGTTTTTCAGATAAGTTACTGAATGAAGGGGAAAAGGAAGGAAATGGTCAATGACAATGCCTTTGAAACAAAGATTATGAAGCCACAAATAGGTGCATCAAGCTTAGATCTTTGATTCTTAATAATATATACCATATGCAAGGAAGAAAAGATTTGCAATGCTCTCAGAAAGTACTGAAACATTTAGCTACTCTTGCTACAGCTATGAAATCTGCCCATGATGCATCTGCTGCTGGTTTCATAAGTGAAAAAATCTCTAGGGTGAAGGGTGCATTCAGTTTCCCCATAATTTTACACAGAAATGGAACAGCTGCTGTAAACGGGCACCCAATGTTACAATCATCACTGCTTGACACTTCAGCGCTGAGAAAATATAATAAACCAAGGGAAAGTGCTTGTGCAACATAGTTGAGTTTCACTGACGTGTCTACAACTCAGTTGCATAGAAACACAATTCTTAAAATATATGCATATTACCATAGACATAAGCACTGTGATATAAGCTGAAAATCAGCTAAAGGGCAAAGCCTCAACAGCGAAACTATGGATGATCCCTGAAGAGAGAGTGCAGTAAATTTGTAAAACAAATGATTCATTGCAATGTTTTATTCAACTCAGATTCCAATCTGTGATTTCTTATGGTCATGGTTTGTCTCTGTTGAATGTTTTGGACAACGGGTCAGATCTTCAGCCTATCCACTAGTGATTTTCCAATTAAAGAAGTTAACTGGACATTTTCATTAGCTGCCCAAGAAAAGTGGTGAGCAGGATCTTTTTATTTCCCTCCCCCCGCCGCCAGTGCCTGCCTGCCTGAGCCGTGCGGGGACCTGGTGCTTCCCCCCATGGCTGTGGTGCCTCCCGGGACCACCCGAGTTGGGTGTCTGCAGGCGGGTGCCACCTGGGGGGTGAGGATACAGCTGCCACAGAAGGAAGCACCAGCCCCCCCCTTCCCCTGCCTGCAGCCCAGGGACTGCTCTACCCACCGGCAGCTCTCCCTCCCCTCCCTGCTGGAGAGGCAGATAAGTCAGCAGGGTGTGTGTACAACACGGTGGTTTAATCAGCCCTAAATTGAAGCGGTAGTTTTTAAAACCCACCACTTCAATTTAGGTCCCCCGTTTCCACACACAGCCCAAGTCCCTGGAACTGCCTTTTGGGTGAGCCAGACTGCCTGGGCATGGGTGAAGCCTCCCCAAGAGGGTGCAATCTATGAACTATGCCTTGTAGTTCGTAGTGTTTTAAATTGTATTCAGTATTTTCTTTGCCTTTTTTTCTGTAGTAAATTTGTTCTCTGTGTTTACACTGCTTGCAAGGAGGGGATTTTATTTATGCAGGACACCTTAGTGATTTATGTAGTGTTTCCCAGGTGCTCTGGGTTGGGGCTTGAGCCAAGATAAAATATATTTAGACCCCAAAATTGAACCTGGCCCTTGTTGCTGCCAACCAGTGCCTAGCAGAAGGGTTACACATATATATGTATGTATGTATATAGATGGGGGGGTGTAAATAAAATTAGGACAGAACTAATCTTACCTTTTATATTGCATAGCTCCCAATTTGGGGTATGAAAAAAACAAAAATACAAATAATGAAACAAACCAAGCAAACACAATTTAGCCTTTTAAACACAATAAATAAATCTTCTGGATCAGATTTGTTAATTTATATATTTCAACAATAGCACATTATTTTGAATCAATCAGATTGTTACTGGCAGTCAGGTTCTGCTGTGTAGCTTTCACCTAATTCCATATCTTGTCTTTGTTTCTGTTTGCATATTTTTAAGTCAGCTTGCACAAGGGACTTTTCAGGGTTTAAGACTGCCTGCCAGCACACTGATTGGATCTTCGAGCTCTCTTCTGCAAACTTTGTGTTTACTGGACAGTTAAGTCACATTTATACCAAGAAGAACTAGGTTTTGTCCTTATGAATCCTTGTCACCTTCTCCTGCCGTTTTCCCTGTAACAATGAGGGACGTAGCAATAACCTGGCAGGATAAAACTTTTATTAAAGAGAGGTGTGACTGGGTGCCCACTAGTTTATTTGGTTATTTGAACGAAAGAGCCAAAAGGAATAAAAAAGATCACATGCCACCCAGGCAAAGGCATGGCATGTAGTATTTATGCACCTCCTAGAGGGGATGGACGTGTCCCAGATTCTCAGATGCAATCCTGCCCTGTTTATTATGTTTGGAAATTTGTTCAAGTTCTCCAGGTTTTTTCTTCCATCTCCAGGTTCTTTTTTTCCATGAGTAGGTGCACGCGGCATGTTGGAAGAACTGTTTGAGATGGAAGAAAGAACCCAGAGAACTTAAATGAATTTACCACAGTTTTTGTGCAGACGTGAAAGGTTGACAGTCCATTGTGGTCAGGAAGATAATTGAAGGGCTGACACATAGCAGCTTTCAAGCTGAAAGTGAAGAACAAAATTTTTGTGGAGCATAAAGCACAAGGAGGGGAGATAACGTATGACTGATCTAAAATGCACCAAAACCAATGGGAGATTCATACATATCGCAAACTTAGTCAGATTGTACTGTGAGCACAAATGACCAAATATTTAACTAAAGAATTATTCATGCTCATGGAAGCTCATCCACAAATATACACATGCAGGTGCAAACAGCCTGATCTCCTGAAAATGTCCATCTTTCTCTTTGCATATTAACGAAAGCAGTTTGTAATCTAAAACACCAAAAGGCTGGTGTAAATCCAGGGTTCAAATGTGTGGGAAGGTGGAGATGTTGCAGTAATACATCCACCTTCTCTCTAAGCATTCTTCTTGTGCCCAAAAACTTAAAGCTTTCATTGTCAAAACACTGAATAGCAGTTATGGTTACAAAGAAAATCTTGAGATATGAACTGAATGCAGTCAGTTAAATGATGTCTGTCTGAGTTTGCAGCAAACCTAAAACAATAGTTCGGAGAACAATGAACTTTCCCATTCAGCTGTACAGAATGTTAATTCAGGTGCCCAGTGATAATACTTTCATATCAACATTGTTAGGTAAGACAGGAGCTTCTTTCATGTGATAAAAATCTGAGCAATTAATCCTAAGTGACTTTGAGTGCCACTAGTGGGTGCCGCATGGCAAAAAGCCCAGCAGGACATCTCAGCACTGGACAGGGGAAGCCATGCCAAGAAAGCTTTGAAAAAGTATTCATGGTCATGAAATGGATATCTGTAATCATCTTCTGTGAGTGGCCTTTTATTGTCACCTCTCAAATGAGTCATTAACATGTGGAGTTTGGAAGTGTAATACTACCTGTCCCCTCATGAACTGCAGTCCAAAAAGAACAATTGTAATAAAATGGGAAAATCCCACAACTGTCATTAGAAATTTTTTTTCCTAAATCTTATTTTCTTTTATCCTTTAATTAGATTTAAGTGAACTAAGAAGGCTTCAAATAAAGCCTCACCCAGGAAGCCATTTGCAGTGTACAGGAGTTTTATTAGTCCCTTGAAATATGAAACTATGGAAGATATTCTTGAATGTATAGGCGATGGGAGAAAAATGATTTGTGGGGGCTGAGCATGTGCGTTCCCCGCCCCACCCCACCCAGCAGGTAACTCTGTGAGAGAACAGGCAGAGAGGAGGAGAGAGGGGGAAGAGCCATGGTCGGGGCAGATTGAGGTCCCCACAGTAAGCGAGTGGGGTAAGGGCAGGGGCTGAGGTGAATGGAGCCCCAGCCGGGCTGGGTGGTGGGACAATCGGAGCCCAAGCGGCTTCGTCCACGGGCGCAGGGGGGCTTCCACCACTGTGCATACCCCAGTGGAGGCCCAGGGGGCACATGCTCCTCCCAACTAAGCATGGGGTGGAGGCAGTTGCTGCTGCACATTGTGCTTTGCACCCTGCTGCCCCAGGAGTGGCACGATGCCGTGTGTGTCCCACCTTCAGGCGGGCAGGGGGCACAGAACAGCCCAGCAGTGGCAGGCATGTGGCATTGCACCATGCCCAGGGCAGCTGCAGTGGGTGCAGAGCCCAGTGTGAAACAGCAGCCACCTCCACCCCATGCACAAATCAGGGAGGCACGTGCCCCCCAGGCCTCCACCAGGGTGGCCATAATTTGGAATGGACTTCCAAGGGAAGTGGTGCTCTCCCCTACCTTGAGGGTCTTTAAGAGAAGGCTGGATAGGCATCTGGCTGGGGTCATCTGACCCCAGCACTCTTTCCTGCCCAGGGCGGGGGGTCAGACTCAATGATCTGTTGAGGTCCCATATGACCTTAGCATCTATGAATCTGTGAATCTAGGGTGCGCGCGGTGGCAGGAGCCTCCTGGGCTCTGATTGTCCCACCACCCAGCCTGGCCAAGGTCCCATTCACCCCTGCCCCTGCCTCAATCTGTCCCCTGCCCCTCCCCAGCCCCTTCTCCTTCACAGAATTGACTGGTACTTGCCTGCCATGCTGGGCAGCCAATGATCCACACATGAGCTGCAATGCTGGGTGGATGTGTGCCCCTTTCCACCCCTGCTACAGCCACCTGGAGCACTAAAGCATGGCACAGTATGGATGGTTACTGCACTGTGCACGTGGCACATGAGTAAATTTCGCTATACCCAGGGAGTGCATCATTATAGCAACATAGCTGGTGATCATGTGTAGACACACATGATGTCTACGTCACCATAGCATGCCATATGGTGATGTAGCATGTTGCTATGTTGCCACATGGCAACATGCAGATGTGCCCCATTTGAAGTACTGCAAAAGAAGTTTACCCATTACTACCAAATAATACAGTGAGAGTATACTATGATTATAATACAGGGCTCCTGACAGTAAGTAGACAGCTAACCCTCTGATGTTTATCATGGGCAGGGGGAAAGCCGTACTGGATAACATGGAAACATGTTCTAGGAGTTCATGGAGATGCTCTGCGTCCAGCTTATTTCCTATGGATAGCTAAAGATAGCTCAAGTAGCTAAAGAATCCCAAACAAATTCCATCTTCCACTTGAAGCTTAGCACAACAGTACTTAATACCCAGGAAACATATTGGTGCTGCTTGGCTGTCTAAGAACCTTATTATCTCTTTGAACACTCTACAGAGCTATACTCTAAAAATAACATGGTCCATGTATTGCAAGTTTTCAGATAACTCAAGAGAGTTGTACCTTGTTGCTCAAAGCCGGGGGTAAGTTTAGCTAGAGGATTTTTTAAACCTGGGAGCTGCCTTAAGCACTGAGAAATGAGGCAGAGCTCGAGTGGAAGAGGAACTTCTGATGCTTCCCCAGAGGCTTATGTGAGAGGATGAGAGGGAAAAGATCTTCCAAAGGTAGAGATGATGATATTAAACAAAAAGCCCTTTCACAGCCAAGCTCCCTTCTCATCACAGACTGAGCCCAGCATCCTATGTCTGTCTAGCCTAGACTGACCCAGTCTTCAGAGCTTGCTCTTTTTATTGGTGCAGGATGCAAATTACCTGCAAATGAGCCTAGTCATTTCCTTCATGGCTCAGTTCCCTGGCAATTGCTGTAGTAGATCCTCTGCTCAGCAGTTAACTCTTCCCTAACTCCTCACTGCACGCCATCTACATACTAGTCGCACTCAATACACTGCACCACAATGCACTAGACATGAGATTAAGGTAGAGCTGTGACTTAGATGTAGTCCTCAGTATTTATGAATTTCAAATGCATTTGATACAGCAAAGATTCTTTGAACTGGGTCAGGTTTGCCCCTGCTGTGGATTGCGGAAAAGTTTTGGGTTTTTTTAATAGATATACGGGCAAGGCTAATGGAAGCTTCTAATGAATGCAAAATGGACAGTAGGATTAAAAAAAAGTGAGGTATTCGAAGACATAGGTCCATGCGGGCCATCTGTTCTAAATTCACTGTGTGGCTGGCTTTCCGGTAGCAGCCTGGCTCACTGGCTTGAGCCGGAAGGCTCAGAGCGACTGGTGGGGGCATTTCCCTTCCCCACCAATCAGGAAAGGGAAAGAGAAAGGCTTGTCCCACCTCAACCTAGGGGCGAGGTGAAGAGAAGGACCTGAGAGGGAACTAACCCCTCAGGTTTTCCTACTGGTCCGCTCCCAAGCCAGGGGTGGAGCCTTCTAAAGGAATAAACAGGCAGCATGCGCAGCACATGGGCAGCGTCGATGAGGGGCAGCAAAGAAGGGCTTGAGAAGAGCTGGTTGATCGGACCAGAGGGTGAAGCAGTTGCCCCAGAAGCGTCCTGAAAACACCAACATCTGAACAGGGAGCAGCAGGCAGCTGCGTCCCTGCCCTGCCGTGGAGGGAGCCCCAGAGATGGTGCCCAGGTTAATGCATGGAGGATCCAGGAGTGGATGGGACCTCAGCAGCTGCATGAGGTAGCTTAGGTCTCCAACCATGCGTGTGGCAGAAGCTGAGCCTCATCTGGTGCAGGCACCAGAGCACAAGGGCTGGAGCGCCCAGTGCATAGGTCAGTGCATGGAGGGTTCAGGAACTGATGAGACTGTGGCAGCTGCACAAGGCAGCGCAGGTCTCCAGCCCTGCATGAGACAGGAGCTGAGCCCCATTCGGTGCACAGAGCAGTGCATAGGGGCTGACAGAGCTGAAAGGGACCGTAGTGACTGCACAGGGCAGCATGGGTCTCCAACCCTGCATGAGGCAGGAGCAGGGCCATCAGTGTATGGCGCAGTGCACAGGGCCATAGTGTAGATGGGACCATGGCTCTGCATGAGGTGGCGCAAGTCTCCAACCCTGCATGAGGCAAGAGCAGGGCTATTGGTGCACAGAGTGGTGCACAGGGCCATAGTGCAGACAGGATGCTAAGGGCTGCCCTAGGCAGCTTGGGTTTCCACCCCCACCTGCGTGGGGCAAGCGCCCCTTCAGTGCACAGGGTGATGTACGGGGTGGGCTGGCAGGCCTGGAGATCAGCACAAGGTGGCTTGAGCCTTCCCGCAGAAAGAGGGGATGCCTTGCCCCTCCAACACGCTGCAGATGAGTCCAACCCCTTCAAGCCCAGAGGAGTCATGAGTCACCTGGGAAGGGGATACCCACAGGGGAGGAGGGCCCCTCCATGCTACAGGAGGTTGAGGGGAAGCCTTTGACAGGAGGGGGAAATTCACCCTGGGGTATAAAAAGTGACCCAGGGCTCCTGCTTGTCAGGGGGGTTGCCAGGTTAAGGGCCCCACCAGCTGAGTAACCTAAGCGAAGGTAAGGGTGTCCTATGATGTGACGGGGTCCCTGCTTGGTATGTCATTTCTTTGCTGGGCACAGCTGCTGTGCCACTGTTGCGTTCTGTTCTTCCATGCTGCTGGGATTTCTGTTGTAATCCTGCGCCTTTATTATTGTATTAGAAAAGGAGTATAAGTTGCCCTGTGTTGGTATTTATTGCATTGATTATTTTATGCGACTGTGTTCTATTTGAAGTATAACCTTATTGTATCTGATCATATACTGTCCTATCATTTTCAGGTATTCCTGTCATTGGTTTGTTATGGTTATTTTTAAGTATGTATGTTTTATTTGATGTAACCTTATTGCATATGTGTAATTATTGACTCTTCACTGCCTGTTATCCTTGCTATTGGTCTATTGAGTAACTTCTGTTTTACCCTTGAGTGCCCCCGTTCCCCTGTGGCCTGGAGGGCCCTAACTCAAAGGACACCAGGAATCAGGCCTATTCTTGAGTTTCAGGGTTAATTACAGCTTTTATTTGGGTAAATTCATATCTGTAAATACCCTGTGTATACATGTAGAAATAGATATATATTATGAGATACTGATCTATATTATGAAAGTTTGGGATTATAAGTTGTATATTATTTTGTAATATTAAACCTGTACATAGCTAAGAAGCACTGTGACTGCTGGTCTGCTCTGCTCTGCTCTGTAAGGAAAGAGGTGAGCTGGGCAGCCATGTTCCCCACAACATACACACTCCCACTAACATCCCTTCCATCTGAAGAGGGGGTACCTCCTGCGTACCACCCAGGTTACAACTGTCGTTTTTTGGTTGTTTCTTTTGGGGGTTTGGTTTTGTGTTTTAAACCATGGGAAAATGCCATTTTCCCCAGTCGGGAGGATCAAAGGGGAATAGAATGAGGGGATGATTCATAAGGCTGTTTATTAGAAAAGGGATTTCTAAATATGTTTGCATCCTTACCTGTGGGACAGACTCTCATTTGCTTTTGCCAAAGGATGTCATGCCTTTAGGCACTGCATATTCTTAACCTTCACCAGAATAGAGCTTGACCTTCTGGATTGCTTACGCTTTGGTTTCAGCTCATTGTTTTGCTGCTACTATCTGCAATACAGGAGGGAAATGTGCTTTGTTTTTGTATCTGGTGACATACAGTTTTGCTAGAGCACACCACAAGTTTAAGCTTCGACAAACAATAGCTGCTAGGAGTGAACACATCACACAAATGTGGCCTGGTTGTTCCTTGTGATATTAGGCAAGCTAGTACATGGTACCTTGGCAATGTCCCTGCAAATGTTGCATTACTGTCTTATTTTGTCATTACAGATATACATGCACAGATTCCCTTTTGCAGTCAGTAAGTCTTGATCCAGATCTTCCACCTGTGCAAGTCGTCAACATACCTCACTGGCTTGAGCATCAAACACCTATTACAAGTGTCCACGCACACGAAAATCAGCTTAAAAAGCAGGCAGAGCCATGCAGGGTAAGACCCCTGTTCCATGTGCAAATGAAAAGGAAATTTAGGGGAAACATGAACATCTTGATAAACCAATATGTTTTATGCATTTTTTCATGTTTTTTTCCTGTTTCCTTTCAACACAGTTTTTAATTCTTTCCAATCTTTTTGGTGTCCTTAATGTCTTTTTCTGTATTTTCTTCTCTAACTCCTTTTTCAAGTCCTTCTCTTTTCCAGTACCCTGTTACCAATCAAAATTCTTACAGGATCAGAAGTTTAAATGACAGGACCATGTCTCTTGCCTAATGCCCCTGCATCAAACTGGGAAACCCCCCTGCTCCCCAAACTTCTACTCTTATCATCTTTAACTTCACTTTACAGTTGTGTTATACCGCAAGACCATGCCTATGCCACCTCCATTCCCAGCCCAGGACCACAGCATTAACCTCTTGCTCCAGCTCCTTACATACCAAAGCCTGGCAATTAAGCAACTTATGTCCTAGAGCAGTCCTGGCAGCATGATCTGTCCCTGAAGGCTCAAAACCCAGAAGAAAAATGTAGGAACCCAATGTATGCTATGTAAAAGAACACCTGTAGAAAAAGAACCCAGCTGTATGATTTGTGGGACCTGCATCATGTTTTGTGAATGCTTATTCAGTCTTATGATTTGTGGTACCTGTCTTCCAAATATTAAATTCTCACTAAATATGGTCATTTAATCCTCAATTTCTGGTTAAATGAAAAGAGAAAAGCAAATTAAATGTCCACTTGATTTTTAAGTCTATCCTTACTATTTATATTCAGGATTGTTTCAAGAACATAAACTGTTAGGAGCGGGGGCAATTTTCATTCTCTCCAGTTGCAGATGAGGATTAATAATTATGCAGGTGGGGATGTACGATTACAAACCAAAGTCTGCTCTTCATTAAACGGGTAAATATTTGGAATAGCTCCACTGAACTCATTAATAGTATTTCTTAGTTTTCATGGTTGGTTGCAAAATTGGTCAGTGCTTCGATGCACTGTTGTATTGTATATGCCACACACAGTTTACAAATCATTCTGATATTCTGCTAAATTGTCACAGTATAAATACATTAAAATAAAAGTGCCCCACCATGTTTCACGAACTGAGGTAAAGACTAGTCTCATTTGCAATCAGAAAACAAAGGCAACAGAAAAACTATCAATCAGCAAGCAGCTGAAAAGCATTAACCAGCATGTTCTTTAAGGGTAAAAGTATGAGGAGTCCTAATAGTCACTGGAGTGAATGTTTACAGCCTTCAATGTCTGACAGAGATTAATGAAGCCACTCTGTTATACAAGACATGAAGGCAGCTTCTGTAGGCTGCACAGAGACTTACAGTGCTGGTCCCCTTAATATGTTCATGCAGAATGGAAAGAATCATTTTGTGTAGGTGGCAACTGTAATAGAAATTGCAACTTTAGTAGAGATTATATTGCAGTCAGTTTCTGCCAATCCTGTCACTCTTTGGGGTGAACACTACTGTAAGATCACAACACTCATCGGTCGTACAGGAAGTTAAACAGCAAATTCCCATATCCTGTGCTCAATCCTTGCTCCTAAAAAGTTTATGTATCAAACATAAATAAGTTTTAGTACATAAGAGAAACACTTCATCATATAGGTAAAACTTCAACTGTAATTATTGCCCATTGAAACATTAATGGAAGGTGCTACTCCCATAGCTTGCTCTACCTTGGCTATTTTCTGCCATGATTTATCAGCTCTGAATTCGTCTCTCTGCAAACATTTTAGGATTGTTTCCAGACAGAATTATGAGCTGGGAAAGAAATGTTATATTTTTGCATATCCTTATAATGAAATGGAGAATTTATCCAGCAATTAGGGTTCGTGATATTCAATATTACCCTTTAAAATGGTAATTTCCTGTGTAAAAATAAACCACTGAACTCTTTTGCATCCCTATAGATTCAAAACAGATTTCCGCCTGAGATGGCTGTTTAAACTGTAGCTATAACCATTCAGAGCAAACATACAGGATGGCAAGAGACCTGTACTCCTTTATACCTGATCTATGTCAAAAATAAATGATAAATCAAATACAGAAGCTTTTAGTTTTCCCAATTATGTCATAGTATATGTTTTTATACAAAAAGCGTTATGTTGCTAAGTTATTTCCTATTCACAAAAACAACAGTTAAGGAGCATTATAATTCAATTTAAATGGAAAAGGTTGGAAACTCTCAGTTAAGATTTTTTATTGATTCTTAACAATCTGATAGTTGAAAATTGGTTCCTAAAATTAAACCTTAAACCTTGCCTTTAGAAAAAATGGCCGCTGATTTCACTCCCATTTTTTATACAACTTGGGCTTCATTTTCAGTGTCATTGAGTTTCCACTAAAATGGGTTGGTATCGTAGATCATGGGCATCACAGCCCAGGTATTTAAAGCTGAGCATGAAAAAAAGGAAGCACCCAAATGTGGTGGTTGCTCTTCAAAATTTGTTTTCAAATTCAAAAAGCTATAGAGCAAAAAGAAAAAAAAACTGTACAAATACATGCAGTCAAGACCATGGGAAGAAGTAACACTGCTGTTTGGACTTTGAATGGAGCTGCAAGATGAGGATACAGAGGTGAAAGCAGCAGAGAGAGACCTAACATTGAACTTCTGATTGTCCCAGAGGCACAGAAAGGGAAGAGATCATTAGATCTAGCAGAATTTTCCAACTCTCAGAAGCTGCAACTGAAATTTTATTTTTTCCTAGGCAAACATCTCCTGCAAACCCCCTGAAGTTCATAATAACCTTGTTGAACATTATGAAGTGTATTACCATTGTGCCTAGAATGGGAAAGAGCTCAGCAGTGTGCAAATACGGTGAGAACCAATCTTTGCCTAGAAGAGTTTACAATCAAAATAGATAAGGCAGACAAAGAGGTGAAGTGATTTGGTGCAAGTCACACAACAAATGAAAGGCAGAGCTGGAAATGCAATCTATATTCCCTGGGCCTTATCCAGAGCCTTATTCATTACACCATACTGCCTTTGACAAACATCAACAAGAGGGTAAGGTAGATATGCACCTTTATAAACTACCTAAACAAGATATATATAGAGAGAGAGAATACAAGCTTTCATGAACCCAAGTTAATTCCATCCGATGCTGTGAAAGGACATGCACAAGACCATGCTCTGCTATCCTATAGCTCACCAAAAGACAGGGAGACTTCTTGTGCTCAAAAGGGCTTTGTTGCAACAACTAGCATGCAACCACTCATGCACACATGTGCGCACACACACACACACAAAGATGGCTGACAACTTCCTGTTGCTGTCATCATGTCAGCTCTCATCACGTCAGCTTGCAGGAAGAGTCAACTCCTACTACTACACATGTTGTCAGCAGCAGTTAATATTAACAGTGGAGATACCTGGCCTCCATGTAATCAAATGGAGGGACAGTTTATGATAAGAGCTAAATTGATTGCTATTTTAAACACATCTGCTAATCTTGAGCAACATTTAGCATTCAGAACATATCACCTATCATGAGTTGAGGAGTCTCCATCAAGCATCATCATTTGCCAGCAGTAATCATAGTACCTAATGTCATTTTCTGTTCTTCATATAAGGGCATTCTGTTGGCCCTTACAAAGAGTGAAGAAGAAATTACAAATTAGAAAATAATTAAATATCACAGCTGCTTCTGTGTGATAAATGTTGACGCTTGTTGGCAATTTAGAAACAAGCAATGGTAATAAATTAGCTGCTGTTTCCATTCTGTTCAGTTCCGTGTTGCTTTCGTTTTTCACTGTTTTACAAACAGTGTTTGAAGATTTTCTAGCATTAAATTCAATCAGCAAATTCAAAATAAGTCAGCAAATTGTTCTGTTCTCTTTTCTCTATGTAAATAAACTTGAACTTGAATCACGGCAACTTTTCACCTTGCCTGGTCTTCAAATAAATCATTGTCAGTTGCTCTCACCCGTTCCAAGCACACAGTTTGCCTCTGTAACCAGACCCCAACAATACCCCTGCTCTTCATTTGGCACTCAAATTTGCATTTGTCCCATACTAATCTGTCATTCTATCCTCTCTCCACCTTTGTAAATTATTTACAACAGTAATGGTGACTCCGGAAGCAGAAGCCATACAAAATGCGATCCATGTTAAAGAAACAGATCGTTCTAGGCTGCCTCAGCAACTCTTTCTTTAAGTTTCAGTTGGAATCTTTATTCTACACTTGAAAATATTTTTTATTCTACTGGTAGAGCACTATGCATGATAAAAAAAAATAATATTTGAGTGTTATTAGTGGCCAGTTTGAGAAAAACTGCAATATCCTTTACTGATGCCAATAGTATAGGACACCAGAAAAAAAGAAAAACCTCGGGAAAATGGAGAGTAATAACAGAACAGGAATCACACGACCAATTTTACCCTCATTACCCAGGCAGAACAGTGATTCCACACTCCTATAAGAGGTATCGTGTGTAGGGGAGACCACCTCAAGATTTTGCTCCACATTTACAAAAATCTACGCCCCTGAGGCATAGATGCTTAGGAGAATGATAACTATGCTATATCTATTTGTTTTTTCTTGCTGTTTGGATAACAGTCAAAACAAAAATGATGCTTTGCTTTTTTACTTGATCTGCTCAAATTCCACCTCAGGGAATAAAGGCCTGTAAAATAACCAACCCTTCCAACAGCAGAATATGACTTTTGATGTGGTGATCTGTACCTCTAACAAACATAGCCTGTTAGCATGCCTAGCTCGTGCCTTTAGCCATAGAGAGGGTTCAGATTCTGTAAGTGAATCTTGGGGTGAGCTGTAAAATCAGAGTCTTCTGAACCGATACGAAGGCTTGAAACCTTTCCTGGCATTCATATTTTGAGAATTTTGCTCTATATGTACCACAGCAAAGCATAAACACAAACATATATTTTGAGAAATGGAACTGCTTAATGTGAGCACCTGAACTGAATTAAGAACTCTAAATTATTGGATGAAAATTAGTGCTTTTTTGCCATATTCTCTTCCAGACAAATGGCCTGGGAAATACATTGAGAGTCACTGACTCAGTATTTTCCCTGTGTTTCAAACAGGACATCATTCAGAATGAAAGATGCTACCATGCAGACAGGTAGGCAAGCAGTTAGATTTGCATAGATTTGCCAATACTTCCATATATCCACTTGAGACTTTTTTTCCAGATGACTCTTTTATTTTCTAATCCCTCACAAACCCTCTACCATTTGCCCACTTGGCCATTCTATTCCTCTTCTTCGCTCACTCCAGAAATTCATGGCAAGAGCTGAGAGGCCCGAGTGCTCATGAGAAGAGGGTTTCTTGTTATGTCTAATATTCAAATACTTCACAGCTAATGTCAACTGTGCAACTTCATGTGTGTAAGGCAGCAGGGAGAGCGTGGCTTGAAG
The DNA here is from genome assembly GCF_001723895.1 of Crocodylus porosus. Classification (NCBI taxonomy): domain Eukaryota; kingdom Metazoa; phylum Chordata; order Crocodylia; family Crocodylidae; genus Crocodylus; species Crocodylus porosus. Next base: position 57,788,881 of record NW_017728947.1, on the reverse strand, counting down.
TTCACAAGCGTGCAGCATCCATTGAACCCCCAGCTTCCAAAGGGTTAAAGAGAGAAACAGAAAAGTGATTGTTCCAGCTCTCCAAAAGGAACGAAACTCCATGGAAAAATACTGGACTTGCATTTTGCTGTGCTGCAGTTAGTGTCAGTACGTGCTCACACAACTGCAACTTTAACGTGAGATGTGGCAGAAAGATGAAGAGAAAAGCAAAGTGCATTCAATTAGGTCTGCATGCAAGGCATACGCCAGAAAAAAAATCTGCAGTAGGATGAACCATCTGGGAGAGCATATGAAGCAGAAAACAGAGAACACTCCAGCAGGGCAGCAAGTGTTTCTAACAGCATGCGACACAAACCACATGAAAGAGACGCTGCCTTCTCTGCAGTCAAAACTATAAAAACAAACAAAAGCTGGACAAGCATGGGCCATAAGGAGGCTAGAAGCAAATGTTACAGGTTTTCTGATAGGAAGGGGATGTTCCAAATATTCCAAACAAGTGGAAAATCACAGAACTGGCAACACAGGAGAAATGAAGCCTAACACCGGTTGTATGAATTCAGGTCCGGGGGGGCAGGGAGGCTGTTGAGGAGCTCTCTAACTCATCACTGTTACTGCTGCTCTCGGGACAGTCATGGAAGGTAGGAGTGTCTGCAAGATGCGCAGTTCCTCTGGTTTATCTTTTGTGATAGTACAGCTTCCTCCCAAGTTGTAATGCTATCGTAGAGAAGCTTTCCAGCATCTGTACTGAGAGTACCCACTTGGGAACTGCAACCCTGTGCTCAGTGGTTGTCAGGGACAACAGAGCTTAGAACTGTATTGACATAACACACTGTGTACCATATGGTCGCATATACCCAATTTCCATCAGCTTTCTACATGTTACAGGTAAAGTTCAGCAGGCTGAGTTTGGGTCAGCATTTCAAAAATTTAGTGCTTTGCCTAGTTTCTTTTTACATGTTATGGGTGAAGTTCAGCAGGCTCCATTTGAGTAAGCATTTCAAAATCTCAGTGCTTTGCCTAGTTAGCCAAATCTTCTTATGCTTCTAGCCGAAGATTTTTTTAACATCTTCAGCACAGCTCAGCCCACCAAGTGCTATTTGTAATGTTTTGCCTCTCAGATCTACAGTGTGAAATCTTTGGTGGGGGGAACTGTATCTGGTTTGTCAGTAAAACACTACATACACTGTTATAAAATGTGATGATAATTCCCTTTCTGGGTTGCAAACTTGCAAAATCAGGCTGCCTTACTACAATCCAAGTTCTATTTTCAGCTTGACTAGACTAGAACTACCACCAGAATAGATTTTTTTTGATTGTTCAATATTTTCTCTAATTGAAAGCAAAAAAGTATAAAGATTAACAGTTGGCCAAACTCTTTCAAACCTTGAAAAAAATGCAGTTCCTAGTTTGAGTAGTCTCATGTCTAGTGTTTTATATCCTGTAAGCAAACCTGTACAAAAACTGGCATGAAAATCCCTTATAGAAGGCTAAAGCCATGTGCCAAAGGTAAACAACTCCACTGAATTCCAGCATGGATATATGTGGTCCATTAAGCATGGCTGTAAAACAAGGTCACTGAGGATGAATTTGGATTTATGGAGGACATTACTGCTATTTATACATGCCATTTATTCTTATATGTATTCCATTTCCTGATCCTACAGGCCCCTATTATAAAACAGAAATGTAAAACAGAAAAACAAAGCTTATATAACCAATTTTTACTGCATTCCTTTCATTGCATTGTTCAAATTACCCTTTAAGTTAAAGGAACCCACACACTGAATTGAGCATGTCTTTTAAACTGTCATCATAAAATAGACCCAATGTACAACATTTCCGGTTTTCAGTTAAAGGGAAGGATCACAGCTAGCTGAGCCCAGTATTGTTCTACGTCATGATATAGGAAAGCATGTACCTCCTCCAAGCACGCCTTTGGAAATAACTAAAAGAATTTTTAGGCCTCATTTTTTCAAAGAGCATTTGAAAAATGCTGTTGTTGTCATATTCAGAAATACAAATGTGTTCAATGAAAGAATTAAACCCAATTTTCCTTTAAGGAAGATTTTATTCCAGCCTAATTTGTAAGACAGGGCAATCCTGATCGTGTGGGGTTTGTTTATTGAAAGCTTCTCCAAGTCTTTTGGTAATTTATACATCTATTAAATAAATAAGTAAAAGTTCTTTAAGTGGGCCTTTAAAAGGATGTTATTCCCATTGCCCAGTAAGTGTTTGTTTCCATCTTCATCACATCTGGCTCAATTCACTGCATGTCCAGAGACCAATATACCTATTGACTGAAGAGGAAATAACCTGCAAATGTTTTTGTTGAAGATGGTACAAAGACAATGAAGACAGATGGCAGTTAAACAGAGGAATGTAGGACTCAAAACCTTCTAGAATACATTTCCTTCTATTTGAGATCAAAGAAACAAAGCTTAATGTTTGCTGCCATTCACTGTTGTGTTATATAAATGCAGAGATGTCTGTTTCTTCCTTATGGCAATGGGCCCTGTATGTTGCATATGCCTCACTAGTATTAAGTGCACATCTGAAAATAAACTCCAGCCCTACAACCTGTGCTGTGACCCATTGAGCATGAACACTACTACTATAAATTCTATGCTTTGAATGACAGCTGTATGCCACTTTGAGCATCCAATTGCTACATCCTGTGTTGGAGATCTCTCTTCTGAGAGTTAGTTGGCTTTGTTTTTCAGGTATCCACTAGCACTTGTTATTTTAATTGCCTTTTACTAATTATTATTTGTAATACAGTAATGTCCAGAACCCTCAAGGATATTCAAGAGTGCAAAGCTCTGGACAAACATCTGGCGAAAGCCAGTTATAGTGTAAATAAACTTACAATATAAATGAGAACAAGATGTTACAGTGGAGTGTATCACTGAAGCAGACAGAAGGGTATTAAATAAAAGATAGGCAGAAGGTATGGTAAGAGATGTACTTTATAAACTAACAATCAGAGATGCATAAATTTTCATGAGCCACATGTCACTTCAGCAGATGTTATGAAAGAACATGAAGAGAGCAGGCTTTTAAATAAAAGTAGTGATTTAATTAAAAAAGGGAGACAAGGGAGAAAAGAGGGGAAGGAAGGCAAGAGGGCACTGCTGAGAGAGGCAGAGGGGAGTGAAAGAACAACAAACCAGTAAACCTGTAGGGACCTAAAACCTAATCCAGGTAATGGGATAAGAATTAGCAGTCCCTGGTTAGACCATGCTTAATACAATCCAGTCAATGGATGATGTCTTTTCTGTAGTTTCACATTCAAATCAATTTTTGAAATTCTAATGTTTGAGAACAGCTCCTTGGAGGTCAATGTTGCAATAACCAGGGAGGTTGAAGTTTTTGCTATAAAGGTGTATATTTCTGGATTTGATGTCACATTGGTGTCCTTTCATTTTTTCACAATGTAGACAGTAGGGCTGTGTGAAGCTTCAGTCCCTAATTCGATCTGGCAGAAATTCGGCCTGATTCAGTGGCCGACTCTCCAAATCTAAATCGAATCAGAGGACCCTTTAATCTCTCTGAATTGAATCGGAACCCTCTGAATCAATTCGGAGAGATTCAGAAAGATTTGGCGATTCAGACATAGACACAGCTTTAAATGTTTTTTCTACATACCTCTTGGTACCAGGCGGCTTGTGAATGCTGTGATGCTGAGGCAGATGGAGCATCCCACAGCAGGCCCTGAAGTGAACCAGAAGCACTTCCAGTCCAATTTCAGGTCCACCGGGGAGTGTGCTGAGGGCCCCCTCCCATACCCCTCCACCTCAGTGACTGGTGTCTCCTGAGTCTGGGGGGGCACCCAGGGTCCCTCTGTGGCCTGTATGTACAAAAAACATTTAAAGCTGTGCCTGTGTCCGAATTGCTGATTCTCTGAATCAGCATTGAATCTTCAAATTTGGATTTGGCCAAATTGAATCAGGGATAGTGATCTGAATCAACTAATTGAATCACTGTCCCTGATTCGGGCCAAATCCGAATCGAATAAGGCCCACTTCGCACACCCCTAGTAGACAGTAGAAAGACACTATAAGCAGGTGATGGCATAAAACATTGGTAGAGGAGCAGGTGAATGAACCTTAGCTGTTATCTGATTTAGTGATTATGTGGTCTGTATTGGTGAGAGAGCACAGTTTGCATCTGGATTTTTTGCAAGGCCTGGTGCCTTGGAAAGAAGAGATAGGTAGCCTGTTGCTGGAGAGAGACCATTTGAGGTTAGAGAGGTTATCTGTAAAATAAGACAGGTTTGTCCCACATGGCTACCTTGAAATAGTAGGAGAGGTTGGAGGTCATTAATATGTGCCCAAGGTATGCAAGCAGGAGCTGTAGGTAACAGCAGAGGGATTGTGTTGTCCTTGTCTTGGGTTGGTATTGTAGCAGGTTGGTGTGGAGTCTGAATCTGCCTCTGTTTCCTTGAGTGGCTAAGATTTTGAGATCATGCTATAAATGTAGGAATCCTTGCTCCAGATCCCTAAGGTGTGCATCCCAGTTATTGGGCATGGCTACAGGTTCATTAATGTGCAGTGGTTACTGAGCATTTAATTTAGTAGTTGTATAATCAAGTACTAAATAAGTGCACAGTAGCCAGAATTACTGCACAATAGCACCAGCTCTTGCTTTTTCAGTAATGGGACTGTGCAGTAGCCTAACCATACTGTACAGTAGCATATTAGCACTGTCCATGCTGTGACATGTTACTGCACAGGATTATTAGGCTGCTGCACAGTTAGTGTCTTGTGTAGATACACCCAGTGGGATCAGAACAGATATGGTTGTAATGGAGAGGTTGTCTATAGATGCTGGATCTAGTGGTGTGCTTAGGCTGGAAGCTGCTGGCATAGAGGTAACTGTAGTAGTCAATTTATGCTGTATTTCCAATACAGAGTGGTGGTAATATGGCTATTGCATACTTTCACCAGGGTGGCTAAAATAAATTTATTTCCTGAATCAAGTATTCCAGAGTCAGTTTGATGGAGGGATGGAAGTTGTTAAAGTCCTGGCAGAATTTCTCTACAGATTGCTTCCCATGGGTCCATATAATGAAGATGTCATTGATCATTGATTTGCCTCAGGTATAGCAGGGGAATGAGAGAGCAGCTGTGGAGGAAGCAAACTTCAAGGTCTGTGTAACAGGGAACCCTATCCCTGTTACCAGAAGGCAGGTTGGTCCCTTTAAGACCAGAACTTTCCAGGCACAGCCTGCTAGCAGGGAAGGGGTTAAAAGCTGAGCCTGGCCAGCTAGGCAGGTGACTGGGAGGGGCAGGCCAGAACTGCAAACACCCTGGCCTTGGCAGCAGTAAGGAGACAGCAGCCAAAGGGAAAAGTTGTGCCTGGGAGCTCCACAGAGAGGCTTAGCTGTTGGTCTGACTGCCACCAGAAGGGAACTGCTGCTGATCCTCAGAGAAGCGGCAGAAGCGCCACCGGAAGGAGTGTCAGAGGCAGTGAGGAAGCAGAAGCACCAAGCCATGAAGAGAATGTAAGCTGGCACTGCTTCCTTCTTCAATTTTTATTTTTTTTGTTGTAGTTAGAACCCACTCACTGACTGTGTATGTGTATATATATATATATATATGTTGACTGATAGACCGGTGGTTTGTGGACGAGTCTGTAGGGGTGGAGGAGGCCTCATTAGCACCTTAGGCACAGTCATAAAAAGCCAGGGTGGCCTGGTGTGCAGTTGTGTGCTTTTAGGCTGGGACAGTTGGGGTTTGGGACCACTGCCCAGCTGTGAACTTGCAGCCCCCTGGCTGTGGGCTAGTGAATGGGCCTCTAGGCCAGAGAGTCTGGGCTCTGTATTAGAGGCAAAGAGGAGGGCCTTGAGCCCCAAGGTCAAGGAGCTAGAGCCTTGGAGTCAAACCCTATCTGGTGGGTTTAGATGGGAGGCCTAGCTAGAGAAAGGCAGGGGTAAAGGCCCATGGTGTCATAGAACCCCAACATAAAAATACAATAGGCAGTCTCCCACTTTCAAGAACATCTGTATAATATTTCCATCAAGACGTGGCAGGCGAGTAAAAGTGGGACACGAGAAACATTAAGGGATTTCAAAGGTGCCCCTCATAGGTCGCAGATAACAAGCAAAAAGATGCCACCGGGAAGGGTGCCCTCCTACAGTCTGTCATAGATACATTGGTATTCTGGAGGGCATGCATGTGCCCATGGCAATGCTGTTCATTTGTAGGTGTAAGAAGTGTCCAAATCTAAAATAGTTATGTGTTAGGATACAGCAGGAGTGCAATGGAAAAAGAAGCAATGTCATTGTCAGGGATCATAGGCAACGCATAGGGAGTTCACGGGGGTGCATGTGCATCCCCTGAGAGTGCTGGTGCCCTGCCCTGAGAGTGAGCTCTCTCAGCTTAGGCAATGGTCAGAGGTAGGGGCAGGCGGAACACTGGTGCCCCTCCCAAGAAGTGCCGCTGGCACTTCCAGGCACGCTGCTAGTACTTCTGAGAATGGGGGACCCCCCCCCCAGTTGGTAATCGACCGCCGCCAACACCACCGCAGCCACCAGTGGATGATCTCCACTCAGCCAGCCCTCCCCACTGATGTCCGTGTCACCGCCTATGGGTAGTCGCCGTCCCCCACCCAGCCTCAGGAGGCACTCATCACCTATGTAAGGGGTTATGTTCTTTACGCCTTGTAATCTGTTTTCATGGGGGGGAGGTGTTGTGTATAGAGATATGACATCCATGGTAACTAATACGGTCGGTGATGAAAGCTTGTCAATGAAGTTTAGTTTTCGTTAGAAAATCTGTCATATCTTCTAAATAGCTAGCAATCCCAGTGGCATGTAGTAATAGGATAATGTTAATGTAGTCAGAAACTCCTTTCATGATGGTGCCATTGCCAGAGACCATGGGGTGTCCTGGGTTGCCAGGTTTGTGGATCCTGGCTGGTTTATGCGTAATAAGCAAAAGTTACCTGGCCCAGGTTCCATTACTCCTCTGCTGTGTTTCCAGAGGTAGCATCTTTAAGAGGTTGATTCTGTTGTAGAGTCCTGAGTCTGGAGTTTGTAAAACTCTGTGTTGGAAAGTTGTCTCTCAGTTTTCTGTATATCTGTACTATGTGTCACGGAGTCACATGGGTGCCCCGTGAGTGTGAGGGGATTGGCAGTGCTGTCAATCACCCAGGCAGCTCAGGTGCCTGGTTGCCAGGGCAACCAAGTGGGTCACATGGCCGGAAGAGGGCAGGGCCAGGCCTTTATAACTAGCTGAGGCCGGAGCCTGACACACAGTTCCCTTCTGGCTGCCGCAGGAGCAGGAGCTCTGCGGCTGAGCTGAGTGGCCTGGGCTAGTGGTTGCTACTTTACCACGCTAACCGGCTGCAATGATGCAGGGAACAAGATCGCCCTGATGGAAGGTAGGATTGAGAGC
>NW_017728947.1:57752099-57781384 GCF_001723895.1 Crocodylus porosus | reverse complement strand
GACTAGGGACAGGACACCAATACCGTCCATTAGGGAACAGGCAGCCTCCATAATATATTTAACCATCAAAGTCGTGGCGGACGAGATTCTGAGGGTGCTACGTCACCCTAACGTGACGGTAGGGGGCGCTAGGGGGTTCACGGCCGCCCCTAGCCGCCGCTCCCTCACACTATGTATAGCAATAAAAGTTGAATAAAGCCTCAACCTACCTTGTGAAACACTGGAAAGCATTGCTAAGCTGGCATAAAATGTACAGTGTGGTACTACACTGAAAAGAGGATATAAATAAATGGCACCTTCTCACACAAGAATCCGGACTTTGGGGTACCTTAATTGTCCTTTCTGTTTACTTTCCTGACACTCAAAAAACCCCAGATTAACCAACGAACCACACAAACAAAAAAAGTCTCCACCTTTTTTGTAACCAAAGTGACAGGATAAATGTTTCAATACCTTTAAAAATCTTGCATGCAGGTAAAAAGCTCTTTGCATCCAGTTCATTTAACTCGTAGCTCTTTTCCTATATATCATAGGGACCCCAAGGATGGAGGACTTCATTACAGTACAGCAGGCTAACACCTTTTTAGTGACACTACTGTGCAGTAGCCTAATAATACTGCACAGTTGCATATTAGCCCTGTTAGTGCTGTGACACGCTCCTGCACAACATTATTTGGCTATTGTGCAGTTAGCATTTCATGTAAACATGCCCAGTAAGACAGGAAGAAAGCTCTTTCATACAGCACACTATACATGTTAGGTCCTATTTATATCATTTTAACACCAACATCTTTTGTGAATATTTTTTTCTCAAGATCCATAAAGGGATTACAAGTTTTATGTAGTAGTTCTTCCAGTCTAGAAATCTAACACAACATTGTTTGTTAAGAGAACATAGAATGAAATGCTAGTATAGAGATATTATTCTAGACAAACTCTTTACTGAAAGCACCCTTATGAGTTCACACTCACCATCTTAGCATCTAGAATTCATTTGTCATAGACGATACAGAAGCTATACTGCAACTAGAGAAAAAGCTTTGTTCATCTCTGCTTCACAAAGTGTTCAAAAAAGGGCAGAAGATCATTGAAATAATATAGTATGTTTCTATCCAGCAGTAAAGAATGAAGTTTCACTCCTTTATTTCTGTCATAACAAAGAAGAAATTGCCATTTTTGACTCCTTGGTCTTTCTTCTCTGCTTCTACATTTCTCTTTTCTGAAACTGCTCAGTCCCATGATTTTTGGTCTGTCTTCCACAGCCAAACAGCAAGTTTGTATGTATGTATGTGTATATACACACAAAAATGCATATGCATTCACAGTTATATGTATATGTGTCCATTCATATATTATATTAAATATGTTATGAGAGGCAAGGATAGTTGTGGGTGATATATTTTATTGGACCAACTGTATAGTTGATTTTATGTAATATTTTAGATATTATAATCATATAGTAGGCAAGTCTTGATCCTCTGGATCACGGTGTACATGTAAAAGGTCTAGTCACCAAGACCTTAGATGCGTATACCTAGGCAAAAGTATGGAGGAGTGGAGGCTGCCCAAGACCTATCACCCCACTGTAGATCACTGAGACAGAATCCAAAGGTCAGACTAAGTCCAGATGTTCAGTGCCTCGATGGTTGTTGCTTCTGCCACAGAGCAACAGATAAGAGCTGCTGCTGACTGCCTAATGCCTCAGCGAAGGTGCATTTTTGTCAGGATGATGTTCCTTAGCCTTTCTCCAAACAAGGAGTACCCACAAAGCAGTAGGGATAGGGTTTTGAGGCACCTTATACTCACTGTACTTTGGAAGTTACAACATTGTGGTATTTTATAGGAGCTACCCTGCCATGAGTAGCCCCACCATGTTGCCCCCAAACCCTCCAGTCGGATGCAGTTTATGGTCATACCCAGGACTCAGTCATCATATACTTTTTAAATAAATATTATATGTAAATGCACTTATATATAAAGTATACAGAAGTGTGTCTGTGTCTATAAATAATAATAAAAAGGATTTCTGGGACTTGGTTACATTGAAAAAGCAAGCTTGTAAACCCAGTATTGTACTAGCTTGGGTGTTTTAGGTGGGATGGCAATAGAAGACATGAATTTTCTTGAAAACTCTGAGTACGGATAAAACAAAAAAGTTGTTCCAAATAATTGCTTCTCAGAGAAAAAAAACATTCACCTCTGTATTGGATCTGTTTTTTTTTATCAGGTGGCTGGTAAATTAATGATCGGAGGGTACTAGTGAGCTACAAGTGAGGACATGCAGAAGGGGAAGTTTGCTCTGCTGAGAAGCCTGACAGACATGTTGGACTTCCTGCTGCATGAAACGTTCTCCAGCATCATTACCCAGGAGTGGACTAAAATTCAGGCCAGTATAAACAGGATGCTGAATTAGGATGCAGGAGCATACAGCCACTGTTGATGTGCCTTTGCAACACTTCCACTCCCCTCCTTTTCCTCCCTCCCCCCCACAAAAACTACTTTCCACCCACGGTAGCCAGATGCCGGACCTGTGTTTCCAAGGGACTTTGCAAATAGGCTTAATGCCATCACAGGCCATGCAATGGATTTACTTCCTAGGCCAGTGTTGTTTCTTTTAAATTCTTGGCTGCCTCTGAAAGCACTATAATGCTAATACCAGTTTGAGAAAAAGCATATGGCAATGTACGCAGTTCACAAGTGCTCTTGGAAAAGGTAGGGGAGAGAAGCAGGCTGCTTCTCTTGTTGGGATCTCCAGCAATGGGGACAGGCTGCCACTGACCCTGCTCTGCTTTCATTTCTCCACAATTTTGGGAAGCCACCACATGTTGCTGTGTGCCTGTCCCTGTGTCTGATACAATTTTTCACAGTATCTTAATGCTCTGCATTGTGCACACCTGAAGCAGTGTGTATCCTAAGAAATCATTCCTTGCATGTTTCAAATTGCTTTTTCCTTCCTAGGAACCCATTTTTAACTGTACATGGATTGGAAGTTGCCCCTCAGCGTCAGAACTTCCTCCCCCTTGAGGCCTACCAGAGACATCTTCCAGAAGCACTATAAGACCACCTTATTTGGGCAAGTATTTAGCAAGCAAGGCTAATCTGGGATATTATTTAGGGAGTTTTTGTTTTATATCGCATTTTAATACTTTACTTGCTTCTGTAAAATAGTTTCCTCTTATTGTAAGCTGCCCTGAGCCTTTGTTAGGAAGAACAGTGTATAAATGTGTGGGACAGGAAGGAAGGGAAGAAGGAAATGAAAATCTTTCTACCATCAAGAGAAGCTACAATGGGCATTGTATAGTATGTTTCACCCTTCAGCATGTGACATCAAACAACATCATAATAGGAATTGGTCCTGAGTAGGTAATGATGCCCCCCCCCTTACATTATTCTCTTTCCTCTATAACAGTGGTGATGCATCTTTCCCTCATCCAGTTGAGGTGATGTGGGTTCTCCTGCTTCACCCTCCCAAATCAATGCCTCTCCCTAATCTGTTACTTCATCTCCTCCTACATGGATATTGGGAGTTTGTAGTCAAGCAGTAGTAAGTACTTGTTCTACCTCAGCTGAGATGGCTGTGGTAAGTGCTAGCACCTGCCATGTCTACACTTCCTCTTCCAGGTCTGCACAGATCATCTGAGGCACTGGAGGTGTTAAAAGGTACACACAGCCTACATGCTTGAGATAGCTCCAGTCCAGCTTCGGATGGAATAGGGACGTTGTAGAGGAGTTACTGGACTGTGAGTTCTGTCCTTTGCAATAGGAGCACTCAACACATTTAACACATGTAGAAAACTACATGATAAGATGAACATCTCCAAAGTAGAATATTTATCACAGCTTGGTGTAACTCTGATCTAGAACTTCCAGTCTACATAGATAAGCACAACAAAGACCCCAGGGCATTTTGGGAAGTCACGGGAGATGGATAGCATTCAAGTAGGTTAGCTGCATCCACACAGCATACTACAGCTTGAGCACCAGGAACATTTGAGATTCAACCTACAATCCTTATAGTCCCCTACTAGCCTGAGTTTAATACACCACAGTTGAGCTGGAGCTATATGGGTGTGGATAAGAGTCAGCGGCAACACCTGAAGTATAACTTGAGATAACTTTGCAGTGAAAACAAGCACTTTTGATCTTTCAGACTAGTCCTGATTCCAACCACAAATAGACAATACAAATCTACACACACACACACACACACACACACACACATACACACCAGCTACTGGCCATATTGGCTGGTTAGATATAGTTTATCATTGGGTATTTGGAGTTTATGGGCATTCGAATTCTATTTCTCAAACCAGTACAGCCAGGGATGTAACAGTTGTCACTTTGCTACACATCCCAGCCATCTGAAACTTCAGAAGCAAAGCAGAAATGGAACTCTGATCTTCCTACTCCAAAAGCCGTACCCCCTTGTGCTACCACTAAGGAAAAATCCCATTGGTTATATGTGCATATGTATTTTTTTTATTTTAAAGTTCTGAATACTACATTGCTGGAATAGTGTTTGTTATGCGTGCAGCAATACCTTATTTGCATCTCTGAACATTAACCATATACAACACCAGAGTTAAATATTTCAAAGAAAACAAATAATGTAGCAATGATAACATACTGCAGAACAACAATAACCATTTTCATTGTCAGGAATCTCCTTTCATGAAGGAAACAAGGAATCTCCTTTTTGCTCTTGTAATTGGCATGGAGAAGACTGCATTTTCCATATAACTCTGTACAATATGGCCAAGCTGGTGTCAGACACAGATTCTTAGGCGGATTCAAATCGACATTTTTGAAAGATTTCCAAATATGTCTGAACTGCTATGGCTAAAATATCCAGTTTGCTAAGAATCTCCAAGCATGTGTAGTGTGCATGGTGTTTAGATTTTCCAAGATTATTTAGGACTCAGAAGAGTAGTAATTACTAATGTTAGTCTAACTGGAAAGAGCTCTTACTGCTCCTAACATCTTTGCCAGCTTTCACCAATTAACACCTTTTGTGAAGTCATAAGTTTTGCCCTTACACACCATGATATTTAATGGTAGGTTTGGACTATACACACCAGCATCTAGACTTCCAGGGTATGCTCACTGCTTGCTATGCATTTGTTTTGATGCATCTAACTGAATAATTAAAAAGTGGTCCTTTCTTGTAATTTAGCTATAACACTCAGTTCCACTCTTATCCTTTAAATATCCTGTTTTGGGAACTTGAACAAAATTTTCACTGAATATAACTCTCTTAAGATGGAGGTGGCTCCTGAAATGGTGATGGTTACACGGCCACAGCAGGATTGAGCCCAGTAGCTGCCTATAGTTCCCAAAGCAGGCTAATGTGGGGGATGGTCTCCGAACCTGGTGCTCAGTGCGGTCGGCTGGGGAGCAGTTCCCCAGGCCCCAGAGCACCTCACTAACATCTGGGAATACCCATAGTGCAAACCCCTTTTGCTGGCAGCCTCAGCTGTCAGCTACAACCACTGCCACATGGTATAGGAGTGGCATATGCTCGGGGTGAACAGTATCAGTCCTCATGTTCTGAATAAGAGTCCCTCTTTTCTCCAGGCAACTAACAACCATTGACCACATGGTATAGTGTTTGCAGACCCTAGCCACTGCTGGGACTGGCTGGCAGAGACCAACTGTCAAGCCCCACCTGGGCTGGAGGCAGTGCTTACAGCCCACATAGGGTGTTAAGTACTGACAGTCGTTTGGACTGGCTGTGCGTTTAGGCCTTCCCTTAAGTCCATTGAATAGCTGCAGCTGGGAGGTGTCTAGCTCTTGTGGGTATTAAGCACTGATGGTCATTTGAGGAGACAAAGGTCAAGGCCCTTAGGTCTCTGCTGCCATCACTTAAGGCCTTCAATCTGAAACTGGAATTTGATGGATGTCTGAGCAGAGGGTGGTTCTGTATGGCTTATCTTGGGTGTCGAGCACTATGGTTGCTTGAGGGAGGTATGCTTCCCCTCTCTCAGGGCCGTTCATACAGTGTGCCTCTATACCTGAGTCCAGGGGGTGCTGCCCCAGCTCATTGTCCAGGATCAGCCCGTTGGCTGTTTGAGGGGTTCATGGTCTGTTCTTCTCTTAAGGTCCATGGGATGGATAGATCTGATCAAAGCCAAGCTAGGAATGGTGCTGATTAGCTTGATGAACTATAATTTGCTAAGAATCCTGCCTTGCCCACCTCAGCAACAGGTTTCACATCCAAGTTTGGCTGTCCCCCACTGCTTTTCTCTTTCTTGTTGTTTCATATGCAGGTTGCTCCTTTCTGCTGTGCTATTTTATCTACAGATGGCAGCCTGGTAATAATTAAAACAACCGTGCAGTCAGAAAATGACTGATAATGGATTCATGGCAGTTATCACTGGACTTCTGCCTCAAGTTAGACAGACCACCTGGGGCTTTGACCCTGAATAACCCAAAACAAGTCCCCTTCTCGGGTCCTCTTAAATAGCCTTCATAATATACAATTCTGAAAAATAAATTGCTCTTCAGGACATCCTTACGTATATGCTTAAAATTAAGCATGCACTTAAGTCGTATAGGAGGAACCAGAGCAGAGACCAGGATCTAGCCAATGTAGGCATGTAACGCATTAACAGCATATGTTGGACTATACAGAAAAAAGTCACTTCTATGAGAATAACAAAAAAGGCTGAACTTATTTAAAGAGAAACTTTTGTAGATAAGAATGAGAAAGTCACAGTGATGCAACAAGGTGGAATTAAAACTAGCTGTTTGTGTCATATGGTAATCCCAGATAAGCAATATTAGGAATATAAATTAAGAAATACAGAAAGGAACAAATACTACTCTTGTCGATGCAAGTCAGCTGCTGGCAGTAGTTCTGAAGAACATCGTTTCACAATATTCATGAACATTTCATTTTATACTTCAAAGTAAAAGGCTGAATCAGGCACTTTTCTCTGTTCAGCTCCACCGCCCCCCATATGCTATTATCATGTCTTCCTTTATTTTTATTACTTTCCCCATCCACACTTGAAATATCATCTGCACAGTGTAATTTACTTTAAAGTAAATCCCAAAATCTAGTGGCCATAACAGTCCAAGACAGGGTGATTCCAGTGTAATTCCTCTCTTGAGTAGCTGTCAACAGAAGAATACCGTTGTTTTGTAGCTGGTTATAGTGTGGTGGTTTTGTAGCACCATCATGGAATACAAATATTTTCATCCAAGTTACAAGAGTGTTTAGCTGTTTGGATGCTGTCTGAATATCTGTCTGGAAAAATAGCTCACATTAAAATTCTGAGAGAAACCACGGAACTAATTCTGTTGCAGAGCTGAAAAAAAGCATAATATATGTGGAAAAGAACAGCACCCATTTAATCAAAATCAGAATTCAGCGCCTCTTACAAGAGCTATTCAGTAAGAATTTTAAATAATGAATTCAATAAACAACTTCTGAAATCATCATTGACAATGACATGATCTGACACGGAAATGGGTAGAATCCTTTTTCCTATACATTTTTAGGTATCCATTCTCCTAGGTAAGATACTCTTTCATATGAGATGCATATCTTAAAATAACTAAGTTCAGTGCATAGCATTCTGCACTTCCATATTTAAAAATACTTATCTGTGGTTATTTAGCATTAAGATCAGACAATTGTTCACCACAATGCAAGGATTTCAAAGGGGATATACAAAGAGATATTTTAAAACTCCAGCCCCTCTTAACCGTATATGTTGGCTCTTGCCAGTAAGCAGTCTAATAGTTGGACTTACCACATTTGTTTAAAACTGACATTTCCCTTGCATTAAAAATAATATGTGACAATGTGACTGAAGACAGTATCAAACTGTAGCTGTACAAAACAGCCAAATAAGGTTGTTCAAGTTATATTAATTTTGACATTTTCTGATTTTTGAGTGCTTTGCAAGCATAAGAAATTTTTTTATGTAATGTACAAGAAATAAGCCACTACCCTCAGAGGAGGATCCAGGCTCCTCTTTGATCCCTGCTCTGCTCACACTCTAGACCAACTGCCTGGGAGGGAAAGTGGTATTTCTATTCAGTAAGCACTGGGGAAGTCAAATGACTTCATCGCTCATTGAAGTCTACCTGATTCCTGCTAATTTCTCTTTACTTCACAGGTATGAATGGTTCTTTTTAATGGCCTTGATGTTCCACTATTCTTTCTTCTGCAATCAAATCTCCAACAAGTCAAGGCAGAGGTCCAAAGGAGGACCTGAGATGTGAAGAACAGATGGTAGGAAGACAAGGCAAAGGAGATTCAATGGTTCGCTGACATCCACAATAAGCACAGCTTTTTCAATACCACCAAAGCCATTTATGGTCCAAGCACTCAGGGACTATCCCCCTTGAGACTTAAGGATGGAGAAACCTGATCAAGGAAAGGGGAGCCATCAGCACGCATTTCAGTAAGCATTTTGAAGACCTTCTCAAGTGAGATTCTGTTGCTGATGAGAGTGATCTCAACTCCATCCCACAACACCCAATCAGAAATGATCTCAGAATCCCTCCAACCCTTCATGAGGTGAGGAAATCCATCAAGCAAGGGAAAGGAAAGAGGGAGAATTCAAGATCAGTCAGCCTTACCTCTGTCCCCATAAAAATCATAGAGCAGGTCTTTGAGGAATCCATTTTTAAGCGTTTGGAAGAGAAGAAAGTGATCATGAGGGATCCAGATTTTTCGTTCTCCATGGGAAAACCCAGATTTTCTCATTAAGAAGAAAAACCTGGGTTTTCTCCTTTAAAGGAGAAAAACACAGGAAACAGTGGGTTTTACCTCGCAGGCTGGCAGAGTTCCAGCCTGCAAGGGGCTGGAGGGGAGCAGGTAGAGGGCAATCAGCAGGGAGCACGATGTGCATGTGCACATGTACACATGTACACACGCACATGGCTGCCAGACAGCCTGGAGATCAGCTCTCATAGATAAGTCTGGTGGCAGGTGACGTGGGGATTGAGGCCCCCATAGTGAGGAAGGGAGGCAGTTGGGTAGGGCTGGGGCTGGGGCTGGGACTGGGGCTGTTGCCCAGCTGGGGTGATGCATAGAGCTTTGGGCTGGGGGCTGGAATGTGTGGCTGCAGGGCCTGGGCAAGGAGTGGGATTTGGCCATGGGCAGCTTGTCTGGGGGGGGTGGGGGCTGATGGGGGCTGGTTCCCTGCCACTGAGCACACTCCTGGGGAGGTATGGGGGGCACATGCCCCCAGATTTGTGTGTGGGATGGGTGTGGGCTACCTACTGCAGGCTTGGCCTCCCCACCCTGCCGCCCTCCCCCAGGAACCTCCACAGCCCAGTGGATGGCTCCCAGCATGGCAGGGCAGAGTGGGGCAGGGAAGCTTGGTGCCACTACTGCAAGCCCTGTGCCACCATGGTGAGGTGCCCCCTGCCCACTCAGCAGCAGTGGCATGAAGTTGTGCCCCCCCACTGCTGCTGATTGGGCAGGGGGCACCTTACCATGGTGGTACAGAGCTCCCAGTGGTGGCAATAAGCTTCACTGCCCAGCTCTGCTCTGCTCTGCTCTGCCCTGCCATACTGGGTCTTGCGCACTGGACTGCAGAGCCCATGGGGGAAGGGCAGCACAATGGGAAGCCCAGAGCCCATAGTGGGCAGCCCACATCTGGACCCACCACAGGCTGTACTCCAGCCATGTTGCCCATGGGGGAAGGGAAGCCAGGCTTCATACTCCACTCCACCACAGCCACCGCCACTTCCCATGCATGGCAGCCAGAGCTTGGGTGCTGCTGAGAGGGGCACAAGGCTTTGGACCCCAGTCCCAGGCCCCATAGTGCTGGCAGTGGGGCAGCCCCTCCAGCACATCTGGGGGGGCAGCGGGATGTGGGTGAAGAGTGAGAAGCAATGGCATGGGCAAGGGACCATCATATCAGGGCTGCTCAGTGCCACAAAGCAGTTTTGAGGGTGTGGGGGGGGGCAGTCGCAGCTGGATCCACATCCTGGTGAGCAAAGGGGGCAGGAGGAGCTTTGATTTGTCATGATAACAAACCCAAAATCAAATGCCAAAATGTATAGGTATTCATAATTGATTTTATTATAATGATTGCAGCACTGGTATGATTCCAAATTGCTTTTAAATAGTAAATAGATCAATAAAATATTGTGTTCAACTGATACCTATATATAGTGACATTTCATTTTAATCATGTAAAAACATGGATTTTGCAGATTTTGATAAAAGAATTTCATAGAATCATAGAATCATAGAAGTAGGGTCAGAAGGGACCTTGTAGATCTTCAAGTCTGACCCCCTGCCTGGGCAGGAGAAAAACTGGGCTCAAATGACTCCAGCTAGGTAGACATCAAGCCTCTTCTTAAAGACCCCCAGGGTAGGAGCCAACACCACTTCCCTTGGAAGTTGGTTCCAGATCCTAGCCGCCCTGACTGTGAAGTAGTTCTTATGGATGTCTAATCTAAACCTACTCTCCAACAACTTGTAGCCGTTATTCCTTGTTATGCCAGAGGGCACTAGGGGAAACAAGGTCTCTCCCAAACCCTTCTGGTCCCCCCTAGTGAGTTCATAGATGGTCACCAGGTCCTCCCTCAACCTTCTCTTGTGAAGGCTGAACAGGTTCAGGTCCCGCAGTCTCTCATTGTAGGGTCTGCCCTGCTGTCCCCAGATCATGCAGGTGGCCCTCCTCTGGACCCTCTCAATGTTGTCCACATTCCTCCTGAAGTGGGACGCACAGAACTGGATACAGTACTCCAGCTGTGGCCTGACCAATGCCGCATAGAGGGAGAGTATCACCTCGTTGGCCCTACTTGAGATGCACCTGTGGATGCACAACAAGATCCGGTTAGCCCTGCCAACCGTGACCTCGCATTGTTGGCCCATGTTCATTTTGGAGTCAATAATGACTCCGAGATCCCTTTCTGCCTCCATGGTCTCAAGGAGAAAGTCTCCTATCTTATAAGTGTGCTGCTGGTTACTACTGCCCAAGTGCAGCACCCTGCACTTGCCAGTATTGAAACGCACCCTGTTTTTGTTAGCCCACCCCTGCAACCTATCCAGGTCTTGTTGCAGTCCTTCCCTCCCTACTAGAGTGCTCACCTCACCCCAAATTTTGGTATCATCAGCAAATTTAAAACAGGGTGCTTTTAAGAACAGGTTGCTGATAAAGAAATTGAACAGCCCGGGTCCAAGGACTGAGCCCTGGGGGACTCCTCTGCCCACTTCCCCCCAGGTCAAATATTACCTGTCCACCACCAGCCTCTGAATACGACCCTTCAGCCAATCTGCAATCCATCTGACTGTATAGGCAGCATCAGTGCCACAGTCGCCTAGTTTTTTAATGAGGATGGAGTGGGAGACAGTGTCAAAGTCCAAAAAGACTACGTCCATGGTGATACCAGCATCCAATGCTTTTGTGACCTGATCATAAAAGGCAATCAGGTTGGTCTGACATGACCTGCCCCTAATGAAACCACATTGGTTGTCCTTGAGCATCATCCCTGAAGCCGGCCCATCACAGATGTGCTCCTTGATGATCTTCTCAAAGAGTTTCCCTAGGATTGAGGTAAGACTGACAGGCCTATAGTTGCCCGGGTCCCCCCTCCTCCCTTTTTTAAAGATGGGGACTACGTTGGCTATCTTCCAATCATCTGGCACCTGGCCCGAGCACCATGAGCACTTGTAAAGCCATGCCAAGGGCCCTGCAATGACCCCTGCTAGCTCCCTCAACACCCTGGGGTGGAGAGCATTTGAACCCACTTATTTGAACACGTCCAGCCCCTCCAAAAGCTCTCTAACGTGGTCCTCCCCAACCTGAGGTCTGGAGGCATTCCCCTCAAGTCCATCTTGCATCACAGTGGGGAAGTCCCGGTCCCTAGACAAGAAAACGGAGGTGAAGAATTGGTTATAGTGGTCTGCTTTCTCCTCTGGCACTATCACCAGATTGGCCAGTGTATCTTGCAGGGACCCGACTTTTCCCAGGGCCTTCTTCATCCTCCCTATATATTTGAAAAAGGACTTTTTATTATCTTTGATCTTGGATGCTAGTCCTAGCTCTATGTCCGCCTTAGCTTTCCTGACAGCCCCCCTACAGGCCCGACCAGAGGAGGTATACTCCTGTTTGGAGATAGCTGTGATTTTTCTATCAGAGAAGTTGCAATTTTTAAACAAAGAAAACCAGGATCCCTGGTGACCAGGAAGCTTTTAGCGTAAGGTGTAACAAGACCCTAAAATTCTGTAGAGGCTACAATGCAAGAAGAGACCTTTCAAGTCCAAGTACCAAATTGTGCACTTTCTTTTCAAGACCTGAAATAATAAAAAGTAAGTAAAAAGTACCCCATGCATAAAATATTTCATTAACTTATCAGTAAGTATAGAAATAATTGTAGGCTTCCTGGCTCTTTCCCATCTTTATAGTCTTTGACAGTAACCATCTATTTCTGTAACACAATGCAGAGGAGGGCACTGGCAAAGAAAGTAAGAAGAGGATTACTGTCTTTTTTCTGTATGTCTTTAGAGAATTCTCCCCCTTTGCCTTTAAAATGCTGCCTACTCTCTGAGTAGCTAAACTATAGAAACATCTGTGTACCAAATATACATACCTGTAACCAGATACACATATCTGTATTATATGTGTGGAAGTGCAGAACCAACTGAAGAACATGCCATAGGCTAGCTATTTAACTTAGGTTAGGTTTAGAAAATCTATTAGGACAGAGAAGTCAACTGATGACTCCATTGGTGGTGCCACCATGAAGGCTTCAGCTTCCTGGACCACAGCATGCACTTCAGGGATAGAGGACTCCTGAGAAGGGGCAACATCCACCTCACATGGAGAGGCAAGTCCCTGTTCTCAGCCAGGATGAGATAGGGCTCTAAACTAAGATTGCTGGGGGGCGGGGAAACACTGACTGGAGCTTGCCCGTGAACCGACAGATAAGAAAGCTCCATAGATAGGGACATTAAGAAAACCATGCTTGTGGGAGATGAGGGAATAGTTCCCCTTCAGCATGGCAGGAAGCCAAGGGTCTCAATAGGAGGACTCAGGTGCCTGTACACTAATGCCAGGAACATGGGCAACAAGCAGGAGGAGCTGGCCCTCCTGCTCTCTGGTGAACATTATGACCTAGTAGGGATTATGGAGACCTGGTGGGACTCCTCACATTATTGGAGCGTAGCCATAGAAAGCTATGCCCTAGCTCTCTATGTGAAGGAACAGCACACCTTCTTGGAAGCCAACATCAGCTCCATAGTTTCATAGTTTCTAGGATCAGAAGGGACCTGAACAGATCATCAAGTCCAACCACCTGCCCTGGGCAGGAACAAGTGCTGGGATCATAATACCCCAACCAGATCCAACCTCCTCTTGAAGACCCCCAAAGTAGGGGAGAGCACCACCGCCCTTGGGAACCCATTCCAGAGCCTGGCAGCCTAACTGTAAAATAAGGTCTCCTGATATCAAACCTGAACCTGCTCTCAAACAATTTGTGGCTGTTATTCCTTCTTATCCCAGGTGGTGCCCAGGGGAACAGAACCTCACCTATTTTCTGCTAGCCCCCCTGGTGGGTTTCTAGATGGCCACCAGATCCCCTCTCAGTCTTCTCTTGTGGAGGCTGAATAGATTCAGGTCCTTTACTCTATCTTTGTAGGGCCTGGCCTGCTGCCCCCTAACCATGCAAGTGGGCCTCCTCTGGACCCTCTCAAGGTTAGCCACATCCCTCTTGAAGTGCGGCACCCAGAACTGGATGCAGTACTCCAACTGCAGCCTGACCAGCACTGCATAGAGAGGAAGGATCACCTCCCTGGACCTGCCTGTGGTGCACCTGTAGATACACGACAAGGTGCAGTTAGCAGAATGGCTCCAAAGCAAAATGGCTTGAAACCCTCTGGGTCAAGCTCCAGTGGGTGGGAAATGGGAGGGGGGCGGTAAGAGACACTTAACTGTAGGTGTATACTACACGCCACCAAACCAGGGGGAAGAACTCTATCTAGAGTTTGCCTGAGAACTGGCAGAGGCTGCACATGCACATCTCTTGGGAGGCAGCCATCATGACTTCATCGTGGGCAGGTCTTGTCTTACCAAACTCATCTCCTTTTATGATCAGGTAACTCACCACCTGGATAAGAGACAGGAGGTTGACTTTGTATATCTTGATTTCCAAAAAGCCTTTGATCTGGTGTCCCACAAGGTTCTCATGAGAAAATTGGAGGACTGGAGACTTAACTGCAAAACAGTTAGGTGGGTAAGAAGCTAGCTATGGGGTAGGACCCAGAGGGTCCTAATGAATGGATCTATGTCATCCTGGCAAGAAGTGGGCAGTGATATGCCACAGGGGTCAGTGCTTGGTCCAGTACTTTTCAACATCTTTATCGCTGATTCGGATGTGGGGGTGAAGAGCTCACTGGCAAGTTTGCAGATGACACCAAGTTATTGGGAAGTGTGGTCACAATTGAAGATAGGCTACAGATACAGGTGGATTTGGACAGGCTGGCAAGTTGGGCAAGTCAGAACCAGATGAAGTTCATCACTGAGAAGTGTAAAGTGCTCCACCTGGGAATGAACAACCCCCTACACGCCTACAGACTTGGCGGCACCAAACTGACCAGCACCATGAATTAAAGAGACCTTGGGGTAACAATAAACCACAGTATGAATATGAAGCGGTAGTGTGACACTGTTGCCAGGAGGGCAAATAATACTCTGGCATGCATCAACCGATGCATCACCAGCAAAACCAAGGAAGTGATCCTTATACTCTACTCAGCATTGGTGATACCCCAACTGGAGTTTAACAAGGACGTGGTAAAGCTTGAGAGAGTCCAGAGAAGAGCCACCCATACAATCAGAGACTTGCACAGCAAGCCATACGAGGAAAGGCTGAGGGACCTCACACTCTTCAGCCTGGAAAAGAGAAGGCTGAGAGGGGACTCGGTAGTAGCTTATCACTACATCAGAGGAATACATCAAGGGCTCAGTGAACATCTGTTCACCAGGACACACATGGGGAAAACCAGGAGTAATGGCCACAAACTCCTGGAAGGCCATTTCAGGGTCAACATTAGGTAAAGCGTCTTCACCCTGAGAGTGTCCAGACTGGAATAAGCTCCCTCCAGAAGTGGTGCAATTACCTACACTGGAAATCTTCAAGAGGAGACTGGTTGGGCACCTTGCTGAGGTCACCTGACTCCAGTTGTCTTTCCTGCACAGTGAAGGGGGCTGGACCCTATAATCTTCCAAGGTCCCTTCCAGCCTTACAATCTATGAATCTATGGCAACCTATTAGGAATTTGTTTTATTTTTGCCTTCCTATTTTTATGGTAATGGAGCTGATCAGACACTCCATGGTGGTACCTAAAGCAGCAATCTAGCAAGCTTTAGCATCTGCCTCAGATACAGAAATTCAGTCAGTCTTTAGGCTTCATGGGTACCAAACAAGTTAAAATGATGAATTAGTCCAGGGATGGCCCATGTCTTTTGCTAATGTTACTCCACTGAGGTCAATGTATGATTATTGATATACATCAACTGGATACATTTGATTGCTACTGTCAGTGACTAGGCACATCAGATATCTTCTGCAAAGACTCAAGGGCTTTTCAAAAGCAATCTTTCCTTGGTGAAGGCTGATCTGTGTAATAAGATTCACAGGTTCTATTATGATCACTTGGAAAACCTTAAAGTGAACAGGATGTGTTTCTTGTGATAAAAGTTTTTTTCTCTGCTCCAAGGAGGTAATGTATTTCTCCAGCAGCTTACATCTTTCCAGTTCATTACCTTACAAATATCAGTAGTCATACTGAAAAATACCCTTGGCACAGGTACAGTACAAAATTGATTTTAGGAGTACCTGCTGCCTTTAAAGTGGAGCCTACTTAACTGTAATACATCTGCCAGGAATATTTAAATCATTTGTGTAATGAGTTTAACATGGCATCTAGGCAATACCCTATGGACTAGGGACTTTAGCCTGGTTTCTATGATCCCCTTATAATCTTGCATGTATGGATTTTTATGGCACAGGTGCCTAATGTACACACACACATACTTTACACTTGCCTGTGCCTAGGATTTGATGTGTGTATGCTAATGACATTTCCACATGCAGCTGTAAAAGCACAGATTTTTTAATCTGTTAGAACTACTCAGGAAAGAGCAGGTTTACAAAAAGAAATATCATTTAAAAAAGACAGAAAAGTACTGTTTTCCTGCATTTTGTTAGTGTCCTACCAAGATAGGCTCAAATGCCTATTTGCTGACTGGCCTTTCTGATGCAGCTACAGAGGTTTCAATGTTGTTATCTTTTTTAAAAGAGCAGTGAACCCATATAAGAGGCTTACACGCACACACACACAGCAGTATTCCTTTGCTGAACATAGATTGTTTTCTAGTGTATTTGGCAGCAAACAAACGGATCAATTAAAGCCAGGTCAGACAAAAAGAAAACTGTTCCAGTTTCTCTGGGGGAGGTTTAAAGTGCATGTGACATCTATGAAGAAAATAAAATAACTGAGAAAAACATTCTATAAAGAATCAATTCTGCTTAGACTTCAGCTTTTCTCGGAGAGAGTTTCTCCACTCATTGCTTATTATTGAAATATTGGCATAAAAAGGTTCTTTGTTTGTTCCAAATCCATCTGTTCTTGCTTCTTATTCCCCATAGGTGAAATCCACCCTTGAACAGAGATCCAGTACAAGGCCTAGCACTGTCTAAGCCCCAGGAAATAGGATATAAGTGGGACTTCAGCAGTGCACCAGTTACTGGTTATCCCGAAAGGTATTTCTACTTATCTGTAAGTAAAAGGGGTAGTGTCATTATTGCCTATCAGCAGAACATGTAGGGCCAGATAGGGCCAGAAGTGCATGTGGGGTGAACCAGCTTAGTTCTACTGGAATCAGTGTAGCTATGATGATTTACAGGATCTTATGACTTGGCCCTACACATTAACAAACAACCACTACAGACCATTTATAGTATGAAGAGATGTTTGTTAAAACACATGGCATTATAACGTTATTCGGGCAGCAAAATTAGCTAGTTTTAAGTGAACACTTAACCATTATACTTTTAAGAATAACATTCAGGATTAAATGAGACTTTTGAATCAGCCAGGAACTGCAGTAACCTATTTATCCAAGTTCACCTTCTTAAATAAAAGATACAGAACTACAGATTCTGCCTACCATTTGAGGCATTATCCTTAACTTGTGTAATTCAGGATTGTACCACAAGCTTCAATTTACACAAGCTAAGACTTTTTAGCACAGGTTATAGCAAACCAGCCCCATAAGGAAAAGATGTGCACTGCAAAGGGAGCTGAAGTTGCTGATCACCTGACCTACCATCAAAGGATAATAACCTAAAGTTCTCTCCCCTTGTTCCAGAATTTTGATGAATTATCCATTGATATAGCTAAATGACAAATGTGTTGACTAGTTTATATATTCTGAATAGATGGTACTGTCACAGAATAGACTGTGATATTATGTGTCTTTGAGACCGTGCTCTGGTGTACTTACTATAACAAATACAGGTGTCTATCCAACTGAAAAATTTAAGACAGTGCATAGGAAAGATTCTTAATGTTTTATTTTGTTTGCCTAATGGATGTGCGTGTGTGTGTGTGTGTGTGTGTGCACGCGCACGTGCATATTTGTGGATTTGGAACCAGTTTTCAGGTAATGAGTTCTGAGTCAATTGTATTAACATATTTTTCTGTCAAGCATTTCCCTACTCAGTATAAGAATTGCGAACAAGTATTTTCTAGTTTATATATAGAAATGAAAACTAGAAAATACTTGTTTGCATTTCTTCAGCTAGACTTTTGATATCAACATACTGAGATCCTTAAATTGTCTGTCTCCTTATGCTTGGAACAGAATCCTTGTGGAAGGAAATAAATTCATTCCTAAAGTTTAGAAGAGGCAATTTTACTTTGTAAAATTCATTGAGGAAATGGTGTTTCTGCTCTGCTGTTCCCCAAGGGTTTCATGTGACTGTCCCATGAATAACCACAAGTGTCTTCGCCTTAACATCCATAACGTCCTTACCCTTTAGGAGACTCTGAATAATTAGTGTTCTCCCAGGCATGGACATTTCCATACAGAATGCCTGTTGTTATTCCTCTTGAGTTGATCTCTGCATTATACTATTTTCAAGTTGTGATGGAATTCTCAAATCTCTAAAATCCCTAAAACAAGTTAAAGGAGAACAAATGTCACATATTTGCTGTATCAACTCCTAAAACCAGAACACAGACAAGAAATGAGCACAAGCCAGAAAGGTTGAACCACATCCAAGATATGAGCTGTTACAAAGAATGTGGATTCAGATCCACTGTTCTGGTCTGGACTCGGCATGATTGTAGAAGATAGTTATTTATATTGGGCATGTTTACATGAGATGCTTTACTACACATTAGACTAATCTAATGAGCAGTAAAGTGTCACTGCCTATATGTGTGCAGCAATTACTGTGCAGTAGATTAATTTGAAGCAGCGTTTGCTAGTACCGAGTGTGGCAGAGCACAAGTTGTGCTTGCCACTTTAAGAGGTTTAAGCAGGTTGTGGAGCAGCCAGAGCAGGGTAGAAGCAGGCTATAAGCCCAGGACCTAGGAGCAGAGCCAGCATAACATTGCACAACCTAGGGAGAGCAGCGTCTGGAACACATGGAGGTTAGGGTAGGAACTATGGGGTTGGAGGAGGTTCCTGTTGGTCCTGGGTAAGACCTGAAACTCCACCCTGCTGAGGTTGAATGGTGTGGTGGGGCTGCCAGTGGTGGGGCAGTCTCCAGGAAATGCCACATCTGGGCCTCCCTAGTAAAAGGCAAGGATGGGGTGCTGTAAAACCTCAGCCTCTGCTGCCCAGTGGATACCTCATGGAGAGGAAATGCTGGAGGGGCACCCCAACAGAAAAACACAGGGTCCAGGCTCATGAAGTTGGGCCTGAGGCAGGGACCAGGCCCATAGAGAGTGGGGCCTGAGACAGGGGCCAGGACCCACTGAGTGGGGCCTGAGGCCCAAGGGGCTTTAGGCCAGGAGCCCGGTGAGGGCAGAGAGTGGCCTGGAGAAAGGGCCAGGAGACCAAGGTCCACACAGTGGGTCCTGATGCCAAATGTAGGCCATATGCCGAGTGCGGCCCAGCAAAGTGGCCAGGGGAGTTATAGTAGTGATTGGATACTATCTGTGAGGTATAGGACATTGTGTAGGGGTGGGTTAGAGTCAAGTATTTAAGCCCCTGGCATCTGGGCAGTAGAATGGGCGGCCTCCCACATGTTAACAACCATTATTGTAACATCAAAGGCATGGCAGGAGACGCAGGATGGACTGCCCTAGGCACAGGGTGGATCAATGATGTGAGTGGCCTGTGGGTGGAGCTTGTAGCCACCCCCACCGTCACATCAATACAAGTATTAGAAAATGGTGCTTTAAACTAATCTGTTGAAGTACACATGTAGACGCTGACCAGGACCAAATTCCTCTCAGTTAGACTAGGCAAAAGGGAGTCACAGAAGGTGCGGAGAGCTGTCCCCAGCTCCAGGAGCAGCTCCCAGATGCACAGAGCTCAGGACTGGTGGCCCTGGCTTGGGGCAATGACCTGTTCCTAAACGGCAATGCCCAGTGCCTGGGGGAGGCAGGAGCTGAACAGCACTGGGATTAGGGGGACTCATGTCTCCCCCATGGCAGAGAAGGATGGGGTATGTGGGGGTCCTGTGCTGTACCATGGGGCATGAGCTTGAGGATCCCAGCTCATTGCTGCCCTTGCTCCAAGCTGAGTGCCTTGGGAGACAGAGCAAACCCCAGGTGCAGAGGTGGCACTTGCCAAGAGCCAGCCTCTGAGACCAGAGCAGGGCCTGAGGCCATCATACAGATGAATGCTTCCTTACCTTTCTTGATGATGGACTGATTTAGCAAGTTCATCCCAGCCTCCTCCACCACCTGCAAAGTGAGACCAGGGCACTGCTGGTGCTCAGGCACGGGGCATCACCCCAAGCCAGCACTGTTGAGCCAAACTGTGATCCTAAGCTCCATGCAGCTGGAAGCTGCCCCCAGAGCTGGGAATAGCTCCCCCTGCCCTCCAGAGCTTGGGGAAAGCCTCATGACCCCTGCCAGCCCAGGGCTGCCCACAATATCCCCATGGGAGCCTGGAGCTCCCCCTGGATGCTACAGGGGGCACAGCAGGACAGGCGCAGCCCTGGACTGGGCTGCTCCTGTCTAGCCAGATTTGCTTCCAACATAGGTACACATGTCAATGTGTGCCTGGGAGCACTTTAATGAGCCTAAATTTACTGCACAGTAAATTCAGGTGCATTAATTCCACGTGTAGATGCACCCACTGAGTAGGGAACTGTTTGACAGAAAAATATGTCAATATAATTGACTCAGACCTCATTACCTGAAAACTAGTTGCAAATCCACACTATATTTAGGATACACAAAGCTGTTGTATTCATTGCAGGGATTCTGGCTGACTTCCAACCTGCTACCCACTTAATGCCTTTCTTCACCCACACACTGTCCACCTGATCCTCTATATACTCCTCCCTATTCACTGCCTCACTCCTCCACTCCTGATTTAATTTGGTCAATCCTAAACCATACAAGGTTTTTCTAACCTTGCTTAGTCTGTAAATTGTGGACCAGTCACCTTTGTATGGTCACCGGCTTTTCCTCTCCATCTTTTTAACTATTAGACAAAAATTGTACATGTTCCTTCTTTAGGTCTGCAAAAACCTGGAGGAGGAAAGGAATGTGTACTGGCTTACTCAGCTAACTGTTCTCAGAGGTTCTTGCAGGATGGGGCTAATACATTTGCAATAACTCTCAGCTGTTCAAAAAATTACATCATCTCCCAATAGATCAAGAGACCTGAGCAGCCATCTTTGGAGTGGAGAAAAATGACCACAATCTTGCTTTTGCCGTTTGATGATATTAGATCTCAATGGAAATGTTATTCATGTTATAAAGACAATCAACTGTCTTCCTTTATTAAACATTGCATGCACTTATTAAGAGGTTCCATATGTGAGATCCCCCAAGACCTTATTGGATGGAAGCTGCTACTTTGGAAGACAAAGGGTTGGTTTACAGTTCCCTTGTTTTCCCTGCATCACAGCAAACTGCTAGCATTGATTGCTTTGTAGCTGGAGGTAGAAAAGGGGTTAGATTAGGATGGCTCTTGGGGACAATAATGGAACTGAGAAACTTTCACATCTGCAGCTAAAATGCCACCTGTTCTGAAAGTGATTTCTGGTCCCACAGAGTCAAATCTGTGATATAACACCACGTTCTAAAAAGACCTTCCCTTCCTGTAGGCCAGGGCAGACAGGCTGAGGAACTAGATGTTACAGTTCAAAACTATCTAGGATCTAAGGAGAAATCAGTGGAAGTTTTTTTCAGTGAATATTTATTCACATTCTAAAACAGATGCTGCTTCTATCATTTTTGTGACCCTTTTTGTCTCCTGAGCAGTCCAGCTAATAAATACGAATTCTCATCCAAAATGGGAGTGAAGCTCAGGTGTTCATTTGCTGAAAGCAAATTTTGAATTGTATAATTGACTGCAAAACTGGAATGTCTGGTTAGTTGCACAAGACCTTCAGTGAGGGACACTCAAGTAGTGTCATGTGCCTGGGACACAAAGTATGAATATGCTCAAGAAAGTTTAATTGTCACCACCCATGTTAAGTATAGGATTAGGACCTGTATGTAAAACTATTGAGAGAAGTGGATTTCCATTAACAGCATAAGCCTTAAGCTTTACTGGTAGGCCTATGAGAAGACAGATCAAGAGCAACTCCATGCCTTAATACTGAAGTTGAAGGAACTATTATCTATTCAAAGAGGGGAAAGGATACAGGAAAACGAGTACATAATGTAGATTTTCTCTTCAGAGTGAAGCCTCCTGAAAACTATATAAATGTGCCTACCACCTAACCCATTACTTTATATGCGGGAATGTAATATCTGGCCTTCCTCAGACACTGGTCTTTTGCTGGGCATCTTTCTGGGACAAGGGGCATAAATGTGCCAGCCATGAATCAGCAAATTGGAATCCTCTTGGGAACTGTTGCAATTTATAACATCAGCAGCAGTTATTGTTAAGCAATAGATTGAGTTGACTTAGTGAACATAAGAATGTACTGCAGTGGAAAAGTGTTGGAATGGCTTGAAATTACTCTAGGAACTTCTCATAAGCCTTTGTGTCCCAGGCATTTTTAAATAAGCCTGTGACCCCAAATCTGTACTGATGATAGATTTATTACTCTTTTCTTGCCACCTCAAGCTGACAGAGGGGCTGGAGTTGAAGCCACAACTGCCAAAAACACAGGAAATATTTACATGCTTTTTTATTTATAATTTTAAAAATGAAAACAAACGAATGATCCAAGACTTGTATGAGAAAAAGCAAATGGAAACATTTAAAAATGTGGAATTAAATTGTTTGTTTGTATCCTACAACCACAACAGCCCCATGATCTACTACCAGTATAAGGACTAGTAGATCATGGGGCTGTTGATTAATGGGGCTATTAATAAGCAGGGTATGTGTCTGGCTCCTGCTACTCTAACATCCCAGTGACCTACAGCATAAGGAATGGGAATCAAAGAAAGTTTCCTAGGCAGAACACTAATAAGCACTCCCTAAAAGCCCAGAGGACTCTGAATCATCTTATCCTTTGCTTTCCTTCTCCCACATGCAAGGCGTCATGTCCAAAGGCCCATCTTTCCATCAGAGAAAGGCTGGACACAGCTTTTCTCTTGAGCCTGAGTAAAGTTGCTGCTGAATTGGCTGAAGGGATTGTTGCAGAGTGAAGAGAGGCTGACTGCACTACCAAGCTGGGAGCAAAGACAGGAAAGTTGAACTTCAATTTCCCGCATCCCTGTACGGTAGCTTAGGGCTCAGTCAGCTGCTAAAAGTTGTTTTCAACCGTATGTCAGATTATTCCAGCTCTTTGCAGATGAAGGAATGCTAAGAAAGTAAACAAAGTCATTTTCCATTATTACGCATCTGTCCTTCAGAAAAAAACAAAACAAAATAGACTTGTTTAGTGCAGAATGCCAGAGTTTTCCAATCCTATTTATCCTGCCAATTTCAGCAAATGCACATTCATTCAAAACAATGTCAGGTCTATTTCTGGAGAACGTTCCTGCCATCCTATCTTTGCGGTGGTGGGGATTATAATATTATTTGATATTTAATATGCCAGTTCTTCTCAAGTAATCACAAGCACTTTACAAATGGATATATACATCTTTCCAGGATCATTTCATTCATCAGTACAGTTCAGACACTATGGCAGCAGAACAGGCTGTTTAACAGTGCATAGCAATAGTAATTACTGACATCTAAGGCAGAAATTGAAGAACCATGCACCAGATTGAAACAGGTTTTGGTGGGCAACAAATGCAGTAGTGTCAGCTACTGAACTGCTGCTATATTTTCTTTCTTTACCTGTGGCTTCAAATGCTGTTGTATTCTTTATCTTGTGTTGGAAGCACCTTACTTATTTTCAGGCTAGGCAGGATAAAACTATTCTGAAAAGTTTTCAGAGAGCATTCATAACTGAAACCATATCCCACTGTTTTCTAGTTGGAGATGATGCCTGTTTACTCTCCTCTACACATCATAGATGGGTTTGAGTTGCCATGATGACTCAGTAGGCTTGCAAGTTTGGATCTCTACGTAAGAGTGATTCTAATGGAGTTTGACGGTTGGCATTATAAGGCTGATTTGGATGATCAGTCCACTTCTTTCCACTGTTCACGCTTTTTACACATGAAATTTTCATTTTATCCCCCAGAGAATTCTCTTTGTTTGTCTGTTTGGCAGCATTTGAGGTAGATCACACAAGCCAGTTATGAGACAGCTTTTAAAATAATTGCTATTCTGCTTTCTGAAAAGTCATTTGTATCTGCCATCACCTCTGTCAAAACTGTCTAGATCTAGAAAAGCAGAATCTGTTGTATAAAATATTTAAGGAACAGAGTCTATTTAAGGGATGTACAAACAGCAGGATGACACCTGTACATTTCTTTTTTTAATAAGCTACACTGAGATGAGTAAACCTATAGGCACAAAGCAATGTAATACTTTACTATTTCTCATGCTCCTTGTCATAGAATTACATCTTGCCTCATTAAGGGATGAACTCAATGATCTAACCATTTTTTCCATCTGTAACTCCTAAAACAAGTCAGTCTTCAGTGCTAAGAGATTCTATTTTGCTGTCATGAGTGGAGAATTCAATCCACATATAGGTTTTTTAGCCCTTCTGGGACTAGGGATTCATGAACTACCAACAAAGAGTTCCATGAACCCATTCTGTTTGGGAAGATTTTCTCCATGACATAATAAGAAAAATCTTTCCCCTCTTAAGTGTATAAGTCCATGATAATTAAATGACATGTGCATGGAGTAGTACAGTATAACCTCATGAATCCGGCATGCTTGGGACTGAGCATCTGCCGGAAATGTGAAAATTCCAGATTTTTGAAACTGGAGCGGTGGCCAAACCCAAAGCGGCGGAGATGGGGCGGTAGCAGCAGCCACATGCAGAGTGGCAGTGTGGGGGGGTGGATGGTGGCGGCAGCCGCTGCATGCAGACTTCCCCCTCTGCTGCTCCGGGACCACCCGCCACTACTCCCCAATGGAGTGTAGTTTTTTAAATGATGGATTTTCAATAATTCTGGATTTTTGATTTCCAAATTTATGAGGTTACTAGCCAATTGCCTGTCAAGAATGATGGGGGTGGAGTGCCACCACCTAATGCCCCATGCTGGAACTGCTTTGCCTCTTGCAGGGCACGGGGTGAGGGAGCTGAGGCCAGAGCGACTTCAGAATCATGGCGACACTCCCCCATGCTTGAAGCACTCTGATTGGCTGTTTCCACTGGCCAATCAGAGCGCAAATAAAGCATTACAGACAGACAGACTTAGGCTTTTA
Organism: Crocodylus porosus; assembly: GCF_001723895.1. Lineage (NCBI taxonomy): Eukaryota > Metazoa > Chordata > Crocodylia > Crocodylidae > Crocodylus > Crocodylus porosus. The sequence continues at coordinate 57,756,476 of NW_017728947.1, read as the reverse complement.
TAATATTAGAATACAGTATTTGCTGTACACAAGTTTTTTTCAGATTTCTTATATCTAGTAACTTATGGATTCCCAAATGGTAGGTTTTTGCTGAAGTAAAGCATATTTGGACACACTGCTAAATGAATCACATATTCCTCTTGAATTAGTCTGAAGTGGCAGGACATTTCATGCATTTCAAAATGTAGCTCTGCTGTAGCTTTGATAAGCAATAGCTTCTGACTAGAGACAGAGACGGTACTTCCAGGGCATGGGACAATTCCAATCCCAGCGTTGTGCCCAGCAGTTTCTCTGGCACAAGAGAATGAATGAACTAGGCAGGATGGAGATGAAACAAGTGATACTGAATCATAACAGCTAGGAAGCGATAGCATAACTAGGGGTGGGGAGGGCAGCCCTGGCTGCCAATTTAGGAGGGGCCCATAGTAGACATTTCTCCAGTTCACTTAAAATTACAGTGGCATAATCAAGGAGTAGAAGTTACTTCACCTAGATTTTTGCATCAGGTTGTGATGTACTTCTTTGGCTGATACGCTGTTTAAAAGTCAACAAACACATGGCCGTAGATTGGAAAACAGAAGAAAAATGGAGAAGTAGCCATTCTAAAATGAAGGACACCCTGAAGGCTATGAAGGAAGACAGTAGTAGCATCATCAGTATGGTGTGACGGTACACATAAATCTTAAACAATATTTAGTAGAAAAAATACCAGAGTATAGATTAAAGGAAAATAAGGCAATAAATTAAACCATCTGCAGGATACAATAACTAGTCATGATACATTTATCCCCTCAGTAAATTAACTAGTAATGGTCCAAAGTCAACAAAATGCTTCAGAGCAAGGCTCTCTTCCTAAGGAATATGTCTGCCTTCTTTGCAAAGCATTGCAAGAATTCAGCCTTGGAGGAATAGGCCTGAGCACAGCCAGCGATAAGCAGGAAGAAGGACACTATGCAGAACAGGGGACAAAGTATAGGATTAGGACTGAAATAAGAAGAGATAGATTCACCCTGAGATACTGGAACAACCAGCCTGGAGCAGCCTTCTGGAGTTGTCCATTGAAAGTATACAGGCTACATTCTCTTTTCACTTGCACTGACATCAGTCTGGCGTTGACATCAATGAAGTCATCTGAATTTTTGTGAGCGTAACAGGACTGCATTTTGGCCCTCCGGGTGGGCTATGTCTTGTTTTCTGTTTACAAGACCCTGACTGCAGAACTCTTATTTGTTTATTTTTGGAAGTCAAGTTTTCTGTGTGCCTTTAACTCTTGTGTCTGAGGTTTGTGCATAAGAAGTGGTTTGTGAATCTCAGACAGTTAGCTGCTTTTCATCCACTCAATAACTCAGCTCAGTGGAGCAAGGTGTTCTGATTCTCTCACAGATATATTTTATCTCTCTCTATAATGAAGCTTCCAACTTTTGACACCAACAACAAATACCGACTTTTATTTTCTGTTACTTTGCCAGGAATAAAGATTAGCAGGCTTATTGAAATAAAGTGCATTAAGATGGTCACTGAAGATTTAAAAAAAATGCTAATCCCATAGAAAGATGAATTGAGCCAGTTACACATAAGGCCACAAAGTGCAAGAAAAGACAGAATATGTTATTCTCTCCAGGAAAGCCTTTTTGAGGGTTTAATAGAAAAGTAACTGTTGCTCAGAGAACCTGTATACTGTAACAGTCGCTCAGAAAAGAATAAGGTTAAAGCCATGGATTGTAATCCTGTAGTCTCTGTAACTCTTCATTCTTTATTCTGTCATAAACACATTGGCTGAGATCCATTATTTTGCAGCTGCCAGAAGCACTAAAGCTTCCAGGGTAGATGCTTATGTTCCCAGCTTTTGCTTACTCTGAAACAAATGGTAAAAGCAAGACGTGTGTTAGTAAACAAGTCCACTGTAAACTGAAAATGTCCTCAGTTTTCTTTTGCCAAATCCCTTTCATGGCATAGAAACTATGCTAATCCATCTACTTTCAAATACATTTTAAAAGTGTGGTTTTGTTGTTGTAGATGCTGCTGTTGGCACAACATGTTTATTTTAAAGGCCCAAACTCTCAGTATTTTGGCTTTGTCAAAGGACAAACAGTGACGATGATGGTCAACCTTCAATCCAGAATGGCCAAGCTACACCCTAACATATATTGTTTGGGACAAGCAAGAAAAAGGTTTGTCAAGAATATTCTTGACCTTTGGAAAAGTCTGAACTTTATAATCTAGGCTCCTTTCCCAGACAGATAGTTCTATTAAGCTAGCATGTGCTCCAGCAGATGGATGAATCATTCATTACTCTATAGCTATAGTATATTAGCTGGAAAATATACCAATAGTCTGTTCTTCCATCAGAATCTGGAAGTGGGGAATCAGTTAAAGAACTATAATACAATAAGGGTTTGATTAAAAGTCCATTGAAAACCACAGGAAACTTTTTATTGTGTTCATTGGCCTCAGGTGAGGACTAAAATTAATAAACTGGATCTAGACATTATGCTGAACGTGTCTTGGAGAAGCCCAATGGGCCTGTAGGCCTACTTCAAGAAAGTTTAGCATGTTTAATCTTATTTTCAGTAGTTATATTTTCCCTTTCGCTATGGTTTCTTCTCTGTTTTCTCTGGCTTTCTTGCTTGGGCTGAATACACACATTCTGGAATCATAGTCATTTCACAGTTTTGCCTTGAAGTTGATTAAAAATGAATGGTAACAAATAACAAAATGGGATAAAAAGCACATGCACACACACATACACTTGACAAGAAAATTGTGGCAAAGCAGCAAACCACACTATATAAAGATCCCAAGGGTAAAATGACTTTAAGGATATGCTAATAATATCTCTGAAACTGTTCTTTAAGTCTAAAGTTTTAGTTAATGCTTACTCACAACTGGAGAGTTTCACGGCCTATGAACCAGCCAAGAGTTCTGTGGTCAGAATCAAATCTAAATAACGCTTAGAAAAAAAAAATTCCAATGTGACATACAAAATAAGTTTGGTTTTGGTAAAATGTATGCAAAGAATGAAAGCTTGGGACATAAGTTGAAGATAATATCAGCTTTCCCATGGAGGGACACACACCCATCCCAATAAGGCAATGATGAACTGATAGGAAGTTTGGGGCTCTTACTCATGATTACCAGTTCAGTTTTAAAAATGGTCCAAATTTGTGGATTCAAAATCAACTTAATGATGATGACTCCTAAGGAAACAATTTAAAGGATGTGAGAGAAATGGAAGAGATCCTGGCGCTTGACTCCATTTTTTTTGCATGGATTTGATAGTATAAGAGGGAGAGACAATTGTACTAAGAGGTCATTCAGGGATTCTGGCAGGGGTATGTCCACACTACAGTCATAAAAGCAGACTAAATTAACTCAAACCAGGCTATAAACTTGTGTGGACAGACTCCTACTGGTAACTAAGGTAGCAGGTTTAAAGCCATCTTGAATATCTCTACATCATAAAAACGTATGCTATTTTGACTACAGTGAAAATCCATAGTAATGAAAAATCTCTACTTATTCCCCTTAGATATAAGCATGCTTGGAAGGGTTTGATCTTTTTAATCAATAAATTTCCATTTCAACTCACATTCACAGACTGATGGAAAAATATTTCGAGTGATAATAATAGAAATTTACAGAAAGGGAACAGGAACAGGGAAACTTTACCCCTCCTATTGGATAGTGGAGAAAGAGGGACAGAGGGACAGAAGGCAGAGGGGTTAAAGAGGAAAACAATGGATGGCCTAATGACTCATTAACTACGCAATAATTAAGCAATTAGCCGCTCATTCGTAGGTGGAGGGAGATAACAGGCTACTTAATAAACCCCCATCCAAAGCCAGAAGGGAAAGAGGGAAGCAGGAATTGTATTTGAGGCTCCAGCCCTGTGGCAGCAGGGTCCTGCCCAGGCTGGACCAGCTAAGAGCAGAGGGCTAAGAGTGGCTGGTGCCTCTCCCTATTTCTAGAGTACAGGGATTGCCACTGACCCCTTCTTCTGGTCCCTGCCTGCCTGGCTCTTTCCTGATGAATAAACAGAATAATTAGTCAAGCACTGGAACAGGTTACCCAGAGAGATGGTGGAAGCTCCGTCCTCGGAGGTTTTCAAGACCCGGTTAGACAAAGCTTTGGCTGGAATGATCTATTCGGGGCTGGTCCTGCTTTAAGCAGGGGATTGGACTAGATGACCTCCTGAGGTCTCGTCCAACCCTAATTTTCTATGATTTCTATGATTTAAAGCGGGTATGATTTATTGATGTATAGATGTATGTATGATTTAAAGCAGGTATGATTTATTGATGTATGGATATGTCCTTTTTATATTTTGACATGTGACTATATAGCTTCTAACAGTATACTGTTATTACTAAATTGTCC
>NW_017728947.1:57743033-57751969 GCF_001723895.1 Crocodylus porosus | reverse complement strand
AAAAAAATTTAAAAATTAAAAATTTGAGTTTGGTCAAGCCTAAACATAAGGCAGGGAGTAGACAGAGCAGAAGGTGACAGGGTAGCCAATATAACTAATAGATGCTATAAAATAATCCAAATTATGTTGGGGCTGTTTTGCTCTATAGCCAGCTCCAGGATTGAAGAAAGTACCAGAAGTCTCACTTGTACTAGGGGGTAGCTCAGTCTATTTCGGTTATGTCTATTTGCTTGTCCAGCTATAACCTGCTGTCTTGCAAGCCAAGATGATCTGCAGAAAGTGTCCCACCACTGCCTTTCCCCAGCTGCTAGCTTGATCTTGCTGATAAGACTTTAGGCTGTCCAACCTTGTACCATGCAAGCTGCTTCTGCCATTTGCACTGTATATACAACTAGCTTAGTTTCTCTTGCATGTGGTTGACAATCCTGATGTATCAGGTTGATGGGCAGAAACCTAAAGAACTCAAGTGACTCACCTGAGAGTAGCATTGCTATTAGCACTGTTTCCTTGTAAAGAAGAGTTTCTCTTAATGGCAACAAAAGTGCACAAATTGGAGCAATTGTCTGATCAACATAATCCTACTATATTGTAAGATCCCTTCTGCAAGTATCGTTGGTATGTCAAATCCACTTGGCAAAAATGTGTGGGAGGTCATTCTCAGCAGTTGTTCCTCAGTTCTGGAACTGCTGCCTCTCGAGGCTTGCCAGATCCTGAGCCTGGACTTCTTCAGAAGCACTGCCTGACTTTCTGTTCGGGCAGGAGTTTAGTAACCACAAGCAGACTGGGATGCTGTCTAGTGGATCTCTGATTAATTTTGCTTCGTTTTGCCATTTTATTTTAGTTGCCCTTTTACATTTCTGTCTGTCTTGATGTAAGCCGCCCTGAGACATGCTGCCATTTTCAGCACAAAATTAAATAAATAAGAACCTGCATTGGTTTTTTCAAGCTATCTAGGCCCCGATTCTTGTATCCGGTTGAAATCTGACTGGAATAGTGAACTAAGATTGCTTAACGGCACCTTTATACTGTCCAGTCGTCAACACAAGTTAGATCAGCTTCCTGTAATAGATGAGATAATAGTTTTTACCCGCTGGTAGCAGAAGATTCGCAATGCAGCAACACCCTGGCCAGCGCTCTTTCCCGCAAAACACTGCTCACCCACACAGAAGGATTAACACTATCCAAACATTCACTTCTTCTGAAGGAATCCTGAGATGACTAATCTGTGGGTTTTTGTGGTGTCTTTGTGCCATCCAAGAAGTGCAAATGAAGTTATATTATGGCCAGTGATCTGGCATATGGAATATGCCTCTCCTGCCAGCAATATATTTAGCTATATTGGCCTTCAGGAAGCCTCCAGAGATTCAAAGCATTGTTTTAATTAGTGGAGGGCTCTGACAAAAACATCCAAAATAAAATGTGTTTGTCATATACCAAGGAGAGGATGAAAACCTAGCTCAGAAATCTGAAAATGGGGGGCAGAATTAATGAGTAATATGAAAATCATACACATTGTGGAAGGGAACAAAGCCCGACATGAATGAACTTTAACTTTTTCTGGAAAATGCTGACCACAAGATCTTTGGCATCACTACCAGAAAACCCCTCATCAATGGCATTTTATGTGTTTAATTCTTTAAGCTGGATTTGAGCTAATGAAGGGTCTTATATCACTGTCTCTTTTCTGCTTAAATGGCAAACATATCTGGTGGCACAATCCCTCTTCTGTTTAAGTACAGTTACCTTCTATAGAAATATGAAAGAGGCAAAGTTTATTTGCCAACCAGCAGCAAAACCTGTGCCAGATTTTCAAGCACTCATAGTAAAACTGCTTAATGGGTTCAAAAGTTAGGTAGCAGCATGTGGTCACCTCTTCTAAATTCCAGAGTAGGCAAGAAATTAACATATCCCTCTCATTTAGATATTTATTAGTGGCACTCAGCACTGATAAAGCACAAAGAAGTTTGTGTGTGTACAATCTTTATGAACAGTCTTTTGCTGCAACTATTTTTCCTCTAATAATAGCAATAATTCAGTCAGCAGAAGAAATGGCTCTTTATGTCCATTGTATCACTAAGTTATCAGCGTGTAAATGACTGAAGGAAAAAAAAGGGTTCTCATTCCTCTTCATCGTGTATTAGAAATAATTCAGATAATTTAAAATCGTCATGGGTTAACAATATGATGTAGCAATGAGAAAGGACTCATGTATTAGTCAAGGTATTGCTAAAAGAAAGAGGAGAGGCATAAATGTCACAGTTCAAGGTAGTGACATAATATACCTCATCAGGTATATTATGTACAATTCTTGCTACCCACATTGAAGAAAAATGAACTTCAGTTTGAACAGGTGCAAAAAAGTGGTATTAAAATGATAAGAGAAACTGAATCTCTTATACAATCAAAGGCTTGTTTAGCCTAACAACATAAGCTGAGTGGAAATATCACTGATGTCTACAACTAATTTTGGAGTGGAGGAGCACCAAAGAGGGAGAAGAACTTTTTAATCTAAAAGTCAATGCTGTCCAAAATATATGGATAAAATTTATCTGTGAATAAAATTAGGCAGGAAAATATAGGAGGTTCCTAACCATCAGAAAAGAGAGGTTCAGGAACAACCTTCCAATGCAAGCAGCAGGCACAAAAAATATAACTTCTTTCTAAGACGGAGCCCTGTGGTGGGGCACTGTTTATGCCTGCCACTTTAAGGGCCCAAAGACAACAGCTGGCAGGTGCCAGATTAGGGCAGCCATTTTGGATTCAGGGCTGCCCATATAAACAGGGCATTTTGCTACTGGAAGGCCAGGCAACAACGTCGCCTGGCTGCAGGGCTGCTAGTGTCATCAGGAGGTAAGAGAAGAGCTGTAGGGGATGGTCAGAAGGCTCCTGGTCCTGGGCATGACCTAAAACTGTGCCCTGCCGGGAGTGGTTGGCCTGGTGGGGCTCTCAGTGATGTGGGAGCCTAGAGGAAATCCCAGGCCAGTTACCACCCTAGTGAAAGGTGGGTTGGGGCACCTTAACCCCAGCTCCCACAACTGGGTGGGTTACCCCCTTGTAGGCTTTGGAAGGTGAACCTCAGAAAGAGAGTGGGGCCATAGACTCAAACCTGTTTTGACATCCCCCGACTGGTCCATGCTGGGGCCAGGACCAGAAGAGTCGAAGGGCCAGGGGCCCACCGTGAGGGACGCCCAGAGCTGAGGAACTGGGGTTCTGAGTGTCCTGGAGCTGGGCCAGGGCTGGTAGAGCCAAAGGTCATGAGGGGACCACACCCGTAAAGGGGAAGCAGCTCAGGGAGCTATGCAGCTGGGAATGAAGGTAGAATAGTTCGCTGGAATGGAGGGATCCAGGTAGAGTTCAAAGAGCAGGATTCTGGGGCCCAGTGTGGGGCTGGTGATGTGGATAACAGCTGGATGCCATCTGCAAGGCTTGGGCTGCGGTGCGGTGTAGGGGAGGAATGGAGCCGCAGATAGCACCCCCTGGCATTGGGACAAGAAATGGGCAGCCTCCCACTTAATTAACATCAATCAATCAATTAATAACAAGGTGTGGTGGGCAAGAAGGCAGGCGGTTAGCCCAGAAATAGATGGGTGGGCCACAGGGAAATCAGCCCCAAGAAGCCCCCCGTTACAAGCTCCTGCAATAGCAGGGGGCTGGAATTAATAGCCCGGGATGATCCTTCCAGTTGTATATTCCCATCTAAAACAAAACTAGTAAAACTGTTCAAATTTGCTTAAAAGAACCATAATCTAACATCATATTAGCAGATATTTGATTTCAAGTTTAAACAGCTCTAATTTCATGCGAGAGCCTTAACTGGGGTTATACATTGCCACTGTACAGTATCTTCTTCCGTAACACTCCTAAAAGATAAGCATTCTTACTCCCCCCAATCTCAGCAATATCCTGTATGTCATAGAGAGGTCTTTTGGAAAAAAAAGGCCCCCCTCAATCGGCATTTTCTGAGTGCAGATTCTAAGTACATTTTTTAGAAAACTGTTTAAGTGCATCTACTTCTATGTTAATAACTTCTACATTAATCCGCTTTGCTTTTCCCACATGACTGGATTAAGGTTTTATAGGGCCCAGGGAAAAACTGAACAATAATAATAATAATATTGTGCAATATTATATAATATGAAATAATATTGTAGTTGTCACCAAATTTCATAGAAATTATATTCTCATATTCTTCTACCCTTTCCTCCTCCCTTTCTGTAGGTAGGTAATGACTCCAATAGCTGTCTCTCAGTTACAACCCTTACCATTACCCATATGAGATTATGTAAGTTACTGGCTATTGAACAACCTATCTGCAGGCAGATCATGGTGAGGTTGTATACAGGGGTAAAAGCAATATTTTTAAGTCAGTCTCCCTACTGCATAGACTCTAAGAGTATGGATACACATAACACTTAACCTGGTCTAAACCTGAAATAGACATACAGGGCACTGACAGACACGTAGCTCCTTGCTGTAACTCATGGCACTTCACAGCATTCCCCCTGACCCAACAAATGTTGGCTGTTGGGTCCAGGTGGTTGGGGGATCAAGCTCCAGTTTAAAGCAGCCACTGTCTCCTAGCTCTGCCCCTTCCCCTTCCCAGCTCCACTGCTGTCTTCAGAATGGGAGCAGGGGAAAGGCGCTGAGGAAGCTTGGTCTGTGTGTTTGCCCAGCCTGTGTGGAGGGTGAGATGGGTGGATTGGAGCCCCCCTGAGGTGGAGCAGTTCCAATCCACCCATACCTGCATCAGCCCAGCTTTGCTCCCAGCTCACACTGACAGAAGTTAATGAAGGTGTTTCATTTTTGAGTGCCTTCATCTGAACCCTTGCACGATTGAGCATTTTTAAAGTGCTCTGTAGCCATGCACTTCTGTCAGTGCACGGCTGAAGAGCACTTCAGGGGTCTGATCATGTAAGGAATTGCCACTTCCAACAGTGCCCACAATCCCATTAAAACAGTTTAAAGTCACTTGGAAAATCATGTACTATTAGGTACTATTTTAAACTGGCTTATATTGTGAAATGGTTTAATGTTATGTGTGGACGCCAAGCATTCTGTGATACAGGGCTGATCAGTCCTTCAGGCATCCCACACTGCATTGCTCATTACCCCCACACACACACTGCTGCAACTGACCACTCTTGTAAGCAAACCGAACTCTACTGCCTCTTCCCCACTATCACCCCACTCTTTTCCCTTTTGTTAGCACTTTTTAGTAATGTGGTCTCTTGCATTGTTTGCTCAATAAAAGCTGTCTTTCTAACAACTCACTCTGTCCTCACTCCCTACTGAACCACAACCCCTCATTATAGTTTTTGAAATGCCTCAGTAACTCCTCTGTCCTACAACCCTGTTCAAATGCTACATCAGAAGCAGTGCTCATGTCATTCCCAAACTAACTGCATGGCCATATATCTGTTAATAACAGAGAGACAAAGTTGAGGAATCCTTGCAATAGTTATATTTCCCAAATTAATTATAAATACTTTTCTTTCATATATACTATCTCTCTATCTATCTACATGGATATACATAGGGTGTATGTGTGTAGGCAGCTACATGACTCTATAGCTATCTAGAGATATAGATAGATAGCTATATCTGCATTATAGATATGAGTTAACCTTTGACATGAAATATCACACTGAAAGTCCTGGTCATTCTAAAGGACGTAGAAGGCCATTTTCTGTACCACTCTATTTCTATAATGAGTGATCCACAGAATGCAAAAAGGCCTGTGTTATGGCTTTCATTAATAAAATAGCTAGTGGCAATGCCTAGGGGGTGCACAGGGCTGCACATGCACCCCCTGAGAGCAATGGTGCACCCCCTATCAGGCTGCGCTCCCCATTTAGCTGGCAGGCAGGGGGCAGGTGGGATCACGAGTGTCACCCCCGCAAGTGCTGGCTGAGGAGAAGGACCACCAGCAAAAGCGGGCTTCCGTAAGCAGCACAGCCACTTTTTGGTGAGATCAGGGGCAGGGAACCCTTCAGTCAGCGCGATCGGCTGGGAGACCCCCCCAGTCAGTGGAATCTACCACCAGGTAACCCCCACTCCAGTCAACACACCAGTCAGTGGGATCGATGACCAAGGAACTGCCCCCCCCAGTCAGCATGATAGGCTGCCGGGGGACCCCCCTAGTCAGCATGACTGGTCACTGACTCAAGAGGCACCAGTCACCCATGAAAATAATCTTCCTAAAATTTAGATAGAAGGAACAGATGTCCAAAATTTGGGGAACTTGTGTTCAGCTAAGCATCTTTTTGCCTACCTGAAACTCTTGAGTTTCTTTAGAATTCTGAGTCTTAAAATGTCCTGCTAGATTAGGAACATTGAGAGAATATGTGCATTAGTGATTTGTGGTTTGGCTGCTATCAGAAAATGGAGCCCATGTCTATAGGAGTTACTATGTTGGAAAAGATCGACATATTAGTTAGTTCCATAGCCCATCTCTAACAGTGGCCACAAAGCTGGCTGCTTTAGAGTGAAGTTAACTATGAAATATTCATTACCCATTTTAGTTGTAAAATGAACTACTATAGGGGCAAAGGCAGAATTTGTTTCTGACAGTAATATTTACTGCCAAAATATTTCAGTTTATGTCATTTTAGTACTCAACAATACCAGTCTTCAGACAGCTTGACTTAAGTTGCATATGCCCATTTCTTTAACATGGTGTGCCATTCACTTCTAATGTTGCCAGGCTTTTCAGCTATAGCTTATAACACCTATCTATCATGCAAAATAACTGCATTGTTTATAAGCTTATGCATAGCTGTGCTGTACACTGACGTTTCATATATATATGAAACATATATATTTAAGGCCCTCCAGCCTTAAAATAAAACAAACAAACAAAAATCCTGAGACTTGAATGCTGCTCCATTAGGAAGAAAATATGAATCAACTCTGAATACAAGCTAGATGACAAAGCAATCTGTGCCCTGAGTGACTGCCAGGCCAACTAAGTACATGAAGCTCAAACATGTTTGGGCTCTGAGTCCCAATAAAATAACACACCCAAACTCATTGCCTGTGGTTTCCTCAAACTATGGTGAATGCCTAGGAAATAAGGGATTATAACTATAAGCCATTGGAGCTCCAGTTGGTGCATACAAACAGAGGCTAGGTTTCTGACTCGTGTTAAGAGAGGGGCCATGGATAAGAGTCTACTTGCACTACCCCTAGAGTGTATGTGTGTGTGTACATGAGTGTATGTATGTATGTGTATCCATAATCTGTGCAGGTTTCACCCACAACAAAGGCAAAATCATTACAATGGCAAATGCAGCTAAATATAGATATCTACTACCATCTAACAGTGACCAAATGAAGCCTAAACATCTTAGGGAATTTTACTACCCAAGAACTGCTTATAATTGTCCCCGCTCCATGCCTTTTCATTGTGGCTACCAACAAGTTTTGTTTTAGAAACATTAGATGAGTATAAACAACTGGCCTAGCAACTGTAAGGATTTTGTTTTTTTCCACTCAGCATTTTCCTACCCAGGACTTTGAACTGCAATACACTACCAATTCATCTGCAAGCAGAAACAGCCCAACCACTAGGAACTTCATGTTAAGTCCAAATACCTCTAACTTGCTGGAAGCTGCTGTTATATCTCTTTCCTGGCTCTCGTCTGTGGGCCTGATTCTATCTTCATTTCCTCACTCCACCTTAATCCCCCACTCTCTTCACCTGTGGGAGTTTTAAGCAGGATGTTAACAACCCTTTGCCTGCCTAAATTCAACTGGAGCCTCTAAAAAAAAAGTCTATGGTGATTTTTAAAACTCATCAATAGACAAGCTCTTCGTTCCATTGGGTACTGATCATTGTTAATAAGGTAGAAGCCTTAGTATGTTGTGTTAGCTACATGACAGCAGACACCAGTGAGATTATTAATCTATCATGCATACACATGCATGCATATTGCATTTTTTATTTGAGTTGCTCACAGCACTTTCTAAATTCTTACAAATTACCTTAAATTAATGTGGTAAATTAATATTTCTGAGTAAACTGAGGCACAGCTTTACAAACACTTGTGGTGCTCTGGTGTGGTGCCAGAGGACTGGAAGAGGGCCAATGTGGCTCCCAACTTCAAAAAAGGGGGGAAGGAGGACCCGGGAAACTATAGGCCAGTTAGTCTTACCTTGATCCTGGGTAAGGTTTTTGAGAGAATTATTCTGGCACATGTTCACGAGAGGCCAGCAGGGGGAGGTTATGGTGAGGGGCAACCAACATGGGTTCATTAGAGGCAGGTCCTGTCAGACCAACCTGGTGGCGTTCTACGACCAGGTCACCAATCCTTAGATGCAGGGGTAGCAGTGGACATAGCCTTTCTGGACTTTCGGAAGGCTTTTGACACTGTCTCTCACCCCATTCTCATTAAGAAACTGGGAGACTGTGGTGTTGACACCCACACAGTCAAATGGGTCACCAACTGGCTGGAGGCCCACACCCAGAGAGTGGTGGTAGACAGGTCATTTTCGGCCTGGAGGGATGTGGGCAGTGGGGTCCCCCAGGGCTCGGTCCTCAGGCCCGCACTACTCAACATCTTCATCAGTGACTTGGACGAGGGGGTAAAAAGCACCCTGTTCAAATCTGCTGATGACACTAAGATGTGGGGGGACGTGGGCACACTGGAAGGAAACAACAGGCTACAATCAGACCTAGACAGGTTACAGGGGAAAAAGGCGGACAAGAATAGGATGGGTTTCAACACTGACAAGTGCAAGGTGATGCACCTCGGGAGGAACAACCGACACCATACCTACAGGTTAGGGAACTCCCCTCTCATCAGCAGGGAGGCGGAAAAGGATCTGGGGGTCATCATTGACTCCAAGATGAACATGGGGCGGCAGTGTGGGGAGGCAGTCAGGAAGGCCAACCGCACCTTGTCATGTATCCACAGATGCATCTCGAGCAGGTCCAA
>NW_017728947.1:57739956-57742787 GCF_001723895.1 Crocodylus porosus | reverse complement strand
CCTAGGGGTCTTTAAGACAAGGCTAGACAGTCACCTTGCTGGGGTCATTTGACCCCAGTACTCTTTCCTGCCATGGCAGGGGTTCGGACATGATGATCTGCTCAGGTCCCTTCTGACCCTACTAACTATGAAAATATGAAACTATATCTGGATGATGTATCTTGCTAGTGTCAGACAGTAAATGAATGGCAGTAGTAAGAAATGCATCCAAAAATCCAGACTCTTATATGCTGAGCATTAAATAGCTGTATTCTCTTCCCTTACTCTGGTGAAATCCTAATAGTTCTTGTCACTGCATAAGTGATTGAAAACACTGGATGTATTAATCTTTATGAATGACCTACATGTTCTTGTGGTGCTACCCAAGTCTTCATTATAATAATTGTCTATGCAGCATTTCTTATACTGGATTAGAAAAGTATTAATTGCATGAGTGCTGTATGTTCCCTAAAGATGAAATGAAAGTGGGAATTAATATTTAAATGGGGTTTTTTTCCAGTTAAAAAAAATAGGAATACATTCTAAAAACATAGGTAGAATTGTTTCATTGTCCCTGAAGCTTTCATTATGAAATGACTATAAGCCAATGTTTTTAAAGTATCATGTACAGATAAAAAGTTCTAAAATCATCATGCCTTCAAAGCAGGTGAGTGATCACAAATGACTTAGGATTCCATTTGAAATTGTATCAATGCATGCATTATAAATGCTGTCAAGACTTCCCTTTTGTGGTTGCCAGTGGCATGCAAATTAAAAGCCCCATCACCTTTTATACAAATACATTCTTCATTTTAGTTGTCTCTCTTTAGGTACATAGAGCCCGTAGCCTACTCCTATTCAGTATCTTGTTTATATTTAAAGATGTTCAGGTCACAGAATGATTTTTTTAATGAAAATATCTTCAAATGCTGCCCTTCCATCTGAATAAGATGCAGCTGGCAATCTGTTCTCCATCAAGTAGGGGTATTTATTACAGAAGGAAAAGACTGATTTAGCTGACAAAGCACTGTACATATTATGTATGAATATAATAGCTAGAGATTAAATCAATGCAGGCTAACTCACTTTAAAGTCAGGGTCCAGAGCCAATCCAGGGTCATAACTGATACTGATAAAATATTATTCTCCCATTTGTGAAAAAGAAATCCTGCTGTGCAACCTTATGGCCACCTTATCCTCTATGGGCATATGCACCCAGATAGGTCAACTGATCAATAGATATATGTGGAATTCCTTGCCTCCCATTCAGGTCATGCTGTCTGTTATTACAGCTACATCCTTTTAGTTGTTTGCTCCCAAATTTAGAGACACAAGCTGCTTAGAACTTCTCCGCAGACAGGCCTTTCCTTAATGTATCATATAACAGTGGCTTTTGGATTTATGTTCCTTTCCCCTCTAGCCTTCATGACCTCAAATAACACCTTCCAGTAGAGAAAAAAAGTATGAAAAAGGAAACTGTCTACATATTCCATGCCACTCATGCATTCCACTGCCTTTTTTAGTTTCTACCTTCCAAAAGTTCTGATTAACTACGATTTCATACTTATTCTTGGGTTGGGTATTTTGTAGAGTATTGCTTATTTATAAATAAACATCTTGTCAAATACAAAGCAACACAGACTGATCTATATACAGTAAAACCTGTGTTAGCCAGCATTTTACTAACCAGAATATTCTATTAACCGGAATTTCCAATATCCCCCAATACAAATCCTCATTTTAGCAACTGGAACCTTTGCCGAGTCTATCCAGCATGCGTATCAAGTATTTCTGTTGTTTACATTAGTTGGTGACGCTGCCAATAGAGGAGCTGCCAGGAGCCCTTCTAGTTGATATCTGCATAGGTGGAGAGAAAAAAAAATGTGGGGGGAGGAAGCTGAGCGCGCACATGCGCATGCGCACATATACCCCCCCAGGTGGGAAAGTCTGCGGGGAAAGGGGCTCCTAGCATGCAATGAACTGAAATACTACACATTCCAGAGATAAAATGTCTTCCTGGTTTACAATGTTTTTGTCTATTTTAACTAAAAACAGAGAGAGATTCTGTTTATCTGTCTCTGAGAACATACCTTTTATTAAATACAATGTGTGCATGTGTGTGCATGCATGTGCATGTATATGAAGCCAAAAATACACACAGGTTTAAGTGTTAAACTGCTCAACTTTGGTTCTGTTCTAGGTATGCTTTTCATGCCCTGAAATACGTTTAAACCACTTTTATTATAACTACATCCTAACTAAGATTTTTCTCTTCAGCTTTGTGAAAGGTTGTCCCATAACCACACAAAGAGATACTGGGAGAACTGCTTCCTATAAAAAAGTTGCTAGAATATGGAAGAAGTTGTCAGGAAGGGCCATGAATGACTGGTGCCTCCTGAGAATGGGGGAGCACCATTTCTAGGCGAGCAAGCACTGCCCGCAGACACCAGCAGCAAGGGAGAGGGGGGTGGCGACCAGTGAGCGGGGACCTCCTGCAAATGCCAGCAGTGACATTGGCGGTGAGGGGGCAGAGAGTGGCAAGTAGCGAGCAGCCTCCCTCCATGCTCCCTCTACAATTTGCCTATGGGAAGGGCCACAGGAAGAAAACGTATACATTTGAATTTGACAGATACCTAGGTTTCTTTGTGGAGGAGAAGATTATTGGCACGGTAAAAAAGCAGGAAGGAAAACATAAAAAAATTTAAAAAGCCAAACATGATGGCATTTTGGATCATAGTTTCATAGTTTCTAGGGTCGGAAGGGACCTAAGCAGATCATCTAGTCCGACCCCCTGCCGTAGCAGGAAAGAGTACTGGGGTCAAATGACCCCAGCAAGGTGTTCATCTATCCTC
>NW_017728947.1:57737821-57739244 GCF_001723895.1 Crocodylus porosus | reverse complement strand
CACTTCAGAGTGCCCCTCCCCTGACTCCTTGCTAATTAATGAGGATGTGTATTCCTCTTTAATATAGAGCGCCATGCCCCCACCTCTCTTTCCTTTCCTGTCCCTCCTGTACAGCCTATAGCCCTTGACATTCACCGCCCAATCATGCGTTGTGTCCCACCACGTTTCCATAATCCCCACTATGTCTGGGCTGGTGTCAGCCAGCAGGAGGGTGAGTTCAGGCATAAAGCTTTTTTAAAAACATATGTCTTATGGGTATGGATGTCTACATGGGCATGGACTGAGCAGAGCAAGAAATCTAAAGGCATTCCTCTGCATTACAAAATAGATCACCAGCAATGTCTGACCTCTCATGGACCTCTTTTTGTAGCATGCTTGAGTGCTGGGGAGGCTTGACCCCAGAATGGCTTCACAGCTGAATTTCAGGTTTGATTTGTGTGTTCAGGAGTAACGCCTTCCAAAACCACAGTGGAAGCCCAGCAAACCTATCCAAAGTGATCTTGAAAATTGGAGATAAGGTCTGAAATTAACTCAATTACATTCAATAAGGATAAGAGCAAAGCAAGGGACTTAGGAAAAATGAAATGCATAAAAAAATGTGAAATAACTGGCAAGGCATCAGTACTCTAGAAAAAGATATGGGGGTTAGTGCATGCTCTAAACTGAATGTGATTCAACAGTGTAAAAAAGGCAAATCTCATTCTAGGATGAACAGGAGGTAATTATTCCATCTTCCTCGGCACTACTGAGGCCTGACTTGGAGCACCGTGCCCAGTTTTGTACACCACTTCTTAACGAAGATGTAGATTCATTAAAGAGATCCAGAAGACAGCAACAGGAATGACAAAAACAAGTTTGGAAAAAATGCTCTGCATGGAAAGCTTGAAGAGATGGGGTTTGTTTTTTCTAGAAGAAAACACTAAGGCAGGACATAAGTTTGCCAGATTTATAAAGTTTAAATGATGGTGGTAATCCTTCTCCACAGCCACTGAGGAAAAGATAGGCAATCAGTTTAATTCAAAATAAAAGAAGACTTTAGGATCCTAAAACCTTGAAGCAGCCTATGAGGGGCTATTAAAGAATTCCCTTCTCAGAAGGTTTTCAAAAACAAGCTAGATACATATCTGTTGTAGGTATATTTGACTATTTGCAAGGAGCCTAGATGATCTCACACCATCCTTTCCAGTCCTACATTTCTATAGTTTTATGTAATATACTCTCCCATGTGACCAGGATACCATTACATCACATATCTATAATGATTTCATAGATTTCATAGACATTAGGGCTAGAAGGGACCCTGGAAGATCATCGAGTCCAGCCCCTGCCCCAAGGGCAGGAAGTCAGCTGGGGTCATAGGATCCCAGCAAGATAAGCATCCAATTTACTCCTGAAGGTGTTCAATGTAGGTGCTTGAACCACC
>NW_017728947.1:57733009-57736886 GCF_001723895.1 Crocodylus porosus | reverse complement strand
CCTTAGGATGTTGGTGTCAGCCAGTCCATTAAGGATGGCTTCTTTAATAAACTTTTCTAAGATCTTCCCCAGGATAGAAGTCAGGCTGATGGGCCTATAGTTAGCCGGATCCACTTTCCTCTCTTTCTTGAAGATAGGCACTATTGCAGATACTCTAACAAGTTTACTGAATGTATACTATAGGACCTAGACCTTGGGCGACCCGTTGTATTTGTAACAGTTTGGAGGGTTTTGGGGGGTTGTTTTTAGAAGCTGTGATGTCACTGGCTATGTTTCTTCACTGCCTGGATAACCTGAAATAATCTGATGGGTGCAGAATTGCTACCTATCACACAACTGGACAACTCTGCAAACCCTTCTAAGTAGTAAAAAATTCTAATGACCAGCAGTTTTCTTACCAATTGTATGATTGAAATGAAGAGTCACCCTTAGCCATTTTACTATACTTACTACACTCTATATGATCTGAACTCAGGAGACACAAGTCATAGTAGGATACATTTCTCCTCGCTATTGGCAGAGATCCCTCACAGTCAAGAATGATTACTCCCACAGATCAAGTAAAGGGTTGTAAATGAGTCCACTGATGCCCAATCCTAGATCTACAGACTCTCGCAAATGCCACAGGTAGTGGTTAAAGGAACGGTTGGACCACAGATTTCTTGGCCTGATTTACTTTCCTTCCATCTCTGTCATTTTTCTGCCTCCAGGGCAAGACATTTTTCCTCAAAGTAAGATGTACCTTCTCTCACAAGGCGTGGCTATGTAGCCCTGTACCAAGCTAGTTTTTTCCAATTTGTGATGGTAATTCCACACTACTTAACATTCACCTTGAGAATCTCTTTAAAATGTTTCCTCTGGGCCCTGTGTGTCTTTTGCCCTTGGCTGAGTTGGGAGTATAGCAGTTGTTTTGGCAAACAAACATCAGGTATTTGCACACAGTGCCCTGTCCACTACAGCTGATGTGGAATAATCAACACTTCCATGTTGATGCTACTGTTAGCGTTGGTGAAGACACTGGCACTTATGTGACAGTCCTACTTTATGCCAAGGATCTTTTAGAGGTAGCCCTGGTGATGACATTCCAGACTTTCCAGGTGGTCCCTGCAGGTCACCCAGGTATCACAGCCATAGAGAAGAGCTGGGCTTACCAAAGCCTTGTATAGTGGGAGCTTTGTTCAAGTCCTGACATCGTGATCACTGAACATACAGTGATAAAATTTTCCAATGGCAGAGATTGCACAACAGATCCTATACTGGATTTCCTCAATGTTGGCCTTCTACCAAAGTATGCAAAGTATTCAGTATTCTCCAGCTCAAGTCTGTCAGTAAGGATCTTTGAGTTGATTGGCCCAGAGCAGGCTAGTGAAGCACCTTTTGTTTTTCCAGTGTTAAAGGTCAGTCTCAGGTACTGGTAAGTTTGAGAGAAGCAGTTAAGGGCCATTTGTAGGTCCTCATCCATAGATGCAATGACAGCTTCCCATTCATTCTGAATTCAATGTCGATGCCATATGGCAGATGGTCATGAAGCTCCTGAATTGAGAATCAACAGTGACTGATGAAACCATCAAATCCATCCTGCAGCATCCAGTAAGGGAAGCACTTGCCAGTTCACCTATTTCTGATGAAGTTCACCAGGCAATAAGACAGATGAAAAACAGCAAAGCCTCTGGCCCTGATGGCATACCAGCTGAGGTCTTCAAACTTGGTAGGCTAAACTATGACCAGTAAGGTCCACACACTGGTTCTTAAAACCTGGAACACTGAGGAAATTCCTGCTGACCTAAGGAATGCCAATATTGTCACCATTTTTTAAAAGGGAGATAAGTCTGACTCTGAAAACTATTGAGATATTGCCATCCTCTCCATGGCTGGGAAGATCCTTGCTCAAATTTTGTTGAACCAACTTCTCCCTCTTGCAGAAGAAATCTTTCCCAAGCACTATAGACATGATTTTTGTGGCCTAGCGGATCCAAGAAAAGTGCCAAGAACAACACTAGGAGCGTTCTATGGCCTTTATTGATTTGATCAAAGCTTTCAACCATGTTAACCATGAGATTCTATGGAAGATTTATTGAAGTTCAGCTGCCCATGAAAATTTATCACTATCCTAAGACTCTTTCATGATCAGATGACTGCCTCCATCCTATGCAGTGGCTTTGACATTTGAACTAGTGTCAAAACAGGGCTGCGTGATTATACCAATTCTGTTTTCCATATTTCTTGCTGTCATCAAGATGCTCATACATTTCTAGATACTACTTTAGAAGAATCCAGTGCTGCAAACCCTCATGCAGACCAATCCTTACATATATAAGTCAACAAGATTACTGATGTATAGCAAGAATTAGTAAGGTTCTGGAGAAATTAATTGCATTGTTCTCATTGTGACACAGGAAAAGCTAAACACAATTTTAATTAAAGGAAATCTTCACATTTCATATACACTGTACAGCTAGTATATACATTATATAGTGTATGTAGCAAATTGTATAAATGCATGCAAATTTCAAGCAAGTAAATCCTGTTTCAGTTACCTCAAAGGCTTGGAGACATCTTCATGGATCACATTAGGCTCAAAATAATAATCTGGCAAGATTTCTTACTTGTACATAAGTATAAGACATTGCTTGCAATATAATCCTGAAAATAACTATATCAGCCTTCTCCAAAAAAAGTAATGTAATCTTTTGCTACCTGCATACTCTGTAAAAGTGCCCACAGCCTTGTGGCTCAATGTGAATGTTGTACACTCAATGTGAATAGTGCACACTCAGTGTGAATACTGTGTAGCAGCTGCTGCATCAAACTATTGCCAATACTCAGAATCAGTGAATCACTTACAGCCTATGGTATACAGCCCAACTATGCAATGTCTGCTACAGCTTGTTAACTTAAACTAAGTTCATGCACAAGTAATTGCTGATGGAGTCTTCTTTATTAGCTACCCAACAGAATAAACAATCAGATACACTGTGTTTATATTTTAATGTGAAAAAGGATTAGCCATTACATGTTAGTACTGTCATGAAGATTGGTACCTGAAAACATCATGTCTGGAAAACCACAGACCCATCAATTCCCAGTGCACAGTATCTTCCTTCTCAGTAGCATGTACAGTTTCTTTCATTTCAAGTTATTTTAAACAAATATCATTTCCAATGTGTAATGACCACACAGACATTTCTAATATACGTATATGCTTTTAATACAATGCTCTCTCAACCCTATCGGCACCAGCTTTCATCCTTTTCATTTGAAACTACTAGAAGTGGTAGAAAGAGAACTTCCAGGGCTCTTCTCACTGATAGTTAAAAAAAAATTATACAGGTATGCTATATTAGTAAAAAAATAATTAAAAACCTATATTTTGACTACTTGCAGCTAATTCAGGAGAAGACTAGAATAAAGCACATACAGATATACATACAGGGTGCATCTACATAAAATATTTACTGTGGTGATGTTCTTTATTGCACATCAATGCATATTTAGACATTGATGGGACTGGCTGGAGCATGAGGGGTCTTCAGGCATGGCTGCCTGCTATCTAGCATTGCACTGAAGCACCCTGGCACCCCAGCCAGCTACTCCGCAGCACACTGAGCCAGGTCAGAGCAGCCCCAGGCTGGCAGACTGATACCGTCTCCCTGCACCCCAGGCTTCCTGTCCACAGGGGCTGCTTCAACCTGGCTCAACATGCAGTTGTCCTGGGTGCACAGGAAGATATTGTGCCCAGAAGCACTGATCTCCAGCACAATATGCGCTGGAGTGTATTGCTTCACATTAATTTCTCGAGCAAATCCCGGGACGTCATTCTCCCCTTGTACTCGGCCTTGGTGAGGCCGCAGCTGGAGTACTGCGTCCAGTTTTGGGC
>NW_017728947.1:57715760-57732699 GCF_001723895.1 Crocodylus porosus | reverse complement strand
GAGTAAATTGGATGCTTATCTTGCTGGGATCCTATGACCCCAGCTGACTTCCTGCCCTTTGGGCAGGGGGCTGGACTCAATGATCTCCCGAGGTCCCTTCCAGCCCTAATGTCTATGAAATTTATGAAATCTATGAAAATTTCACATGTAAATGCACCCACATACTTGTTCTTTTTCAAATATAAATTAAACCTGTCTCTCTTACCTCACATAACAAAGACTCAATCGTACTATAATGCGAAAGATTACAACCGCCTTTTTGAAATAAGTGGGAATTCAACTAGCCTGTTTCCTACAGTATATGTGATTTGTCAGGGAAGTTCCATTAGATCAGGGGCAGACAAAATATGGGCCATGGGCTGGATCTGGCCTGCCAAATCATTCTATCCAGCCCACAGGGCCCCTAAAAAAATTAGTAAATTAACATTTATTTGCTTCTGGCTGCCTGTCAAAGATGACAGGAGTCAGGGGCAGTAGGACCCAGAGGGAGCCAGCAGTGGGACTGAGCAGCGCAGCCCCACCCCCTCAACTATTTCCCTGCCTTCCTGTCTGCACACTGCTCCAGCAACACATGGCTCCTAGCGGTATCGCTGGACCACAGGAGCACGGGGCTTGCACTGGTACCCTAGGGTATGTGTGTGTGTGGAAGGGCAGAGAGAGAGTGTGAGTGTGCGTGTGCATGTGCAGGGAGTGGGTGTGTGTGTGTGTGTGTGTGTGTGTATGTGTGTGTGTATGTAGGGAGGGGCAGAGTGGGTGTATGTAGGGAGGGAAGGGAGGGGCAAAGGGTGTGTGTGTGTATGTTTGTACATACACACCCCACCATACACATGCACCTACACTCCCCCTTGCACTGCCATACATGCAGAACCCCATACCTCCTCACATACACCATCCACCCTCCTCCCACACACAACACCCCACAAACCCCATACCCACCCACACCCAACATATCCACACAGACACCCACATGCTTCCTCACCCCATACCCACACCCACACATGCTCCACACCTATCCACCCCAACAGGCACACCCACACCCTCTCCCACACCCCACATACTCACACACCCACAGCCCCTCACAAACCTGTACCCACACCCCCATGCTTCCCCCCAACAACAAACATGAGTAAGACTTCGTTTTAAGCTATTGTGCAATCATCTCTATGTACACTACACAAATGAATGTAAATCAGGACAAAAATATTTTTTGAAATCAAATTAATTAATGTTGTAGATGTTCACTTTTTAGAATATAATTTGGTATTTTTCTGGTTCCAAAATGGCAAAACCCCTTGCTGAAAGGAGTACTTCTGGGGGCAAGGGGAGGGACTTCTGTGCCAAAGGTCAGAGGCTAGGGGGACTTCTGGTCACAAGGTGGCAACAGGGGGTGGGGCACCTGTCAAGGGGCAGGGCTACTCAGGTGGCCCTCAACAGCTTTCCAAAACTCAGTAAGCGACCCTCCACCCAAAATAATCACCTGCCCCTGCATTAAATCTTCATCTGCTTATGTATAGTACAAGAAAATGCACTGGGCCACATCCTGATCTTTAAAGAGAAGAAGGTCTTATTAGCTCCACTAAAAGCAAGTCCTTTTGAGCAAAACACTTACTTTACCTCTTCCTTATTCAGCAATGCATTTAAGCATGTGCTTAACTTCAAGTTTAAACAGAAGACCAAGAAGAACAATTCTGTGTGCTTCAGGTTAAACATGGTCAAATGAATTCCAGGGATCAGATGTTTCAGCTTGTTAACAAGGTAAACAAACTGAAAAGTTGACACTAATCTTTTGACTACCTACAATATGCAAATAGGAAAGGACATTGCATTAACATTTGACTTTTTCAGCACAAACTACCTAGTTCTTTCTTTCATACAAGAGAAGGAAAAGAAACATTTTCACATCACTTCATAGTTTTTTCTCTTTTTTTAAATAGCAATGTGAAATACAACCACAGAAGAAGATCATTACTTCCCTAGAACTTTTTGTTCTATAGCAAAAAAGGCAACTCCTCAAACTTTACAGTAGCAATATTTTAGGTTTTGGGGAAGCTTGTTTTGTTCTATAATTTATATTTTAATTTAAGTTAATTTAATTTAATTTTCTGGTGCAGGGGTCAGCAAAATTTTTGAGCAGAGTGCCAAAAACAACCCAAACTTGACTTGTAAGATGTTGGCATGCCAGGGGCAGACAGAGAGGGAGCTACAAGGGGTCTGATCCTTGTCGTGGCAGTGTAGGTCCAGGCTCTTCCCCACTGTCCACCCCAAGGTGTGCATGCCAAGCAAAATGCCTTCATATGGCATGCTCTGGCGCCTGTGCTGGGGGCTGCCAACCCCTGTTCTAGTGAAATATAAACAGCTGAGTGGGAGGTACACTGTCTTAAACTGTTGGTCTCCTCTGCTCTGTTTGTGGTTCTGCTGCCAGTAATACAGTAGCTTGTGCAGTTGACTGCAGAAGAGGGCACTCACTACAGCATCACTCCTTTAAAGTACATTCCTCACATCAAGCTGAACTATCCTTTGCCAACGCTGAAATCTGACTAATGGCGAACAAATGTGCCTGTGCCCATATTGTAATGCAGGAGAAACTCAAACAGCTGTGAATATCTTCTCTTATTAAATGGTTGGGACCAATTCAATAATATATCAGTTAGTTGGGCCCTTGCAATTTCCCACAAAATATTTGACATGTGGGCAGGGCTGTGTTTGATGCAAGAACTTCAAAGACAAAATGATCCAGAGTCTGAATGTTGTATGTAGCCAGCCCGCAGCTGGGTTTGGATGAGAAAAAACATGCAAACAAAAAATACTGCCATAGAGAACTTTCTGCACAGACGCATGCCTCCGTCCCCCCTGCATCCTTCTCCCCTACACAAACATGCATAGATAATTTCTTCCAAAATCCATGTTTTTACCACAATTTGTATGAGCTCTCTTTCACCTAGCTGAAACTAAGACATCCAACACTGACACACCACATGACATATAGGAAGGGTCCTACCCCGTACATTCCCAACAATAGTTATCCATTTTCCTTCTTTGGCTAAATATCATTTTCCTTAAAACAAACTGTAATATGGGCAATTTAGATGTTCATACTACAGTGAACTGGAAAGATGCATTATACAGCTTCTTCTGGGATTTTTCATTCATGTGAATAAGATCTATAAAAACAGCTGGCATATATCAACATTTTCATTTACTTCAATGGCACAATTCTGATTTATAAAACCTCAGGCCTGTGGTCCCTAAATCCACAATACTTTGGTGTATATCATTGACATATGGACCTCTGTGAACTGCACCTGTCAGGGTAAGAAGCTTGCCTTCTTCCTTTGTCAGAAAGATTCAAGGGCAAAGATGATCTTACAGAAGGAAAGGTTTCTGGTTGGGTTTTCTTTAAATCATTTGACAAAGTCACTCATGCTGGACAGAGATATACTTTGGGCGCATTTACACATGCTATTAAGGTCAAGCAATAAACTTTGATGCATATCACGCTAGAGTTTATTGCTCCTGGGTGCCGCATTTACCTGTGCATCCAGGACTGCAGCACGTTGAACTGGCTCAACACACTACAAAGAGGCTGGCTGGGGCATGAGGATGCTGTAGTGTAGAGCTAACCAGCAGGCAGCCTCCACACTGAAGCACCCGCATACCCCAGCCAGCTCCATCAGTATCTACACATGCATTGCTGCGGAATAAAGAACTCTGCCACAGGATAGTACTTGTATTTACAACTACTATCCAGTGGAGTTAACTAGTTTACTCTGTCCAAATAGAACTGCATGTGTAGACAGCGACATTTTACTGCAGAGCTAATTAGGCAACTCTGCAGTAAATGTCTTGTGTAGATGTGCCCATCACATAGCAAAATCAGACTGGGTTTGATCCTCTACTGCCTTGAATCTCCAAAGTCACTTAAACAAGGACAAGTGGTCATGATACATAGCTATTCTCATTTGGTAGTAGGTTATAGCCGCCTTACACTCCAGTTATACTGCTCTAGAGCAATGTTTCTCAACCTATGGGTTGCAACCCAAAAGTAGGTCACAAAAATATATGAAAGGGCTGTGAACAAACTTTAAAAATGGATCAAACTTTAAAAATGGATTCTCCTTTCAAGGAGAATCAAAACAATGGATTTTTCATTGCAGGCTGTCAAAGTTCCAGCCTTCAAGGGGCTGCTTGCCTTCCCCCATTGTCCCACACATCCACACACTGGGGGGCTGGAGTGTGGGGGCTGCGGGCAGTGGGTCTGGAGTGAGGGGCACTGGGTTGGGACTGGCCATTGATGTTTACAAATGGGTCCTGGTACAAAAAGATTGAGAACCACTGCTCTAGAGGATGACACAGGGTTCAGAGTGGCAATGAATTAGGTCCAATATCAGGAGTGAGCAGCACCTGAAAAACCAGTCCCATCATTTTTAGCCATCACAGGCTTTCAGTACTTTGCAGCCAACATTAGAAATCGTATCAGAGAATTTCTGATATTTTGCCCACAACATTCTAACTAAATTATGTTTATTTTACAATATAAGAAGAGAACGTTCACAAGGATGTGGGGATGAAAGGCATGGAATGTTGGAGAAATGTTTTATTACAGTAATTTCGAGAGACGGTTGAAACTCACTCCTAGCACATCACCACTGACATGAATGCCACAATCATAAAAATGAATCTGTCCCCAGATCCTTTATTGTGTTGTGCATATATGCATTCATTATGGGTCAATGACTAGCACAGAATTATGGAGTTATGTCAGTTCAACATTGGTATAACTGAAATCCATATAGATTGTTTATAGATATTAGCTGCATTATACAATTCTAATCAGCAAACATATTCAGCATGCAATCCCAAATAGTGATGTATGGACAAATATTGATATTGTTTTTTTAAAAAAACCCAACTGGCTGAGAAGAAAAAGTGAAATTTAAAGACAATAAAATTATCAAGGAAGTGCCATGAAGGAAGTGGTGCACGTGCTACTGGTGTATAGCATGTACAATAAAGGTATCATACAAAGCATGTGGGAGTTCACAACATACAGTTCCCAGCTTCAGCACACATAAAATTCTAAAACCCATAAGCAATTAAAAATAAATAACATTGAGGGTATATTTTTCTTTCATCTGATATGCACATAAGAACAAACTGATTCAATATGCCAGGTAACCTTTGCTTCCCTCGGACAGTCTTAGTGCCAAATTCTCCTTTATATTGGTGTAAATTGGGGGTAAAATGCCAGTGACATTGTGAGAGAGCTGAAAAAGAAATAGAGCCGGGAGCGCGATGGTTCCAGAACAGCTGCTCATAAAAGAACCCAGCATGGGACCACGTAGGGCAGAGGCGGAGATGGGAGAGGAGAGAGGTGTTTCCTCCAGGGGGGAGAGCGGAGAAAGGGCTACAGAGCTAGGGAGCTCTGGGAATTTGGTCCAGTGTATTGGAGAAGGCTGGGTGAAGATAGGAAGCAAGGAATCAATGGAGGATTTACCGGAGAAGAAATAGAGGCACAAGGAAGGGAGAAACTGCGATAAGCGAAGGAGGGGTGGATGCTCCAAAAAAAAAGGGGGGAAGAATAAGAGAATAAACAATTAAAAGCAAACAAACGAATGCATTGGGAGTTCTTGGTTTTGACCTTCATATCGTTGGTGTTAGAGACTATTCTTAAAGATGATTTGTTTGAGGGAAAAAAAAAAAGGAAGACTTTATAAAAATAGTTATGAGCGTAAAAGAACCCGAAAAATAATAAAAAGTATAGTTCAACTGCACCCAATTGTGGTTTGAGTGACATTCTTAATTCGGGCATCGGGCAAGAAGGGCATCAGATAAGTGAACCACTACAAGAAACTGTGAGAGATTGCCAGTGACCTACAATGGAAATAATACCTCCCGACTAGTAACATCAAAATTAAAGAAGACGTGGCAGGTGAGAGTCAGAAACAACACCAGAGGTAAGAGACATGGCAGTTAGCAAAACCATTACGGTGTTACATTGGCCGGGAAGTGAATGATGGCCACAGCAAAACAGATAATATGGACATGCAACCCCAGCATCATGGGTGGCCCTGAACCACTTCAACAGACCCTGCATTTGGTGGGCCAGCTACTCCAGCAGCAACAACAAGTGGCTCATCAGATCGCACTCGAGGAAAAATGGCTCCAACAACAAGCCTGGACCCAAAGAAACCAAGTTGAATTAAAAGTTCCAAAAATGACACCCCGAGATGACCCGGAAGCATTCTTAGAGAGCTTTAAGAGAGCTGCATTGTCTTCAGGCTTAGATCAGAGCTGATGGGCAGGTCAACTGGGCATGCTCCTGATAGGAAAAGCCCAAGCTGTGTACCAAGCTATGCCACGGGGCAAAGCCACCGATTATGACAAGGTGAAGAAAGAGATTATGTACCAATTGGACATCGATCCAGAAAGGTATCAGCAAGCATTCTGGATAAGAAAGAAGAACAAAGATAGATCTCCCTGGATCTTGCTTCAACATTTGGCAGACCTGTTAGAAAAGTGATTGAAACCACAAGATGTGTCCAAAGTAGAATTATGTGACTAGATTTTAGATCTGGATGAGAGTACGCAAAGGTGGGTGCATTGCCACTGTCCAGTCTTCAGCAGATGCTCTAGTGCCACCAGCAAGTTCTTAACAACTTGGCAGGGACCATTTGAAATAATTAGGTGAGTGAGTCCCATAGATTATGAAATACTCCGTCCAGGATTCAAAAAAGAAAAACAAATCTTTCACGTCAATCTATTAAAACCATGGAACAAACCTGAGGGCCTATTGGCAACCCCACTGGGAGAGCAGACAGAGGTTAGATCGGAGCCAACAGGGGCACAAAGCCCTAATAAGCAAGTAAGTTTGGGGGCCCAACTGAACATAACACACAAAGAACAATTAAAACTCTTAGTAGAAGAGTTCTGCGATGTGTTTAATGAAAACCCAGACCACATCTGGGGAATAAGTCACAGTATTGTTACACCTGAAAGACAGGTGGTGAGAAAGAAGTGGAGAAGGAGTCCTTACCATCAATATGAACTAATCAAGACAGAGATAGATAAGATGTTGGCCCAGGGAGTAATGACTGAATCATGTAGCCCTTGGCGGAGCCCACTGGTAGTGGTGCCCAAACAAGATGGCACTTTGTGATTATGTGTACATTTCAGGAAATTGAATGCGATTTCAAAGTTCGATGCTTTTCCCATGGCCCAAATAAGTGAGATGTTAGCGAGAGTTGGACGTGCAAAATTCATATCCACTTTAGATCTGACCAAAGGTTACTGGCAAATTCCCATGAGGAGGGAGCATCAAGCAAAAACAGCTTTTGGCACCCCTTGGGGGTTGTATGAATTTAAACATATGCTGTTCAGATTCCATGGGGCTGCAGCAACATTTCAAAGGCTAATTGACTGGGTCTTAGCCCCACACCAAAGATATGCTGCTGTGTACATAGACAATATCATAATCTGTACCAATGAATGGGAAGAGCATTTAGAGGCACTTTGAGTGGTACTTCAAGACTTGCGGTTACCCGACCTTATGGCAAACCCAGGAAAGTGTGCACTAGGCAAAGCCAAAACAAAATATCTCAGTTAAATGGTAGGCCACAGCTGTATCCGTTCTTTGATGGACAAGACAGAGGCTATGCAAAACTACTTGCCACCCCAAACAAGGAAACAAATGCGAACTCTCCTCGGATTGGCCAGTTACTATCGCTGGTTTATTCCACACTTTGCTGAGGTAATAGCCCCATTAACTGACTTATTGAAAGGATGGGGCAATGGTCCCTTAAAGTGGGATGTGGAACATCTGAAAGCCTTCCACAAAATCCAACGGCAAGCTTTAAACTAGGCTCATCAGGGGAAGGGGAAGACAAGGGCAGAGGAAGCCTTGGACCACTAAACCAAGCGTCACCCACAAGAGCAGCCTAGCCTAGACCAACAACAAGTGGAACAAATACCCAGGTAAGCAACAGGGGCTGGAGTAGTACTGAGATTAGGGGGCCAGTTCATGCATCTTCAAATGCCTCTACACTAATGTTTGTGGGGAACAAGCAGAAGGAACTCACCCTCCTGCTAGCTAACACCAACCCAGACATAGTAAGAGGCAAGGGAGTTAGTGAAACCGTCACACACATCAACAGAGTTTCAGCAGGGGTGCTGACATCAAAATTAGGTCCTAAGAGCTTTGGAGATGCTTAATAACTTGGGCAAATTCTGATATTGATTACTGCAGTGCCTTTTTGGAGTAATCCCAGTGGTTTCTTTGCAGTTACTCCAGGTCCACACTGACATAAAAGCAGAATTTGGTCCTATAAAAAACTAGAACTCTTGGTTCCAAAATGATACCTTTTATTAGACCACTTGGGAAATCACAAGAAAATTTCCTTTTCTGCAAGCTTTCAGGATCAAAGTCCCCTCACCAGGCTCTGGGAAAAGTATAGATGGTACAAGATGGTAAAAAGTCCCCATAGGTAGGAAATAAACTTCATTTTTTCACAGAGGGAGCTGAAGATGGAAAGCCATCCCTCTGGATCCCTGAGAGTGTCTTTGTCAGCTATGCTGAGTGACTAGCTCTTTGATGTGTAGATCAGGTAGAATTCCTTCCCTGGAGGTGTCAGATGGCAGGGAGGGAAGTAAAACGTTTTTCTTGTTGTCCTGCAATGAAGTTTAAAATCCAAAATCAGCTAAGGTTCAGCATCTTTCATGTTTCAAGAGTATACTTGGTAGCCATGTTCATCAGAGACAAGAAGACATACAAAAAACTAGAACTCTTGGTCCCAAAATGATACCTTTTATTAGACCAACTGGAAAACTGCAAGAAAATTGTCCTTTTCTTTTTTTGAATTTTTGAATTTTGAATTTTTGAATTCCTTTTTTCTGAATGTGTTCCTATTTATGTAAGAGATTTATTAGCAGGGAGCCGAAGTTTGATTCTGAGTTTGAATATTTTTCCAACTCGGAGCAAGTTTGGGTTTCCAGTTTGGCCCCACTTCAATTTAAAAGAGCTCAGAACAAAAGCTTTTTGGAATGACACTTCATTGATGGTACATGACTTCCACAGTTCACTTTAGCAGAGAGCCAAGGGGAATATTATGATGCCAGACTAAGCATATGCACATACATTTTAGGGTGAAGTAAAGGATTGGGATTGGGGAGTTATTCTTCATTTCAGAGATGGCTAGTTTCCAGAAGCCTGCCTTGTCTGCTTGTTTCACTTAAAAATACTTGAGGTTATTCACTGACATTTTAAATTTAACCTCAGCCTAACGGACCTCCATGTGTAAAAAGTAAAGGAGCCTAATCAAGTCATTCTTTCACATAAGTGTATTTACGTATGTGAGCAGTCCTTTTCACTTCACTGGAACTGCTTGCCTAAAAAAAGTTACTAGGATGTCCAATGCCTTCCTGGACTGAACCTCACAGAATACACAACTGTCCATTACCAGATGAATACCAAATTCTTTCAGCATTCAGTCAGGTTTTTTCTCCATGTCTCACGTATTATGTTTTTCCTGTCAGGAATCTATCCTTTGACTTCTTATCTAGAGGGATTTCAGGTTTTTCCTTTGACTCATTATATCATAAAAAGATCTTCAGACTATATACTCACCCTCTTAAATTAAAAGGACTAACAATCATTTTGGCTTTACACTAATATATACAATTGCATAGCTAGCTCATTCCTTTAGACAAGAGTTTCCCCAAGGCATTTCCTGGAATAATCTCTAGGGAATCAATACTTAATATATTAGCCAGTCAGGCAGTCTGATGTGTTTTATGCAATTTAGTTTAGAATCCAGCTCAATCACTTCTGAAGGCTGCCAAGTGCACCCCAATCCTTCCCGACTACATATGCAATGTGCTGATGATATTCTTTTTCTTTTACCTCTCTTAGCAAGCACATTTCAATTACAGAAAGGCTAAGAAATCCATAATAAGTATTTTAAGCATTTCTACAGTTTGGACAATATTGATTCAAAGCAGCTTGGGACACACAGAGGCCTTTTATGCTTTTAGTCACATAGGGTGTATCTACACACGCGCTTTACTACAGAGTTGATTAATTAGTTCTACAGTAAAGCATCACCATCTGTGACAGTTAAAAATTATGTCTGTGTGATAAAGGTGCTTGCTGAAGGCTCTATGAAGATTAAACCAAGTGTTTTTCTGTCATTTGTTCAGATATTAAGTTATGTGTTATTGTTAAGAACCTAATTAAAGTAAAAAATGTAGTGAGGCCTAGTATGTAATAAGGCCTAGTAAATTTAGCAAAGCCTTGTAAAAGTAAGCTTTGTGGCATAGTTAAAATTAACCTTATCAAAAGAATGCACAACTTGTACTGCTATTAGTCAGTCCTAAGGACAGTTAAAATAAAGAAAATCTAAATAGCTGTAAGTTATCAGCATAGCTCAGAATTTATAAATTGGCTGGCACATCCGGAAATCATTTAAAAAAAAAAAAAGATGCAGCTCTATAAAAGAAACTCCTAATTTAAGATTAGCTGCTGACCTGGATCAGTGGGCCTGTGGATCTCAAGGATCCCAAGAACTGAATACCAAGGTCCTTCCCGGTACCTCTCAGACAGCGCTGATCAGTGATGCCTAACTTCTCTGAGCTTTGCAAAAGAAAGATTTGTTGTACATCAGGCATCAAAAGGAACTGCGAATAAGTTGCCAATGCAAATTATTATTGTCTGTCTGTTTTCTTATCTGTGCATAGTTGTGTTTTTGTTAAGTCAATAAACCTCTCTTACCTTTCTACCCCCAACCATACTCTCAGTCCCAAACCCTCTGCAGGCAGCTAAAACAACCACCTACACATGTGCTGGTATTAGGACACCGTAGATTAATTAACCATGCCCTCAGATAGTACTGCTGGGGACAGTACTATCTTAGGACTCAGTTACTTACTGCGCCAAAGAGCACATGCAGATGGTGACTGTGGCTGGCTGGGTCACAAAGCTGCAAAAGTACAGGGGCTACCTGCTGCTTAGCCCCAGAATTTAGTACCTTTGTGCCCCAGCCAGCCCCTCCCTGGAGCCCAGGGCTGACTCCCCAAGACCCTGCCAGCCCAGGGCTGTTCACCCTGGCTCACATAGTTTCATAGTAGCTAGAGTCGGAAGGGACCTAGGTAGATCATCTAGTCAGTTTCATAGTTTCATAGTAGCTAGAGTCGGAAGGGACCTAGGTAGATCATCTAGTCCGACCCCCTGCCTTGGCAGGAAAGAGCACCGGGGTCAGATGACCCCGGCAAGGTGCTCATCTAACTTCCTTTTAAAAATCCCCAGGCTAGGAGCCTGCACCACTTCACGCTGCTATGGTCCTGTGCTCAGTGTCTGCATGCACACCCTGGATCACAGCAGTTTGAGCATCTACATATGCCATTAAGGTGATGTGAAAAACTCTGCCGCAAGTTGTGCAGGAGTTTATCATTGTAGCAGGGCACTAAGTTGCCTGCTATTTGCAGCGTAGGAATGGCCACCCAGGTGCCAGTTGCCAGGGCAACCAGGGGAAGCAAGTAGCCAACACCGGCGTGGTCAGCTGACAGGAAAGGGACAGGGTCTGGCTCTTATATAAACCAGAGGCAGAGGCCAGGGGGGCCCCTGCCTGCGACCAAAGGAGAAGGAGCTCCGCCCTGAGTGAAGAAAGGGAAAAGCCTGAATGTGGGTGCAGCTGGTGACACAGGTGAGAGAGGGAGCACTTGTGGTGTGGCTCAGAGAATGTTTTAGCCATGAGGCCTGAATTTAAGTTATAATGCAGAGGCTTGTGTTTTGTGTTTGTTGTTTATACCGGAGGACCGGGTGAGGCTATAAGAGGACGGAGAAGGCCTCATAGGGGAACCATGACAGTGTGGGAGCCCCAGCTTGGGCAGCAAGAAGCCACAGCGAGTGGGCAGCCAGAAGGCCCAGCAAGGCAAGCGAGCCGCCAGAAGGCCCAGCGAGCCAAGCCGGCTGCCAGAAGCCCCAGAGAGAGAGAAGGCAAGAGAGACAGACTAACTACCAGTCCATCAGCGAGGCTTGGGGCATGGTAAAGGGGTGGTTGGAGCCACGCATAGCCCATGAGGCGGGGGTGTACCTGAACACCCCATACTGAACACTGGTCCTGTATACCGCAGGAACCATAGCCAAGAGGACAAAGAGCAGCTTCCCTATGATTTACATTAAAGATGTGGCAGGCGAGATTCTGAGGGTGCTTGGAGCACGATTTGCATGGTACAGAGAGGGGACCTAGGCGCAGCACGGAGACCCTGGGACTTCCATCCTGCTATAATCACATTGATGTAATGGCATGTGTTGTGTAGATGCACCCAGAGTATATATATTATAAAATAATTCTACTTTTTAACCATTAATGTTCCCCAAACCCTTAAATATAGATTAAGGCAGATCTTCAGCTGATGTACATTTGTTATAC
The DNA here is from genome assembly GCF_001723895.1 of Crocodylus porosus. Lineage (NCBI taxonomy): Eukaryota > Metazoa > Chordata > Crocodylia > Crocodylidae > Crocodylus > Crocodylus porosus. The sequence goes on along the minus strand of NW_017728947.1, from coordinate 57,720,277 downwards.
GTTATAGCTTCACTGAATTTAGATGATGACCTTCTTGGCCACATCCAAATGAGTGGACCACATACCACACATTCAGGTGTTCTCCATGTTGCAAGGGAGCAGCATGGAGTGAGTTTTGACCCCTGGATATTTTTTGACCCCTGGACATCCAGGGCTCAAAAAAACCTGCAGGAAAAAAAAGCAGAGAGGCAGCCCAAAGGATTGCCACTGCTGCAGCCCTGGGAGGTCCCCAAGTAAGGCTGCTGGGGCCAGCCCAGTGCTGGCCCCAGTGTCTCCTATCCCACCTAGGGTAACTTGCTGTGCACCAGAGTGCACATGGCACAGGGTCTCTCCTGGGGACAGCTAGTGGCAGCACAAGATGCACCACCACTAGTCGTCCCTGGAAAACCAAATGTCCGTGCACATCTAGATGTGGCCCTTGTGTCTGTTTCTGTACAAATCCTCCACTGAGTGACAAGGATTTCTTAAAATAAATGCAAGAGGGTTTATTTTCCAATCATAGTACTTACATCCATGAGGTGGGAAATCTCTTCCTCAGTTCCTGCTCCTTTTGCAATGTCAAATGTTCTACCTTTTCCTTCCTATAAAGAGAATCTAGTTATAGACTATTGTGCTGATGCAGGAACAAAAAAGAACATAATTCACTACAGCAAGGGTGTCAAATATATGGCCTGCAGACCATTATCTGGCCGAAGGAGCTGTTCAATGTGGCAAGCCAGGGAATTTGGAGATGTGGCTAATGACAGGTAAATCCTGGCATAGAATCTGTGGCCCTGTTGGACATGCCCCTCAGTGGCCAGAGTGCATGCCAGCACTGCCCTGCCCACTCTGCTGAAGCTTGGGACCACCTCTACTTGACTTATCCCATTTGCTTAGTGAATGCTTTGCTTGCAGCTGCTTGCCCTGCCACTGTGGCTTGTCCCATCTCCACTGTGGCAAGTACCTGCTTGGCTCATGGCTGCTTTCCCCACCACCTCTGCTGCTGGGCCTGCCACCACCACCACTGCCTCCATTGCTTCCGCTTGCCCCATGGATAAGGCCTGCAAGGACCCCCCTGGTCCAGATTTGACCCAGGGCATGGAATGAGCTTGATGTTCCTGCAGTATTTTTATGGGCCAAAGTAACCTGCATTGTATATTGGAACATATTGGCAGGAAGAGGAAGAAAAGGGGGCTGTTTTGTGTTTTTATTCTTGAATAAATCAGAATAGCTTGTTTCAGCTTAATTTAAACTATTACAAATGATCTGCTTTGGGCTGTTTCCCAGGTCTAAGCATGGGAGATTTCATTCCAAAATGAATACAAGAAAGTTCTGAGTTCCTGAAACAGGGGGAAGGGGAAGCGATTAAAGCTGAAGTTAGGCAGAAGGCAGGGCAGGGTGACACCTAACTGGTTGAGACAGCCCTAAAGTTTCACTTCTTCAGATGCTGTGAAAAGACTTGCAGAAAGCAGGGATACTAAACAGAAGGGAATTTAAATACAAAGGATAGGGGGAGGGGGCACTACTGAGAAAAGAGAAGGTGAGTTGAAGAGGTCAGTAAGGATAAATAAAGCAGTTAACCCATTGAAGGGTGTGGCAGGGTACTGTTTACACCTGCCACTTTAAGACCTAAGCCAAACAGCCAGCAGGTGCCTGATCACAGCAGTCATTTTAGATTCAGAGCTGCCTATATAAGCAGAGCATTTTGCTGCTAGCAGGCCAAAAAGCAACATTGCTGGGCTGCAGGGCTGCTGGTATCATTTTGGAGGTAATGGCAGGAGCTGCAGGGGATGGCTAGGAGGCTCCTTGGTCCTGGGCATGACCTAAAACTGCACCCTGCTGGGAGTGGGTGGCCTGGTGGGGCTCTCAGTGGTGCGGGAGCCCCCAGGAAATGCCAGGCCAGTGATCACCCCGGTGAAAGGCAGGTTGGGGCACCTTAACCCCAGTTCCCACAACTGGGTAAGTCACCCGTTAGTAGGGTCCAGAGGGCAGACCCCAGAGAGAGAGTGGGGCTGGAGGTACAGAGATCTAATGTAGAGTACCCTCGAGTGGTCAATGCTGGGGCCAGGACAAGACTGGTCAAAAGGGCCAGGGGTCCACTGTGCGGGATGCCCAGAGCTGAAGGCCTGGGGTTCCCAACTGGCCTTGGAGGCGAGGCCAGAGCCTGTGTGGTCAAAGGTCCTGGGGGGACCATGCCCAAAAGGGGAAATAGTTTCAGGGAGCGAGGCAGCCCTGAATGAGGGCAGGTTAGGCCGCCTGAATGGAGGGGATTTTAGAGGGGTCCTGATTGGAGGATTCTGGGGCCCAGTGTGGAGCTGGTGAGAGTAACATCTGTGGATGCCTTGGGCTGTGGTGTAGGGGAGAAACAGGGTCGCAGCTAGTGCCCCCTGGCATCAGGGCAAGAAATGGACAGCTTCCTGCCTAATTAAGACAACAAGGCATGGCAGGCAAGGAGGCGGGCAGCTGGCCCAGAAACAGGTGGGTGGGCCAAAGGCAAATTAGCTCTGAGAAAGCCCCCTGTTACAAGGGGTTATAAGAGATAGAACTGAGTCTTCCTGTTTGCTCTAGCAGGCACTGATTGCTCCCACTGCCTCAGCGATGTCATATAAAGACACTGGCCTATTGAATGAATAGGTCCTAAAGAATTTATTAAAAACAGCAGTTGAGGAGTAAATGTGGCGGGGTTGGGGTTTTTTTGTAGGGTCCAGAGGGTTTTTAATCTAAAACATATGGTCCAGGGAATTTATTTCTATAAAGGTAAAACATCTTCATCAAGAAATGTCCATTATGAAAAGCTGCTCTTTCCCAACAGAAAATCAGGTTTCAAAGTGAATTTGTATTTATGCATCCCAATACCTGAGGTATGGTCTGATATATCAGTTAACAGGGAAAGGAAGCATGTTTTAGGGCTGGGTTGGAATTTCAATTTGGTTTGAATAACACTTTTCTTTACTGATGCCCAATCTGCAAACTGTGTTCACTGCCTACTCCATACACTCCATGTTAGATTCACTACCCACCCCGTGCTCCTCTGCTGCATTCATCTAACATGAGTTCTGCAGGACACACATTACACTTACGTCACTCACCCTTCTCCCACAGGCTGGACACAGGTACTTACCTATACACTCACACTGCCAAGCACAAAGACACTACTCACACACAATGCTCACATGCTACCCAAGCCCATTACACACGTTACACTGGATCCAGGAAGGACGCACTGGTGTACCCCCCACCCCGCTACTTTGCTTCTTGCCCCACCCAAAGTTTCAAACCAAGTCCCTGGCAGGGCAGCGGCTTTTCTAGTCAGGCTTTGCTGAGGGGGTCAACTGACTTCATGGCTCACTTGAATCTACTGGATCCCTCTTGCTTCCACAGGTGTTAACTACCCTCTCTCCTTTTTAATGGTCCTGGTGTCCCACCAGTCAAGCTATCCTTTGTTCTGCTGTCTGTTCCCTGCTCCTGGGAACCTCGTGCCTACTTTCCAACCCCGCACCCTGGTTTTAACTCATTCCAGTGACGCTCCCTTAGGTGTTGCCTCCATCTGAAATGGCATCACCCAGGCCTAGGCTCCCAGTGCATCTTGTTTCCTGTTAGCTGCAGAAAGCTCCCTGCTGGTGTATGGGATGATGCACCTCAGTACCTGCACCCCACTTCTCCCAAGCCTAGATCTGCCAACGCTCAGCTGCTCATGTCTGCTGGCCCCATCCTGCATACAGTGCATGCATCAGGCATCACAATATCAAAGAAATAGAAAATGAGGGTGGCAAGGGACCACAGGAGTTCTCTAGTCCACCCCCCTACTCAAAGCAGCACCATCCCCACCATCCCAGCCAAGGCTTCCTCTAGCTGCGTCTTAAAAACCTCCAGCACCTCACTGCAGGACTTTGCACTTGTCCCTATTGAACCTCATGAGATGTCTTTTGGCCCCATCCTCCAATTTGTCTAGGGCAGCGTTTCTCAACCTATGGGTCGTGCCCCAAAAGTGGGTCCCAAGAATATATGAAAGGGTCACAAACTTGACAAATGGATTCTCCTTTGAAGGAGAAAAAACGTGGGAGACCTGGGCTCTTCCCTTGCAGGCTGGCAGTCAGGGCAGCTGGGGCCTGGAGGTGGGGGGCAGCGGGCCAGAAGTGGGGGGCACTGGGTCAGGACTGGCCAGGGGTGGGTCCTGGTACCAAACACTTGAGGGCCAGAGGTGTAGGTCACTCTGGATCCTAGCCTCGGTGTCCCTCCAGCGTGCTCCCTGAGGGGTGTCTGGCCCTGGTGTCAGCGGCTCCGGCTGGGGGCTGTGGCAGGGCAGGTGCCCTTCAGCGCGGAGCACCTCGGGGGGAAGCCGCCGCCCCGCGCCTCTGGGCAGGAGACAGCATGACTGAGGCGCCCCCCACTCACCCGGGCGGCCGCAGCCCGCGGGGGGACGCGACGCGACGGGACGGGACGGGCCGGGACGGGGTGAGCCAGCAGCCCGAGCACAGCCCTCACAGCCGCCCCGGGCGCGGGGACCACGGCGGGGCTTGCAGCGAGCCTGGGAGGAC
>NW_017728947.1:57706651-57715660 GCF_001723895.1 Crocodylus porosus | reverse complement strand
AGCGCAGGGCAGCCTCGGCCGAGACGGGCCGGTAGCATCCTCCTGTGGGCGGGCGAGCGGCCCCGGCCCGCCCCCCACTGCCTTTCCCGGGGTGTCCGGTGCTGCTGGCGCGCCCCGCGGCTCCCGCGCCGTGAGGTCACCTCGGCCCGGCCCGGCCCGGCCCGTTTCCTGCCCGCCCGCCGCTGATTGGCCCGCGGGGCCCTCAGGAATGCGAGCGACCCCTTAAAGGCCAGCGCGGCGCCGGGAGCCGGCAGTACCGCGGCGGCGAGCGGGCAGGCGGGAGCTGCGGTGATCTCGTCGCCTCTTCTTTCTCCCGTGTGAAGGTGAGTGCTCAGCAGCCTCCCGCCCGGGTCGTTCCTGAGGCGAGAAAATCGAGGCAAAGAGGGGAAGGATGTCAGCCCGTACGTGTGCTGTGTACGCGGGTGCTGTTGGGCATCCCCTACCTGGACGGCTCGGAGCTTTCCAGTGTATTTTGCGCGCGTCCCGTGCGCCCTCCGCACCTGCCCCCTTCTCCAGTGTGAGGACGGACGGCCCCGTGACTCTTCCCTTTCTGCTCTCTCCAAGGTGGGTTGGAGACCCTGGGCTCTGCCATGGGGGTGTCCAGCGGACTCGTGCTCCTTCTCGCGCTGGGCATCTGTGAGGCCAACCGGATTGCGGGTAAGAGCACTGGCATGATTCTGCATCTGGCACTTATTTAGTGGATAGTAGCAGGCAGGGACTTCTGTCTTTTTTAACAAGCTTTCTGAGATCTCTGCTGCTAGCTTTGAAGGGATGAAAGGAAATCTCTTGACCGCAAAAATGTTTAACCTGAGGAATATCCAAATTGGGAACAGCAAAACCCCAACTTCCCAGAACTTGTCTTCTTCAGACAAAAAAAGTAATGAGCCTTCATGACCTTCAAAGTAGCTTGTGGCTTATCCACCTTCCCACATCACTTAGGGGGTGGGGATGTAGCTGAGGAGGTAGCTTAAAGCAAACGATCTGTCAGGCTTGTCCCATCCCTATGGTGCCTGATTTCCCAGCGCTGGCTGTAGGGAATTCTACAAAGCGAGTCTCTGTAGCTGTTGGGATGGCTGTGCCAGATGCGGGAGATCTCTTGCAGTCTAGAACAGGCTCTGACAGGTGTGGGCACTCTGGGCACTTCCCTCTGTTAGAGCCCGCTGAGGTACTGCACTGTCCTCCATGCATTAATCAATGTTCAGTGACATTCCTGTGCTACCAGCACCCCTAAAAGCCCCCTTGGCACGATAGCTCATTTGTGGGACTGAAATCCAGTGTTATTCCTGCCCTCTGCTTCCCCCTCACCCATTCCCATGATGGACTGAACTTAAGGTTCTCTTTTTGCAATGCCCACTGCTCAGTTTTTTGGGTTTTGTTTTTTTCCGTCCCCCCCCCCCCCATTTTGCTGATGCATTGTATGTCATGGGACTGTGCTGGCTTTGCAGCGTTCAGTTGCCTCGGATTCTTCCTGCTGCCCAAGGGTTACACAGCTGGTTGGCACCTTACTTATGGCATTTGCCCTGGTTTCTCTGCAGAGTCCGGGGGAGATGATAATAGCGTGTTTGACCTCTTTGAGCTCATTGGCATCACTCGTAAGGCACCTGGGCGCCGGGCACTAGGGGTGTATCTGGTGAAGGGAGCTGAGATCTCAAGCCCTGCCTACCGCATCGAGGATGCCAGCCGCATTCCTGCTGTCTCTGATGACAAGTTCCAAGACCTGCTGGATGCCATCTATGCTGAGAAGGGCTTTATTCTGTTGGCCAATCTCCGGCAGCCCAAGAAGAGCCGTGGCGCACTGCTGGCTGTGGAGCGCAAGGATGGCTCTGGCCATGTCTTCAACCTGGTATCCAATGGCAAGGCAGACACCCTGGACCTGAGCCTATCTGGCGATGGCAAGCAGCAGGTTGTGTCAGTGGAGGATGTCATGCTGGCTGATGGGCACTGGAAGAATATCACCCTGTTTGTGCAGGAGGACCGTGCCCAGCTCTATGTAGGGTGTGAGAAGATGGAGAATGCTGAGCTGGACATTCCCATTCAGAATATTTTCACCAGGGACCTGGCCACCAGTGCCAGGCTCCGTGTTGCCAAGGGGGGAGTCAATGACAACTTCCAGGTAAGATTTCTTCTGCCATGTGTCAGTCATCAGCATGTTCCTCCTCCCCAAAAGGGGATTTCTTAAAAGCATAATAGCTATGCAACCAACTTTGACTCGTACAGAAGCCTGCCAAAGAGAATGGAAGGCGTGCAGCCACTTATAGCTTGTGTAATAAGTTGTCCACTAACAGTTTCTAAATCTACTTGAATGCTTACATGCTAAGGTCTCTTAGAGGTCAGTCTCCTAAGGCAAATCTAGGGCTTGGAGCTTCTGAAAAAAATACATTGCCAGCTAACCAATTTAAGTATATGAATGCTCAAACCCCAGAAATATAAGAAAGGAGAAGAGGACAGAATTTGTCCAGGGAGTTGTTTGTTGTTTTTTTTTTTTTTGTTTGTTTGTTTCCTGACTCTGGGGCTTTTTTTCTCCCAGAAGTATGGCTTATGTCTATTTCTGGTTAACTTCCAACTAATTTACTAATGTCTGATAACTACAACCAAAATGTTGACATAATTGCTGCTTTCCTCAAACATGCACATCTCTTTACAGGAAGGAGTGGGTTTTTTTTAAAGCCATAATTCTTCTCCACACAGGGAGCACTGCAGAATGTGCGTTTTGTCTTTGGAACAACCCTGGAAGCCATCCTGAGGAATAAAGGTTGTTCAAGTTGTAAGTATACAACTGTTTGAATCTATGCCCTACTGAGAATAGGATCCCTCGGTATGATAGCAAGATGATCCGAGACTAGAATTTTAAACGTAGGTTGAAATGCAAACCAGAACTGCATTTTAAAAAGAAAAATTATTTCCTGGAGACACAGTTGTGTTAGCGAGTGGTAGGCATCCTTCCAATACAGATGGTGAAAATGCCCCTCTATCTTTTGTGTGTGTGTGTTGGGTGGTTGTTGTTTTAAATTTTTTTTATTATTATTATTTTAGCCACTAGTGCTATCATTACATTGGACAATCCAATCAACGGCTCCAGTCCAGCTATACGTACCAACTATATTGGCCACAAAACCAAGGACATCCAGGCCATCTGTGGCTTTTCCTGTGATGAACTCACAAATATGTTTGTGGAATTGCAAGGATTACGGTCTATGGTTACAACTCTTCAAGACAGAGTGCGCAAGGTGGTAAGTGCCAACTGCATTACTAAACCCTACTTTCTGGGAGTGGTTTTGAAGTGAAATTTGTTCATTTGAACCTTATAAGTCAGTCAATCTCTTTCTTCTCCTCCTCCCTCCTCTCTTCCCCACCAACACATCTAATGAAGCTGAAAGTAAAACTTAGCACAGAAAGCACCCCTAGGCCAAGTACAGGTAGTCAAAAAGCCCAAGACCAAATCAGTTCAATCTTTGCAAGTTAGTCTAAGCTCCATAGATTGACCTGATAAGCAAGTGAACAGATTCACTTTTGATTCAGGAAATGTAGCTGCCTGCCTGCAGTGGCCCACGCCAGAAGCTAGGGGGTGCTAGAGCATGCCTCCCTGCTTGGCTGGAGCAGAGAGCTTGGGCAAAGGCTTGCCCACCCACCTTGCAAGGAGGTGGGGAGGGGTTCACCAGGAAAGTGCAAAGCATCCTGGGATGCTTAAGAACTGTGAGTTACCCTGAAAGAGGAGATCTGGGACAGAAGTTCAATAAACGGATTTTAACCTAAATCAGTTCACATCCATCCAACCAGTTAAACCAGTTTCAGACACTTTTGAAAGCCAGTCTGTGTGCACTGAACTCCTTTTGTTTACAGATTTGAACTGGTTTACAAACACTTAACTGCACATCATGTGCCCATAAACCAGTACAAGTCAAAGCAAAAGTGTTTATTGCTTCATGGGTGCCACATTTACGTGCATGCCTGGGAGCACAGCATGTTGAGCAGAGCTGGAGCAGCTCTGGCTGGCAGGGGGCCCAGGAAGTCAGCCTGGGGCTGCTCCAGCCCAGCTCAACATGCTGCAGAAGGGTTGGCTGTGGCACAAGGGTGCTCTAGTGCAGGGTTGGCTAGTAGGCAGTCCCAACACCTGAATTGCATGTATGCCCCAGCCAGCCCCTCCAGCTAAACATGTGTTGCTGTGAAGGGGGGGGGAAAAAACTCCTGCCACAGCAGGATATTACTTGCTTTTACTGCTGCAGAGTTGATTTAGTTTACCCTTGTCTAATAACACTGCACATGCAGATATGAGATGTTATTGCAGGGCTAATTAGTCAATTCTGCAGCAGACATTTAGTGTAAATTTGCCCTATGTGTAATTTCTGTCCCTAGTCTCTGTCTCTTTTCTTTCATTAAGACAGAAGAAAATGAATTCATTGCCAAAGTAGCCCAGATCACTCCTGGAGTGTGCATTCACAATGGAATTCTGCACAAAAATAAAGAAGAGTGGACTATTGACAGCTGCACTGAATGTACTTGCCAGGTAAAGACTCTTTAAAATTCATAGTCTCAGTATGCTTTGGCATTGGCAACATCTGCCTAAATGACACTCATTGTGTTAAAGTAAATCCTAATCCAAAATAGACTCACTTCATCTTCATCTGTATTTGCTTGTGCTATAAATGTGGCTTTCATATGCTGATTCTAAAGACACATTTTTAGAGATGGAGTATGCTAATATAGCAAACTGATGAAGTGGTACACTACCATATCTATTTTAGTAATCTGGGAAACGCCTGTATATTTACACAAAACCAACTTTATAGCAGCTACCATGCTTCCTTCCTTAAATACTCTGGTTCCAGATTCTGTCCTCCAAAATGCACCGTTTTCTGACTTAATAGGCAAGCACCTTTTCCATTTGCAAGAAAACTAGATGTATTGAAAGAAAAGTCTGACTCAGAAAAACCCAAACTGAATTGCATTCAGTTTGACTTTTTTTGAGGCCTGCAAAGTTCCTATGTCATATGCTTAACTGCTAGTTTCATGCCCTGTTCCAGTGGAGTGTTGTAAGATATCCTAAATGTAATTTTTCACACTTGTCTCTCAAGCTCCTTGTATGATCTTCCTCAATCTTATTTATACACTTGGCTTAAAATTATATTTTGGGGTACAAATCTACCACATCAAGAGTCTTCTACAATTTGGAAAGCACAAGCTAAGTATTTAAAAATATATGGATATGTATTTGTAGCTATGCAGTACTTGGCTTTGGGCAAGGATCTATATTGAATAAGAAGAGGGTGTTTTTTTGTTTTGTAGATCTTTACAAGCTTCCAACTTGTATCCTGTTAGTGGTATTATAATCCTTCCCACCCTTCTACATGTAGGAATTGCTGTACTTGAAAATAGCCAGGCTATTCCTGTGACCCAGCTGTTGCTATTGTCCTTTTTTAAAAAAACAAAACATTCAAAAATGAACACTGCACTTTGGTTCTCATTCAGATGAGGTATATGTTCTTGTTCTGTCTCTTGGCTCAAAGATCAAGGCCATCAAAGTATAACTTATAGATTGTTTGGGTGGGGGGGTTGAGCCAAGTCCACTAAGCTTGCTTTTATCTTTTACCCATATAACTAAGTTTAAATTCAGATAAACAAACAACCAAGAAACCTCCAAAATCTTTGTTCATTCTCTCTTTAAAGTCTGACTTTACCATAAAGTTTGACTTGTACATTTTGGCAGTTTTTCCCTTGGTTAACTTTCTACAAAGCCACAACACTTTCACCCTTGACTGAAAAAATAATTGAAGAATAACTTGGGGAGAAAACTGTTACAAGTGACTGAACAAATACTTTTACTGTATTAGCTCTAAGCCACAAAAAGCCATGTACTATATTTAACATTAAATTTTTTTTTTTAAGCGTTGCCATGATTCTCTTGCATTCTTCAGCTAAAAAACTCAGAATTCCCAGTTATATACATTTTTTTTGCTTAATTCTTATTTGTAGAACTCTGCCACCATATGCCGGAAAGTGTCATGTCCTCTCATGCCTTGTTCCAATGCCACTGTTCCTGATGGAGAGTGCTGTCCACGATGCTGGCGTAAGTACTTCTATATAATGTATTCCATTAGTCCCATTTTTTTACTAGATCTACTGTTCTAAAAATTATTCTAGATACTATAATCCAGTTATAGGATAATACCACAGAAATACCATTAGCCTTACACTGCTTATGATTAACTGTTGACTGAGACTTTCTCTCAAGTGATTATGCTGGCCTCTTCTAAATAGGCTGTAGTTCAGAATCTTGCTCTACTAAATTCTAATAGCCATTTTCTCAAAGTTATTACCTCTGTGTTCTCCTAGAAACATGAGGACACTCCAGACATTCAGTAAATTCTATACCTAGCCTGTCTTTAATCAAAAATGTGATTTTGGGTTGAATGTTTATACATGCAGCAAGCTATCTCTGAATGTCTCTTGGGGTGCGTCTATGTTCATTGATGTGCTTTAGGTAATGTGCATTTAAATCTAGTACCTCCCATTGTGAGGTACTGGAAAAGGTGTATTTAGCCTACTTTCATGTGGATTTACAAGCACGTGTGTGTTACGACACTTTAATGTACATAACACACGTGCATTAGCCTATTTTCATGTTCTTTTGGATGGACTGCCATTAAGGGTGCATCTACACAAGTGGATTTGCAGTATATGCCACTGGGGAGAAAAATCTTAAATCTAGTCTGAACTCGGTACTAAAACTGGAGCATTCTGAAACTAAAAAAATCTCCTTTTTAAAAAAAAAAAAAAAAGGTACTTTTTTAAATTGGTTTTCCTGATGAGATCTCTCTTCTTGATGCATAATACAGTTCTTATAAATTTATAAAAAGATTCTAATGATAAAACGCCCACAACTCTATTGTCTGGGTCCCAAACACATTCACAGTAACTGAACTGTGAACAAAGAATAACACTAATGTATCTGTTATATTTAAAAAAACCAAACAAACAAAAAAATGCCAAACCCAAAAATAGAGGGAAAGTTTTATAAGGGCATTTAATTTTGAAATACTGCAGCTACTGCTTGACTTGGATCTGAACTTAGAAAGTTCTTATACAACTTGTTTTTAAGCATCTTAAAGGGGGTGATGGAAATAATGTAAGTATCAGTTTCTTCAAGTTTTTTTAAATACAAATGTGCTCCTTTCCAGCTAGCGACTATGCAGATGACGGTTGGTCTCCTTGGTCTGAGTGGACTTCGTGCTCTGTGACCTGTGGAAATGGGATTCAGCAGAGGGGCCGCTCTTGTGATAGTCTCAATAACCGCTGTGAAGGTTCCTCTGTACAGACTCGGACCTGCCACCTCCAGGAGTGTGATAAGAGATGTAAGTGTTTTAAGAGTCAAAGACTTTCTATATTAAAACAAACTTAACCTATGTTAGCCTTTGGCTTCTGTAGTCTATTACACTAACAAGTTGGGTTGATATACCAAGCTACTTAGAAATGGTATAAGAATTGAAATATTGAGGGTCAGGCAGAAGGTGGAGAAAACAGAACGTTTACTTACTCATTATGAACTGAATTAAATGCAGCATCTTGCAAGACCTTCCTTTCTTTCTGTACCGTAACAAACCTGCACTCTTCTTAATATTAGAATTGATTTATAGTACCAAAAGTGTCCTAGGAAATATGTCAGAAGGAGCTAACAATGTTGTGCCTGTTGAAACGTATGTCTCCTATTTAGTTAAACAGGATGGTGGTTGGAGCCACTGGTCACCCTGGTCATCTTGTTCTGTTACTTGTGGCATGGGCATGATCACTAGAATACGTCTCTGCAACTCTCCAGTTCCACAATTGAATGGCAAACCTTGTGCAGGTGAAGCAAGAGAAACCAAATCCTGCCAGAAAGATCCTTGTCCAAGTAGGTACATTCAAATGAAGGCCATGAAATAACTTGGCATGAAAGGCTTATGGTTTTAGCTAGAAGTGCAACCTGTTCCTGATAGCAGTGGATTTAAAGGATGACGGCTAAGTAAAAATAATAAGTTTTTTTTTGATTTGCCTTAAATATTTTTGTTTTTGGTAATACTTAAGATGTGACCTTTTTCAGTTGCCTACTTGAGGCTGACCACTCTCTAGCCTACATTCTTCCAGTGGCAGGATGCCACTTATGGCATCTTACATGGATGTATCAGAACCTAGTTACAGAGGGGTTAGAAGCTGGCACTTTAACTTTCTGACTCATTTATTTTAAACAGTCAGTTCTCTGGATGTTAAAGAGGTGTTTTGTTTTCCTCTTCTCTCTATCCTCCCCTTCCTCCCTCCCATAGTAAATGGAAACTGGGGACCCTGGTCTCCGTGGGATGCCTGTACAGTCACATGTGGAGGAGGCCTTCAAAAACACAGTCGTCTTTGCAATAACCCTGAGCCCCAGTATGGCGGGAAGGATTGTGTAGGTGAACCCACAGGGACTCGGGTATGCAACAAACAGGACTGTCCAATTGGTGAGTAAAAATATAAAAACCTGTATGCTAATACTGCTTTACTGCACAATGCCTTGAGGCTAGAAGAGTAAAAATTACAGTCTTCTGAGGCCTACACTGTGGAAAATGGAAGAAGTGTTAATCTGCTTTCAGTTGCATTGATTACAATGGCATTATTTGGATTTTTCCCTCTGGCCAAATTCAGTTAAACATCACTGCCCTAGAAAGTCATTAGTAAAACAAGGATCAGATCTAAAGGAGTCCCAATTCTCAGATCTTTGCTGCTGATTGACTGACTCCTGCACGTAGCTGAGAAATGCAAATGGTAGTCAGTGGCTCTTCTTAATTTGGCAACCTAGTATCAGTTTGCATATAGAATTTCAGCTTTACTGATTAAATGAAGTTGCCTCCAAGGGGGGGGGGGTTGTTGTTTGGGTGAGTTTTTTTTGTGTGTAGCTTTTTGTTTTTTATCATTGTAAAATACTGCCATAAACCTCTGAGAAACACAGATCCTAGAATTGCATATATGCTGCTAACTTAATGTTTGATGTTTTAACACTTT
>NW_017728947.1:57705407-57706551 GCF_001723895.1 Crocodylus porosus | reverse complement strand
TTATGAGACCAAAGCAGGTCTCATTTGCTAAATGGCAAACTCTTATGAGACCAAAGCAGGTCTCATTTGCTAAATGGCAAACTCTTATGAGACCATGGCTAATTACAAGTATTTAAATTTATTTTTTGTTATCTACAGGGCAACTAAAAGCACATTCCCAACTTTGGGATCTCCTGACAATGCTGCAACAGTGCTTTAATGCCAAAATTAAACAACAAACCTACTATTATGCTACTTGGTTGAGTCATCCCTGCAACATAAAGGAATTGTTAATTCTCCAATAGCCATAAAGTGGCACATGCAAGTTGCTAGGAAGAGCTTATTCTTGGCCATCCTTAAACATTCATGAAGAAAAGCTTTTAGTTCCTCCCCTTCCCTACTCCATTGGTATAGCAATGGAAATACAGGGAAAGACCTTTCTCACAAGCACCAAGACCTGCTTTAAAAAATGACTTTCACTCTGGCTCCTAAATTATTTTAAAAATCTTAACTACACTTCTTAATTAAAGAACTAGGTTCATTGTAACAAGATGACAGTGAACATTGGGATGAAAAACCACTTTTCTAACAAAGAATGTATTAATTATACCTTTTGCACCTTCTTCCTAGGATAATTGTCCCAACCTTCCCAACTCTGGCCAAGAAGACTACGATAAAGATGGAATTGGCGATGCCTGTGACAATGATGATGATAATGATAACATCCCAGATGATAGGGTAAGGTACCAAGCAGCATTCAATGCCTTTTTCATAGCAGCTTACTGTCTCCACCTCACTATCTCTCCCCAGTGGAATAGCCAACTCCTAGCATCTGACCATAAGTTTTTAACAGGAACTCCACAGGATATTTTGAGACATATATAACTTTCCTTCTCCTGCTTTTACAGTTCTCAGTTCAAAAGGATATGCTAACAAATAGTTTCAAACTGAAATTGCAAACTTGATCACTTAATTTATTTGCATCAGTGCTGAATGTAATGGAAACAAATGCAAACAAAAAAAGTTTGACTAATTTCGGTGTGAAATAGGATACGTGATTTTGATTTTTTTTATTATTATTGTTTGTGGGTTTTTTTGTTTGGTTTTTTTTTCCCCCCCGTTACTCCACTACTTCCCTCCCAGATGCCATTGTAACCTGAAACAT
>NW_017728947.1:57698220-57705307 GCF_001723895.1 Crocodylus porosus | reverse complement strand
GGGGGTGTGAGAACTTGTAACTGTGTTTTTGTCAGGTGAAGTAGTAGGTTCAACCACTGAATTCTTTGGCATTTTCTTTCAACTTGCACATAAATCTCCTCACAAGAAGTCCTATTAATAGTGGTGTCATGCCTCTCTCCTTCTGCAGGACAATTGCCCATTTATTTACAACCCACAGCAATATGACTATGATAGGGATGATGTTGGTGACCGTTGTGACAATTGCCCCTACAACCACAACCCTGATCAGACAGACACTGATAACAATGGTGAAGGTGATGCATGCGCTGTGGATATCGATGGAGATGGTAAGAGACTCTCTTTAATTTACTGAAACTTCCACCCTCCCACTATTTTTAGTTCAAAGTTTTTGGACCTGTTCCTGAAGTAGATAGTCTTGTGTCCTTATCTTGCACCACTGGGTGGGGAATAAGTAATGAAGTCCTGTGTTTATAGGGGCTTGGTTTGTTTATTGCGGGAGTTTGGTTTGGGTTTTTTTATCCCAGGGCTGTAATGGGGATCTCTTAATTATTATGCAGGGCAGAAATATTGTGACTTTTTTTTTTTTATCATAATTTTTTACTTTTCAACAGCAAGCTTATTGCACTTATGGTCATCTAATGCCACTTACATTTTATACATGCTTTTATTTGCTGTCTAGGCATTCTAAATGAAGGGGACAACTGTCAATATGTCTACAATGTAGACCAGAGAGATACAGATTTGGATGGTGTTGGAGATCAGTGTGACAACTGTCCTATGGAACACAATCCAGACCAGGTAGGCTTTAATACTCCAGCATCTAAAAATAATAATTATAGCAAAATACAGTATTTGAGTGTTCACTACTATAGTGACACATAGCAAACAATAACACCTCACTGAGTTTATGCAGCTATGAGCTATTCTTTGAAAAGCAGAGTAGTGGAAATCTTTTCTTAGACATTTTGCACAAACTGAGTCTCTGGAGCACTTCCAGCAGGAGACTCCTGGGACTTGAAACTTATACATTGCAGCAAGTCCTGAGAGAACAACATGAAATTAACAAGGGTAACAGTTCTCTAAATAGTGTGTACATTCTCTTGTTGATCACACAGGACAGTGTGAAGTATGGTCATACAGATAGATATTCTAGGTAAGAATAACCAGGAAAATCTAAACTTACAAATAAGACATGGACTGAAGTTTAAACATTTTGCATCCAAACTCCTTAGAGTGGAGAGGAAAAATAGAAAGCAGTGGCGGACTTCTCTGCCTGAGCTTATACAAATAATATATTTCAGGTATTGACAATCATGGTGTGTGCTAGCAAAAGAGGTGTAGAGCGTAGACAGTACTGGGGAGTCAAATAGCACATCTGCATTTTGCTTTGTATAAATACAAGCTGCTTTCTTAAGGACAAAGGTTATAGTGGCTTTAAAGGCAACATTGCTCTTTGCCAAATCGGCAAAGGCAATACTTTGTCTGGATGCCTGTTGTTCTTTTGCATCTTTTTAGAAAATGCATATTCTAACACTTTATAAAGATTTTGTCTTTGTATTGATCATAAGATGGAATGGGGGAAGACCGTTCCACTGTATTTGCTGGTGCTTAAATATTTCAAAGGCAGCAGCAAGTGAAGCCTGAAGTTCTGTTAATAGGCAGTAAAATTAATAGCTTCAGGGACATAACTGGAATACTTGTAGTCAGAACAGTTGCTGCAAATCTATGGAATCCAGTGTAAGACCACCTGTAAAGTAAATGTACTATTGCATGTGAAGATTTGAATCAAGCTTATAAAATGACTTGTGTCAAGGTACAAGTTTGACTCCTTCCCAGTGCTTTTCAGATGAGACAAAGTGGCTAAGTGATACATTTTACAATCTTTCTCCCCACCCCCACTACAGCTTTCATGGGTCCCCCCCATCACCACCAAATGTACAACTATTGACTTGTAAACATTCTGAGGATGTAGGGGGAAACCTTCCTCAAGAACCAATAGCCGTTCAGAAGATGCATGAAGTGCCTACAGCACCGCGAGAGGAGTTCACAAACCATTTGACTAATTCTTGAGGCAGCCTTTGGGGCCAAAAAAGGGAAGGAAAAACCTAGAGACCCTTTGACCATAATACAGAAACTAGATGCTAAGCTGTATACAAACTTCACAGAGGAGAAGAATAACTCTTTTAGCTTCCCATTAAGGGAATAGCTGACTCTTTTCAGTACTACTTAGCAGATGTACAGATGGCATGTTCTTAATTATAGAAAGAACATGGACATGAAACAAAAGCTATAAAACAATGTTTTGATAGGCTTGATCTTAATACAGGAGTATTTAAATGGCTAGATGCTAATAGCCTTGATCACGCATGGTGCTTTGAGGATCTAGAAGTCTGTAGGCATGAAAGGGAGGGGAAGAGAAGTGAGATCTCTACAGTTCAGAAGGAATAAAGGATGGTAAAGTAGCACAGACTACTAACAGAAACAGCTCATTGGTAACTGTACTCATGTGGGAGGGATTGGAGCCCACATTCTGCTACCAAAAATTCAGATAATTAATTAAGCTAGAGGCAGTTCTAAGAGAAGTCGCTTAAAACAAGGTAAAGGCTCTTATACTAACTAAGGAATCATCATAATTCTTAACACCTTACTGCTCCCCATTCCTGCCACAGTCCTTGTTCTCCAAGTGTATAGAAATCCTAATTCATTCTAGCCTTCAAGTCCTATTTGTCTCATTCTTGTTGTCATCCTCACATGGTGGAAGAAGTGGAGTGTGTATCTTTTCTCTTTTTCTAAAACAAAACAAAACAAAACAAATTGTTCCTCAAGTTCTTCTGTTTCCGCCCTTCTTCCCCATCAGGCAGACACAGACTCTGACCGCATAGGAGATAAATGTGACAGCAATCAGGACATAGATGAAGATGGCCATCAAAATAACCTTGATAACTGCCCCTATGTACCTAATGCCAATCAAGCTGACCATGACAAGGATGGTAAAGGTGATGCCTGTGACCATGATGATGATAATGATGGTATCCCTGATGACAAAGATAACTGCAGATTGGTTGCCAACCCAGACCAGGTGGACTCTGATGGTAAGATATCCAGTGCAATATCAAATAGTAAATGCCCAAATAGCTTGTCTAAAATGCATAGATTATTTTTTAAAAATTGCTGTAAGTAACATCTGCATTCTTGACTTATTCTTCCTTTAAAGAGAGCGCATATACAGGTTGTTTTAATGTTATTTCACTCCTGTGAATTTTTAGCATAAAATCTTCCTAGAAAAACTTCTAACTGCAAAAATTATATAAGGATGAAGAAAAGAAGATTAGCACACAGTACAGTAGCCAGAATCTTTCTTGTGATATGACAACATTGTGTTTTAAAGACCTATTAGGCTTCTTGGCTAAATCAATAGTTAATTCCTATGGCAGTCCAATAAAAGATACTGCCCTAAGAAATCCTTGCCTCTTGTAGGCTGCTTAAATTAATTCTGCCTTGTGGTTATACCTGTCACAGCCAAATGTTTGCAAATGAGACTTTGTGGTCTTGTCATTGCAAGACTTGTTAATTTTTGTTTCTTCCTCAAATTTATGCCAATACTTATATTTTTTCAGATTTTAATGTAATATTAAACCTTTCTGTAGGTGATGGTCGTGGCGATGCTTGTAAAGATGACTTTGACCAAGATAATGTGCCAGATATTGATGACATTTGTCCAGAAAATGTTGATATCAGTGAAACTGATTTCCGACGATTTCAGATGGTTCCCCTTGATCCCAAGGGAACATCCCAAAATGATCCCAACTGGGTTGTTCGTCACCAGGGTAAAGAACTGGTTCAGACGGTCAACTGTGATCCTGGTCTTGCAGTGGGTAAGTAGAGGGTTTTTTTAGATCCTTTCCCAAATTGGTAACTCCTCTAAGCATCTAGGACCAGTATAAAGCTAACAAACAAGCTCAAACTTGCTTTCCTTTTAATTTTTCACCCAGGTTTTGATGAATTCAATGCTGTAGATTTCAGTGGCACATTCTTCATCAACACGGAGAGGGATGATGACTATGCTGGCTTTGTATTTGGTTATCAGTCAAGCAGCCGTTTCTACGTAGTGATGTGGAAGCAAATCACCCAGTCCTACTGGGACTCAACACCAACCAAAGCTCAGGGATACTCTGGTCTTTCTATCAAAGTAGTGAATTCTACCACAGGTCCAGGAGAGCACCTGCGTAATGCACTGTGGCACACAGGAAACACTACTGGACAGGTAAGAACTGCACTTTTGGTTAAGTCTCTCCCATACCTAAGGTCAAGCATGGCAATTCTTTAAAATATACACAGACATGTATGTGAAAAATGTACATGAGCAGCATAGGAAGGATCTCTTTTTAGCTTTAAAAAAAAAAATGCAATTTTAGAACTCGCTGAATGCAAGAGGAAATAAGTTAAGGGATAACATGAAGCATGTGCTCTGGCTTGTCTGGTAGTAAGGGGCCCTAAGCAAAAAGGGAGTTCATTCTTTCTGACAGCCAGGTTGAGAGATTCAGTTATACATACAACTTAAGTGGAATTTATTCCAATCCTAGAAAGGTTCTCATTTAATTTTATTTAAATAAAGTGGGTTTCAAGAGACTCCAGTTTCAGAGTGTAGAGGTGTATGACAACTATATTTTAAGGCCTCTGGCTCTTGGTGTCAAAATACTGCCTAAAGATTCAAATGTCTCGGAATAATTAGTCTTATTCTTATTTGATAGGTGCGAACCTTGTGGCATGACCCTCGTCACATAGGCTGGAAAGATTTTACTGCCTACAGATGGCGTCTCAGCCATAGACCAAAGACTGGCTACATTAGGTAAGTATCGTTCTAATATTTGAAATGAGGGAAAAGTGTTTGTGGTGGTGGCGGGTTTTGTTTTCTGTCACTTAGTTAAATTTGCCATCTTTAGAATAAGTCTTACCACAATTGACATGAATTTTATTTTTTTTTTCTTCTGTTAATGCCCTTTGCAGAGTTGTAATGTATGAAGGGAAGAAAATCATGGCTGATTCAGGACCAATCTACGACAAAACTTATGCTGGTGGTCGGTTAGGATTATTTGTCTTTTCACAAGAAATGGTGTTCTTCTCAGATCTCAAATATGAATGCAGAGGTAAGAATAAGATCTTGTTGGCATAACATCTTAAATATACTGAAAAGATTAACATTTCCCACCGCCCAGGTAATTCTCAAATTTTGAAGAAAATTTTAAATGTTACTTGAACTTGGGGGTTTGATTTTAATATATTCAAGATCTCATTATACTCTGGGGTCTTGATAAATGGGAGTTAGAAAGCATCCATTTAGTAAACTCTATGTAGTTTTGGTTTTATGGGATTTTTTTTTTTAGCTTCCTTTAAAGAGAAATGTTAAAAGCCTTTGCCATTGCAGGATATGATGTTTTAATAGAATACCTAATAACTGCCCGTAGTTGTGGATACAAATATTTCTTAAAACACACAATAGGCCAATTTCTCACCTGCATATTAAACTGCAATGTGAAATGCAGAATCTTGACTTGAGTAAAATGGTACCTATGAGCACATGAAAGCACTGTCCATAATATGTACACAGCTCCTCTGAATCAGGACTGTGTGCATACACACCTGAAAATATAGCCCTACATTTTATTATTTGAACTCTTTCTTTTGCCATTTCAAAAGCATGACTATCAAAAGGAACAGACTTTGTTTTATAGATTTAACTGGTAGTTATTTGATTAGCAATATCAAAATATCTTAATGGAGTCTAATCTTCTCCCCCCCCCCCACTTCTTTTTCTCCACAGATCCGTAATAGCAAGGCTGTTGCCTTAAAGACTATTTTTAAAATGCTGGTATTGCACCTTCTGAAACCATTTAATCTTTATGAACCCTGGGACCATATGTTCTTCCTTTTTTCTTCTACCTACATAAATGTGGACTCAAAACACATGACCTGCCTCGAGCGCTTTTGAGCGAAAGCAAGTGAAAGCAAGCACAGTATTTGATCTCTGCTGACATGGAAGGAAATAAGTGTCATTTTTCATAAATGAGAAATGTTTTTCCTACTGAAGTGTGTACTTCCTGGAGGAAGACATTTTGTTTTGGTGTTCATCACAGTGCAGTGTCACTGCCTCTCTAACTGGAGGTCCCATGGAGTAGCATTTTCATAAGAAGAACATCATTTGGATGTGCTTTGGACTACTTTTTAAAATAAAAACCTTTCCTTGTAGCGAGGGAAGGGATATGGGGCGGGAGGGTGGACTCTTCCCTCTTCAAAAATTGTCCCCTTTTTAGGGGAGCAGGGCAGTGCTCCCTAGGGTTTACATCCAGGTAACTTGGAGGGTCTGTTACATATTTTGTCCTAAATGTGTGTTTGTTTTTTCAGGTGAAAAATATTTTCCTTGATCTTATGTTGTAAACTAGCTGTATTGGCTAGCTAATTTGTACAGTATAAAACAAGTTGTTTAATTTAGTGGAGTGTTTTTTTTGTTTTTGTTTGTTTGTTTGTTTTGGTTTTGTTTTTCTTTCCATTGAAGAAATGGGGGCTGGGGAAATGAAAATGGGCACACTGGATCACACCAGTGTGGTGAATTGGGATTCCCTATTGGTAATAATATCTACATGACTGCCTGATTTCTTTTAATTTTTGGTCCAGTTGTAACAAGAATATAAAGGTGCCAGAAAGCACCACCCATCTCAATTGGCATTTGTGCTGGCCTCCAAGGTATACACATCTGGTGGTGGTGTGTTTGTTTGTTTGTTTGTTTGTTTTTCAATAACTTTATGGTTAAGAAGGCACAAAATGATAGTAGTAATTAAATGAGAACATTCCTTCTCTAAAGAGAGAAAGATACTGACATTTTTAATAAACTTCCTCACTTTTGGCAGAGGGGGCCTGTAGATGAAACATTTTAAAAATGTAAAATATTTATTTTACCTTTTTAGACTATTGATAAAGCAGGAACATAATGCGTCAAGACTATCCACATAATCATTGTTACTAGTCTTCATGACCTTACGATTGTAAATACAGATTATTTATTAACTCTGTTCTATACTGAACCTAGATTTTTTTTTTTTTTTTTTTT
>NW_017728947.1:57632710-57698120 GCF_001723895.1 Crocodylus porosus | reverse complement strand
GGTATTGGAGAAGATGGTGGAAATGGAAATGTATTGGCTACAAAGAGCAACTTTCCCACAAAGGATGTGGGTTTCAAGTAGACTAACAGGTGGGGCTAGAATGTTGTTTTCAATCTGCACTTTTTACATCCCTGCCTCTACCCCTTCCTTTGCCCCCAGTAGTAGGTGGTAGTATGGCAGCCTACCATTCTGCTGCTTTAAGAAACAACACCTGCTTTTAGTGGCTGTTTAGTTCCTTTCTCTGTCTACTGCCTGAGAGGGGAAAGCATCCTTTTATCTAGTGCCGTTAAATGTACATGGTGCTTGACCACTGGTCAGTGTGCCAGACAGAACAGAATCCCTGCCCTGAGGAGGAGGTTGCAGACCAGGAGCACAAATGGCTACAATCTGTAACCATACAAAGAAGCTCCATTTCTTAAATTGCAGACCACACATTCCAACTAGCGGTGTGCAAATGCAGAAGTAGGAATGCTTCACATCTTACATGGGATTTTTGGGAATCCCTTGTAAGTGAGGGAAGGGCTTGAGGTATGTTAATGGAAGACTGTGTTCTGGGTGTAAAGGGCAGAATGATTATACCTATATATATATTTTTTTTAAAACTTTTTTTTTTAATCTTTCCAAAAAGGAAGAGACATGAACAAGGTGAAACTCTTATGTACAAATATTACCTCATTGTTGTATGACTGTTTTGTGTGGTGGGGTTTTTTTTTTGTTTTTTTTGTTTTTTTTAAATCTTTTTGGATCAAGCAAAGTTTAAATGTATAGCAAACTTTAAA
The DNA here is from genome assembly GCF_001723895.1 of Crocodylus porosus. Taxonomy (NCBI): domain Eukaryota; kingdom Metazoa; phylum Chordata; order Crocodylia; family Crocodylidae; genus Crocodylus; species Crocodylus porosus. The sequence goes on along the minus strand of NW_017728947.1, from coordinate 57,697,341 downwards.
GCTACTGTAGTACTAAAAAAAACCTAAATGCTGTACATAATCAAAAAAACCTATCTTTGCAGAAAAATATATTCCCAGTAAGGAAATGGCATTTGAAGAAAAATGTTAAATACTGTTTCTAATGTGTTTCTTTTTTTTTTTTTTCTATCTTGTATACAATTGCTTGTGATATAAATTATTTTCTCATTGCCATAGGAATAGTTAATCACAATTGTATAGATACGCTATTTAAATAATTTATCAGAAATGCTACTTGTAGCGTTAGTATTTCTATTTTTTATAAGATGTTTGCACACTGAATTGAAGATCTCTTTTGCTTCCCTCCCCATGTTTTTTCTATTAGCATAATTTTCTAAGAATGTGCTTTTTTTTTTTTTCAACCATGTTACATTTTAAAGCTGTGTAAGTTGTACACAAATTTCTTGCATACAAGGGACAATAAACCAATATGGACATTTATATTTATACCTCTTGCATCTGCTTCATTTCTTCCCCATGACTTAAACTGACCCATCCAACTTTAAGTGGTCTAGATACTTGAATCTGGCTTTCAGACCTGAATGAAATCTAAACAGCAGTTACTGCATGAACAAGCCCAAACCTGCATGCAGATGCCATGAAATTGGGGGGACTTGCTATAAATACAGTAGGACCAGGTCCAAAATGCCCACCATCCAGTGATCCTGGCCAAAATGAATAAAATAGCAAGACTCTTATTGATTTACATTGGATCTAGAATTTCATCCCTTCTGCTAAGCACAAAATTAAGAGCTGGAGGACTTGCCAATATGTAGTCTGTATTTAAATTATATTGCATCAAGGTTTGGAGGTAGATTGGGAGTTTGACTAAGCTGATGTCAATTGCATCTACTCACTGGCTCTTGAAACCTAGTACCAGGAAGTCACTTGTTGCCACAGTACTATGGTGATTTCTTTCATTGCTAGCAGATTAATGTGAAGTTCTTTCTCCTCTCTTTCCCAACACAGTTTTAAGGAGGCTCATAATAAAAATAGTGCTCCCCTATGAGACTGAATGAAGAAGGCTATTATCTGTGGAGTACATTTGTATCTAAGTGTGCTTAATTTGCCATCAGGAGATGGCAAATTATCTATCCCTTTTTTTTAATTAAGAAAACACAGCATCTACATCAAGTAAACTAGAGTCTGGCATATACTTGGGAGGGGTGACCTCAATGGTGTATATGAGGATGAAGGCTGGATGGAAAGTTATGAAACAGAATAGATTGCTCTCAGATCGCTCAACTGCTTCAGGTGTACATCATGATAACTATTTAAAAAAAACAAACCCAACTCGGTTACAGAAATCCCTGCTGGGTTGCAGCAGTCAGTGCTACTTGGTCAGTTCTCAGCTCCTAGAAAACTGATAAAACTTGTTTTTCCACAAGTTAAATAGCTACAGCAGACATGAAAAGCACACCGATCCGTGTACTAGCATCCATATCCTATCCTTAATTGTTACAACTGAAAAAAATTTTAGACCACTTCTTTGAAAAAATCAGTAAAAGGTCTTGGGTAGTTTTTTGGTGCCCCAGTGTTCTTTTTCTTTACCTCAAATGTACAGACTGCCTCACTAGGACTTGTTCTCTGTAAAAGCTGGAAAATAGCTTTGGAAATATCTGCTGTGTTAAAGAAGCATTTGCTGCAAGGAAAATTTAAAAGGGAACCAGCAGAACATTACCATTTGTAGAATAATTTCCTCCATAATATGGAACTCCATACTTTTCCAAAAAGTTTACACACATGGCAGTGTACTGTTGCACTGCTACAACACTGCTTAACAGGAGGGAAAACAAGAATAAAATCCTAATTTGGTTCCTCATTTCTTGTGCAAGTAGCAGAAGATCTGAATCTGATTCTATATAGCTTTTTGAATACTTGGTACAAACTCTTTACCACAGCCAGGATTAGATTCTTTGTGGCACAGAAAGCCTGGTAGACAGGCAAGTTGCATGTGTCTACACACCCATGTATGAATGCACAACCCTGTTCTTTGTACCTCCTAATCCTAGGCCATGGTTTCACTGGTCCAGGCACTGGTGGAGCTTTATGCAGCCTCACAACTTCACATTCTTCCCTCTCAGCCTTACACCCATGGAACTGTTCAGCCATTGAAACAAAATGGTTAGATGTCAGAAGTAAATTTTTTCTAACTGTAATTTTTCTTTCCTTGCAGTAGGCTACAATGCTCCGCTTCCATTACAGCAAGATAATTTCCCCTTACCTTCTAAGCAGAGGCTCTCCTTTTTTCTTTTCATTAGCATAGGTGGATTTCTTCAGCAAACTGATTGCCTCTCTAACTCCACGGCAAACTACCCAGATTGAAAATGGAAATGACAAAATATGATTAACAACCATGTTGAAAAATAAAGAATCCTCCCTGAAGTTTGTTAATCTACCCATTGATCCTTTTATTAAAGATGAAACTGAAGATGCGTAGCAAAGCACTGTAAGGAAATCTTAAGATTTCTTCCTCTTTCCTAACAGAAATGACCCCTAAGGGAAAAAGGAAAGATTGAAATACTACCCCTGCCCATACAGCAGGGCAGGTTCCTCCCACCTGTCAAAAAAGGTTAAAAAATTCCTGTGGTCATAATCAGTTACTTGGTTAATCTGGGGGTAGGATCTTTAATAAGGAGGACCCCTGCACTGTAAAATGAGAATATTCTGAAACAAGCTCATCTGGAATGAAGAGCTTCCCTAACATGGGCTCTAGAGTTACATATGGGGAATGACATATATGTACCACCTGCATAAGCTTTTCCAAGTAACAATAGATAGGCTACTTTTGCTTTTTTATTATATTATTATTATTGTTTAACATTGAGACCCAGTTTGAGTTTTGGCTAAGTGTGAACAAGACAAAGGTTGAGGCCTCTTCCAAGGGCCTGAGGAATTAAGTGGATTCCCTTTTTTGCCTGAGCCAATAGGAACCCAGCCTACTATGGATTATACAAGCACTTTTATCTTGGACTGTTTCACACCACAACCCCTGTGACAGGGTGGGATGCCTAGGAGATGTGGCCAGAACAGAATAAGTCTATAGAACTGCTATCAGCTAGGAAGGGTGTCTGAGATGAGCAAGAGTCTTTATTTCATTGTGGTACCTAGGAAACATGAGCTGCAAGGCCCTTCCAGCTGGAATTTCATGCAAAGGAGGCGATGCCCTGGATGGGGTCTCATGGAGTTCCCACTTCAAAAGAGGAAAAATTACAGCTAGGTAAGTGAGCATTGCCTTTCCACCCTCACCCCCACCTCTCTCTCCCCCTCCCCCTGAGCCCACCAGTGCTCTGTGATTTAACACTGGGAACTAACTAGCAATAAAACAATTGCAACTAGCCAGGAACTTGAAACATTCAATAAAAACTGAAATGGGAGGAAAGCGGGCTATTCTTGGTAGGTAGCATTTCTGTTTTTCCTTCTCTGTAATGCAACATAAGGAAAAATCAGAAAGAGACTGTACAACCCCTTGTCCAAAAGTCATATCAAGCAAGGGCACCAATCTGTCTTGGAAGTGGAACACACTGAAGACCAGGCCATATGGCAAAATGACCCAAATAAACCTTTTCCATGGAAACAGCCATATTCCTGATTGTGTAAGTTTTACAGATGGAGAGGGAACTTTTATGATGAATTTATGGGCTTGACAAATCCTGCAGTTAGTAATTGGGAAAGGCTAGGGATGTTTTTACATTCTTCACTAGGTCACCAGTCAAATCCTAAAACTGAAAATGGACTCCAACCCCTCTTCCCTCAGAATAGTTTGCGCTTAAGCAGAAGTTTAATGTCCTGGGCATATCTAAAGTATGCAACAAATTCTTTTACGGGTTAGGAATGCAAATTGGTTTGAGTGAAAATCCTAATTCAAGGGACAGAACGTTCTAAGAAGCAAATGAAGAATTATTTCACTTAGGAAATACTGCACAAAATATTCCAGAGGGATTAGATTTAGTAACTTCAGATTTTAAGTTTCCTGGCCCATGTCGTTGCTATCAGGAAAAATACTTTACCACAAAGTGTGAAGAAGGTTTTCTGCTTATTGAAAAGAAGGTTCAGAGATTGATTCGTTGCTTCAGGTATTCTACTAATTTCCTGTCGGCACTTCTGCAGAGCTAGCATTAAGGAATTAGGAAATGAAGGTATTGCAGAAAAGGGGCTCAAAAGAAGAAAAGCATGTTACAAGTCCCTGGAGATTTGAATCTTCAAATAATTAGGACTTTGCCTTCCAATATCCTGCCTGAGAGACAAAAAGGGGTTCCAGTCCTTCCAAGAACACCATGATGCTCAAGCTCTTAACAAATCTGTGCCATGCTTGAATATGTGGAAGGTTTCTAAACTGGCGCAGAAATTCCATGACCTCTCCTGAATGCTCTAAAAGTCAAAACCTCTGATATTTCAGAAAAAGAACTTCAGGTGCTGGGAGTTTGATAGGCCTCTAAAACAGAGGTTTCCCCCAGTACAGGGGAGTCAGCGATGCTGATTACATCTTAATGATCAATCACGAATGGACAACCAAAGAACCCTTTAGAAGGGGAACAACTGTTTCATATGAAATGCTTGCAATAGTGTCCTTTGCTGCCTATTCATGGACTAGAGGAAAGAGGGAAATCAGAAAATCTTCTCAGTGGGTGTGTCTACAAGAGATACTAACTGCGCAGTACAGTAATAACACTGAGTATAGTGTGTCACAGCATGGGCAGTGCTAATATGCTAGGCTGCAGTATTATTAGGCTACTGCACAGTAGCACCGCTAAATGGAGTTCTCCAGCACTACCACACAGTAACTCTGGTTACTGCACATTTATTTAGTACTTGGTTATACACGCGCATTAATGAATGTGTAGATACACCCAGTCTGTCTAATGTGAAATTTCATTTGGAAGTGTGAAAAATCGTGTTCTAAAAGGGGGGAAAATAATAAAGCACAGAGTGAAAGTGAGCTCTCACTCTCTATATTTCCCCCCAGGGGTGGCAGGCAGTAAAATATGTGAAGGTTTCTTAGTGTAGATTTGAAATAACCACTTCAAAAATAGAAGAGCAGCTTCCCCTATTGAGCTCTCCACCCTTGTGCCTTTAAACATTTTGCTTCTTCCACAGATGCAACGTGTTCTTTTCCTTGAAGAAATAATAAAATGCCTCTCTGAACACTGAGAACCTGGGCATAGAGGGGGTGCAAGGCTGACCATAACAACCCACACTTAAAGTCTTGCTCATGCACTAATTGTTTGAACTCTAAAGCCTCCCTCAGGTGGTTTGCAGCTGCATAACAATGGTGTTCTTTCCTCCCTCAGTGCAAACAGTTCAGTCCCACATTGCAGCACTGTGGGCTGTCCATTGCAACAGGCAGCCCCAAGGTATAATCAACATCATGGGGTGCAGACAGAAGTGACAATTTTTGCCCCATCTGGCTACAGAAAGCAGTTTTTAGCTGTGACCAAAAACAAGTGCACAGCTGCAGACAGCTTCAAAAATGGCCAATCGGGTGAAAATCTGACCCTTCATTGCATGAGGTATCAGATGAAGACATTCCAAAATATAGCATCTTTTGTAACTTGTGTTTGCACTGCCTCCCAGCCTGTCACTGTTTTCAGAATGGGAGTGGGGAAAGCAAGCAGAGGGAGTTCAGTCTGGGTTTTTTTCATTCCCCCGACACCCCCTGGGGCTGGGGTGGTTGTATTTGAGCCGCACCAAGGTGGGGGAGGGCTCCAGTTCAGCCACTCCACCCTTCAGCACAAGCTGGGGAGCCCCAAGAACAAGCTACCTTCACTGCCTTTCCCTCCCTCCCATTCTGGAAACAGCAAGTACTGGCAGAGAGCCATAGCTGTTGCTATGGGAAGCTGGCTGCAGGCTCCCAGCCCACAGCTAAATACCCCTCTTCCTGAAACCAACAGTGAACTTCTGTTGAGTCTGGGGTGACAAAACACTTTGCAAAAAACACTATGAGTTACGGATGGGAGCTGCACTTCTGTCTGCAGTTGTCTCAGCAATGTCACTTGGATGAAAGATGCCATCATATTTCTGTCACCCTGACAGCAAGCAGAATTACAGTACTATGCCTCCTGTCACACCATTCTCCCTGCTAGGAGATAGATGCAAATACCAATCAGAATTTGGTCTAATAAGAATTTCTTATCTTTTCACCAACAGAGAAGCAAAATGTACAAATGTGAGAGGAAAAATATGCTAAGATTCAGGTAACCTAAAAAATGCTGTCTAGCAATAAACACCTACTACTTATGTATGAGCATTACAATTTATTCTTTTTCCTTTTTAATAGATGGAAGTATCACCTATAGTAATGTAGATTCAGTTGAAAGTAGCAAACTACTTCATATACGCACAAAGCTTTTATGGCAACCAGTGTACTTGAACTTCTTCCAAGTCTTCAGTGAAACGTATAATTGGATAACTGTAGGTTATAGCTTTAAATGGTCTTCAGGAACTCCCATTCTATTTAAAAAAGGGAATGATTCTCCAAAATTCAGTTTCAAGTAAAAGTATTTTTTTAAAAGAAAACAAAGAAATCTTTTAACAATAAAGAATGGATTTTATAATTAATCAGGTGTTTTTATCTAGATTTTAAAAACCTTTATCTTAACACCATCATGTGTATCTACTAACTGTCAGGTGTAATAAGATCTTTAGAGAAGAACTGTCTTTGTGACCTGTATAGCAGGAGCACATTATTGGCATTTATAGTGCATGAATTGCTGCCACTCTTTTCTATTTCCAAACTTTTCCATTATCTACTGAATATCTCATGTACCAATACCTACTTTGTCACAAATTATACTATTCCTCTCTGAACTAAATAGCATGCCACTCTTGCACAGTCTGTTCCTATGTTGTGCTCAGACTTTCCACTGATACTAGGGGAGTTCTGCATGGGAAATAAAAAAAAATACACGCTGGAGATCCATAATGTGGATAACCATCTAGTCTAGTCTGGAATGAGTATTTTGACTGTAGCATTTTGTTTACGTTTTGGAGGGGAGATTTATGCGTCTTTTAGTATAACTATAATTAACCCTAATGGGAAGTTTGTATAAACAGCAATAAGACATTCTATTATTCACAATTTTACTCTTTTGCTCTTATCTATAGCTCAAAAATCAAACTATCAGGGAAACTAGAGGCCCCACAAAACACCATGAAATGGACCAGTCTGAACTGGTGTAAACTGGCATAACTTCATTAATTTCTATTGAGCTACTAGCTGAGGCTCTGACCCCCCTAGTTTTATTATTTTGTATTGCTGTCCTTCATTGAAACCAACACCATGCAGCTCTCTGAATTCCATATGGAAACAGAAATAACATAGCACTCCACAGATCAAAGGGAGATACTGATTTCTAATTTAAAAAATTAGTAGATGGACATTAAAAAGATCTCAAATTAGAGTTTCACTGACAATGGTAAAATAAATTGGTTATTTCCTGCTCAAAAACATATGTGCTTTGCCAAAATATTCTCTTTACAGTTGTTAAAGTGCCAAAGACTGTGCAAGAGAAAAGGAATAGTCTGGTTACTCACTTGGTAGACTTTTAGTAAGTCTTACAGTTGTGGAAATGAATTATTTTCAACATGCTTTGAAATAAAACAAGAAATAAAAATTAATATCAAGCTGAACATAGTCAACCCTTCTCTGCATCTTAAAATCCAATGGTCACAAAACAGAGTTTGTGGAGTAACTTTAATTGTTAGTTTCCTTGACTCTGCCATGTACTGGGGCAGGCAGACCTGGAAAGGCTTAAGAAAAACATACATGGTTGTTAAATGTTATTCTATTGCAAATGATTTGATTGAAATAGAATTGAAATAGTGCCTTTTAGTTCATGAAGACATCTTTCAAAATCCTCAGTTCAGTCACGAATGAAAAAGTATTTAAAGGTCTTAACCACTAGTGTTGTATCACCACACAAACTAACAGTCCCTTAAGTTTCAGCCCAGCTGGCAGTCTGTTCAAAACTGGTTCACAAGGAAAGGTTATTATAGGTCATGTCAGTAAAGCACTGGAAAAACTAGGGGAAAAAACAAAGACAAAACTATCCTTCTGGGCCCAGTCTGTCCTTCCATGTTTCACCAGTGGTATTTTAACACATGGAATATTGTCATCACCACATTCTGTCTCCTTCGATGTTTGTACAGTTCAGAAACAGAACATCAACATACATTTTAAAAGTTTTGTTTCCTGAGATATTACCTAAAAGAATTTTAAGGCAGGGTTATTTTTATGTCTCAGTTACAAACTGGACAAATAACAATACCCAAGAAATGTGGTTATAATCAAGACAATTAGCTGTGATTTAACTAGCAGTGATGAACACCAAATGAAAATGAACATACGAGTCTATACTTTCTAACATATTTTCTGAGTTTAGGTATCTACCCAGAGAACCTTTGGGCTAGATTTTTACAGATGAGGACTCACAGCTTCCATAGACATCACTGGAGATCTGAGTGCTCAGCACCTCAAACTATTAGGCTGACCATGCTTCAAGCTGAGCACCCAAAAATCTAAGGCAGCTTTTTCACATTTGTAATAATTGCATATCTTCAAGTCTAATCTTTGAAACAAAGGCTTCAAAACCTTGTACTACTGCTGTGATGGAGCAAATGATTTTTTACTCTTCATCCCAACAACTGCAAAGTCTTAATTAGGAGATCTCTTCCAGGAAACAGATGACCACATGAATCCAAACAGTGCCCAATGAATTATAGTGTGAACTGTTTCTTAGTCTAGGCTTTCTACCTACCTTGCTAAGACAGAATTAAATTTGATTGCTTCCATGTGAGAACTGCACCATCTGCTTTCCTTGGCTAGGGACAGAAGTTCCACATAAACCGGTTTAAGTAATCAGAAACTGATTAAACCTGTAACAGAACAGAAGTTCAGTGCACACAAACCAGTTTCAAAATGGCTGAAACTGGTTTAAGATAAACCTAACTGAATGTAGTAAAAGACTTAACTGATTTGGGTCAAACCAGTTATGAAACTTCTGTCCCAGACCCCTTCAGGTTCAAGTTAAATCAAAGTCTCCCAGCATCCCAACATGCTTTGCAGCCCTGGGCTGGGCTGTGCAGTCTGCTAAAGCAGAGAACAGTTGGGAGGGTGGGAGGCAAGGACTCCCACCCTCCCCTCCTTCCCCCAGCAAACCCTGGCTGGGATCTGGAGCCAGGCAGGGGGTTAAACCTCCCCTTCCCCCAAGTACAGAGCTGCCCTGCCCTACCCTGCCCTGATAAACTTACTGCTGGCTGCAACTGTGGACTACAAATCCCAGAGGCACAGTGCTTCTGGTCCACTGCCAGGTCCACTGCCGAGCATGCTGGGGGCCCCCTGCACTCCCATGGGATGCTCCATCTGCACCAGCATCTCAGCGTTCATGAGCTGCCTGGTACCTTGAGGTATACAGAAAAAACATTTAAAGCTGTGTCTATGTCCAAATCATCAAATCTCTCTGAATCGATTTGGATGGTTCTGATTTGATTCGGAGAGATTAAAGGGTCTTCTGATTTGATTCAGATTTAGAGATTCAGCCACTGAATTGGGACAAATCTCTGCTGAATCAAATCAGCAACCGAAGCTTCACACAGCCCTATTGTGCAGTTAACTGACTGTGCTGTAAAGCATCACCATCCACACATGCAGATGCTTACTGTACAGTAAATTAGTCAACTGTGTGGTTAATTTGCTACCTGCAAATACAGGTAGCAAATGAACTATGCCGTAGTTACTGCACAGTAGCCGACACGTAGATGGCTGAACAGGAGGAAATTTGCTCCCAGTCAGCCCAGGCAGCAGGGGGCAAGAGAACTGTCTCCTCCCCCAGGAGCAGGTTCTGAGTACAGAGCCTGGCTGGGGCAATTTGCCCTTGCCCCAGCACCAAGCAGCTCCCAGTCCCAGCTCTGAGATCAGAGCAGGGGTTAGGACATTGCTCCCTGCCCCTAGGAGCTGCCTGCTGCCAGGGTGGGCTCTGAGCACAGATCCCTGGCTGGGACAATTTCCCCCTGTCCTGGCAGCAGGCAGCTCCTGGCCTTGACTCCACAACTGGGGCAGGGGCTGGGACATTGCTCCCCGCCCACCAGAAGCTGTCTGCTGTAATTAATACATTACACAGAATAATTTTCCCACAGGAGAAATGCATACCATGGAACTCTTCAGGTCATACTACAAAGAACCAAATACGTCTCTTTGCATTTCAAAAAGTTGTGTAGCTTATTAATTTTGTAATGCTAAAATGAAGATCAAAAGGCTCAAGGAGATCAAAAGATGCTCACAGTTCATAATCAAAAGACCCAAAACAAAAAGGACAGAATCTTATTTCACTTTTATGTACTCAAATAATAGTATTCCATCTCTGTAACTGGTATTTTTGGTACTCTGACTTCCTAGGCCCAGTGGTCTAACCACCCATATTGCAGGTTTGGTATTACCCAGTCCCCTCTTCAGCTCTCCTTTTGAAGCTGGGCCACTGCATTTTGTATTAAATATCTATTGGCTAAACAGAGACCAGCGCAAAGGGGGGAGTTTCTTCCCATTGGGAGCTAGGGTCCAGGCTAGAACCCAGGACTTGCTCCTTTCCACAGCAGCAGCCATCTCATGAAGGCACACTGCCCTCTAGTTTTTGCTTTTTCTCCTGAAAAAGATAAAATGTGTGTGCCCGTATATACATACTTATGTATTTCGCATATTTTAATACAGTAAAAGCTGTGTTAACTGGTATGAGCGGGGTAAGTGGGGTGTCGGGTATCTAAAAATTCTGATTATCTAAGGTAGAGGTTTTCAACCTTTTTTGAAAACCCCTGCAGATTTGCAGGGGGGGGTGGGGGTGTCATCCGTACATGGAGTGGCAACAGTGAAGGGTGGTGGATGGCAGCCACATGCAAACTTCCACCCCCAGCCCCCCCCGCATCCAGCTGTCCGGCTGGTAATTCCAGTTAATAGAGTATTCCAGAGAGTAGAATGCCAGTTAACACAACTTTTACTGTATGTATATAAAAAGAGATTGTTAAGAATTATATATACACATATATATGCACGCACACACATATATATATGAATTATATGCGTGTATTTTTTCATATATATAAAATATACATATACAATTCTTAATCTATTTCTATATACGTATTAATACTCGTATACATATAAATATGCATTCTTATGTATATTAATACTTGCAAATCAACCAACTGAGTAGACAGAGAAACATTAGAAATTATTCATGTTATCTTGATAGATGGAGTAGAATCATAGAAAACCACAAGAGTTATTCAGAAAAATAATAATCTGTTTCAAAGCAAATACCTGCAAAAGTTTCTCAGAGTCATTTGTAAAGCATCCCACATTAGGTATTCTACATAAAACAAACCAACCTAATTATGGAACCCTGCAAGAAAATGATGGAAATATTTAGGACATCATTTAAAAATGTTACCAATCTTGGCTGCTTACAGACATTAAAAAAAAAAGCAGAAGAATGCTTTAAACTCAGCATGCTCTCATGCCAACCCCAGTGCATACCAAAAAGAAGCACTGCATTAGTTGGACTTGGCTCACCCAACATCTGTATAGATTGGGCGCTTTTGTATAATAAATGGCTGAATCTACATTGTCTCAACATAGACACCACCTATAAAACAAATATGAGAATGAACTAGAGAAACAGTTTATAGGACAAGAGATAGAATCCAACAAGCATGCCCCACAAAAACCTGAATAGACCGGCAGAGGGCCAAAATTAATGATGGAAATGCCATGAGGCCTAACAGAGGATGAGCAACCCTCTATGTTGATTTTCCAGAACATTTGGTACCTTTGAGCAATATTATCAGCCTTTAACTATTGAAAATAATGTTTCCTTGACATACCAGAGGACCTGAGAGAGATGGACAGAACTCTGAATATCTGTGCTCTTTGAGACACCTTGGTGCTGTGATTGCTCCTCGTACTCGAGTCAAATATTTTTTACTTCATTAATCCCCTTGCTCAAGGTTTGTGAGGCTACCATTGGAAACAGTGATGCAGGGAAAGCTACAGTACCATCACTATACAGCCAACACTCAGCTCAGTGCTACAGATAAATATATTCTTTGGTGGTGAAGTTCTTTAGCTTTCCCAGTTATCCAGCCAAGATTTTGGCTTGGGTAAAGGAGAACTTTCTGAAGTTCAGTCCAGAGAAGACATTTGCTACTAATGAAAGCAGATAGGGTAAATGATTGAATTAATATTTCCCCCAGTAGGCCTGCTTTTTTAAGTGAGGTGTAAAACTGGGTGTCCTATTGGATCTGTAGCTACTGCTGAAAAAACTGCTCACCACAGTTAGCCATAATCAATTTCATACAAGATTGCTGCAATGTGCTTTACTTGGAATATGAAAATACTGTTAAATTATGCTTCATGTAGAATACTGGACTGCCTGCTTAATACTTGCATCCTGGGTGTACATGGGTTTGTACTCCCCTCTCCAACTGAGGAAATTATTGGCAGGGCAGCATGCTGTGGAGGGACACAGGAGCCCAGCGGTCGATGCCATCCCCTATAGTCAGGCCCAGTCAATCAACTACTTAACTACAGGCAGTCTTCGACTTACGTTTCGAGTTACAACGTTTCAAACTTACAGCATCTACAAATTGACACCCTGTTTCAACTTTCTGATGTTAGTTTGAACTTTACAATGTTAAATCTGATGCAATACCACACCAGTGAACAAGTTCGCTGTGTCACCCATATCCCTGGAGAACATCTGTCCAAACTTGCTTAGACACTTCCTTTAAGAAAGCAGCCAAGACTCCAGAAAACCCTGCAGCCAAGACTCCTGATAAGGCTGCAGCCAACAGCCCTTCAAAAAGCCCAACCAAGAGCCCTTCAAAAAGTCCAGCAAAGTCACCTCAAATAAATCCTTCCAAATCAATATGATTGCTATGTATAATATAAATGCATTAATGTAGCTATATTATTCATCCATAATTGATTGAGTACAAAATTCTGGGTTATTTTTGGTGAAAATAAAGTATCAGACCTTGATTCAGGAACCAACCCCCATTTATAACTTTGTTTCCTATGGGAAAAACAGTTCCAAGTTGCAACGTTTTGACTTAAGAGGCAGTTTTCAGGAACCAATTATGTCATAAGTCCGTGGACTGCCTGTGTATACAAATTTATTATTACAACAAAACCATTAAAGCATAAGGATGTAGAGTGTATACGTACAAATTTACAAAACAATAAACCTTATACCATATATATATGCGCCCAATTATACAAATGAACAATAGAACAACCCAGAACAAAATATATTAATCAGGCAACCCTATATCTCTATTAAAATACAAACTATTACTTCAACTTATTCACATAAACTATAAGGCACAGTCTACAAATATAACAAGCAATCCTTAGACTACCTGGGTGGCCTCCAGGGCAGGGGCCCCACTCCCAAGGTACCACTACAGGAAACGAGGTGGGGGGAAAGAAAAGGAGAGGGAGAGTCCAAAGACTCCTAGGCCCCTGCTATCACCCAGGAGCAGCCCATGTGGTGCCCCTTCACAACCCTGGGGGTCCCTCCCCTGTGGGGACCCTCTCTCCAGGGTTACTTACTACTTCACAGTCCTGGAGGGTTGCCACCCATTCTCTGAACCGAGCTCCGTTCTCCACAGGACTTTTCTGCTGCCTGACTCTCCTGCCACTGGCCCAGCTTAGGGCCACATGTACCGCTGTGTGTAGCAGGTGCTTTGCCTTGTCCTAGGGATTGGAGACCCAGGCAACCTTGTGCAGCACCGGTATCAGTCTGCTCCTGGACCCTCTGTGCAGCATCATCTGCAGTGAGCTGCCGCCCTGTGCCAGCAGCTGTAGACCCAAGCTACCTCAAGCGGCTCCCAGGGTGTCTCACCCTCTGTGCAGCGCCTCCTGCACTGAGCTCCCGGCCTTGTGCAGAGGTTGGGGACCTGAGCCACCCAAGCTGCTCCAAAGATCCTGCTCCATGCACCGGCCTGTGCACCGTGTCTCTGGCCACATGCCAAAGGTTGCAGACCCCAAGCCACCTCACATAGCTCCCACGGTCTGGACACCATGTGCCGTGCTGTGCACCAAAAACTTAACTGCTGGGGCCATCCGCAGCTCCTCACCGATGGAAGTCTTCAGGGGCTCTTCTGGATTACTGCTTCACCCTGCTGGGCAGCTCTCCTCAGCTCTTCGAAGCCCCGCTCTTCTCTCTTCTCTGTCTCCGACACATCTCCCTCATGCTGGGCATGCAGCTCCTTTTATACACTCCAGGGCTCCTCCCCTGAAGCCTTCTGGACCTGACAGCGTGGCAGTCTTCAATCAGGTCCGGGAGAGCTCTCCTCCCCTCCGCCCCCACTCAGGAAATGGGCGTGACTTCATTTCTCTTGCTGCCTCCTGATTGGTGGATGGGCTATACCAATCAAAACAGCAGAATTTCAAGCCTGGGACTCAGCCCAAGCTCCAAAAGGCAAGCCTGCTACATACTGTTCTATGCACAGACCACACAGTAAGCCCTGTCATCTGTCCTTCTTTGTTTCAGGATATAAATTAAGAAAGGCGTGCATTCACCACCTCTTGACAGTGCTTGAGTGATACACTGAAGCACAACACTCTTATTGGTCACACACTCCAATGCACTCTAAGGCAGTTACATTACAACTGTGTGAGAGTTTAGCATGTCTGAAACAGACATACTGTGCTTCACTGCAGTGCTTCCTGGCACAAATGTAAAGGAATTGAGCTATGCCCACAAGCAAGCTTTTCTTATCTTTGTTTGTACAGCACCCAGCACAACAGGTTATTGAACCTGACTGGAGATTTGGGATTCTACCTTGATAAGAACAGTTAACAATAATAGCATTTGACCCCCTGGGTGCCTCAAAGGCAACCTGCAGTGTCTTCTAATGTTGTGGCTGTAATGCCTACAAAACTGGTAAGGTAGGGTGCTGGTGCACTAATACACCTGCCTGCCATGCTGACCAATTTCACATCATTATTTCCTTGCATTCTCATCTGTCTGTATTTATCAGTTTTCTCTTTAAATAGTCAGGTCTTTAGAGTAAGGAACATCTTTTTGTTCCATAGTTGTATAGTGTCTAACGTAAGGGGGTCCTGCTCCATAACCTGGGCTTCAAGAAAATAGGATGGTATAGATAATAATGATGATGAAGAGATCTCGGATTTAAAAAGGGGACAAAACTGGCAGGGCATTTTCAGTGAAGGGGCCTGGTCTCATTCCTGCCACTGGCTCCTCTCCAGGCTTACTTTGCTAACCTCAGACATGCTGCAATACCTATCTATTTACAAAGGCTTTTCCTTCGGGTTTCTGGCAACACACATTTTTCTTTTGAAGAAGATATCTGAAATGTTTATATGATTTCAGTATGATTTAGGTTTTGGAAGACGATGGACCAAGGGAGGCCAGTAGTTATGATGAAGGTTTGCTGACTTCCTAATCTTCTGACCAACTTCAACTCTAGTGAATCTGTGAGGCCATATAAATCATTATTATAATTTGAAGGTAAACTACTTTAAAAATTAGCTATTACCTGTCTTAATCTGTCACAATGCTGTTATCACTGTATATGAAAGAAAAGCTTCATTTTCTAGTATAAGGCTTCCCTCAATAACCACTCTTGCAAGATATATGTAGTGATTATAAATTAATACAGCAGTGCTCAACCCCTGGCCCACAGGCCAGATCCAGAGGCACTGCTTCCCGACTGCCAAATTTCCAGACCCATGGGCAGCCCTGGGCCCTGCACACTGGATCAGGTGCCTAATTCCATTGTGTAGGACCAGGTGGGATCAGTCCTGAGCCCCAAGGCCCAATCCTAGTGCAAGAGGCAGAGATGAGGTGGTGTTGGACTTCAAGGCCTGATCATGGTACGCAAGGCTAAAAGTTGAGCACCACTGCATTAATACATTAAAAGGCTGATGAATTATCTGTGTCATGTTATTTCTTTTAAATTATATCAAAATTCAGAAACTCCATGTGAAAATAAGCCAATGTATAGCTCAGCATGAGTACTATGTGCACATAAAAATGCTACTGAACAGCCAGATATCTTGACTAGTTTAGATTACATTTATGGTACTGAATAGAAATTAGGCACAGATTTATAGCTTAAAACACTCTTCAGAAATAAATTCTGTTGAACAGCTTTGCAGAAGCTTGGTGAAATCTGCTTGCTATGAGCAGATTCCTAATTTTATCCAGGGCAGTGTGGACATGTAAAATGTCTGGCTCTAGTGAAAATATTATTGCTAATTAATTTAGAAATAAAAATTTGAAAGACTGGCTACAAAGTAACATGACTGAATTAACTTTCAAATCTCTACAGTAAAAATATTAGGGGCACATTTGCTTAATTGAATCTTCAAGAAGTATAGACATTTCATGTACAAAGTATATTATCACTGACTATGCATATATATCAGTAAACTATGCAGTTACATTACTTGCATGTGCAACGTGGATTTTGCCTGAACTAATATTTGACTGATGCCCCGATTTGAAAATTTAGCTGTATCATTCTTACTTATAAAATTTGAAAGATGGACGGAGTAAGACCAAATTCATCTGAGAGGGCATCTCAAAGGAGATCCTGAAGGGGTCTGTCCCGGGACCAGCTATATTTAATATTTTAGTAATGATTTAGATGATGGAATAGCAAGTATACTTATAAAATCTGTGGATGAAACTAAATTGGAGAGAATTCCAAACACTCAGAATTCAAAATGATCTCAAGAATTGGAGAGACAATCTGAAATAAACAAAATCAAACCCAATAATGACAAGCAATTTGCTACATTTAGTAAAGAGAAATTAAAATGTACGAGTACAAAATGGCAGACATTTGGCTAAACATCAGTATGACAGAAATACAATCGGGCAGTTATAGCAGATCACAGACTAAACATGAGTAATGATATTGCAAAAAATTAAATCTCATTTTAGCATTTATCAATGCTAAGATTGTGTAAAACATCATCAAGTGTAATTATTCTGCTCCATTTGGTGCTGGTGAGGCCTCAGATGGAAAAACATGTCCATTCTTGGTCACTAGACTTTAAGAAAAATAGAGATCCATTGGATATAGTTTAGAAAAGAGTAACAAAAATAAAAAATAAAATTTGATAAGCATGGGCTATGAGAAAAGGCTGAAGGAATTTAGTTTGTTTACTCTAGAAAAGAGAAGGCTGAGGGGAAACACAGTAACAGACTTCCAATAGTTTTTGTGGATTAGCTCCTTTTATACTTTACCTTAGAAAAAGGACTGAAATATGAAGAAGGAGGTGCAATAGGCAGCATTGGAATATGGCTTTCCAATAAGAGTTAAGCAACACATCTAACATAGTAGCAACACAGTAGCTAGTAGCTTCTATGAAACTATCCACCATGAGATCTTTTCAACTGTTTTTACATGGCAGACAAAGTAGGTGAGCTTCCCTGTAATAAAGAAAACTAAAGAATATCTGGACATGGCAGTGATAACAGAGTTCACGCACAGTTTCACAAAAATCAGAACAACTTTGTGTTAAAAGTTTTTATTAACCACTGCATTTAAAATATATAACCTGAAAGTAATACATAGAACACTACTATGTAACACATTCCCAAGAAGTTCAATTAAATGAGTATTTTTTCTTTAGAAGTCAAACTAGCAGTGTGTAACATAGTTTCTTATGAGGAAAATTGTTTCACAGTAATAACTCTTACATGCAATGATTAGTCACTGTATCCAAAAAATCAGAAATGATCATATATTACTGTAAAACCTGCAAGGTGGAATTTACTAATGTTTTATAAACATGACTCAGTAGATAATTACTCTTCTGCTGCATCTTCAACCTTCAAACCATCTGCACAAAAGAAGAAATTATACACAAATTACTAAAAGATTAATAATATTCACAAACATAAATGAAAGCGGTAACCATTGATTGTAACCAATCCCAGACACGTTTAGACTAATGTAATGTATATTATTTTTGTGGACCAATGTCAATTACACTGACATCCTGAGTGGACAGATAAGCAGCTATCTAGACACAGATGCCTGTAGTCAGCAGTGTTACAGACTAACTAACATGAGAGAAAGAGAGCTGGTAAATGTCCCTTTGCATACAGCAAACAGTGACCCTGGAATAGCTTTAACTCATGTAATTTACACCAGTGTAATTTTATCCCTAATTTTTCAGAGACTAACTTCCTGGGATTCAGTATCTTACACTGATGCAGGGCTGTCAATATGGATATGTTGATATTGGTGAGATAACCGTACTTTAAGAAGGCCCTTTTAAGGGTGCAGAAGCACACTCTCGCAATATGACAGAAGAATGGGGAGTGAAACAGGAGGCCAGCCTACCTAGACAGCACTCTCTTCAATGGGTTGAAACTCAAAATAAATCCTATAGAAAGTGGAAATTCAGTCATAGTACTAGGGAAGAGTACAAGTGCATCATATGGGCGTGCAGGGGGGAAACTAGGAAACTCGTGTCTCCAAGACACTATTGGAGATGCAGCTGGCTATGACTTTTTTTAAAAATAAAAAAGGGATTCTATAACTATATCAAAAGTAAAAGGACAACCAATTAAATAATAGGTCCCTTGCAGAATGCAGAAGAAATATAATTATGAAAGCAGAGAAGGCTAAACTATTTACTGCCTTTTTTAGTTCATGAACAGGTATAACTATCAGATGATGTGTGCAATTGGCAGAAAAGCTAGGGAAGGAAACAAACACCTTAGAGAAATGGTAGAACAGGTTAGGGATTACTTAGAGAAGCTAGATGCTTTCAAGTCAGCAGGGCTGGATGGAATGCACACTAGGGTACTGAGGCTGAGGTAATTTCAGTGCCATTAGCCATCCTCTTTGAAAACTCATGGAGGTCAGGTGATGTCTCAGATGATTGGGAAAGGGCAAATATAATACCCATCTTAAAGAAAGGGAAGACTGAGAATCAGGGAATTACAGACTAGTCAGCCTGACCTTAGTCCCTGGAAAGATCATGGAGCAGGTCCTCAAGGAATCAATTGTGAAGCACCTAGAAGAGAGCAGGGTGATCAAGAACAGCCAGCATGGATTCACCAAGAGCAAGTCACGCTTGACCAACCTGATTTCCTTTCTATGATAAGGTGACAGGCTCCATGGATGTCCGAAGCAGCAGATGTGATGTACTTTGACTTTATAGCTAGCCTTTTGACACAGTTTCCTATAATGTTCTCATTAGCAAGCTAAGGGAAAACAGATTAGAAGAAAGTACCGTAAAGTGGATACAAAACTGGCTGGATCATTCTACTCAATTAATAATTTTCAATAACTCAATGTATAGTTTGGAGAACATATTAAGTGGGTTTCCCCTGGGGTTTGTCCTGTTCAACTTCTTCATTTATGATCTGAACAACAGGATCAAGTGCAGACTTAGCAAATTTGCAGATGACATCAAGTTGGGTGGAGTTGCAGACGCACTAAAAGGGCAGGACTAGGATCCAGAATGATGTAGATAGAGACAGGAGAACTGATCTGCAATCAACCAGATCAGATAAAGCAAGGACAGATGCAGTCCTGCACCTAGGACAGAATAATTGCATGCATAAATACAGACTGGGGAACAACTAGTTGGGCATTACTACTGAGAGGGCCCTGGGGGTTACAGTGGACCATAAGCTGAATAAGAACCAACAGTGTACTCTTGTTGAGAAAAACACCAGCATTATATGGTATTAACAGAAGTTTAACTTGCATAACAAGGAAAATGATCCTTCCACTCTATTTGGCACTGGTGAGGCCTCACCTGGAGTGCTGTGTCCAGTTTTAAGCTCCAAACTTTGGAAAGGATGTGGAGAAATTGGAAAGAATCCAGCAGACAGTGATAAAAATGGTTAGAGGTATGGGAAATATGACTTGTGAGGAAAAACTGAAAGAACTAACGTTATTTAGCCTGGAGAGAAAAAGATTAAGGAGGGATTTGATAACAGCCTTCAAATACCTGAATGGTAATTATAAAGAGGATGAAGATGGGCTTTCATCTGTGGCCATATGGGACAGGATTAGGAGCAACAGCCTCAAGATACAGGAGAGGAAATTTAGATTGAAAATGAGTTGGAACTTTCTGATTCTGAGGGTGGGCAAACATTGGAAGAGGCTGTGGAAAAGTTGTGGCATTTCCTTCCTTGGAAGTTTTCAAGAGCAGGCTGGGCAGACTCTTGGTTGGGATGGTTTAGGCAGGGATGATCCTGCCTTAAGCAGGAGGCTTGTCTAGATGACTCCATGAGGTCCTTTTCAGTCCTACTTTCTTATGTCAACTGACACTGATGTTAAGAATCATTACATCAATGTAAATGTGTCATTTGTCCCACAATCTTTAATATTCACACCCTGATATGTACATAAGTTTGACTTCTATTTGTTTTAACAGGCAGCATATGTGCATCCAGAGGCACAATTGACCCTAGCTACATGTCCTTACCAACTCTCAAGACATAACTGCATGACTCCTCTCTAGTTGTAATCATAATGATTGTGTGATTATTTTATAATGCTAATCATACTTCTTTTAAGGTATGTTTTATTTTGTTTCTATATGTAATTTTGTATCACAAATCACAATGTTATACAGTCTACAAAATTAAAATAGCACTTTTGGCAACAAACAAGTACCTTTATACTTCTACCTTACCTGAAAATCTAACATTAACCTCTACTTAATTTAAACCATCCCAGAATAAGTCTGAGTTCATGAACTAGGAAAAGGCTTAAATTTCACTAAATAAGAGTTGGGCTACAGAACTGTACTGACAGCTTCTTTCCAGGTGAAAAGTTCTCTCTCAAAACAAGTAGACAGAAAGAGAATAATTAACAGCAAGAATTTAAGCAAGATAACTGGGCATATATTTTAACCCATATTATTAAAAGCCTTTTTGTGCAAAAAAAAAAAAAAAAAAAAAGTTCACTCAAAAGGGCAGCCACTGTTGCTTAAAGGACAGTGCCCTCCATGGAACTCAGGACTCCTGGAGTGCATCTACATGTGCACTTTAACGCACAGTAGCCTATTTTACTGCACATTAAAGCATCACGTAAAAAACCTGTGCTATTATGCTGATGCACACTAAAACAGGCTACTCCGCATTAAGTGTCACTTAAAAACTGCTCATTTGTTACTGCGCATTAAGGCAGCCTAATGTGCATTTGTTTAGTACCTCACATTGGAGGTACTATATTTAATGTGCATTAGGAAAAGTGCCTTAGTGCATGTGTAGATGTATCCTTGGTTTCTAGTTCCTGCTTGACTACTAGCCTTCTTGGCATCTGTGAGCAAGTGAATTCACCTTCCAGTTTTCCCAACTAAAGCGGGGATAAGCATATGGACCGCCTTTGTAAAGTGTTTTGAGAACTGGTGGTAAGAAGTGGTATAAGAGTAAACTCTGTATTATTACTGAATTATTTATTATTACTAAAAGCACAAGTTGTATGAAGAAGATTAATGATATGAAGAGAAATATACCTAAAGATTGGTCTATAATATGGTTGTACATTATGTGCTTTCTATTTAACACAATTATAAAGATACAGTTAAGAAGTCAGCTGTCTCAGAAGGATGTCTCTAGCAGCCATTCTAAGGAGTGCTTCCCATCAGTTTCAAGTTAACTCCATAAGGCATGAAAATAGGGAAGTATCTGGCAGGGGATTATTTTTCACTTAGTACCAAAATTGTAAATTTTGTTTGGATTCTTCCATTCTGCCTAGGCTGAACATGTGTTTTTATGCAAAAAAAAGATATGGCAAGATACCACATTTCTTGATGGTTAATAAGTTCTATTTACTTTTTTTAACCATAGGAAACAACAAGGTGAAAGGGCCAAATTCTGTTCTTGGTTGATCGGAGCTCTAAGAAATCGGCGTGCATCTTGAGGCAGAATTTAGCCAACTGTTTGGGAAAAACGCCTGTGTGAAATGACATGCTGCTTTATTCTCGTTTTCTTCTTCCCTCCCCCGATATTGAAATGCCTTACATTTTCTTAAGACAAGTTTAAGATTTTCCACACATGCCTGCATAATAATACATGGTCAAAGTTTTAACTCTTAAGGTATAAAACAGATAATGATGTAGCTGATTGTTTCCCAGTACAGAGCGTTTCTGCACTGACTACTGCAATGGAAATTATTGTCAAGGTCTGGATGTTTGCTGCCTAAATTTTTCCCTATGTTAAGAAAGCTGATACAAAACTACTAACGTATCTAGCAAATGAATTTTACAAAATAGGAGGAGGTGTCATGGCAAATATTCAAGAATAAGTCAAAAGCAGACACAAGCTTTTGAGTTTCTCATTCTAGTTGTTTTTGGAGGGATACCATATAATATCCACCTCAACTGGTAAAAAATGACAATGCTCAAGACCTTTCTTCTATTCTCTGAAGTAATACATTTCCTCAAATTATTTAAAGAAAAGCAGATGTGATACAGAAGCTCAGCAAAGGCAATCTTTTAGAACTTGTGTAAGACTTTCCTTTCCTAAATAAGATATGGCACAATGGACTTTCTTCCCTCCTGAGCTTGGAATAGCCCAAATGTCGTTCTTACAAGTGCTACACTATTTCTAGTAAAAACAATAGAAGCTTTAGTAAAAATTCTCCACAGTACAAGTAATAATTCCTTTGTTATTGCCTAGCATATTCCTCATATTCACTTCACTATTTCTCTTGAGAAGAAAAACAAAAAGGAGATCTTGCAGGGTTGCTTTTTCACACTCCCTGTAAGAAAGTACGAAAGTACAAAAGTACGAAAAGACTGGGTATGGCGAGAAGGGCCATATTTGAACAGGCTTAGTTACTGACAGTCTTCTTTATGTCCTGCTTCCAGGTATGTGAAGTCACATTAGCATAAACTTACAGTATCTGTCCTACAGGATGAAAAAAAGAACAACATACTGTCACGGGGTGGGGCCTGAGAGCAGCCAAGAACCCAATAGCGCCCCTCCTGCCGTGCCAATTAGGCAATTCAGCACCCTCTTACCCTCGCCCGCCACGTCTTTGATGTCAAATGGTTCAATTAGGGAGGCTGCCACCTATCACCTAGGCACTGTGCTGATACTATCTCCATTCCCAGTGGGTGCCCCAAAACACCGCAGCCTTATGGGCAATGCATGCCTCCTACCTCCCCTTCAGCACGCCCCAAGCCTTGCAGCTGTTCCTGGATGTTCTTGGGTCTTTGCCCTTCGGCACCCCTCCTGGCACCCCTGTGCTTGTCACGCACTGGCAACTTACTCTGGTGCCTCTTTAGCGTCTCCACCCATGTGGAGCCCTCCAGGACCCTTTCCAGGTCCTGCACCCGGTTGGGGTTCAGGTGGCCGCAGCCATGCCTGGCCCCCTGGACCACCATCTGGGTCGCTTGCCCAACTGGGGCTTCTCCCTAATTTGCCCCACCAGGCTTCAGCACCCTACCTGGCGCCCCTGAGCTGGTTTCACCACCAGCGCCCCCTGTCTGGTACCGCACCTCTCACGCTCCCTCACCCCCTGTCTAGGCCTATGCCATGCCTCTTGTGCTTCTTGTGCCCGGGGCTCAGGTGGCCCGTAGCCATGCCTGGCCCCCCTCGCCTCCCCTTGGGGCCTGTGCCACACCTCTCACGCTGCTTGTGCTTCTTGCACCCAGGGCTCAGGTGGCCCGTAGCCGTGCCTGGCCCCCCTGACCCTCCTCCAGGCCGTACGCCCTACTGGGCTTGCCCCCTCTAGGGCCTATGCCATGCTTCTCGTGCCGCTCGCACTTCTCACGCCTGGGGCTCAGATGGCCCGTAGCCGTGCCTGGCCCCCTGACCCTTCCTCCAGGTCATCTCCCTGAGGGGCCTTGCCCCCTCTAGGGCCTATGCCATGCTTCTCGCGCCGCTCGCACTTCTCACGCCTGGGGCTCAGATGGCCCGTAGCCGTGCCTGGCCCCCTGACCCTTCCTCCAGGTCATCTCCCTGAGGGGCCAACTCCGGCCTCAGGGTTGGGGTCTCTGCCCCCTCACACCGCACCTCACTGGCACAAACAGCTATGCCCCACTGGGCACCAGGAACCCCCAAGCTACCAGGGAGCCCCTGTGAGGCCTCCTCACACCCCTACAGCCTCACCCAGACCTCCGGTCAGGGTCAACACCCCCAACACGCACCTCATCGGCATAAACAGCTGTGCCTGCCCGGCACCACTCACTGTGCCATCTGGGCACCAGGAACTCCCAGATTATCGGGAAGCTCCTGTGAGGCCTCCTCACACCCCTATAGCCTCACCCGGTCCTCCAGCGTAACACTAACCAAACTAAACCATAAGCCTGCCAGCCATAACATAACAATAAGCCTCCTGGCTAAAGCATCTATTCTAGGCCCACCTGGCTCTCTTGCAAGGCCTTCTAATCAGGGTACTCTCAACCCTCACCATGGTGCAGCCCCTTGAGTGGTCAGGATGCACCGCTCACCTTTGCTCCGCTGGACTCTCCTGCAGAGCTCCTGCACTTCAGGCTGCCAGACAGGAACTGCTAGCTAGGCTTTGGCCTAGCTGTTTATGAGGGCCTGGCCCTGCCTCTTTTTGGTCATGTGACCAGCCTGGTTGCCCCAGCAACCCACATCTGTGCTGCTTCAGGGAGCTTCAGCAGCCCTATTCCTACTGCTAGTAGCAGGCACCCTGGTGCCCTGCTACACATACAATCAAAGAAACAATTATAAGCAGAGCTTGACAAACTAATGCCATAAGGAGATGATGAGATACTCTGCTAAATTAGAAATGAATCTACAAAAGCACTTTCCCAATTTGAAAGAGCTTACTTACAAAATAACAACTCATTTGGCAAACTAAATGGGATTTTAAGGTCCTGTATAATCAAACAGCCTCAGCTCAAACTCTGTAAAATCATAACTTGCTACTGCACAGAAACGACAAAAAGCCGTTTGCACAAATGAACAGCTTATGCAGTGTTGTGGCTTTTCAATGTCTTTTGTCATACAGGGAGGAACTTTCAGAATCAATTTGATTGTTTTTTCTTCTAACTAGATCACAATGTGATTTTATTTTTTAAATATATTATTTGTCATATTAAATAAACACACACAAGAGGTATCTCCTAGGGCTTTTATGTGAGTTATGGGAATGACTATGAGAATACAGTTTCTCTGGCAACAGAAGGAAAGTTCAGATGAAAAAAATGAGGAACATGATTTTCTATTATAAACCAACAATCTATATGTGTAGCCAGCTTTATTTTCCAGTTGACAGAATTAATCACCATCAAAAGTATATTTCATAAGAGGACTAATCTCATGGCCAAATATGTCAAGGTAAGAATTTTGATAAACATTCAATTCAATTTTGTGTGTTATTTCTGGCATAGTGCTTTGCTTCATAGAAGTACATCCTTGCCCCACCATAGTAATCATAGTACATTAGTGCATACCTTTGGTAAGAACCTGCTTGGTATTTTCATCATAATCAAAAGCCTATTTAAAGGATTGTTAAGAGCCTCACCTCCTTTGGTTTGCAATGGTATGCTGGGAATGTCAGCCTCTGTGGATAGCTCATTGTTCACACTGATGCCATAAAATGGTTCATCCAAGAAAGAAGGTCTTTTCAAGCTTTTTGTGCCGAGTGCTCTTGACATAAAGTAACCTTCAGCACTACTCTTATCTGCAATCTCCTGTAGACTTTCTAAGTCATTAGGTTCTTCTGTTTGGACCACCAAATCCTTTGATAAATGACTATCAGCCATTGCTTTGGTGAGAGAGAAGCCTGGGGATTCATTCTCTGCACAATTGTGTTCATTTTTGTCCTCAAGTCCAGCCTTCTCCTGATCTGCTGACATCCTTACGCTATGGGTTTCACCCAATGGATTAGAAAGAGTGGACATTGAGAGAAGGGTAGCATCTTGAGTTGTGTAACATGAGAAAAAATTTTCATCAGAAAGCAATTCCTGAGATTTTGACATGGGAACATTGCTTATTGTTCTCTGAGACTGCATACATTCTTCCAGAAGGGTCTTGAGCTGTTCTTCAGAGAGACAAGGTAGCTCTTCAGGCTGGAAAAAGGAAACATTTATCTCTGTTAAAATAAAGAATAAACAATTTAGAAGACAGTAAAAAATAACTGCGATCCTTAAACTTCAAGGCCAGGGTTTTGTGGCTAGTACTGAGATTAGAAATATTTATACATAATAGTACTATACAAAATCTCTCCACAGAGAGAAAACTGAATAAGACACTGCAACTTATGATGGATGTCTGCTGTATAGTGTGTACTGAATAAGAAAGGTGGTTCATTTTACCTAAGATCTCCCACACAATTTAAATTTGTTTCTTAATGATAAAAGCACAAGTCACAAAATGTAATATTTACTTCTAAGTTTCAGTTATTGAGAGAAAAAGAGTATCTAGCATCAACAAAAAGATGCATTGTTGTTTGGCTGATATATTTGGAGAGCTTGCATCTCAGTGGTGGCT
Source organism: Crocodylus porosus (assembly GCF_001723895.1). Taxonomy (NCBI): domain Eukaryota; kingdom Metazoa; phylum Chordata; order Crocodylia; family Crocodylidae; genus Crocodylus; species Crocodylus porosus. The sequence goes on along the minus strand of NW_017728947.1, from coordinate 57,670,855 downwards.
GGCAGGCATGCTCTACCACTCTCCATATTCTGGTTTGAGCCACTGCAGGCATACGGCTGCATTTCCTGAATCAAAAGTGAGTATGTTCATTTGCTTATCATTTCAAATTGCTGCAGCTTAGACTAACCTGCAAAGACTGAATCAATTCAGCCTTGGGCTGCTTGTCTGTACTTAGCCAGATCATGAAACTGTAGGAAAATCTTGACTAGTGGGGGAGAGGAGGAGGTGGAGGATAAGGAGGGCCCCCCACCCATGTAGCAGTACGGGCTTCCCTTGCATTTAACAGTCATTGGATAAAATGAATGCAGAGCAGTGCAATGGGGAAGTTTCTTCCCTATTGGAAGCAGAGACCCACATATCTACCACTTGTGTCTCCTGGGAGGCACCTTCAAAAGGAGCGCTGGAATACAGCCTGGGTAATGCCTGACATGGTATAGTGGTTAGACTGGTTTTTTTATGGTGGTTTCTCCATGCTGGGAAGTCACAGAGATACAGGGTAAAACCTTCTCTGGGTAAGTCCCCAAACCTGTGTTCTGCATAGTCCCATACTTACCATACTTACAGATTAATAATTTACAAAACGTTCCTTATAAACATTCTTTTAGATAACTTGATTTTTATTGGGACAGGTCTCTTGTACCTAACTTGGTCCCTCAGACCACATCAAAGGGCGAAGGGCAGGAGTGGGTCAACAACTCTACATCTGTAGAATCCAAAAAATATGCAGTATACAATAGTGCAGCTCAAGGCAGCATCAGCTCTCCCATGAGCAACTGGTGCCTCCTGAGTCAGGTGGGGTACTCCCCTCCCCCAGCAGCCAGTCAGTGACCAGGGGGAGGTCCCCCTGTGGCCGATAATGCCAGTCTGGAAGTGCCAGCAGCATGCTGCTGGCATTTCCGCATTGGTGAAATTGCCCATGGGGGGACCCCACCGGTCAGTGCAATCGGCTGCTGGGGGACTGCAGGGATCACTTCTCCTGGTGCTCCCACTCCCCAGCTGGTGCTCTTAGGGGGGCAGGAACACCCCTGTGCACCTCCTAAGCATTGCCACTGAGCTCGCCTCAACTTTATCTGAGGCTGAGAGAGATTTTGGTGGACAGAGAACAAGGACAACTCTTTATGTGGCTCCTCCTCAGTGCCTTCTCTCCTTCCCTCCATTAAGTTTTATGAGGACAAGTCAGGTAAGTATCCCATCACAGTACCCTTTCATGATTTGTTTTACTGAATTTTTTAAAATAATATAAAACTTTAACATTTAAGACAGGCACAAATACTGTAAAGAATTCTATCTATAATAATTCCATGTTACTAACTGTCCTTGAGATGAATTTCCATAAATAGTTGCATATTTTGTAGCTTCTAGATAGGGCCACAGTAGACAGCTTCCTGAATAACCCTATGTCATTTCTTCATAAATTTGGGGCACACAATCAATACTTAATTCAGATCAAAATGGCTGTTTTTTAGTGTGTCTATCTAACTATGGAAGACTTAAGAGTCACTTGAGGGATATCAGAAAAAACAGAAAATAAAAACATAACTTACACTGAAACCTATAATACATTTGCAACCAAATAAATACTTAAATACCTATGGCACTGTAGTGTATCAAAATGTAATAATTGTATTTGTGTCATAAAGGTTATTTTATTGTTAACTGTAAGCAGTTACAAATCTCAATGGTCAGGATAAACTGTGTGGTCTAAAGCAGGTACTAAAAACTGTAATTCTCCTCAGGTGTCTTTACTCTAGAATACTTACAAAATTGCACTAAGTTACACTAAAAACAAAATATTTACAGAGATACTATTTTATTAACATATAAATGTGCACAATGTGTATTATTCCAAAGATGGAAATGACATACTAGACAAGGGGAAATGAGCAGTGAATTCTGATTCTTATTATGACTGGAAAAGTTCTAGTTGTTCTCATTAATTTTTAATATGAAACTGAGTACTATTTAATCATTAGGCTTTTTACTGCTAATGGTCCAAGAAATGAATTCCTAGCCTGGAGACTGGGATGCCTGCTAATGACCTTTTCAGTAGGATTCTGTTTGTGCATGCAGCTAGTGTTTTCTGACCACAAGCTGCCTTTCTGTACCTGAAGGTCTTTTGTGTTTAACTGAATTCCTCTGAGGCATGACTCTATAGGCAAAGCTTTACTGCATGTGGTAGGAATGCAGACTTGTAGTTACTCTGTGTACAGACCTACTGTGACTCTGGGGTTACAAGTACAATGCTTCAGGACTATTTTCAAAGTGATACAGTAAAGAAATAGCCTACCACTGAAAAGTCCATATATTATGTCTCAAGACCGGGAGAGGGATAATATATCAAAATTGGGAGATTCTAAATAGAGTAAAAGACAGCGATATATCATATCACTTGCAATAAACAAGAAAGCAGACTTCAATATTTTTGTAATATAGAGTATGACTAGAGAGAAGAGGGAATTAGCCTCTGCTTTCTGCTATTTGATTTGGACATGGTGACAGTAAACTGTTATGTCTATGCCTCTATTTGTTTGAAATGGTCACTTTGGTTCATTAAAGTTCCCATAGATGTATTGAACTGCAGTGAATGTCAAATGTATGGTTGTAATCTTCTCTGAAATAACCTTTTCCCCTCCTACTGAAAGAAATCCCTTACAAGACTGCAATAATGTATTTAAAAACACTCTGGCTTTTGGTATATCAGAACTGGTAACTTTTGGAAGTTTTAGATTAGTGATCCCTAAAGTCCATAGCTCTACTATGTTAGTGATAAAGAAATCCTTGTCCTATACTCTGTATTACAATCTCATGCCTATATGTACTATCATTTAAAAGACAATACTACCATGCATCACTTTCCTTCATCAATAATTCCATGTATTTTGTCAGTCAACACCACTCTTTCAAAATATTTAATACCTTCACATGAAAATCAAATGGAGACAGCTTATTGCTAATGATATGTTTGACGTTTTCCAAAGCATACTAATGAAGGCACAGATTCTACAAAGACACATGCTTAGCTTTAAGCAAGAGAGTAGCTACTTGCTAAAGTAAAGACTGTGGTCTCAGAACTCACAAAACTGATTTAACTTCTAGGATCTTCAGCTAACAGACCCATAAACTCATCTTACCAGTGCAGTGACCATATGACCAATGCATTTCTAAGTGTTTAGCAAAACTAAGACCAGAAAAATAAAGTGAAGACTGAAAAGAAAAAGATTAGTCTGACATCTGTGAGGTTTATTCCCATAAGATGAAGAAAAACAGCTTAAAAAGATGGGCACATAGCTGCACCAAGATGTCTGGCCTAGTGTTTACAGAGAAATCCTCTGTCCTACAGTCATTAGCTCTATTTTTAATGGCACAAAATTACAGGACTGAAGTCAGACTGAATTCCTTTAGGTATCACTATGTTTGCATACCTTAATAAGAATAGAATCATCTTATTCTGAACACACTAGCCAGTTGCCCATCAAGAATGGTGGGAGGGGAGGGGAAGGGGAGGACAGAGCACCACCACCCACCAACCCGTGCCACTGCTGCCTCCCAGGAACAGGGGGGCACTTGCATGCAGTGGTTGCTGCCACTACCCACTGTCTGGCTCTGCCACCGCTCTGCATCTGGCCTCGTGCAACCTGCCCACCCCCACTCTGCTCTCCCCACTCTGAGTTCAGCCCCACACACCCTTCCGTCCCTTGCTGGGCCCACACCAACTACCACCCCCTCCCCCGCACTGCCTCCATGTCCAGCCCCATGCCCAGAAGTAGTTTCATAGTTTGTAGTGTCGGAAGGGACCTGAGCAGATCATCTAGTCCGAATGAGCAGATCATCTAGTCCGAAGTAGATTAAAGTGTGCTGGCTAGGGCCCTGGACAGACACAAAATTTAAGGCCCCCTCCCCCCACAGGAGCTGGGCTGCACATGCCCACCTCTTCTCCCTGCTTCCCGGTCCCGCTATGGCCAAACATACACACACAGGCATGCACACAAGTGGGTGCGCACTCTACTCTCACTTGCTTTCTGCACATGGACACACAGAGACAAACACACTCCCCCTCCTGCCATGAACACAGACACACACGTGCATGCACTGAAACACACATGCGCACACACATACAGATGGGCACACACTTTACTCACACACTCTCTGCACATGGACACAGACACAAACACACTCTCCCTCCTGCCATGAACACCAACACATGCACACACACAGGTACACAGTCTACTCACTCACTCTCTGCACATGAACACACAGACACAAACACTCTCTCCCTGTCATGAACACAGACATATGCATGCACATGTGCAGATGGGCACGCTCTACTCACTCACTCTCTGAACATGGACACACAGACACAAACAAACAGTCTCCCTCCTGCCATGAGCACAGATGCAGACACACACACGCATGCACACACACAGACACATGGATGCACATGCAGACACATACATGCACACATGCAGATGGGTGAGCAATCCAGTCGCTCACTCTCTGCACATGGACATAGACATAAACACAGTCTCTGTCCTGCCATGAACACAAATGCACACGCACGAACACGGGCACACAATCTACTCACTCTCTGCACATGGACACATGGAGACAAACAGTCTGCCAGCCACAAACAGTCCCACACCGCTACCCCGATGGCCCTCAGTCCCGACCCACATCCTCCACTCCCTTCCCTGCTGGTGTCCCTCACACTTGACCCACAGCCCCCCAGCACTACCAGTGCCCCACACTCTCAACCCACAGTCCCTCACCCCCACCCTGGTGCCCCTCACTCCCAACCCACTGACCTCAGCCCTGCCAGTGCCCCTCACTCACCAAGCTATAGTACTCTGCCCCGTGGGCCCTGATAGTGCTCTCCACTCCTGACTTGCAGCCCCTCCATCCCCCTATCCGTACTGGTGCCCCTCACTCCTGACACAGAGCCCTCTGATGCTGCCAGTGCACCCTGCACTTCCAACCCACAGTACCCTGCCCCCACCCAATGCCCCTCACTCCTGACCCAGAGGCCCCTGCCCCACCAGCCCTGCTGGAGGGCCCCAGCTGTGCCCATCCTGCCAAGACAGAGTGTGGTGGCCCCGATTCATGCAGGCGGCAATGAAGAGTGTCCAGCCCCAGCACGGGCTGGATGGAAGAGGAGGGGAGGCTTGTGGTGGGATAGGGTTGCAGTGTCCTGTGGGCAACTGGCCATGGCCCCGTCCCTCTCCTTCTCCCCATCCCCAGACAGCAGCTCCTGGCTGCTCAGCCCCTCCAAGCACAGGCACCAGAGCCAGCGCTGCCACCCAGCCATTGAGTTCCCGGCTGCCCCCGCCACCCCTTTCCCCCACTAGAGAACAGGCAACCGTCCCCCCTCCCTGCCCTGTTGCAGCTGCAGCCCCTGCTCCCCCCACCCTGTCTAAATGTCCAGGATTTTGCTGTGCTCCAGGGGTGGGAGTAGGGGGGGAGGGCACTCAGAACCAGCAAGGAGCACCACATGGGTCTGCACACCTCCAGAGCTGCAGGCAGGTCCAATACTCCACTTTGTTGAGATCCCTCTGAATCCTAGCCCTATCCTCCAGTATATTTACTACTCCCCATAGCTTCCACAAACCTGCTGATGGTGCACTCCATCTCATCTTCCAGATCATTAATGAAGATATTGAACAAAACTGGCCCCAGGACTGACCCCTGGGGCACTCCACTTCATACTAGATGCCAACTACACATCGAGCCATTGACTGCTACCCTTGGAGCCCAACATTCCAGCCATTTTTCTATCCACCTTACAGTCCAGTCATCCAACCCATTCTCCCTTAGCTTGCTTGCAAGAATGTTGCAGGAGACTGTATCAAAACTCTTGCTAAAATTAAGGTACACTACACCCACTGGTCTCTCCACATCCACAGAGCCAGTCATCTCATCATAGAAGGTAATCAAGTTGGTCAGGCACAACTTGCCCTTGATAAATCCATGCTGCCTGTTCCTAATCAGCACCTTCTCCTCCAAGTGCTTAGAAATGGATTCCTTGAGAATCTGCTTCATGATTTTTCCAGTGACTGAGGTGAGGCTGACTGGTCTGTAGTTCCCTGGATCCTCCTTTTTCCGTTTCTTAAATATAGGCACTACAATTGCCCTTTTCCAATCATTCAGGACCTCTCTCAATCACCCTGAGTTTTCAAAGATGATGGACAGTGGCTCTGCAATCACATCAGCCAACTCCTTCAGCACCCTCAGGTGCACTCCATCCAACCCCATGGATTTGTATATGTCCAGCTATTCTGAATAGCCCCCAACCTGTTCTTTTGCCACAGTTGGCTGCTCACCTACTCCCCAAAACTGAGGTGAAAAAGGCACTGAGTATTTCACCCTTTTCTGCATCCCCTGTCACTACATTGCTTGGACTCACACTTTCCCTGATCTTACTCTTGTTACTGAGATACGTATAGAAACCCTTATTGTTACCCTTCAAGTCCCTTGCTAGCTGCAACTCCAGTTGTGCTTTGGCCTTCCTGACTTCACCCCTGCATGCTCGAGCAATACTTTTATACTTCTCCCTAGTTGTTTGTGCAAGTTATCACTTCTTAAAAGCTTTCTTTTTGTGATTTAGCTTACTGAAGAGTTCTCTGCTATGCCAAGCCAGTCTTCTGCCATACTTACTAGTCTTTCTGCACACTGGAATGGTTTGTTCCTACACTTCTTTAAAAGTACAGTCAGCAGCCCTGGACTCCTCTCCCCCTCAGACTGGCTTCCAAGGGGAACCTGCTCAGTAGTTCTCTGCACAAGTCAAAGTCCACTTTTCTGAAGTCCAGGGTCCTTACTCTGCTGCTCTCCTTCCTTCCTTTTCCTCAGGAGCCTGAACTCAATCATTTTGTGGTCACTGCTGCCCAGTTTGCCATCCACTACTACATTCCCCACCAATTTGTCTCTGTGAGCAGCAGATCAAGAAGAGCATGGCCCCTAGTTGGCCACTCCAGCACTTGCACCAGGAAGTTGTCCCCAGCACTCTCCAAAACTTCTCGGATTGCCTGTGCACTGCTGTATTGTCTTCCCAGCAGATGCCAGGGTGATTGAAGTCCCCCATGAAAACTAGGGCCTGTGATTGGGAAACTTACACTAGCTGTTTGAAGAAAGCCTCATCCACCACATCCTCCTGGTCTGCTATTGACCACCAGACCAGAAGGATGTGGTGGTCAATAGCAGACTCCCACCAAGACATCACCCTTGTTGCTCTACTCTCTGACCCTAGCCCAGAAACTTTCAACAGGCCTATCTCCAGTTTCATAGTGGAACTTTGAGCATTCTTATGGCTCTTTTACATAAATTGCAGCTCTTCTTCCTCTTCTCCCCTGCCTGTTCTTCCTGAACAATTCATACCATCCATGGCAGTGCTCCAGTCATGTAAGCTCCCACCAAGTCTCTGTTGTTCCAGTCGTGTCATAGTTCCATGACTATACAAGGACTTCCAGTTCTTTCTGCTTGTTTTCCAGGCTCCATGCCTTTGTGTACAGACACACAAGGCAACTGCCAATTGCCCTGGTTTCTCAAAAAGAATGAGAACACCTTCCCTGTTGCCCACTCCTGCTTGTGCTTCCTCCAAGTTACCCGCTTCTCCGCTTATCTTAGAGCTTTGGTCTCTATCCCCCAGCAAATTTAGTCTAAAACCCTCCTCACTAGGTTAGCAAGCCTATCTATGAAGATGCTCTTCTCTTTATTAGGTAGATTCCATCTCTTTCTAGCAATCCTTCTTCTTGGAACATCATTTTGTGGTCAACAAGCCAAAGTCCTGCTGGCGACCCCACATACATTGATATGCAGAATGTGCCTACTCCTGCCTGGGCCCTTTCCCTTTACCAGAAGGATCGAGGAGAATACTACCAGAACCCCTGTCCCCTTCCCCCTTGCACCCAGAGCCCTGTAGTCACTTTTGATCTGCTCAGGGTCTCCCCTAGCAGCATCATGGATGAGCAGCATGGGGTAGTAATCAGACGGCCAGATGAGTCTCAGTAATCCATCCATAACATCTTGATCTGGGCTCCAGACTCAGGGCAAGCAGCAGACCTCCCAAGATAACAGATCAGGCCAGCCTCTATCCCCCGCAGAATGGAGTCTCTAACCACTGCCACCTATCACTTCTTCCTGGTGGCAACGGTTTTGATCCTTCCCACCTTGGGAGGTCTGGCCTGCCCTTCTCCACCTATGGAATATGCTCCTGCCACTCTGTCGCTAGGACTCCATATCCATTCAGACCATATCTGTATTAGTCTGAAGTCAGGCAGCATGGCCCCTAGTTGGACACTACAGCACTTGCACCAGAAAGTTGCCCCCAACACTCTCCAAAACTTCTTGGATTGCCTGCTGTATTGTCTTCCCAGCAGATGTCATGGTGATTGAAGTCCCCCATGAAAACCAGGGCCTCTGATCAGGAAACTTCCACTAGCTGTTCGAAGAAAGCCTTAAGGCATCTTTATACATGCTCAGGGGTGGAGATGGGGGTGCTTTAACTAGAGTGGATCTCAGAAGCTGCTTTAATTCAAGTGTCTGCAGCGTCTCGTGTATTTGGCATCCCACACTTCAAAATTGTGGTGGGGGTACTTTAACTAAAGCTCATTGAATGAGCTTTAGTTAAAGCAGCACCCCTGCCACCACTTTGAGTGCAGGGATGATGAATACTAATGCTAACAGTACATATCAGAGCACGAGTTAAGTATGTGTGTAGGTTCCCTTAGAGACTAACTGATTCAGTGAGGCATGAACTTTTGGAGGCAATAACCTACTTCATCAGATGCTATCTGCCTATGAAAGATGAAAGGCACCACCCTGTGTACCTTTTGTACTGTATTATACATTTTTGTGTGTTGTAGCCAGAATTGCCAGACCTGGGTACCTAGATCTGTATTTAGATGCAATGATCCTGGATAAACAACAGTATAACTTACATTAGTTTTGTACCCAAATAAGTACAACAGTGCCCAGGGCACGCAGACAACCTGCTCTCCTGCATAGCTTCTTCATGAGGCAGTATTACAATGCCTTGAGATAGTGGATGCCAGAGGAGCTGATAACAACTTATTGGCACTAAGCATAAAGCTACCAATATATGTTTTCTGCCAAAGTTTTCAAGAAAGTCTGACCACTGAACTAGGGAAATAGTTAGCTAAGCATTTGGAACCAGTGTTTATTGAAGCGATAAACTAGACTTTGACAGTTATAGCCTTTTCGGCAGGTACAGTAAGAATACTTTCTGTGTATCAGCATATTAAGTTTACTTCAGTTCAAGAACTAATTTATTCAAAACGAAGAAAACAACTGGGAGTTGAAAAAGCTGGAACATTTCTGAGCTATGAATAAAAAAAATGAGAAGCTGGGAACAACTAAAATTTTGATGAACAAGGAGACCAGAAACACTAAGTTTACTTTATTAAGTATAGATAATACTTTCTTTGTTTAACAAATCAGCTCATCTTAAATGCAGAACACATTTTTATAAACTTTTCCTTTACATGTTCAACCCATTTAGTAAAGCATTATTTAACTAATAAAAACACATTTTAAAATGCTGTTAAACAGAATGCTATTTCCATCCAAAAGCAGCTTGACATAAACCACTCGTAGAAAGTACTCAAGTAAATATAAAATATTGTTTGCTATTTTCTAACATACTTAAATAAAAAAATTAAGCTCTATCATTGTTTAAATGTACCCACAGTGTACCTGCCAGTTAGCAAAAGCAATAATAATTTAAAGGAAAGGCTATATACCTAGTGGTAACCAATCAATAGTAATCAATCCATTTTTAAGGAAAATAATTGATAAGAGCAAATGCAAATGAAGATAAAATTCATTATTTAAATCAAGGTTCCTTGTTTGCTAATTTAATCATAATTAAAATCAGTTTGTACTTAAATCAGTCTGTCCTCAGGACTTATTAATTAGAAGGAGTTCACTTGGATGATTTTGGAACTACTAAATTCAGACTAGTTGAATGTCTAACTAATTAGCAAATAAAAGAATAAAACACTTTATTGTGGATCACTGTATAAGACTTTTCATTTCTAAAATCTGGCTTAAGTTAAAGAAAAAAACAAATGCTTTTATAATTATATAAACTAATGTTTATATAATCCCATTCAGCCTTCTTTCTCTTCTGCTTATTTTAGGGGGAAAAAGTAAATGTTTGTGTCTGGACATGTATTCTTCCTGCCCAAAATTCCACCCAACATGAATTTCCGTTTTTTAAAAGGTATAAATATGTACAGGATTTCATTTGATAAAATATGATGCAACTATATCCACTGAATATTATTAAACTGTGGCTTTAATTTTCAGCAACCAATAGAAAAGATGAAAAAATGCTTAGATGTGGTTGTGGGTTTCCTGTTACATAACATCCATACACTTTTCTTTTTTGCTCATGTTTCCCTTTATCTTCTAAGAAGTACAATATGAAGTAGCATGAGGAAAGTATATTACCCATTATCTCAACTTTTAATTTCTTGTACAAAACCCAAGAAGATACTAGGAAAACTCATGGGTCACATACATTCCTAGATGTACTGAAGAAACAAAAAAAAGTCTGAACAAAACTAGTAGCATAAGTTGTGTTTTTAGGACATCCCCAAAAATGACTGAGTGCTAATGCACTGATACAATTAACATACATTTGCCCAGTTAAAGAAAATAAAAACAAAGAGGGCACATCCAGACAAGCACACGCGTGCCTCTTGCAGCATCTCAAACTAGTCTGAGATGCTGCAAGGGGTACGCTGCAAATCAAAGTATGTTCCCCACACTACATATTTGCAGCTCAAAATCTGATACCTGGAAATCCAGGTATCAAAAAAAATAAACATGGGGGAAAAAGCGGGGCAGGGCACGGTCCCAGACTATACCTTGAGGCACTCTGGTTTCTGGCCAGAGTGTCTCAATTGTGCTTTTGCTGCCCCAGCACATGAGGCATGCACCCTTAGCATGCTGGGATAAGCAGAAGAGTGGGGCAAGGTTGTGGCATGAGCAGAACCTGGGCACTGTCCCAGGTAAGTTAGGACATGGGTGTGTGTGGGGGGGGTGTTATGGGTGTGGGTGGAGATGGGGGGTGTGAGAAGTGGCAGGAGGTGTGGGGGGGATGTGTGGTCTGTGGATGGGTTTTTGGAGGGGCTTGAGTGGGGGCTGCCATGCACCTGCCCCTCCTCCCCACCCCCATGGCACTGGCAGCAGCAGCCAGCACAGCCATGGCCCGCCTGCAGGCACAGCCCACAGGGGCACAGAGCTGCCCGACATGGGTTCTGTACATGCTGAATGGACCCGGCCCGGCCTGGCCTGCTAGTGCATGGCTTTGGACAGGACCAGGAAAGCTGTATGCTAGCAGGCCAGGCCAGGTCCATTCAGTACAAAGCCTGCGTCATGCAGCACCACCACTGTCCCAGCGCTGCGGGTAGTGGGTGAGGGGACAGGCATGTGGTGGCTCCTGCTCGAGCCACTCCACAAACCCACCCACAAAGTGCACATCCCCCCACACTGCACACACCTGGGGCTAGCAGCCAGCCAGACCATGCCAGCAGCAGCGCTGCCAGACCCACAGTCTGTGCGGGGAGAAAGCACATGGCAGAACCTGACCCAAACTGACTTGGCCAGGCCCACTAGCACACCTTTGCACAGGACCAGGAAACATGGATCCAAGACACACACCTCCTATGCAAAGGTGCATGCTAGCTGGGAAGGTCGGGCCAGGTCACGTCAGGCGCATTCTCCATGAGGCTCAGGCAGTGATGCATGGCTGTGGCACTGTACCTACAATGGACCATGGCATATTGCCACTTGAGACTCACAGAAAACACACCCAGCCATCCTAACAACCTGGCCTAGCCTGTAAAGCTATCGTGTACCTTTGTACCACAGCCACACCTCATGGTTCTCTGCACAGGCACACTAGTGGGCCGGGCTGGGTCAGGTTGGGTCCTGCTGAGTGTGCTCTCCCCGTGAGATCCCCACTGAGTGGGTGGGGGTCAGGGGGCCCATGGGAGAGCTCCACATGCAGTGTGGGGCAGCAGGGATCACTCCCTCACCCGGCAGCAGCCGGTGAGTGGGGGCTTTTTTTTTAAAGCACTGGGAGTGGTTAGGAGTCAGGGTGAGGCTGGGGGAGCAGGCAGGGGGTGGGGCCTGGCAGGGGTCCCCCCATGGTCCCTTCCCACTCCTCCCATCCCCTCTCCCAAACCCCCTTCTTACCAGCTTGGAGTTGGGGTCACCAAAGCTTTCCAAATCTTTTCCAAATTGATTTGGAGAGCATCAAATTGATTTGGACCTTTTAACTGGTCCCATGATTCAATTCAGATTCGGAGGTTCAGCCATTGAATTGGAAGGTTCCGATTCAATTCAGAGAGATTAAAGAGTCTCCTTATTTGATTCAGATTCAGAGATTTGTCTGTCAATCTCCTCTGAATTGAATCAGCAACCAAAGCCTTGCACAGCCCTGCAACCCAGTATACTATTGGCTTTTTTAAAAAAAAAGCATACTGTTTGCTCACATTAAGTTTATCATCCATTTTAACCCCCAAGTCCTCTTCAACAGTACAGCTGCCTAGCCAGTCATTCCTCAATCTGTATTCGTGCATGCAATTATTGTATCCCAAGGGCAGAATTTTCCATTTGCCCTTGCTGAAATTCATCTGGTTGATTACAGACCATTTCTCCAGGCTATCCAGGTCATTCTGGATGCTAGCCCTACCTTCCAGAGTATCTGCAACTTCACCCAACTAGATGTCATCCACAAAGATATCATTGGCCAAGTATATACTCAATTCCATCATCCACATTATTAAGGAAGATATTAAACAAAACTGTACTAAGGCCAGACCCCTAAGGAACACCACTTAATATCTCCTCCCAACTAGACCTTGAACCATTGATGACTAGTCATTGAATATGATGATCCAAACAGCCACCTTACAATACATTTAGCATAAACCTTAAGAAGCAAGATAAAAATCAGAGGGCAAAATTGGGGCAAGATAAAAATCAGAGGGCGAATTGCTTAAACTCTTTAAAGGATCCCCATAGAAATAACTTTGGCCCCTAGTAGATGCTAAAAGAAAGATGTAATTTATATCTGAGGAATTCTATGTCCAGACCTAAACACTGTACATCCTGCTACACCACATTTGCATGGCAGAGTGCACAATGTTTGGGATGGGGTATAAAATTCCTCCGATCCCAAATTCATGACTGCCAGAGCCGAGCCAGGTCTTGGGACCACCGCAAGCCCATCCTGTGGGCAGCAGGCAATTGTGTCTTAGATCCCAGGGCAGCACCATGACTGATCCCAATGCTCAGTCCAGGAGCACCGGGCACTAAGAATCTAACATCAGTGAGCCCATTTGTAGGGCTCAGGTGTGCATTGGGATAGGACATTGGACAGCCCCAAGTCTAAATACCTGCAAGTAGCCCAACTGGGGTGCGCTGCAGCATTTAAAAGCTTGGAGCACAAGAACCAGAGATAATGGAGAGGCTCTCCAGTCTCTGGCTCCTGGCACCATAGGATTCTTAAAAGTAACACGTGTGCTACAAGGCAAGGCTGCAAACACACTGGTCCAGGGCTGACACAAACATGATGACGTTTAATACTGGTAAGTGCAAGGTACTCCACCTCGGGAAAAAAATCTGCAGCATACTTAGAGGCAGTGCTACGCTTGCTAGCACCATGGCTGAAAGAGACTTGGGTGTCATGATTGACCACAAGATAAACATGAGCCACCAATGCAACGTTGCAGCTGGTAAAGCAAACAAAACCCTAGCTTGCATCTATAGATGCTTCTCAAGTCAATCTCAGGATGTCATCCTCGCGCTGTACTCAGCCTTGGTGAGGCCACAGCTGGAGTACCACATGCAATTCTGGGCTCCACAATTCAAGCAGGATGTCAAGAAGCTTGAGAGAGTCCAGACGACAGCCACATGCATAATCAGTGGCCAAGAGTATAGGCCTTATGAAGAGAGGCTGAGAGCCATGGGACTCTTCAGTCTGGAAAAGCACAGGCTCAGGGAGGACCTGGTGGCTGCCTATAAGTATTCAAGGGGTGTTCATCGGGATCTGGGAGAACATCTGTTCACCAGAGCCCCCCCAAGGAAAAACAAGGACCAACAGTCATAAACTCCTAGAAGACCATTTTAAGCCAGACATAAGAAAAATTTTCTTTACTGTCCAAGCCCCCAAGACCTGGACTTCCTCCAGAAGTGGTGCAGGGACCAACTCTGGACTTATTCAAGAAATGTTTGGATGCTTATCTTGCTGGGGTCCTAAGATCCTAGCCAACTTCCTGGCCCTGGGGCAGGGGGCTGGACTGAAGATCTTAAAGGTCCCTTCCAGGCCTAATGTCTATGAAATCTATGAAAGTTCTGGACCAGGATAGCACCGCCCAGTTCTAGATCAGGGCTGTCCCAGCCTGATGCTGAAAATTAGCTGCCAACAACCCAGCCATAAAGAAGGTCTACGCTGAGCAAGAAGTAAAAAGAGCAGCAGGAGCACAAGGCATGAAGCAGCAGACTTGGCAGGGGGAGAGGATTAGAATGGCACTTGGGGAAGTTGAAGGGAGTTTGTGACATGCTTGCCAAAAAGGTTGGCTTCTACTGTTTTATACTCTGTATGGAACATCTTTGATGCTGGTTTGCTATTTTATGAAACCATAAGTTGGCTGCACATCTGGCACATTACAATTTATGGTGTGATTAACATGTTAATTGTGCTTAATTGTGATTAACATACAAATCTGCCATGGCCCTTTGAGTCCTCAGTTTTCAGTCCCACTGTCTTTGTTGTTTTGTATTTGTGATTCATCTTACAAAAAGCAATAGAAGTCAGGTGCCACATATTCAAAATTCAGGCAGGTATTCTTGCTCTAAAATGAGGGTATCTATTAAATTATTTAATCAGTTTTCATTTATTATTACATTTCAGGTTCTTTTAACCTGTCTTCCGAACTTGAGTCTTTAAGATACGTACAGACCGTGTGTTTATACTTGTTATAAACTTATTTGTTTATGTTTTAACAGAAGCTAAGATTCTCATGTAATCAATAGACTTCAGGAGGTAATGTTAAAACAAACCAAATATTGTAAGACATATGATACAACTGAAGAGTTGATAATTAAGTGTGCATTTTACCAGAACTGACATCTTTGTATCACTAGATCCAGCCTAATTAACAGAGAGGGCTTCACAGACAAAAGTAAAATAAATAAAGCAAAAACAGAGAAACCATTTCAATTACTGATGATTAGCCCTTCAATTTGCAACCACTAGGCTCCAGATGAAGAGGCACGTCACAAAAAGCTGTAAAATTGTCAGTTTTTGAACAAAACCTTTGTGCTGGTATACAAATAAAATGGAAGGGTAGCCTTAGCATAACTGGGTTTCTGGACAGATCAATTCAAGGACTGAACAAGCATGGAATTTGAATTCCCTGACAAAATTCAGTGAGGTTGGTTGCTCCAGGGCAAGGGTGAGGCTGGTACTTAAGCTACTGTGAAGAACCTTAAGTTGCAGCTGTGCTCAGCAACGTGTGCATACATTTTAATGGAGCTATAGAAAATATACTTGGAAAAAGAAAAGATTTCTGACTATTCTCTTGCTTCCAAAATGAAAGCAGAATCTTTGGAAAGAGCTACTACGCTGGGCTCTTCTGCTTCCATACAAAACAAACAAGAAAAGCTTTAAGGAAGAATGTGATGAACAGGGTACTTCCTCAGGGAAAACATTTTCTTAGGCTTTCAAACCTGTTTGAACTAGTTCCAGTTTCTGAGCAAAGAAACTAAGTGCAAGGGCATGAATTTAGCCTAGAAGACTAGAAATGCACATTACCAGTATTCCTGTCATATAAAAAAAAAAAAAGTGAAGCAAAGTCTAAGATAAACCAATAGCAACATTAATAATTCAGCAAACAATCTGAATGTACCTTAAAGTTATTCACAAAAAGCTCAGGGATAGCATAATTAGTTCTCTCTTCCAGTCACAAAATAGTCAAGCTTCAGTGGGGTACATTTTAAAAAAGTGGGTTTTGACCTCTCATCAACACAGCTGAGACATCCTGAAAGCACCTAATACTTTTCTTCAGGTATGTTCAGACTTACTTAGACAAGGTTCTTTGCGTAAATCCAGTATCTTTTATTAGATGCTTCCTCAGCCTGACGAAGGGAATTTGTACCCAAAAGCTTGCAAAGAAGAATTTTTCCAACTGTTTGAGTTGGTCTAATAAAAGATATCAGATTTACCCAAAGAACCTTGCCTGTCTATATCTGTTATCATAGGCAATGCATGCTTCGGGGGGTACCCTGAGACTGGCTGCCACCAAAGCCACTGCCGGTTTCTGCAGGTGGTAGCTGCCCCCTCTCCCCCACTAACAACAGGTCTGCCAGCTGTTGCGGACAGTCCCCACCCACCACCTGCTACCCACCCCCCCCCAACTCCGCTGTGGCCGCCTGTGGGCAGTTTCCTCTTGGCCTACCCTCACCACCAACATCTCTGCGCCTGCCTGCGGGCAGTCCCAAAATCGCCACCGCCACGCCCCCACCACCAACACCGCCGCCTGCAGGTGGTAACCGTGCCCCCCCAGCCCTAAGAGGTACACGTCGTTCACGTCCAGTATATAACAACTCAGGTACCACCTATACCCCTTCATACTTAGTTGGCTTTTGCCTATATTTTACAGCAAAGATGAGAAGTACTAATAAAACTGATCCTGCACTGATGACAGCTTTCTTATCTTATCAACAGTATGACTAAATACAGTATTTCATGATCTTGCCAAACTAGAAACAGTGGAAGTTTTATACCATTGGGCAAGGTGGCTAAATTTCTGTCAAAATCCCTCGGTTTTCTTCCGTAAAGAATCTTCACTGTTCTTTCATGCCACAGAGCTTAGCTTTTTAAATCCTCTGGACCTCAGAAATAAAGCTAATTTTAGATCTCTTACTGTTGTTCTTCCCATTGCTAAATGTAACTGGTCACAAACCCACTGGGGTGGCTGTGACACCTCCTAATGGAACTGCAGCTCCTGTCTGGTTCAAACTCTATGGCCTCTCCCTCTAGCTTACTCACTCTCTGTGCCTTGATCTTACTATTCAAGGGTGATTAAGGGAGGCTACCAACAGGCCTCAGCATGAGCTTCAATCCAAATAGTTGATGATCCATGATGATAGGACCTTGCTGAGACATAACGGGTTTACATCTCTCTCCAAAAGGTAAGAGTCTATTCTCCTACAGGTTGGCAGACCTCCTACATAGAGCTTTAAACTAGCTTCATCAGGGAACGGGGATGTCGAAGACAGGGTGAACTTAGGAAGGACAAGCCATGAACCACATGCTGGGATAGACCAGGTATGTACTAAGGGGTCCACTAAGCATTAGGATAGGGGAGTACCAAGGGCACCTAACGGGGGGCTTAGATGTCTCTATACTAATGCTAGCAGTATGGGAAATAAGCAGCAGGAACTTGCACTCCTGCTTGCAGGCAAAGATTTCAACCTGGTTGGGCTAACAGAAACCTGGTGAGACCCTACCCACGATTGGGCAGTGGGCATTGAGGGCTACAGGCAGGACAGATTGGGAAAACCATATGCTGGGAGAAGCAGTTGGCCAGGTCTGCCCATTTACATAGGTTCCTAACCTACATACAGGACTGGCACCTAACAAAAGGAGGTATTGCAGTCCCACTAGGGACTAACTCGACTTGGTGCTGACCACAGGGGGGCTTAGGTGGGGGATCTGCAAGCACAAGATAACCTAGGAGATAGCAACCGCCTGTCGATAGGATTCACTATCCAGTGAAATGTGGGAAAAATAACTAGTAGGGCAGAAGTGCCAGACTTCCGAAAGACCAGCTTCAACAATCTCAGGAGATTAGTTAGAGTGGGACTGAGGGGTAATAACATCAGTGAGTTGGGAGTCCAGGAGGGGTGGGATTTCCTCAAGGGACTGATCCTGCAGGCACAGAGGGGTACCATCCCAGCACACATAAAGGGAGGCAAAAGAGCCAAGAAACGCTCTTGGCTGAGCAGGGAAATCCAGGAGAGCCTACAGGGGAAAAGAGAGGCCTACAGGCTATGGAAGCAGGGGACAGCCACCAAGAAGGCTCGCATTTGCAGGGAAGCAGCGAGGAAAGCCAAAGCAGAAACAGAACTCAGGCTGGCAACAAAGATTAAGCGTAACAAAAAGTCCTTCTTTAAGTACATAGGGAGCAAGAAGGCAGCACAGAGTAACATAGGACCATTACAGGATGGTAGGATGGATAGAGCTGAGCTTTTAAACGATTTCTTTGCACCTGTGTTCCTGGACATGGATACAAAACACACCTCCCAATGAGACTTTAGTCTGGCTTGAGAGAAATACCAATCCACCAGCAGTTAGCTCTGACCTAGTGAAAGCACACTTGGAGGGGTTGGACATATTTAAACCGGCAGGACCTGATGATCTTTACCCAAGGGTGGTAAAGGAATTGGTCGGTGTAGCAAAACCACTGGAGCAACTGTTTGAGTACATGTGGCACTCAGGACAGGTCCCAGAAGACTAGAAAAGGGCCAATGCGGTCCCTATTTTCAAGAAGGGGAGAAAGGAGGACCCGGGTAATTATAGGCCGGTTAGCCTCACTGCTATTCTTGGCAAGACCTTAGAAAAAATCATAAAGGATCACATTTGTGGGGGGCCAGTAGGTAATACAATGTTAAGGGGCAACCAGCATGACTAACCTGGTCTCTTTTTATGACCAGGTCACAAAGTGCTTGGATGCATGAGTACAGGTAGATGTTATTTACTTGGATTTTAAAAAGGCTTTTGACAGTATCGTACCCAATTCTTACAAGTAAACCAAGTAGCTGTGACATGGATTCTTTTCTTATTCAGGTGGATGAAAAACTGGCTTATGGGACACACCCAGAGAATACTAGTGGATGGGTCAGTTTCTACCTGGAGAGATGTGGGCAGTGGTGTCCCCCCAGGCTCTGTCCTTGGACCAGTACTGTTCAATATCTTCATCAGTGATTTTGGATGAGGGTGTAGAAAGTACTCTGTCCAAATTCACAAACAACACCAAACTATGGGGTATAGTAAACACACTGGAGGGTACGGAGTGAATTCAGGTGGATTTAGATAGACTGGGGGAGTGGGCAGATCAGAATAGGATGCAATTTAACCAAGATAAGTGCAAAGTGCTGCACCTGGATAGAAAGAATCACCAATACACATATAGACTGGGAAGTACCATTCTAAGTAGCACAGCAGTGGAAAGGTATCAAAAAGTCATAGTCAACGCAAAAAATGAATGAGTCGCCAATGCAACGAGGTAATAAACAAGGCTAACAGCAATGTTTCCTCCACTAGTATGTGCATCATGAGCTGATCTAGGGAGGTGATACTTCCCTTCTATGCAGCACTGGTGAGGCTGTAGCTGGAGTTCTGCATCCAGTTTTGGGCACGCCACACTTCAAGAGTAATGTGGATAACCTGGAAAGGGTTAGGAGGAGGGCTACTCATATGGTTGAGGGCTTGCAGGTAAGATCCTAAGAAGACAGATTGAGGGACATGAATCTCTCCAGCCTCCACAAGAGAAGGCTAAGAGGTGATCTCGTGGCTGTCTACAAGCTCACCGAGGGGGTCAACAGGGAATAGGGGATACTCTGTTTACCAGGGCACCCCTAGGGGTTACTAGAAACAATGGCCATAAACTGAAGGAGAGTAGATTTAGATTGGACTTCAGGAAGAAATTCTTTATGGTGAGGGTTGCCAAAATATGGAATGGGCTTCCAAGGGAGGTGGTGCTTTCCCCTACCTTGAAGGTGTTCAAAAGGAGATTAGACAAGCACCTGGCTGGGGTTACTTGACCCCAGTGCTCTTTTCTGCCCAGAGCAGGGGGTGAGACTCAATGATCTAATAGGTCCCTTCTGATCTTAGAAATCTATGAAATCTAGTTCCTTCCCAAATTGACTAGATCCCTGTAGGGCACCTGTAGCCTTAGGGGCAAATAGCATGCTTCCTTTCCTTCCCTACACCATGCCCCAAAGTCTCGCAGATGTTATCATAATGTTGTTCTCTCCTGCTGGGGCTTCAGCCTCCTTGGCCTTCGCCTTTTTAGTCTAGGCCCAGAGCATCAGATCTGGTTTTGAGGCATTACCATCCATCTACTGCTTTTGATCTCAGAGCCCCTGGCCTCTGTCTGCCAGGCTCCTGACCTGCTATGGTTGCGCTCCTCTGGCACCAGGTCCTCAGCACCATCTCCTTCAATTTCCAGGTCACTGGCCTCTGTCAGGCCCTTGAGTTGCTATGGCTGCACTCTGCTGGTGCCAGACCTGTGGCCCCTATCTTGCCGTGACCCTCTTGGGCACTAGGCCTCTGGCCCCTGTCGCACTGCACCTCTCTCTGCCCCTTTAAGAAGGCAAACTTTCTTTATCTCCTCATGGGCATATCTTCCCACCCAGAGCTATTCCCTAGACTATATATTTAACACTCTTGGGCTCTCAGCCCCTCTAGAGGGCACCTCAACCTTCTGGGACTAACAAAACCAAGGCCACTTGTGTGTAAAAGCCCACTTCCTTTGTCAACCCAGGGTACATACCTTCATTTCCCAGTCTGCAGAGACATGCATTATAAACCAGGATCCTTCAGGGATACTGCTGCCTTACAGCCAGGAGCTCCTCCCTGCATGGTAGTTGGGGAAAGACTACCTGACCAGTACAGGCTCTGGGCTTATATAGCTCCAACCTGGGCCTTCTTCTGGTCAGGTGAGCTTTCCATCAGCTCCCCTCTGCCACCTGCAAGCAATCTCTCAGGCTGCTTGTTCCCTTAAAGCAGCAGGCACATCCCAGTGTCCTGCTACATTAAGCATACCAGGCAGCTGGAAAAGTAAAGTAATTCAAACTGTTGTGATTCTTATAATGTCTATTATCATACCATGTGACCATGGACCCAACTGTGCTCAGGCAGCTAAAAGACAGAATAAGGCTCTGGTCTGCATACCCTGAAGTTGTGATAGTCTTAGGCCTATGACATCTATGCAGCTGTAAAATACACCTCTCTGTCTTTGTTCCCACCCTGCACCTCCTCCAAAAAAAAAATCAGCAAGTCTAATGCTACAGGCTAATGACAGATGGCTAGAAAGCCCATCTACTTTATTTTGAATAGCCTCTCAAAAAGTGAGAGAGAGCATCAATTGGAACACTCTGTGTTCATCCTTTTCCTCAGAATTGGAAAACAAAGACCCCAATATTGCTTTAACTACAGAAGTCACTGCAGAAAAATACATTTTATGGTAAACACGTTCCTAAAAGAAAGCATTATGTATTTGGGACACAAGTGACTCAACTGAAGCTAACTATGTCTTTTTTGCTTATGAAGTCAAAGTTCACATGTCATTCATAAGGTCTGAAAGATTCAAAAGAATCATTTACAAACAGTCTGCAGGATCACATTACAAGGTCAGTGGTTTAAATACAAAGTGCTGTGAACCACAGTAGTTAAGTTGTTTTTTTTTTGGCTACAGATTGGAATCTTGCCCGGTTGCTTTGATAAAAAAAACAGCTAATATTCACAGCTGTGTTCCTCATGTGAATTAGTGTTGACATTGTTTGGTTTAATAAGATACTGCACTATTCATATCTATGTAGAATTTTTATCATCATGGCTACTGAATCAGTAGGCAATGCCATAGTCAAGTATGTTGTATATAACTTTCAGGAATTTAACAGAAGCTGCTTTGTTTCATAACATTAATTCAGACAGAGAGCTCCTATGGAAACACTACGTGAAAAAGATTCATTGGTTTTTATAAAACACAATAGTAGCAACTTGGGGTGGTTGACAACTTCTTAAGTCATAACTCATCTTGCCAAGAACAATGCTAAATCTAACATGCAATTGTTACTGAAGTTGGAGCATTTAAATGGTTTCAGCATGGCTAAGCAAACTTTTAGAGTTAAAATGTGCTGGAGCTCTGGCTTAGTCATAGGTCAAACTTAATAAGAAAAATACCGGAGGCATGCATGAAAAAAAAATGTGAGCTCCTCTGAATGTGTATGTTCCTAACCTCTTGTACACTTTATTGCCTTGATTATATCACCATATATGTATACACACCTGTGAATGCTGAAGTTCTGGAAATCTGGTTTTATGTTAATTATAAAATGCCCTCATTTTGAATTGTGATAGGCTCACAGCCACTATACCAGCTGATGGGCATGCCCTGCCTTCTGGGCCCTATCACACCTGGGTCTATTTGTCTGCCATGACTTGTTGTTATACTGGGTTTTACTTCTGTAGGTGGTGTTCACTGGTTCCCATAGGATCCAGGATGACTCTGCTAGCACATCTTCTGTGGGGATTCTCCTCCTCTATACCCCACCCCTTTCCACTTGGGTGTTTAGGATCAGCCTGGATGGTGCTCAGATCTGTCAGTGGGGCCCTCTCCTCCTGTACTGAGGGCCTGTTAACAATGATGGCTGAAAAGGGGTTTGGCTGTGTCCCTGTATGCTCATGAAAACTACAACATAATGACAATTCAACTAATGACAGTGTGGTAGGCAGGGTATCGATGCCCTCACGCCGAGAGCTTTCCTTCAACATGTGGGTAATGCTGTGCGGGTCACACCCTTCTCCCACAGACTCTTAAGTTAGAAACACCCCTTCTGGGCATACTTTCTAGTCCAGGTTCCACCTGACCAGGTACTGTAATGCTGCAAGACATGTCCCTTGGCGATTGCACAATGCTTACAGTTCTGCCAATCCCCCACTGGGGTGCTCTGGGTCTGCAGACACTCAATCAGGATGTGCAGTGCCAGGAGGGACCCATGTTGGGTTATCCCCTCAGCAGGCTCTGGCTGTGCTCACTGGGCCACGCTCTCTCAGCCCCAGCTGACTTGCATACTCCTGCATGGGCATGGCAGGTGCCAGAGACAAGGGTTGAGTCTGGGGCACTCGACCCACCAGTTGCAGCTTTCAAGCTGGCACCTGGTCGAGTCCCCAGTGCCACCTAGGCAATCCAGGCTTTTTCTGGGAAGCTTAACACCGGGGAGAGCATCCAGCTTCCTGCTGGCTATATGGAATGTGTCCAGGTCCTCCCTAGATGCTCCATCAACAGGATGGGCACATGCTGCCCCTTCGGGTGTGCTGGCCCTGCACAAATACACCAGGTCCCTTCCAGCCATGGGCAGAGCACCAGCTCTGCTGCTGGTGCTCCCACATGTGTCTCCCCCAACTGTTTCTGGGCTTCCTTTAAGCCTGGACACCTTCAGGCACTGGACCAACCAGTGGGGCTAATTCCAGCCATATGGTGCCAGCCACCTTGCCTGCAGACCAGCCACATGGATGTCAGAGGGGTTCAATTTACCTTAGAAGATTTAAGGTAATCAGGCTATAAAGCTATTTAAAGTCAAAAAGAGAGAGTAAGGATCTATAGCCCAGGTTAGGGTACTCAATCAGAAGAGGGCTGGTTCCTACTCCCAGACATATGTACTTTATCCAACAACTGCTTAAACCGAGAGAAGGTACCATATTTCCCCATTCATAGCTGAGTGCCTTATCTATTAACTTCTGTCTCCTTCTCTCCTTCCTTCAGATTGTGACTCTTGTATTCCTTTCTACACAATACGGCAACTTCAACAAGGAGGTGGACAGTGTCCCTAGCTTACCCTGGTGGTTAAAGCACTCTCCTGGAAAGTGAAGATGTAAGTTTGAACTTCCTCCAGCTGAGGAGGGTCTCTAACCTAAGTTTTCCATTTGCTGGGCAAGTGCAACTATAAAAAGCATCTCTTCTTCCTCCTCCTCCTGCTATAAGAAGAGTGAGCCCTGCTTAGTTCTCTGAAAACAAAAAAAAGCACATAACCACATTCAGGATGGTTCTGGATACATATCCTAATTAAATAGAGCAGAGTTGCCAACATTTTTGGCCAAAGTACCAAAATCACCCCAACCTCCACCCACACCTCAACTTGGTGTGCCAGAAATGAGGGAGCTGCAAGTGGCCCAGTCTTCATTGCTGGTGGTGGCTTCACGCACGCCTCTAGGTGGAAGGCAGGGGAGTGGCCAGGGTTGTGTTGCCCCAGGCCCTTCCCCGCCAAGCAGCCAGGAGACCGCAAATAGCTGTGCCAGGCTCCACAGCCCTGACACTGGCTCTGTGGTGGCTATGCACGCACCTCCACACAGGTGGCAGAGGAGGAGCCAGGGTTGTGCTGCACCAGCCCTTTCCCTGCCATGCACTGTGAGCTGTGTGTGTACTTGCCATCACCACAGAGCCAGTGCTGGGGCTCCAGAGCCCAGTACTGTTGTTTGTAGTCTCCTGGCTGCCTTCCACAGCCATCCCAGGCTCTGGGCAGCGGTAGCAGGTGGTTGGAAGGCTGCAAACAGCTGTACCGGGCTCTGCAGCTCTGGCACAGGCTCAGTGGTGGCAGCAGCTGCATATGTGCCTCTGGGAGGCGGAAGCCAGGGATGCGCTACCCCAGGCCCTTTCCCAGCCATGTGCCCAGAGGTGCGCACACAGCTTCTGCAGCCACAGAACTGGTGCCAGGGCTGCAGAACCCCATGCAGCTGTTTGCAGCCAGCTCAGGGTCTGGTCAGCTGCTGGCAGAAGCTGCCCAGAGTCTGGGTCAGCAACTCCATGCTGCTGTGAGACAGATGTCTACATTCCACAGAGCACAGTTTCAGGCCAACTCCAGTGCTCATTATTTTTTATTGGTCAGAACTAGACAGCTCTCTGTTCAGCTTGTTAGATGGTTTGCATCCCATTCTGAGGCACCATTCTCACCAAGCACTTAGTACTCAGAGTGTTCTGCAGGGTTTAGGACCAGATGCAAGTCATTCCTGTAGGCATCTGAATAGGAGAGAGGTAGAATTTTTAGATGCCTAAGTACAAAAAGGCAATTCAGGTTGACATTGTACCAACAGTCACAAAAAGACATCAAGATTCATGATGTGCCTCTATTCGGGCCTGAAAAGATCATCTAGCCTGCAGATTCTGACCATGCTCAGGTACTTGATGTGAATTGCTTCTAAGTCTTTAAGTGTTATACAGATCACAGCCAGGAAGCATATAAGCTCTGCTTGTGACTGAAACTCATTAGTTGTCTACAGAACATGGACTATTACCATATTAAGCAGTCAATTATATAATACAAACATCCTCAGCATTTGACTCCTAGACATGCCCAAGAAATCTGGTTCACAGTGTACCCAAAAACCACAAAGTTAACCCACATGTTCAGGAAAATGGACCATATGGAAAAACCCATCTTTTAAAAATATTCAGGAATAATAACCAGACTGACAAAAGAATGTTAATCAATTATATAATAAAGGACTCAGAGAAAAGTCCATGATGAAAAAAAACTGGGGCTGGGAGGGAGGGGGGGAAATAAACTACCCTGGAACAGTCCACTGATGAGATACTAGCTACAGGATACTAGCAGTGGGGAGGAGGCAGATGACAGGTGTGTATGTGGCAGGGGGGCATATGGCAGAAGGTACACAGCAGCAGCCAAGCACAGGGTGGACAGGGGACCAAGGGTCAGGAGTGTGGCCCCTCACCTCCCCACTGCTGCTTTCCCCTCCACAGCGAGGGTGAGGGAGGGGATGAATTTAAGACAACTTCCAGCAATTAGATTCTGTACATGAAAAATGATAACAATTTTATAATTTTCCATGTATACAAGCTAATTACTGGGGGTCTGTCATAAATTTGAGATCTTGGATCCGGATAAATACAGCAGAATCCAGTCCTGCAAAATACATTAAACAGCGCTCAGTGTTCTGTGTACTTGCAAAATCTTGCAATATCAGAGCAGCAGTCAGCTCTACGTAGAGCAATAAAGCTGAATATTAAGAAATTGGAGATGTGACATCCTAAATGACTTAATTTATTTTATAACAACAGTTTGAGCATTAGAAACTCTATTCAAAATAACATATAAAACGCTTTAAATCGAGAACAATGGCAATGACTGAAGATGTGCTTTACTAACTGACAAGGAAAGGGGGTTTGTCTATACCACAGTAGCAAAAGCCCCAGCACTTCCTTTCCTTTTTCATCCTCTTGTGACAATGTATTTAGCAGAATTAGCAGATCTGTTGGAACATGACAAGGCCCCGCCATGAGCATTTCTGCTATAGCCTTGAATTTGCAATCTCTAAGCTGTCAACCATGCTACTTAGCACCCATGCCACCCAGCCCCTGCCTTAGCACTGAGAGGCCAGAGCATGCCACACCCATCTGTGCTTCCCCAGAGCCTACATTTCCACTGAACATCTTCTTAGCACTGTGCACTGTTATCCAGCCTTTGCCAAGGGTGAATCCAGAAGGGAGTGTGGGTGCATCCCTCTTTGGATGTGCCACACATGAGCTTTTGGCATTTGGTCTGCCAGTAGCCCCTGCTTGCTTTCATGTGACTTGGGAAGTCACAGGTGAGCACTGCCAATGATGCTCCTCTCCCCTGCTGCTCTGGAGCCATGCAAAAGCAAGGGTTATAGCCAGGCCGTGTCCGAATCAGCTAGATCAGAGATCATGCTTATGTGAAATCTGGCAAGAACCCACACTGATTAGGCAGTAAGCTCAGGGCAGCACAGCCAAATTCGGGGGACCCACACCCCACCTTGGCCCATTCCTGGATCCAATACTGGCCTTTATCCCTTCACTTACAGCACATCTCTGTATCCAATACTTCCTGTCCCCTTCCTTCACACTTACGGTGAGTTCTTAAGGCTGTAATGACCTTACAGCCATTACACTGGAGGAAATGTCCTGCTGCCAGATACGGGTTTTAAGACCCCTTTTGGCACTCTGATGTTTTACTCCATGCATTTCTTTGGTCTCATAGACTCTTTAGAAATAAATGACATATAAGCAATGGAATCAAATTAAACTTGCACAGGCAACCTTAATTCTGGCACTTCAAACTCTTCACAGTGTTTCACTTCTAATCTTTATATAGTCTAATGTATTCTCTTATATGACATTTTCAAGGGTTTTTTTAATAAAAAAAGTGAAAAAAAGTTTAGATTGTATTACATGACAATTTACTGATCCCTAGCTCAGATCATCAGCAAGAGCTGGAACTCACGACCTTTAAACCTAAGACAGACTTCTGCCACTAAATGAAATAATTGGGAACAACAACAGACCACAGTCCCTTTGTATAAACAGGTCAATGGAAAGGATACTTCACCAGTGACTAAATGTTTAACTAAACAATGAAGGAATATAAAAGGATGAGGAATCCTGACTTAGGAAGGGCATGTTCCTAGTAGTTACAGACAGGAAAGCTGAAAAATACCGATTTGGCAAATTCATTCTGAAAAGTAGCTTAGCTAAGGAATGAGACTCGCTATATTAGAGACTTGAGATGAAATATTGGTCCCTCATTCTGAAGTCAAAATCAAAACTTGAATTGAGCTCAGGATTTCACTCCTTAGATTTGAAAAGAGGGCAAAAGGAAGTCCACATTTAGTTGCTCACTAACACCTGAAAAAATGCTACATACACAACAATTTCATTTTTCTTTGCAAGTGACTGAAAGTATATTCTTGAATACAGCTCATTAGGTCAATGAGATATTTCTGTCTAGACTAGCTTTGACACTTCCAATCTACTGAACTACTCCCTATCCTGACCTTGCCAAAATGTGGAAAAAGTCACATCGCTGTTATCAGGAGCTCACATGACATAATTTTTTTAACTAAAATGTGATGAAGTATGTTATCCATATGCAGGTTAAATAAAACACTTCTTGGATTCATGATTGTAAAGTATTTCTTTCAGGTCTTGATAAACATTAAGTGTGTATGTAGACTTGTCTGTTGTTAATCAGCATGACACAGGCAATCAGTACCGCATGTCTTTCCAACAGTTCAGCAAAAGGAGACAATGCCAGAAAATAATAAATGAGAAAAGCATTTTGGTTTGAGTAAATCTATATACATAAAGGGCTTAGTCTGTCTGTCTGTCCATCTGTAACGCTCTTTAAATGTGAATAGCTTGAAAACTGTAAGAGATAGAACATTTGTGTCTTTGGAGAAATTTCTTTGCTAAGCATTTGTTTAATGACCATGTCAGGATGATCCCAACTTCCAGAATTGGGAAAAAAGTCAGGGACCAGGGCTGTTTCTACTGAGCTCCTCCCAGAAGGGTGCCAGGAGCCCGGGACAGCAGGGAAGGCAGAGGGAGGCGCCAGCTGGGGAAAAGCGGGAGCCGGGCAGAGGCATGAGGCAACAGGTAAGCAACAGCCGCCCCATCCCAAGCCCCGAGCAGGAAAGGAGGTGCCTGGGGGCAGCACAGAGGAAGCCCCAGTGTGTAGGTGGCTGTTGTGAGGTGCGGTGCTTGCCTGCCCTTGCCCTTGCCCAGCAAAGAGGTACGCAAGCAGCAGCTGGACAGCAGCATGGGTGGGTGTACCTACAACCTGCTGGACGAGAGGAAATGTAGGAAGGGATTGGTATCTTCAAGTGTTCAGCCTATTTTATATTTAAGTTTTATAAATAACAGTGAATGAAAGTTGCAAATATTTTCTATCAGATATAAAAACAAATCCTTCTGAATTGCAATTCAGAATTCTGTTCTCAATTGTGCAACATATAGATGGTTTAATTAAATTTGTTTTGGGAGGCCAGATTTTTATTATGGTTATGCAGGTCCAAATAATCATACTGATTAATTCATGAAGGTCAGATTCAAGCACTCTCTCAAGAAGATTCCACATGAGTTTGAACCATCTGACTTGCTGCAACTCAGTCTACAAAGACAATATCCAAGATCATATCTTTTTTATAGTACCATACAATCTAATGTTGATCTGATATTAATTGACTACCATTTGCCCTAACAAAGATATGCAATATGCAATACAGTTAAACTGTATGAAAGATATTTTACATATATTTTTAATGTATTTTACCACATACCACATGAAGCTCTTCAGAACTGCATTATAAAATATTTATTAGTCATATTCTCTAGCTTGCAGGTGAAGGGTATATTTTAACAACTTGATGCAGCATTGGACTAATTATGATAGCAACAAATGGTTGTGTCATTTACACATTAATAAGCCAGTTTAAGTCAATGTTAATTGCATACCTTCTAACTGAAAAAGAAGAAGAAACTCAAAGATGATTTCCATTTTATATTAGACCCTCTAAGACTCCTTTATTGTTACTTTTTCTTCTGCAGCCTCAAACTCCTAGCACCTTGCAGTATAACATTATCTGGTTTACATCATAACTGATGTAAACATGGAGTAAGCTTCCTTACATGCAAGCCCAGGAGTAAGGAACTCCAGTATGATAGCAAGTGTAGATGCACCCTGTGTGAACATGCCCTAATTCTTTCATAATGAGGAACAGAAAGGGTTACTCACCCTGATCCAACAACTGATTTACTGTTAAGAAGAAAAAAAGGAAAAGAAAAAAAAGGAGAAAAAAAGGAAAAAGGGGTATTTTTATTTAAAATAGATTGTACTGTATTTATTTAAAGTAAAAACTGATACAAAATATATTATTAAGCCGAACCTTATAATTTATTTTAACATTTAAATAAAAAAATAGACTGAATCCATGGGCCTCCATCAACAACTTTATGTTACAGATGCCATGCTTTACTATTTAAAAAAAGAATTGGGGAAAACATGACTAACACCAGAGGCCAAACTTTCTAAATATGGCTCAAACTCAACAGTTTATGCCCTATGTATCTGTATGTATATACTCATGTACTCAAGGGTTTGATCCTGTAGGACACTCAAGGATGTGCTACTGGGCACAAGAGACTGACAAAGCTATTGCAGCTATTTCAGGGATGGGCAATTATTTGGACTGGTGGGCCACTTAATGAGTTTTGGTGACTTGTCAAGGACCCATCTCTCTCTCTCCCTCCCTCCCAGGGCTGTGACCAGCGTGGAAGCCTGAACCCACCTGCAGCTTTAGCACCCCCCATACACTGAGCCTGGACCCGGCAGCTGCCAGCTGAATCCAGAGCTGCCCAAACACGGCCAGCAGCTTCCAGGTGTGGGATCCAGGTGGGGGGGTTAGGGTAGGGCTTGCTACAGTTGAGGGCTGCAACCAGTGTGGAATCCTGAACCTGCCCACAGCTACAGCAACCCCCCATTTCCCTCCCCCTGCACCCAGAGCCCCAATCCAGACGCTGCCAGCTGTATTTGAGCTGTGGATGCAGCTGGCAGCTTCCATATCTGGACTCAAGGGGGTGAGGCATGCTACAGCTGCAGGCTGGTTCATGCTTCTGCTTCTGCTTCTGCATTGGTGGCAGCCTCAGCCCATAGAAAGAGAGAACGTGAGCCTGGCACACTTGAAGCAGCCCTGCACCTCTCTCCCTGCACCCAGAACCCCAACCCAGAAGCTACCCAGCACCATGTAATAGCCAAAGCCACTGCTTGCCCATGGGCCAGATCCAATATGCTGACAGGCCAGATCCAGCCTGCAAGCTGTATTTTGCCCATGACTGAGCTATTGGGACCCAGCCTCTGATTCCAGGAGATACCATCACATTATCAAATCAGGATTTAATTCCAGCTGCCTGACACTAATCATGAACAGAAATTAATCATCTGATACAGCAGTTCCCAAACTCTGACAGACTGTGCACCACCAATTTAAAATGAGACAACCTTAAGCACCACCATCAAATGTTTATCATATAATTATATGAATTTTCGTTAACGCGTACCACCAACAGATTGTCTACGTACCACTGATGGTACGCATACCACAGACTGGGAAATGCTGATCTAATAAACAATATATATTCACTGCTTCCTATATACTAAAAAGTTTAGAATGAAAAATATTAAGTCACTTGCATTTTTATAGTACTAGCCAAATGCCCCGTCAAAAGTGATGGTGTATGGGGGGGAAGAGGGGGATGGGATGGAGTTCTGCCACCTAACACCCCATGCTGCCACTGTTTTGTCTCCTGCAAGGAGCAGGGTGGGGGAGCCAAGGCCAGCACTGCTGGCCCCAGCTCCCCTACCCCCTGTCCAGTCCTCAGGGCAGCTTTGAAATCATGACGGTACTCCCCCATGCTTGGAGCACTCTGATTCGCCATTTCTGTTAGCCATTCAGTGCATGAATAAAGCGTTATGGACAGAGGCTTTTATAATATTAGAATGCCCTCTTGAGTAGCAAAGAGATGTACCAAATCTAGTGCAAATGATCTATGCAGTTGTAAATCTGCCTATTTTAAATAATCATATCAACCAATGAGAATGCATCTCTAGAAAATTACTGAAGTAAAAATGCAAACATTGATTAAAATAATTATTTAAATCAAAACTTTCCTCTTGGTGACTTAAATACTGATCAAAATTGCTGATGCAAAATCAGTCTACCCAGAGTTGCACCAAATGTCTTATAGCACAGGACGATACAGAAATTTGGTATTTGTGCACATAATCAGCTCTATCATGGTCTGCCTTGCTGGTCGCTGCCTCTCAGCATAGGAAGACATTTATATAAACCAATGACAACAGGATTAGCATTAATGTTCATCTCAAATCCCTACAATGTTATGCAATATTGGGATCTTTTCACTATGGGATCAGGTCTTGAGTTTCAGGAGTCAACTCGGTGCATATCCCCTGATGAAGAACATTTTTCCATTTCCACATATACACCCAACTAAGAATCAAATAAAAGATCTTGGCAATGTTATACATACAGCTAATGAGCCATCAAAGAAACATTCCCTTATGATAAATTACACCATGTAGTACATAGTAATATATCTTCGCCTAGTCAAATGTTTCCTGTCCTAGATCTTTTAATACTTGTGAATGTTTTACATGCATTTTCAAAGAGACTGTTCACTGCATTGCCTGCAGATACACAGTAGTTTGCATGAAGCATTTTGAAAGGATTTAAGAAATTCAGACCTTACATTTTTCCCTACATTAACACAGCAAACCACTTTAGTTGTTTCTTTGCTTGCCTTTTTTCTGTAAAATTTCTCACTATTGCTAATACAATTAGTAACAAATATAAGTGCAGCTGTATAGAAGGATGACTGCCTTTTAACAAACTGGGCCCTTCACCCATGTTGAGGGATGTCCAAAATGACCATGCTTAAAAGTGTAATGATTCTCAGCTAAGGTGCTGCAGAACCCGGGGTGCCAGGAAATGCCATCAGGGATGCCACGTCTGGCCCCTGTGCAAAGCAGTAAGTGCATTGTTCACATCTTCCCCTAGTCCACCCCAAGATCCCTCAAACAAGGGAGCCCCATAGCTTTCCCCTTCCACCCTCTGGCAGCCCCTGTGCTAGCTGCTCTGAGCAGTGTGCTCTGCCACAGGCAGGCAGGCAGATGAACAGGCCCAGAGCTGTGCTCTTCAGCCCAGCTCATCTCTCAGTTCCTTGCATGGTCCCAAACCCAGTGGGATAGGTGGCCCTGGAAACCAGTGTCTGAGTTCCCAGAGGAGCAGCAGTAACAACAACAGGGACTGTGCTTGGCTCCTCAGGTGCAGACTGGAGGGAAAAAAAAGGAGTTTCTCTCTTCCTCCCCTATACGGTCTGCTGCTCCCACTCCATCCCTCCAATCTCCTCATCAATCCCATGTGCCTGGCACCTTGTCCTTTCCAGCCAGGTATCCTTGGGTTCTCTCTGCTTTGGCACTGGGACCAATTAGGGAGGGATTGCCCTGGGATAACTAAGGCCAGAAATTGGCCCGGTGGTTCCCTGTCCCCAGCGGAGACCTGAACCACAGGTGAAAGAAGTCCAGGTGCCACAATGGAAGCAAACAACATGCATGGGGCCAAGAAGAACCGGAAGGAGCAGCAGAAGGGGTGATTATTACAGTGCAATTTCTCAAAGACAAACATTAACCTACAGATGAATTAGACAAACGTTTCACAAACCGGAACATATCATTACTGCAGAGAATGTTAGAATAGAATTATTCAACCATATTATCGATGATCCATAAGAAACATAAAATGGAAAAAAATGCGGTTATCTGCTAATTAAAGTTTGCAGACAGTGAAAAACTTGAATAATCTTAGACATGCTAAATAAAAACCCTATTTTTCCTTATACCTTTTTCCCCATTCTCCCATCAGTGAACTGGTGCCTGGCAGGGACCACAGTAGGGCCCATTTCACTTTTTGTTGCACCATTAATTGCCTGAACATGTGGTCAAGTTACACTTTAGACACGATTAAGTGATCTGCCAGGGGCCCTAGTTGCTACAGTGCAGAGGTTCATGATCCAATCAGCTGCATTTCTCCTTTTGAATTAATACTGAATTTGGACCCTTGAAATGTGTTTCAGAACATTGTGCTAAATGAGATGTAAACTCAAGATCTTAACTAATTGTTAAATAAAATCCAGGTCACTTTAAGCATATAGGTTTCAGTATTTTTTTTTTTTTTTTGGCCAAATTCCAGCTTACATAATGCTCTGCTTACTTTAATTCTTCTTCTAAATTCTCCTGAATAAGATATTTCCTATCCTAAGTTTGTTGCTGCACACTATTAACACAGCTCCGTTGTCATGATTTTTACTGATTTTTGTGAAGGGTGAAGTTTATTAGCTGCTGTGCAAGGGGAAAGTAACAATATTTCTAAATAGCAAAAAGAGAAAGGAAAATTCTTAAAAAGAGAAATATTGCTCTAAATTACAAGCATATTCCTTTAAACATCTGTAGACATCTGTGAAATACTAATAAGCACGTGAATTCAATAATTTGGTTGTTCTGAACCTGTCTTCCTTCTGCTAAGAGTCATGATTTTTTTTTTTCAAAACAATAATGCCCTAGGCTGACAACTGCTTTTCTTTTCATTTCTGTTACAGCAGCTAGCAAGTTTGATTCAAGATCAGCTCAGCTTGGAACGGACTGCAATAAAGGTATGCCCCTCAGTTTCAAATACCTATATAATCTCTCACCTTTATTAAGAACACCTGCAGAGACTCACCGCATTCCGCAGAGGCTACTTACTGAGAGACAAATGAGATAAGCATTCAAACACGTTTGACACTTTTTTCATAATACAGATTAAAATACCACTGTAGATAGATATTTGGTAAATATAGATTCTCAAAAAATTAGGGTCTAGAATTTTATATGGTAAGCTAAGTTTAAAAAAAAAACAACGGAATTTCTGGAAGAAAGTCAATAGCTGCAAGTTAGTTTTGCCAACTTCTGTCAACATGCTGAAATGCAATAAGAAAGCATATCTATAAACAAGCCTACCAGAAAAAAGAAGGAATTTGACCAAAATTGAACTACCTTGTGAAGCAGCATCCACTGGTAGGAGCCAATGATATCAATATTTAATTTTTATAAAGCTTTAAAATAAAATAGGAAAAATATTAAGACAGTTTTTAGAGAAAAACATATAATATTTTACACACTATAGGGCAGTTACAGGAAAATCTGAACCTGGGTATTAAGCAGGCCTTCAAAGGGACAGGAAAATGGAAGCACAAACAGCCATTAAAAGCAACCAGGAGCAGTAAGGGTTTAGGTGTTTGCGGGATTTTGAGAACAGATATTCAGTCATGCCCAAGTTCTCTGACCACCCTGCAAAGGGCTGCCAAAAGGCAAATCAAAGCCATAGTTACCTCAGTTGCCATTTTAGAAAATATGCAAAGATCCACATTCATTTAGCCAGGTGTTTCTGACATGGTCAAATCAGAGGCCCTTCATTTCAGCTGATCCATGCAATCAATGAGAATGTTCCACTAGGCCTCAGGTACTCCTGCTCCTTTATCAATTAGATAAAAAAGCCTGAGCCTATGACTCAAACCCTGGGATTCACTCTTCTGAAATCATAGCATCATTTACCTACTGGGAGGTGGGGAGAGAGGAGTAGCTGGGCAAATGTCCCCCACCCAAGAATGAACACTTGTACACTCCAATATACTCTCAGTCTGGGAGGGTAATGGAGAAGCAGACAAATCCCTCATGTGCTCACCAGACCAGGAGCCCTGATCTAGGGAAGAGGTTGGTGGGCAATAAGCAGGTGCTCCACTCCCCTCTCAGACCAATCCAGAAGGAGACTGGAGCAGCTACCAAAGCTCCCCTCCTACTTCTCAAACCACGGATCCCCAGTCTGGAAAGTAGGTGGGAGATCTGCCCCACTGCTTCTCTCCTCTCCCAAACCAAACCAAGAGGGGAGTGTACAATCATTATTTTTTCAAATTCATGTACGTTTGTAGTTTCTACCAGACAGCACCCTGCATGCGGCCCATATTGCAGCAAGCCACATTCTCCTACTCCATTCCACAGCCCTGCTGCAGACAAGTGCTGCTGAAAAAAGATCTTTCCCAACAGGCCAATTGTAACTATTTTGTATAAATGTATCCATTTTGGTTCAAAAAATGCTTCAGTTGCCCCTTATCTGGTATACACTCTTTGCAGCAACATTTCTCATAGTTACCTTTATGAAGCCTTATGGCACTGAAATAAGAATTTCCCATTAACACACAAACACTATTGGCATTTTGTGTCTTGCATATTTTTTGGTTCTATGGGGATTCTTTATTTTACCCAGCAGTAATCCAGATGGACAGTGAATTCTTCCTGCTAAGTATTTGGGCCCAGAGTAGTGGAAAGATGCATTCCTCAGTGGTTGGCAGTTCCTAAGTACCTTTAACTCGTGCAGATGATTTTTTAAACCAACATACACTTGTTCAGATGCAGTGAGCATCAGAACCAACAGAAGACCATAGATATCCTGACTTCCAGTCCCATGTTTTAACTGTTATGAAATGATTCTTCCTTCCATTCAATTTTTTTCATATATTTAATAATATTTCACAAAATTCCAGTAGCAAGAAAATCAGAAATTTGGCTACCCTTACTTAGCACTCTGAAGAGGTGAAATAAAGTAAGCTACACTTTACAATTATGGTAAGCAAAATTTACCTCAACAAACAAAATACCCACTGTATTCCAGTTTTTTACTACATTCTGTGGAAGCAAATTAGCTGAGCTGCAAAAACCATTGTAAGAAGCACTCTGACAAAAAGTCTACACAATAGTTTCCTAGACTCTTGAGAAAATCTGCCCCCAATCAGCTCTAATTAGTGGCTAAATTGTGTTTAATTTTCTTTTTCTTTTATAAAATGATGGAATTTAATGCACTAACTAAAGCTTCTATACCCAGCTTAAACCCGCGCTGACTATTGCAACAAAAGAAACTGAAGTTGTGTGCCTATTGGCTGGCTAGATTTCTGCCACTTCTGTTTACTATACAACACAATACCATTAACTGATGTCACAGTAGAGGAATGTTCCTCCCCTGGAGTCACATATTCTGGAGGAGTTAATTTTCAGGACAAATATGCCAGGTTCAGTACCTGATTTCCAATCCATGCTGATAAGGACTGAAGGGAACGCAAGGACAATATGCAGTAGTGCCTTGCAGTACCTGCAGCTATATTCATAATCACATAAAGAAAACCTATACTTCATACTCACAATACTTCCTTACAATATAAAGTTAGGAATGGACTAAGCCACTCTCATTGAGGGGAACTTGGGCAGAAATAACAATGTGTGGTGAATTGAGAGAAATAATGTAAGAAACAACAGGGGTTGAAGGATTAAAAGCAGTCTGAATTTAGATAATAAAAGAAACGGACAAAGGTATGAAAAGAATAAGTTTGAAATTTTTAAAATGTTTTTAAAGCATTATTCAGTGATCCACTGTGCTCTATTTAAGTCCTGTTTTAGTGGGAAGAAAAGAATCTCATCAGGGTAGGTATTGTGAAGTGGAATTCAACATTGTTCACAGACACTGTCTATTCATCTCTGCCACCTGGTTTTGAATCCAGTCTCACTAATGGCAACTAAAAGCTTTTTGAAAAGTTTTAGAAGATTGCAAGTGAAATAAATGCAGAGAGCCCCAGTAGAGCTTTAAGGAAACAAGGATTTACAGTGCATGCTCTGAAGAGTGTAGAGAATCCATGCTTGGACTGACATGAAAAGTGAGGAGTTGTAATTTTATGAACTGCTTAAAAAGTAATCTCCCACTCTCAGAAAACTATAATGGAAGCAATCAACTGTAGGAGTGCATAATAAAATAAGAGACATCATAAAAAGCCTATAATTATGATAACATAAAAATCATTTTTTTCAAATAGTGAGTACTGATACCCTCTATGCTGATTCACCTGATTAACTGATATCCTGATTAACCTCTAACTTCTTCCCCTTTTTATCACATATGATGATGTCTTGTAGATGCACATAAAAACTAAAATCCTCCAGATTCAATGACTGTTATAAAAATAATCCACTTCAGCAATATCATGCTTTTAACCCAATTGCTTTATCTGGGGACTCACCCAGGATATGAGAGACCCAGTTTCCAGACTGCCCTCACCCAGAGGGGTTTGAACTTACAAGCCACATCCAAACGAGTGCGGCTGTGCAATACATGGTGCTGCAGTCATGTCTGTGATGCCACGTACTGCACATTCAGCTGTTCTCTGTACTACAAGTCAAGACCCCATGACTGGCACATCACGACGAGAGACATGCTTGGATGGGATGGGCTCCACCTTTCCCCTAAAGGTAAGCATGTGTTCTCTTCTAGGTTGGCGGACCTCCTCCGGTGGGCTTTAAACTAGGCTCATCAGGGGAAGGGGAAGATGAGGGCAGAGGAAACATCAGACTGCCAGACCAAACAACACCCACAACTACAGCCCAGCCCAGACCAACGAGCAAAACGAACAAACAGGTAAGCGATAGGAGCCAGGGCAACGCTGGGACTAGGAGGTCAGTACACACATCTGCAGGAGGCCTCAAATGCCTCTACACAAACGCTCATAGTATGGGCAACAAGCAGGAGGAACTCACCCTCCTGCTAGCTGACACCAGCCCAGACATAGTGGGGATCACGGAAACGTGGTGGGATGGAACACTTGACTGGGCGGTGAATGTCAAGGGCTACAGGCTGTACAGGAGGGACAGGATAGGAAGGAAAGGTGGGGGCATGGAACTCTATATTAAGGAGGAATACACATCCTCATCAATTAGCAAGGAGTCAGAGGAGGTGCCCCTCTGAAGTGCTTTGGGTTAGAGTACAAGGCAGTCGAGGGGAAAGGGACTTAATGGTGGGGGTCTACTACAGACCTCCCAACCAGGGAGAAGAGCTTGACCAGGAATTCTTAGGTCAGCTCACAGAGGTAGTGA